>NC_091470.1:183074999-183812499 GCF_036971445.1 Narcine bancroftii
CATTTAGATACCCTGCGGTACTGAAGATTTTTCAGGATGGATATCAACCAAAGTTCTTTGATAATCCTAAAGAAGCTATGGATTTTGCTCAGTCTTTACCAATTACGCAATTCCAGGAACGATGTAGTCCTCCACGGTCTCCAAAGAGGGCAGAGCTGCAAGAAGGGAATCTGATTTCTGGAAGAAATGGAAGAAACGGTGGTCGCAATGGCAAAGTTGATTAAAAAAATATAAATAAAAATAATTTATTATTTTTGTTGAGAAGATTTTAAATAGAGATGGGAGTTGGGAGAGGGAACTGGGTGGGCACCAATTTCCAGAAGTCATCAGCTGAGTGTGAGTTATCTCACACCCAATATTTTGGGGGAGTTACCACATTAGGCGGTTTAAACAGGAGGAGGTAATTGTGACCTCCGACCTGTTTATTTTTTTCTTTTTAATTTTTGGGTTAGGGAGTGAAGCTTTTTTTAATTATCTTTTTTAAATAATTAATTTTCTTAATATTTAACTTTTTTATTTTTTTTAGTTTTTGGTTGTAATTTCAAAGGGGAATTAAAGGTTTTTTTCTTTTTTTTCTTTTTTTGGGGGGTTTCTTTTTTTCTTCTTTTTTTCTCTCTTTTTTTCCTTTTTTGTTTGTTTCTTGTTGTTGTGTTTTATTGAGTGTAAGAAATGTCTAAATTGAAGTTTGCTTCTCTTAATGTTCATGGTTTAAATAATCCTATTAAGCGTAAGAAAGTACTTGCTTATTTAAAAAAATTAAAAGTTGATGTTGCATTTTTACAGGAAACTCATTTAACAGATAAGGAACATTTGAAACTCAAACGTGAATGGGTTGGGCAAGTTTTTTATTCTTCGTTTAATTCTAAGGCAAATGGTGTGGCAATTTTGGTACATAAGAATCTACCATTTCAGTTACAGAATGAAGAGAAAAATGGTGGAAGATTATTAAAATTAAATTGTACAATCTTTAATGAGGCATGGACTTTGCTTGATGTTTATGCTCCTAATGTTGAGGATACAGCTTTTGTTGTGCATATGTATTTATTACTTGGACAATCGAACTCTCATGTGATGATTGGGGGAGATTTGAATGTGGTGTTGGAGCCTTTATTGGATAAGTACCCAAGAGTAATTAAGAAGTCTAAGATGGCAATCCAAGTGATTAATTTGATGGCAGATTTGAATTTAATTGATACTTGGCGAAGAGTTAACCCTACAGAGAAAGATTTTCTGTTTATTCCTCGCGACATAATTCTTTTTCTAGAATTTATTATTTTTTAATATCAGCACATTTGCAGGATATGGTTACATCTGTGGAGAATAAGGCTAGATTGGTTTCGGATCATTCACTATTATTATTAGAATATTTGAGTTCATAAGATGTTCAGAAAGCTTCAAGATGGAGATTTAATACTATGCTATTGAAAAAACCAGAATTTATTAGTTTTTTAAAACAGCAAATTGAAATTTTTATTGGTATTAACTGTAATTCTGTTTCTAGTCATTTTGTTTTATGGGATGCAATGAAAGCTTTTTTGCGAGACCAAATTATCAGTTATGCCTCTAAAGTAAAGAAGGAGAGAATTAAAGAGATTGAAGACTTAGCGGAAAAGATAACTGCTACTGAAAAAGAATTTCAAAAACATGCTACCGAAACGCAAAAGAATCAGTTAACTAATTTAAAATTTAAAGAAAATGAATTACAATCATATCGGTTTGAATGTTTAATGAATCGAACTAAGCATAAGTTTTATGAATGGGGTGAGAAAGCTCATATAGTTTTGTCATGGCAATTAAAAAAGGAACAATTATCTAGGATTATACCAGCGATTAGAAATAAATCAGGTATTACTTTTAATCAAAAGGAGATTAATGAGGAATTTTGTAATTTCTATAAACAATTGTATACTTCGGAATGTAAAGATGTAACTGGAGATGCAATAGATTATTTCTTGGAAAATATTAACTTGCCACAATTGAATCAAGAAGACAGACAAAAGTTAGATAAACCTTTTACAGAAGATGAAATAGAAAGGGCAATAAGAGACATGCCGAATGGAAAGGCACCTGGTGAATATGGGTTTTACATAGAGTTTTATAAAGTTTTTTTATGCTGATGTATCTTCTATTTATAAGGATGTATTACAACAAACTTACAATACTTTTCAATTACCTTAGTCTTGTTCTAACGCAATAATTACGGTTATACCAAAAAAAGATAAAGACCCTTTACAGGTTTCTTCTTATAGACCAATTTTGTTGTTAAATGTAGATTATAAAATTGTAGCAAAATTTATGGCTAATAGATTAGCTCAATATCTGCCTAAAATTATACATGGTGATCAAACGGGATTTATAAAAAACAGGTATGCGTCAGATAATATTTTATGGTTAATAACCTTGATAAATAAATCTAAATTTCAGTTGAATTATCCAATAGTGGTTTCATTGGATGCAGAAAAGGCTTTTGATAGAGTGGAATGGAAGTTTATGTTCAAAGTAGTTGAGAAATTTTGTTTTGGTTCTTCATTTTTTGGCTTGATAAAGGCTTTATTTAATAGCCCGAAGGCTAGAATTGCTGTTAATGGCCAAATTTCAGAATCGTTTAGTTTGACAAGATCTACTAGACATGTCCGTTGTCATCTGCTTTATTTGCTATAGTTATTGAACCTTTAGCACAATTAATACGTCAAAATGAAAATGTTAAAGGTATGAGAGTTCTAAATGAGGAATATAAGATTAATTTATTTGATGATGATGTTTTATTATATTTGGTGGATCCGGATATTTCTTTACCTGCAATTCAAGAATGTTTAGAAATTTATGGCCAATTATCTGGTTACAAAGTAAATTGGGCTAAAAGTGAAATTTTACCAATTTGTAAAGGTGATTATTCAGTATATAAAATTATTACAAATTTGAAGTGGACGACACAAATTAAATATTTAGGAATTAATGTTAATACGAAATTTCAAGAATTATATCAATTGATTATTTTCCTTTAATAAAAAGGATTAAATTAGATTTGATTAGGTGGAAGGATCTACCTTTGGGTTTACTAGGGAGGATTAATACCATAAAAAAGAATATGTTTCCTAGAATACAATATTTGTTTCAATCAATTCCTTATTTTTTTAAAAAAAGATTTTTTTAAGGATTTATATAAAGCGATTAGAGAATTCTTATGGAAGGGAACATTTCCGAGAGTAGCAATGAGAAAATTGATGTGGGATTTTCAATTTGGAGGTTTAATATTACCGAATTTTCAGCATTATTATGGAGCAGCTCAATTTAAATTTCTTAGTGCATTAATGATTATGGACGACCCATCTATTTGGATAAAGATAGAAATGGTGGTTATTTTAGAAATATTTCCTCATGACTTTTTGTTTCGATGGAATAAAAATTTATTACGAACTTATGATGTGCCAATATTGAAACATTTATTGAATTTATGGACAAGTAAACTTTAAAAATTGGGGCTTAAAATATATATGTTCTGGAAGATTGCCATTATATAATAATCAACTTATTCCTTTTACGGTCTCCAATGCCACTTTGAAATAATGGGAAAAGAAGGGAATAAAAAAATTATCTGATTGCTTTTCTGAGGGTTGTTTTTGTTCCTTTGACGAATTACAAAGGAAATATGATATTAGTGCAAATTCTATATTTGTATATTATCAATTAAGATCTTTTGTAAAACAGTTATGTGGTCGACAAATGATTTTATTGCCTGAATCTAGTTTTGAAGAATATGTACTTTCAATACCAAAAAAAGGGATATATATCTGATTTGTATTGTATTTTTACAAGAAATTGATAGTAAAAAAGATTGGGATAAAGATAAGTTGAAATGGGAAAAAGATTTAGGACATAAAATAGCTGAAGAAGCTTGGATGGAAATTTGTCAGAATAGTATTCGGAAATTAATTAATGCTAGACTAGCGATGATTAATTATAATTTTATTCATCAGCTATATTTAACGTCGGAGAAATTAAAAAAATGGTTTTAGTAAGTTGGATTCTTGTTTTCGATGTGTTCAGACGGCCAATACATTTTTGCATACTGTTTGGCTTTGTGATCGATTGCAACAGTTTTGGAAAGGTATTCAATCTGTTTTTAACAGTTTATATAATATCCATCTTGTATTAGATCCCGATATATTTTTATTAGGGAACATGCAATCATTAATCGATTTAGGTTTAGAGGATTATCAGATTTCATTTATTTATTTAGTTTTAGTTGTGGCTAAGAAATGTATAGCACTTACTTGGAAAGATAGAAATATACTAACTTTAGATAAGTGGTATTTGGAAATGAAATTTTGTTTGACTATGGAAAGGATATCTTTTTCAATTCAGGATAAGATGTCTTTTTATAAGTTAAAGTGGACTCCGTTTGCTAATTATGTGCATTTAAGTTTGATTTAAATATATGTTTAAGTGTGATATTTTAGTATTGACAATTTTTTTTTGTTAGAATTTTTTTAGGTTAAGTTTTATGTCTTTTTTGTAAGTGGGTATTTTTTCATATATAATATTGTCAATTTTATTAACTCTTCACTCTTTATTTTTTGGGGGAGGGTTGGACTAATTTTAAGTTAGACTATTAATATTGTGTTACAATTAACGGGGGGGGGGTTATTTTGTGTAGTTTTCTGATGTAATATTGTAATAATACCATTTTAATTTTTTTTCTATTTTTATTAAATGTAATTCTTTATTGTATTCATGTTATAAAATTTTAAATAGTCTTCAAAAAAATAGAAAAGAGCAATGAAGAATGATCTGATATAACTCTACTTTTATATTCAGCCTGATATAGTCTACCCTGAAAATGTGCCGATACCAAAAATATAATCTATTATGGAAAATGAATCATGTCGAGATGAATAACAAGAGAAATCTTTCTCCATAGGAGTAACTCTTCTCCAAATACCCACCAAATTTAAATCTTTCATCTAGGCCACAATTTATATCGCCATTTTTGATCTCATTATACCTTTTGGAGATCTGTCCAATAAATGATCCAATACGCAATTAAAATATCCCCCGACTAAAATATTTTCATTAGCTTCATTTAACAACAAAAAAGCTTCTGAAATAAACCCTTCATCATCTATATTAGGTGCATAAACATTAAGCAAAGTCCAAGATTCAGCAAGAAATTACAATTCACCCTCAAAATTCTCTGAGCATTTCCTTCCAAAGATTCAAATTCAAATGGAAGATTCTTATGAATTAAAAGAATAAGAAAACACAAGACCAACGCACTGTCTCTTCAATTTCAAATGTTCTTTTTCAATCAAATTTGTTTCTTGCAAAAAGCAATATGAACTTTCATTTTCTTTATATAAGCCAATATTCGCTTCCTCTTAATTGAATTATTCATCCCCTAAACATTAAAGGTGCAAATTGCAAATTAGATATTCCTAGAAACTAATAATATATATACACTCTACAAAATATCACTCTCCTTATAAATCCTTAAAATCGTAAACCCTCCCCCTATAAAACGTCAAACTCAAAATAAAATAAAGAAAAATCACACCTAAAAAATTATTCAAAGTTAGTAACGCCCTAAAAATCTGCATGTGGTAAAGCCCACTAGCGGCAAATGGCTATCAAAAATTTCAGGACCATCCAACCCCCCTCCCCTCCAGCCAGATGTATATACATTGTTTAATTAAACACAATCAACTAGAGTCATTCCAGCCCCAATGATTGTTCCAGGTCTTCAATATCAAGAAGATTTTGTGTCAGTTCTTCTTTCATCCCATTCTTCCCATTCTTACCATTCCCATTTCGATTTGCCCTTCTTTTAGGTGACAACGATGAAGACCAACCATTCCGATGCAAATCTGGCAACTAATTAGCAAAGAGTAATGCGTCCTGATCATTTCAAAAAACTAGGATTGAAAATTTCTGTAAAACAACTTTCAAAACCGCAGGATAACGAAAAGAAAATTTATAACCCTTCTACCACAATACTTCTTTAGCTGAATTAAAACCCCGACGTCGTCTAATAATTTCTTGACTCAAGTCCACATCAAAGAATACTCTATTATTTTGAGTCATCATTGCAGTTTGACTTTGTGGCACCTTCTGCATCACCAGTCATAATATCATTTCTCTATCTTGGTATTTCAAACAATGAATTAAAACCACCCATGGTGATTGTCCTGGTAATGGATTCTTCCTTAATGCTCTATGAGTTCAATCCAACTCCAGACCTTCCAGAAAAAAAAATGCTTGCCCAAAAACTCAGGGATCCATTTCTTAAAATGTTTTATTGGATCAGAACCTTAAATATCATCTGGAAGACCCACTATTTTTACATTATCCCTCCAACTTTGATTTTCCAACGATTCAATCTTCTTCAATAATTCCTTTTTCTGAATCCCCCAACCCACAAAAGAACCCTCCACTTTTTCAATTTTTTTCCTATTACACTCCACTTGATTTTTACATTGAATAAAAGCTGCTTCAATTTATTTTTCAATCATCTTGTCCAGTGTCTACTGATTTTATACATCTATTAACATCACTTTTGACTATAGTCATATCATCCTTCATATTTGAAATTTCTTCACACATAGTACACATTTAAGTTTCACTTCCAAAATTCCTTGAATCATCTGCTTCGACATATTCTCCATTTAGTTAATAATCCCTTACAAAACAATAAACACAGAGTCCAGTCCAGATTCTGTCACCTCACTTTGAGGCCTACCTTCTCTAGTCTCAGCCCCTATTTCTTCATGTGTACATTCCAGTAGAGTTAAATCCTCTTCTACTTCACACAACTGGTCCTTTTCCACTGCAACTCCAGGTCTGGACTCCGGACAACACACTTGACCTCCTCCGGCTGCTGTTGCTCAGGTTCCCCCACAGCCCACACCTTTTCATATTCAGGCACCCTCAAAGCACCGCGCATAAATGCAGAACCATCAATCACGCAAGTGCATCCTCCGATGCGGCACTGTGAGCCCCCAGACCACTAGGCAACATTGCAGGCTTAAGGGCACCTCTCTCGGTCGGACAGCCCACATGCCCGGCTTCACAGGCGCACGAGTCAGTGCCAGCCGAGCTTGTCATCGAGCCAGCGCCATCTTGCAGATGCAGGATTGACGCCGGGATAATACTTAACTTTGTAGGAGTCCTCTGAGGCCTTGGGGCTCCCATGGACGACTCCATAGTTTCAACTTGATTGGTAGGCCTCAATTCTTCAACACTTTTATTAGGTAATTTCTTCTGTAATTGAGCTTTCGACTTTTTCACATTAGTAGCCATTGCAATCTTCCATAATTCCAAAAATTGTAAAGATTACTTTTAACCATTTTTATAAATTTTTAAATCGGGTAATTTAAAATCTAGCTGGGGGAAGGTGGAATTGCACGTCTGTCTTCTACGTCAACTTGCCACGCCCCCAACTGTTCTCAGTGTTGTGGATGGTGCAGATAATCGTCCTAGGATATACCAGGATATAGGAAAATGTTGAGAAGTCGGCATAAAAATGGCAGATGGAGTGCAGTCAGGAGAAACATGCAGTGATACATTTTAGAAAATTGAACTTGAATGAGAAAGAATGTTTAGTTCTTAACAGTGTGGATGAACAGAGATATCTTGGAAGCCCAGTCAATAGACCCCTTGATGTTGCTGCATACGTTAATAGGGTGGTTCAGACGACATTTCATGTCATTCTTCTGAAGCCGTGTGGTAATATTTCAGATCTATAAAACTCTGCTTTTACCACATTTGGGATATTGCGGTTTGCTTAGGCCACCTCCTCACTAGAAAGAGGGGGCAGTGATTAACCAGGATGTTGCCTACATTGCAGAACATGTCATATGAAGCAATGTTGACAAAGATAGAGCTTGGAGCAGTGAGAAGCACCAGTTCGCTGAAGTTTGCAATGTTGCCAATCAGGCTCTTCAGCCCCTGCTGTGGCAAGGCTGAAGATAAATCGAGGAAGTAAATGCCAACAGGCAGGGACTTAACTTTACCATGAGCAATGAAGAATTGCTTGGTTATGAAGCAAAATAGTACACCTACCTTCCATATATTAGATTAACTGCGGGGATTATTTTTGGGCGTCTGGCTTGGCTGCACAGCACCCATTAAAATCATTTATAGGATTAATTCACTAAATTTTACGTCGTCGCCTTTCGATAAATTAAAATGGAAATACAACTCGAACACTTGGAGTTGCTTTTTTTTCAAAGTTGCACACTTAGCACTTACCTCAGCAAACCCAACGCGTATATTCAATAGACAAGCGCATTGGAGAAGCTGTGCACTGAAAGTCGAGGAAGAACCCGTTTGAGCTGGTGTTAGATGGTACATCAACTGTTCAAGAATAGAATAGCATTTTTCTTTTAATGGGTACATTTACTGACCGCTTCGTATAAGTTTTCTGGACCAGAATAATGCCACTTTATAAATAAAGAACATTAGAAATAGGAGCAAGAGTCGGCCATCCTGCACGTCGAACTTGCTCCGCCATTCAATAAGATCGTGGCTGATCTGATCATTGACTCAACCCCACCAACCTGCCTTTTCCCAATATCCCTTAATTCATTTTTCATGTAAGAATCTATCTAACTGAAGCTTAAATATGTTTAATGTAGCAGCCCCAACTGCTTCCCTGGGCAGAGAATGCCACAGATTCACTACTTTCTGCGCAAAACAATTTTACGTCATCTATATTTTAAATGTATTCCCCTGAATCTTGAGGCTGCGTCCTTTGTTCTGCTCTCAGCTACAAGTGAAAAATATTTCCCTGTAATTATCTTATCGAACCCTTTCATAATTTTATACGATTCTATAGAATCTCCTCTCATTCTTCTGAATTGGAGGGAGTATAATCCCAGGCGATTTCGTCTCTTCTCGTAGGACAAACCCCTCATCTCCGGGGTCAACCCGGTGAACCTCCTCTGGACGGGCTCCATGGCTCTGGTGCCACATGAATTAACCACTCTTCTCATTCGTCACACATTTTGATTGGACTAAATAGATGGTTTCAAGCCATAATTTCTGAGATTGATTAGGGATACGAATCATTGCAAACAAAATATTTGCGCGTTATTAGAGCGAGGATGTTTACATACAAATTCCTGATAGAATGATCATTTGACAGTTCCTTAGTATCATTTAAATTCAAAGTATTTGGATCTTCAAAATCATTTTACGGTTTTGCGTTTAGGTGGGCAATGTAACTGTTTTGAGATCGACACAAAAATCATATCAAATAATTCTGATGAATAAATAACAAGATGTAATTTGTTTTCCGCAATCTCCCACAACTTGTTCGCGATATTTCAGTGGGCTTCGTTCACTCTGTTCCCAGGCGATCGAACAGACCACGTAAAGACATGTTGGTAAGGATCAGGGTGTGTGGTTTGTTTTGTTCGCGGGGCGTAAGATACTGTGAAATGAGAAAGAACAGAGGAACAGGGCCAGGAACTCTGATTCATTCTGGCCACCTAAATCGCTTACAAAACCGAACAAGGACAATGTACGGATATTTTATGACCTTCTTCACCTCCTACCAGAATCTCCGCTGTGTCAGCGCATAAACAGAAGTGTTTGTATAGGAACTCAAATACATCAGCATGATCGTGATTCGAATCGCCAGGTACAGTGACTTGGGGGCGTCGACCGCAAAAGTTGAGGTGAGATCGAAACAGAGGTTAATGATCATAACCAGTGTCCACAACGCTATAGAAGTCCCCGAGATGGCGAAGAGCAAAATAATGGACGTCCTCCGGTTCGTCATCTCATGATCAGGGACCTCGCTGTTCCCGCAGTGCTTCAAAGCACTCCGATCTCTGCTGTCCAGTAAAATGTGTCTGACGGTGAGAGAATTCAACAGTAACATGAGTGCAAGTGGTATCAATGGGGTCACAAGTTTGAAAAACCATCTGTAAGTTTGCCATGCTGATGATGAAATATATTGTGTTACAGTCCGGCAGCCCCATCGGACATCGCCCACAGTGTGATTAGGTTCGTACATGAAATATACTGGAATGTGTATCAGAAAGCCAAGCACGATCACAGCCGTTAGAACCACCGCTCCCTTTATTTTGGTACAATACTTTGTTTTAAATTGCTGGCAACAAATAGCAATGAAGCGGTCGATTGTGAATGACACCGTGGCCCTGACCGAGAATTGCACGCTGCATACCTCTATGAAGGCTGTTAGACGAGTAAGACGTGTGGGCCAGGAATGAATCGGGAAAATGATAGCTGAAGACGTTTCTCACCGTAACGTTAAACACGCAGACCATTGTGTCTGAGACGGCCATGGTGAGCATGTAATGAATCACTAATTTGGAGAGGCCGGGCATTCTCCGCGACAGGACCACAATGGAGAGCAGGTTTGATGTAACAGGATTAAAAAAATACTAGAAAAACAAGCCAACAAGATTAACGTGATTTTAATAGTGGGATCTTTGGGGATAATCTAACAGGATCATTTGTCTGTTCCTGTAAATTATGCATTTTCTAACATTACACGGGCAGTACGGAAAGGAACGCTTCCAATTTCTGAGAACCGGAGGAGATTTGGAATACCCCCATTGACCCCGACCGTTGTGTGAAGACGGACAATAGCATGTGACCGGACCGGGTGTATTCCACATCCGTGTATAATGTGTCATGGTCGCTTCACAAGAAATTACGGAGATTAATGAACGCTACTCATGGTTATCAAACACGCCAACATCACCCCCCCCCCCCATACATGGACTCCGTCCATACTCTATCTTTATTTAAGAATGTTTTCTTAATATCGGTCTGGTTTAAATTTGCAATTGTGGTTTTTATTGACTGGGGTGAGCCGTACTATGTTCACTGGCCACCTCATGCTGAAACACAGGTGCCTGTAAGTAATCGGTATTGTGAAGGAGATAAATTCCGCTGAGAATCACTGATGAAGGGTTATCCTTTGATGGACATTTACTCTAAGACAGTGGAACAGGAAGCCGGTATAACCCCAGCGTCCATGCGCCAGTATTAACTGAAAAACACACACTGTGCTCTTAATTTTTGCAAGATTCATGTTCGAGTCCATGCTGTGAATGGCAAAATCCCCTGACGGGATCGCGGGGTCCGTTGTGTTCTCTGTTAGCCAGTTCGTGGGGCAGTAAACCATTGAGGTTTGTGTTGCTTGCCTCTCATAGAGCAGCTTTGCCCTGAGTTTGCCTGGACATTCCCTCTGTTTAACAACTTCAGGCCAAATGATTCTTCAAATCGACCAACATTTTTCTCTCTCTTCCCCCCCCCCCCCACTCTCTTTGTCCCAGGGAGGACCGCTCTATCCCAAGTGGAGAGGCAGAGGCAACAAATTATGCAACAGGTCCCCTCTCCTCAGTGAAATACGGATCCATCTGCAACGATCCCTACACGAGACAAAGAGGGAAAACCCCTTTGGAATACGGACAACCAGGAGACAAGCGGCGAAGATGGCAGCAGAATCACCTACCAGGAATGCCGACAATTGCAAGAATGGGATAGAAGATCTCCGTAGCGTCTATTCGTAGCAAGCTTTGAGTATAAGAGCGTTTTCTCTACTGCGATGTTCTATGTACCAGTAACTCTGAGATTCACTGGGAAGCATAATTTATAGGGCAACCATTTCCACTGGGGCTTTCAATGATATAAGTGCTCCTCTTACTTGATTTAACAAACAGCTGCAGTTCATTCTAAATATATGAACTGAGATCGCTCAGCCCATCATAATTGACACGTGTTATTGCAATAAACAAGTTTCAGGTGCAAGCTCACTGCACACCTATCCTGGATCCGTGGTTCCGGGGTGTCACGTTCATCCATCTCCCTTTACTTCGCTTTATCGTCGCCCATGAGCGTATTTGTTCACAGTATCTGACTTCGCCGCTTCTATTAGAGTTCTTCTGATAGTCAGGTGCATTATTTCGACCAATTTTTCCTTTGATTTCAACGGTTGCCAAAGAGAAAAGATTTTTATTAGAGGACAATTCAGTTATTTTGTGACACAAACTTGAACTCTGTGAATGATAAGTTTGTAATATGGGAATATGGGAATATTATAATATGGGAAGTTTGAAAGCATATTTGAGAGGGAATTTTTTACTTCTAAAATTAAGAAAGAGAATATGGAATAGACAGATCAATAGGAACAAGAAAGTACCGTTTTGGGAAAAAAATTATTTTCAAACGAGAAGTTCTGAAGATAAACGTAGACAAATAATTATTAAAATAATTTCAATATAATACATTAGAAATTTACAGAACAGTAAAAGCGATTACAAGTACCAAACAGAGGTATTATCAGTTAGGCGAACGTTCACATATAGTCCTTGGAAGGCCATTGCAGGTGGAAGAAGTTTCAAGAACGATTGATGTAATTAAAAACAATTTGAATGTTGTTTGTTATACACCTTGTGAAATAAATTAATCTGTGAAGAGTTTTTATTTTACATTATATAGTTCAAAGTCTTGAAAAGATTAAAATAAAATTG
This sequence comes from Narcine bancroftii, assembly GCF_036971445.1. Classification (NCBI taxonomy): domain Eukaryota; kingdom Metazoa; phylum Chordata; class Chondrichthyes; order Torpediniformes; family Narcinidae; genus Narcine; species Narcine bancroftii. The sequence goes on from NC_091470.1 coordinate 183,087,506, forward strand.
ATATATATTTATCTCGGATAAATTTAAGTGGCATAAGTATTGAAAAAACAAACAGATTTGAGTGCTCGGTTTAAACAGAATGAGGCAATGAGTTAATTACAAAGTGATAAATCACTTGGAGAAGATGGTATTTTACCTGAATTTTATAAAGAGTTTAAAGATTTATTGATTCCTATTTTCATGGAAATTTTAAGCCAAGCGTCAATAACGTATACACTCAGAATCATTTTCAACAGCAATAATTACTGTGATACCAAAAAAAGAGTCCATTTGAATCCTTCATATTATAGACATATTTCATTACTAAATGCAGACTATAATATTCTTGCCAAAATATTGGCGAATAGAATGATTAAATTGGTACCTATATTAATAAATATTGATCAGACAGGCTTTGTTAAAAAGTGACAATCGGCTGAAAATGTGGCTAGATTAATTATTATACATTTATCTCAAAAAAGAAAACAATATAAGTGTTGCAGTGCTTTAGATGCAGAAAAAGCGATTGACTGATTGGAGTGGGGTGTTTGTTTAAGTTATTGGATAAATATGGATTTTGTCAGATTTTTATAAATTGGATTAAAGCATCATAATATAATCCTAAATCTAAGTTAGTGAGTAATCGACAAATATCTGCCCCATTTCAGCTGACGAGATCCAGTAGACAAGGATGTCCCTTATCTCAATCTATGTTTATATTAGCTATAGAGCCACTTACACAAGAAATTTGGAGCGGTTTGTAAAATAAGTGATTGAGTATTGGTCAAGAAGAACATACATTTAGTCCGTTTACAGATGATGTTCTAATATATTTGACAGCACCTAAGATTTCCTTGCAAAAATTACATTTTAATTTGGAAGAATATGGTAGGATATCTGGTAATAAAATAAATTGGAATAAAAGTGAAATTATCAAAGAAATACTCATTAAGTGGCCAAAAGATGCGAATAAATATTTAGGGATTCGTGTAGATAATAATTTCAAACATTATATAAATTGAATTATTTGTCATTACAAAAAGCTTGAAAACATTTGAAAAAATTGATGTTTTTACCTATGACGTTAGTAGGAAGGGTTAACTTTGTTAAAATGAATATATTCCTAAGAATACATTTTTTGTTGCAAACCTTACGTACATAATTACTTCAAAAATATTTTTAAATAATTAAATAAATATGTCAGAAAATTTCTTTGGAAAGGTAAAATGTCAAGAGTTTCTATATAAATATTCACGTGGAAATATGAATAAGGAGGACTACAGCTTCCTAACGTATTATCAAGCGGCTCAAATGAGATTTCTCACTTTTTTTTGAAGGAGTAGAAAACCCAGCACGGGTTAAAATAGCATTAGATAAAGTATGAGAGAGATTTGCAGAGGAATTTGCATACAATTGAGACTCAAAATTAATATTGGTGCTAAAGAGACACCATTGTTGGAACACATGATTACTGTTTGGAATAAGATAAATGACGATAACGGAACAAAAGGTATTATATCGCTCAAGATGTCTCAGATTCAATGCTATCTTGTACCTTTTTCGGAGGATAATTAATTCTTAAATATTTGATTTAATAAATAAATTAAAATGTTTAAGATTGTTATGAACAAGGTCAAATGATGTCATTTGAATTACTAAGGAATAACGAATAATACTCTTTATTGTTATTTTCAATTGAAAGGATATTTGAGTGAAATGCTATGCCCAGTGATGCTGTTACTTACTTGTAATGATTTGGAAATTATTATGAGAAGCGGAAATACTAAGACATTTACGTCTGAAATGTATCTTTTATTACTAAACATGGGTTGAATAAATCAACACAGAGCTGGGAACTGGATTTGAATATTACAGGTGATGAGCAAAGATGATCAGATTGATGTTGATATCGTTTGACAAATACTTTTAATATAAGGTATGGATTCATTCATTGTAAATGTTTACATCATCTATATTTGACACCACAGAAAATGGAATAGAATTAAATAAGATTTATACGATTGATGGTTTAGATGTTCTGAAGAGATCGGAACATTCTTAGTCATGTCCAAAGGTACAGCCTTTTGGAATAGTCTCAGGGAATTGTTTATAGAACAAGTTACAAAATTTTTCAGAAAATCCAGATTTTCTTCAAAATGGGAAATGTAGAAGGAACAGGACCCAAGTTGAATCCATAACATTTTAGCAGTGGCAAGGGCGTGTATCACAGTGACCTGGAAATCAGATTCACACTTGGATATAGGAAGATGGAATGCAGAAATCCAAAGATGTATCCCCGTGGAGAAAATTACGTATAATTTAAGAAATTAATATGGCATGTATTTGCAAATTTGAAGACCGTATATGCAAATTCTAGGTGTAAATATGTAATCGTTCTTCCAGCCTCTTGAGACCTGTGCAACTCTTCTTATCCAAATTGACCATATGAACCTTCCTTGACTCCAATGTGTTGGGAAGCAATTCTCCGAGCCATCCATGAAGCTATTTTTCTTCTTCCTTTTCTTTACTTTTATAATTTACATGCATATATTTCTTTGAGACTGGGTGTGTGGAATTTATGGAGGGAGGTATGGGAGGGAAGAGGGATTAATAACCATTGTGTAATTATTGGAATTCTCATAAATTTAAATTAATTGTCAATTAATTACATGGAAAGAAATTAAATAAAATACTTAAAAATTCTGCAAGTTTTTATTAAGTAATGCTTGTTTTGCTCTTTAGCTAAACTTGGTTTTTCACCAGCTCAATCATAATTTATCATGCAATGATAAAACGAATGTGAGGCTGAAAGTAGTAAAAACGTCAAAAACGGACAGTTGTTGATGATTCAACATGGTTAAAGTTGATTGTGAAGAACAACAAATCTCTATATTTGACAAGACTATTAACGATTGAGTAAGGGACAAGATTCGTTGGAACGAATCTTGAGAAACATCCTAAAAACACATATGGGTAAAGGATTGTGAAAGTCCGTTCAAATGTTCTAGAAAGATGGAACTTTGGCGATATAAATATGCAACTTGTGAGCCATACGGCAGATTCGAAAGTGGCGAGGCTAGCTGCCACTGGCAGTTCCTCTTGCTGCCACGGTGTTCTTGCGCTTTGCAAAGGAATAATAAAAGCACAGTGACATTTGTAAAGGGATCGGCGTTCGTTTATCAAGTGATCTCGGGTTCATTTTCACATTGAGACTGGAGGGGAGCCGTCAACCCACAAGGTTCGGGAGATGTGGGGGAGTAATTATAAAGTGCCCCAGCTCTAACATCGGTGAATGAATGTAATAAAAAATATTGATGGAAATCTATGGATAAGATTCCGAATGATGTTAGAATTCACGGGTTTCTTTTGTAAATTATTTGTTTTGTGAATAAAGTTTAGTTTTGGTAAAAGAATAAAAAAATCACGAGAGCACTAATTATATTTTTAAATTGCATGCACACTTCTTCATGGCGACATTGAAATAGAACAGGGTCACTTTGACAGGTAGATAAAAGTTAAATGACAACTTCTCGAGATTTTAAAGCAATATACAATAGTGTTAAGAGAAAAAAAACCTAGCTGTATGACCTGTGAGCATTCCTAACACTTTTGAGTATTACTCTTCTTCATCCCAAAGTCTGCGGACATTCCCGATGAACTTCCTTGATATAAATAGTGAAAAAAATATTCAGCAGAGTTCTAATGTTCACATGATGCCTTCGGTTTCAGATTGCCATAGCCTGCCAATTTCGGGAGGATGGACATAAAGTGCAAACTTCTGCAGAGCAGCGACAGGCGGATTTTATGCCAAACAAATGATCACACACTAAGGAAGCGATGAACAGAGTGACATGGGGTTCCAAATTCATATAGTCCACTGAAATGAGCAAGGAGGTTTGTGAAAGCGCTTAAGATTTCGGATGACATGTTGCCTTCGGAGGTCGGGCCAAAAATTTAAGATTTGCAACTTTGCAAATACTGTTCAGACCGATCTTGGAGTATTCGTTACAGTTGTGGTCGCCATGCTATCAATATAATTAGAAGGGAGATGTTGCAGAGAAAATTCACCAGGATGTTGTCTGGAAAGGATGACGAGTTGGGGAATGTGCTTAGTGGGAAGGGCACATCTTCTCCGAAGCACAACAAATCTACCTTTCTAAATTCACTCTCTGGGTTGAGGTGATCATTTATTTTATTCCCCTTTACCATTTGCCCGACAGCAGAATTCCCATCACTAATGTCTAATTTCCTTAACCATCAGTAGGAAAAGTTGGGTGATGAGCGGCACTCCCCATTCCACCATAACTGTTCCCGAATTATTGAAAGAGTCAACAAACTTGTGCTGCTTCCACTAATCTTATATGTTATCAGTGTTCAATTGCTTGAGCACATCGAAGTTTTATTCGTTCATCTCAGGTTCAAACGAATTGAGTTTGAGTGGTGAGATGTTCCAACAGTTATCGCTGCGGGAAATATAGAAAAGTGAAATTATTCAGCAGATAAAATCAATGTTTACATTTTTATCAGTCCTGGTATCTCTTTAACAATATCTTTGTGGAATCCTTGTTGGTTTTGATTGTGGCAGATTACATAGGGGAGTTTGGGTGATAAACTGGGAAAGGCCTGTTGGAGCACGTCACACACAAAAAATTTAAAACACAAACCTTTTACAGGAGCTTTTGCAAAGTGCTCAGAGACTTCAATAATGGACTATTGTTTGCAGAATGCAACAAATGTAACGACAGGCAGTTGCAACTCTGTCTGGAAAATAATAATTATTGTCTGGATGTTGTCTGCATGTTCTTGTGAACTTTGCAGGCAGAGAGGAGAGAATAGAACAGGCTTTGCTCTCAGAATTGTGCTGACCCATGTTCACCAACCCTACACTATGCACTTGCGCAGGGATTATGGGGTACAAGTGGGGAAGTGGAGCTGAGGCTACAGCCTAGTCAGCCGTGATGTTGATTTATAGAGAAAATTCTATGGGCGAGAGGATTTCTGTTCTCATGATCTTCGACAGAGATGTAAATAAATCGATATTGTTAAATGGCATATACCAGAAATGCTTAATGAATTTGATTATATCGATGTATCAGATGTGAGCTATAAAGGGAACTCACGGTTGTCAATTATTATCTCTATGCAGTCACACAGGCATGAACCAACAAATATCGGAGGCATTTAAGGATGGAACAGCAGTCATCGTGGTGGCTTTAGCGATCGCATTGAATAGGCAAAACAAGTTGATCAAGGCAAACATGAGGAGGATGTCAGAGAATGTATGCGTGATGGCTTGCACGTGGAGATTGGTGAAATGTGATTGCAGAAGAGGCGGGACGGGCTGCTCAATGTTCCTGACTTCCGGGGCTTCAGACACAATAGAGCAGCGGGGGAGGGTGGTGAGAAAGAAGGAGGCATGGTATTGCTTGTCAGGGAAATTATCACAGCTGTGCCCAGGGAGCACAGAGCAAAGGGCTCGTCTACTGAGGCTGTATGGGTGGAGCTGGTGTGTTATCTTATAGACCACCCAACAGTCAACGTGAATTTTAGGAAAAAGCTGTAGAGAGATAGCAGACAGAGGCAGGAAACATATGATTGGAGCAGATTTTTACTTTCAACATACTGACTGTGACTCCCATTCTGTAAATCGCCAGGATGGCATGCAAGTTGTCAAATGTTCTGAAAGGTAATGTGAATCAATTTACAGGGGCATATGGAGTACAATGCTGGCAAATATGGGGCGATCCACTTTGGAATGACAAATGGAAGATCTTAATATTATTTAAATGGCAAGCGGTTGCAGCACGCTGCCGTGCAGAAGGGGTTGGGAATGCTTGTGCATGAATCGCAAAAGGTTGGTTTGCAGGTCAGATTCTATTTTCAGATTTCAGATTTATTGTCAGAGTACATATATGAAATCACATTAAACACACAGTTTATTTTTTCTGAGGGCAAGACAGAATTACCAATTAGTGGTAATGCAAAAACAAAACTGTTCAGAGTTTACTGTGACAGAATTCTGTGTTGTGTCTTGGAGTATGTGTTGTGTGGTCTTATGTTAAAAAGTGTCAGTTTGCCTAAGAGAGCCAAGGTGAAGGTGGACTGCTGAGAGTGTGGTAGACGGACTGAGCATTTGAAGATAATGATCAAACAATTTCTGGACTTGGACGATAAATCACCACTATGCGTCCTGTGGAGTTGAAGAAGGCCCAGAGCATGAGTCATGGTCTGGAGGACAGTTTAGAATGTTGCACATTTTAAAAGGGATGAACATTCCAAAGGCAGCCAGAAGCTCTCTCTCTGGAGCAACACAAGACAACTTCGAATTTTGTGCTGTCTCTCTCTGTCTGTCTGTCTGTCTCTCTCCCTTTCTCTCTCTCTCTCTCTCTCTCTCTCTCTCTCTCTCTCTCTCTCTCTCTCTCTCTCTCTCTCTCTCTCCCTCTCTCTCTCTCTCTCTCTCTCTCTCTCTCTCTGATCTTTTGGCTTCAGTTTATCAAACGAACTGAATTTTGTTTATGGTCTTTCCTCGGTTGAGATCGTAGTTTTGTGAGTCTTGTGTATTTTGTGTTTGTTTTGTGTCTAAGTGTTTCTGTGGGCTGGTTGGAAATATAACAGACTTTAATTACATATGTTATATTTAGGCTGGGGAACGTTTTAATTTTATACTGTTATAGAAACCAGTGGGTATTGTTATAAAAGGGGAGGGGTTTGAATTAAAGTTTTAAGATGAATTTCTTGTTAATAAAGTAACAGTACATCTTTACCCTTGTGTGATATGCCTTCTTTCTGGTTTCTGGTTCGATATTGTAAGATATTTGGGGCATCAATCCAATTTGGAAACTTTAGGGGCGGTTGACGTGTGCTTAGTTATCAGTCATCTGAGTTTTACTCAGCCTTCAGCTTGAAATTAAAAATAAACAGTGAGTGTATAAATCACCAGCAGGAAAACCAGCAACTATGAATATTGACCAGTTCATAGCGAACCCTTCAGTGGTTAATTTTAAAATGGCTAAAAATTCAGAACTGATGGTTATAGTTGGCAAGTTAAAACTTCTAACAGTAAGAACTGGGATGAAAATAAGGAAATTGCCCGGAAGATTGTTAAAAACAATGTAGGAAAGGGGGTATTTGAAGAAGCTGCATTAGAACCGTTTCCAAAGGGGAAAACGTCAGAGGAAGTAAAGTTGGCTTTGAGAAAACTAGAGTTAGAGGAGGAAACAGAGGCAGAAAGAAAAGCTGAACGGGAAGCAGTAAGGCAGTCAGAAAGGGAGGAGAGAGAGAAAGAATGGAATCATGAGCTAGAACTAGCTATATTGAAGCAGCCCCCAACGCGAGGGGAGAAGAAGCCCAAAACCCAAGTGCTGATCAGGAGGATAGATTTCCAGTCAGTAGAGGATTGAGGTTAGATCCTCCATTTGAGGAATCTGAGATAGACCAGAATTTCCAGCATTTTGAGAAGGTAGCTGCAAATTTAAAATGGCCACCAGACCAGTAGTCACTCCTACTATAAAGTGTTCTTAAAAGGAAAGCCCAACAGGTGTACTCGTGTCTCACTGAACAACAAGCAGTTGATTACGAATTTGTAAAGCAGGGTATACTCCGATCTTATGAAGTAGCCCCAGAGGCTTATAGACAAAAGGTCATGAGTTTAGAAAAAGCAGCAACCAAATCTTACCTGGATTTCGCTTTTTGGAAGGTTGTGTGTTTTGACCGGTGGTGTGCTACAATGAAAGTAGAAAATAACTTTGATTTATTGAGGGAAATCATTCTGATTGAGGAGATTAAAAATTGTGTTCCTGATGATATTGAAGTGTACGTGGCAGAGAAAAATATAAAAAAATTGGCAAGAATTGGCTACATTCGCAGAGGAATATGCTTTAACCCACAGGCCTAAGTGGACACCTGGCAAAATCTTTCAAGGGAATACTGCTGATGATCCAAGAAGCTTATAAATAAAATCTAGAAGTTAGGTTAAAGGAAGAGAGGAAGTGAAATGTGTGAAATAAAAAAAATCGAACGTTATTTCCCACTATTGTAAGAAGCCAGGGCACATAATAGCAAATTGTCCTGTACTGAAAAGGAAGAAAGAGAAAGGGGTGGTACCAACTGCCTATGTTCAGAGTGAGAAGGTTAGGGATATTTTTAAACCATTCATGACTGAAGGTTTAATTTTGATTAAAGAAGGATCCAATCAAGTGCCAGTTAAAATCCTGCGGGACACTGGAGCAGCCCAATCGCTTGTATAAAGCAACGTTTTGAATTTTGGTGATGAAACCGATACTGGCGATGTGAATTTAATTAAAGTCATTGGTGGTGAAGCAGAGCCTGTACCTTTCCACAGAACAGTGATGAAATCAGACTTATTTACGGGCCCAGTTACGATAGGCATAATATCAAGTCTGCCAGTGGATGGATTTTCTCTTTTGTTAGGAAATGATTTAGCAGAGGATAAAGTCATACCTGCGGTCAAACTCACAAATAAGCTATTGGCTTATGAGTCCGAAAAGGATTTGGAAATCTACCCTGCGTGTGCCGTTACTAGAGTCATGTCCATAAAAAAGGTAGAGATAGAGAAAGTCTATGATGATCCAAGAGTGGAGGCAAGCATTGAGGACAAACCTAAGGATCCAGTTTTGCTGTTGTCAAGAGAAGAATTAATAGCAAGACAAAAGTATGATCCTGATCTTGCTGGGATAAGAGATAAGATTCTGTCTAACCAGGAAATTGCAACTGTGGCAGAAGGTTACTTTGTTTAAGATGGAATTTTGATACGAAAGTGGAGACCACAAGTGATACCTGCCAGTGAAAAGAGGGCGGTAGTAAGGCAAGTTATAATAACCAAAACTTACAGGAATGAAATATTAAAATTGGCTCATAGAACTTCCGGAGTTCATCCTGGAGTGAAGAAGACGGTAGAAAAGATAAGTAAACAGTTTTATTGGCCAAAATCAAGAAAGGATGTTGTGAAATTTTGTAGAACCTGTAACACTTGTCAACTGGTGGGCAAGCCGAATCAAGAACCACCAGTGGCACATTTACCACCCATCCCTTGTCAAACGTGAAAGTGGATTTTGTTGGCCCATTGCCAAAAACCAAAGCAGGAAATAAATGTATGTTAACACTTATGTGCACAGCTTTAAGTTTTCCAGAGGCTATTCCCCTGAGAAATATTAAAGCAAAGACGTTTGTGAAGGCTATGATAATTTTTTTTCACACTGTTTGGCCTACCAAGGGAAATTCAATCGGACTAAGGGAGTAATTTATATCTGGAATATTTCGACAGGTCGTGTATGAATTGGGAGCCCATCAAATTGTGTCATCTCCCTATCATCCTGAAAGTCAAAAGGCCTTGGAAAGATTCAATTTAACTGTGAAAAATATGATGAGGGCTTATTGCATGGAAAATATAAAGGATTGGGATGAAGGAACCCATTTGTTTTTGTTTGCTGTTAGATAGGAAACTCAGGAGTCTCTTGGCTTTAGTCCATTTGAGTTGGTGTTTGGTCATGAAGGCAGGGGTCCATTACTATTGTTGAAGCTACAGTGGATACAATGATATACAATCAAATATGTTGGATTACGTTTTCAAATTAAAAAAAAAGTTTACATCAGGCTTTGGAGATGGCAAAGAAAAAAATTAAAAACTGCTCAGGGAAAAATGGTAAATCATTATGATCAAAAAGCAAAAATTAGGGACATTAAACATGCCGAAAAAGTATTTTGTTTTTGTTTCCAATGCAGACAAACCCTTTGAGAGCTCTGTTTCCAGGACCATATTAGCTGAAATCAAAACTTAACCAGGTCACCTATGGCATTGTGATGCCTGATCGCTGAAGAGATACACAGGTCTGTCACGTGAACATGCTTAAAGCTTACTTTGAAAATATGACTGAACAGGAAACCAGGATTGAAACAAAGGTGCTAGTTTTCGACAATATTAAGGAGGAGATAAGTTTCGTGGAAGATCACAGAGAATAGAAAGTGATAATTTACAGCTTGGAAAATTCTATAGTTTTGCAATACTTAGACATCAAGTTAATGCATTTGACTAAATCAGAAAGGGATTAAATGAAGACATTACTTATGTATTTGTAGAATATATTCCCAGATGTTCTAAAAAGAACTACTGCGGCTTGTCATGATGCTAAGCACATTAAGCAGTATCCTTACCGAGGTAATAAGGAAAATAGCAGATTGTTGGATCAAGAGTTGGATTATATGCTCAAAAATGAAATCATCCAAAAATCAAGTTCAAATTGAAGTTCACCCTGTGCTCTGGTGCCTACGAAAGATGGCTCAATTAAATTTTGTACAGATTATCAAAAGGTAAACATGGTTATAAAGACTGATGCGTTCCATATTCCCAGAATAGATGATTGTATAGATAAGGTGAGGAGGGCTAAGATTCTTAGAATGATTGATCTCTTAATAAGATACTGGTGTGTTCCTTTGACAGGGAAAGGCAGGGAGATTTCTGCATTTGTTACACCTTCGGGATTGTATGAGTATAATGTTATGCCTTTCGGGATGAGAAATGCACCTGGCACATTTCAGAGAATGATTAATGCAGTAATACAGGGTTTAGAGCACACAGGAGCTGATATCGATGATGTAGTAATTAGTACGGATACATGGGATAAACTCATGCTTGAATTAGAGCAATTATTTCAGAGACTGGTGGAAGCACATCTCACAGTGAATTTGCACAAGAGTGAGTTTGGACATGCCACTGTAATTTATCTAGGTTATATGATACGACAGGGATACGTGGCACCTGTTGGAGCAAAGGTATTGGCTATCACTGCGTTCCCTATCCCTGGTAATCAGAACGTTCTTCGGAGATTTCTAGGTATGATTGGCTACTACCGTAAATTTTGTAAAAAAACTTTGCAAAAATTGCACTGCCATTAACAAGACTACTTGGAGAAAAATAAAAGTTTATCTGGTCAGATGCATGTCAGGAAACGTTTCTGAAGTTAAAGGCCATTTTATGCCATCCGCCTGTACTTGTGTCTCCTAACTTTGAAAAGCCATTTTCTTTAGCTGTGGACGTCAATGACGATGCGGTTGGTGCTGTACTGTTACAGAAGAAGGATGATAATGGAGTAGAATATCCTATTTCGTAATTCTCGAAAACGTTTAACCATCATCAACGAAATTATTCAACCATTGAGACAGAAGTTATTAGCGCTTGTTTTAGCGTTGCAACATTTTGATGTGTATCTCTGTATTGCTCAAAAACCGTCAATAAAATATACTGACCATAATCCATTAGCTTTTCTGTCTAACTTAAAATAAGATCAGAGGGTTAGTCAACTGGAGCTTAACGTTACAAGAGTATGAGTTAAATATTACACACATTAAGTGGACGGATAATGTAATAGTAGATTGTTTGTCAAGATGTTAATCTGGGTAGATATGAATCTAATCACATACTTATTGTAAAAATAATTGAGTGTTTATTTTATTTTATTTATATAATACATCCATTAATTGTTCTTGTGGACCTCACTTATTTTAGCATGGGAGGTGTTGCAGAGTTCTGTGTTGTGTATTGACCTATGTGTTGTGTGGTTTTCAGTTTAAAAAAAGTGGCAGTTTGCCTTGGAAAGCCAAGGTGAACGTGGACTGCTGAGAGAGTAAGAGATGGATTGAGCATGTGCAGAAAATTATCTACAAATTTCAGGACTTGGACGATAAACCGTGAAGTGGAAGGAGGCCCAGAGCATGAGTCATGGTCTGGAGGACAGTTTAGAATAATAGGAATTTCATAAAAGGTTGAAGCTTCCGAAGGCAGCCAGAAGGATCCAGACCAAACCAATGGTTCCTCTCTCTGCAGCAACACAAGACAACTTCGAATTTTGTGCTCTCCCTCTCTCTATCTTAAAGATCCTTTGACTTCAGTTTACCAAACAAACTGAATTTTGTTTATGTTCTTTGCTTCGTTTGAGATCTTGTGTGTTTAGTGTTTGTTTTGTGTCTATGTTTTTCTGTGGGCTGGTTGGAAATATAACTTCGACTTTAATTACATATGTTATAGTTAGGCTGGGGAATTTATTTGTTTACACTGTTATAGAGATTTTCATAGTAACCAGTGGGCATTGTTATAAAAGGGGGAATTTTGAATTAATGTTCCAAGGTGTATTTTATGTTCATAAAGTACTTGTTCACCTTTACGCCTGTGTGATGTGCCTTCTTTGTGTTTGCTGGTTTGATCTTGTAACAGTAAATATATAAACAAATTTAAAAAATGTAAACCACTGAATGTGCAATTCAGAGAAGAAAAACAGAAAAAAAAAAAATTAAATTGCAAACGTAAAAGTGCTTGAATGAATCCCTGATTGAATTGGTTGTTGAAGAGTCTGATAGTGGAGGGGTAACTGCCGTTTCTGAACCTGGTGGTGAGAGTCCTGTGGCACTTGACCTCTTTCCTGATGGCAGCAGTGAGAACAGTGCATGTGCTGTGTGGTGAATAGCCTTGATTTTCAAGGCTGCTCTCCGACGGCGGCATTCTGTGCAGATGTTCTCAATATTTGGGAGCGTTTCACCTGTGATGTCCTGGGCTTCGTACTCTATATTTGAAAGGCTTTAAGTCTCCTCAGGCCAGACCAGGATCGGGTCTTTCCACCGCACATCTGTAGAAATTTGCAAGGGTCCCCAATTTCATACCAAACCTCCACAACTCCTGAGGAAGCAGCGACTATCTGTTCCAGAGGCATTATAAGTTAGAGTTAGTTCGGTTGATCCCATTACTAGAGGATAACAATATTAGGGGATATATCCTCAACATTTCCGTAGATTTAGGACGGCGATACGAAGTTACTACTTTTCCCAGAGTTTTATAAATCTGTGGATTTCACTTTCCATTGATGCGAGAGGGTGGTCGAGTTGCCAGCTAAACTGGTGAATAATAGCTGAATTTTGATATCAGGGAAGGATTTGGATAGGTACATGTGAGTGGTTTGGATAGATATATGATGTGAGGGTTTTGGAGGGATATGGAAGTTTGCATGGATGTGAGGGGTATGGAGGGGTATGGATGGGTACATGGATATGAGGGCTATGGATGGTTAAATGGATGTGAGGGGTATGGATGTTTATGAATGGATATGGAGGTGTATGGAGGGGTATTAATGGACATGGAGGTGTACATGTATATGAGGGATATGGAGGTGCACATGGATGTGAAGGGAATGAAGATAAAGATTTCGCTTCTCTGCTGCTGTATTCGTTGGATAGGGTATGTGGGAACGTTAATACAGAGCAATGTACATCAGGCATGTCGTTATAATTTTACAAATATTATTATCATTTGAGGATTTTATTTACAAATTAGAAAAGGATTGGCCACGGGCTACTCAAATTATTTAGCCAAAATCGTTTATGTATTTCTGTGCATCTTATCCTCCCAAACAGGCCCCGAACAAAAATGTGGACTGATTATTCCTTCTCCACAGATGCTGCCTGTCTCGCTGGGAACATCAGAGCTGAGTGCGGGCCCTTCAGCCTTCGATGCTGTTCTGAACGATCTAAATGGAATCCACAGCAAGCTAACTTTATCCAACTCAAGACCATAGCCTCTTACGACTCCCTCCATATTAAAGAAATATTCAAGTCTGTAGTTCTTGTGTTTCTCTTTTCTTATATTTTAATCAGTCCCAGGAATCTCCCTCCTCCAGATCTCCATCCAAAGATATGACCTCTCATCGCACCATCACCGGCTTGACCCGTTGCATTTTCAATCGCAACTTGCAAACATTGGCAGTTACTACTCTGACCCTTGGTTCAGCTTCGATAAACGTCCTGTTCTTTGCTGCAGTCATTGTGATCAATGGATCATTTCACCTCAAGCTAAATAGCACAGACCTTGGAATGATCATGATGGCACCTTGAAAATCAGATTTTATGTTCGGAAAATGTATCTATCAGAGGAACGCTGATAAAAGAAGTGAGGCCGACGCACACAAAATCTCCTCCGAGACGAGGAAAAAAGGTCAAAGGGAGATGAATAAAGGCGATGCTCCGGTGCTAGGCTTCAAGGTCACGTGTGACAGCAAGCTCGAAACTGAAGCTTGTTTCTGCGATCCTTCGTGTCAATTACTGTCGACCAAGCTCACTCGGTTTATAAATATAGAGTAAACAAGTACTGTCTGTTAAGTCGAATGTGTGAGCATATAATGGTCCCAGTGGAACCAGTTGTCCTATAAATTGGACGCCACAGAGAATGTCTTCGTGCTGAACTTGGAAGGTTCCGCATGGGAAATGTTCCCATCTTCAACAGATCCCACGGATGGAATCCACGGAAATCTTCTATCCCATTCTTGCGGTTGTCGGCCTTCCTGGTAAGTGATGTGTTACGTTCTCCGCCGTTTGTTTCCTGATTGTTCTATTACGGAGGGGTATTCCCCCTTTACCACGTGTAGTCATCCCTGCAGATCGATCCACATTTCACTTACATGAGAAGAACTGTTGCGAGAATTTCTTCCTCTACCGCCACCTGGTTCTGACAGGGACAGGGAAAGAGAAAGTTGGTCAGCCGTCGCCCTATCAGGATGTTAAGAACCAACTTGTTGAAGATAGGGCTTCTCCGGTCATTGGAAAATAAAAATAAACAGACGACCTCAGTCAAGGGCGCTTCAGTGGAGACATGTAAGACAAATCTCAGGGGTTTAACGCCCCGAATCAGGGCTGACAAAGAACAGAGCGATCCATCCAGACGTTTTCATCATTACAGAGTGAATTGGTATCTGGATTATGGAAAAGGAATTGGGCTCAGTGTGTGATTTACCGTTAATATCGGCTATTTCACGGATGGTGGGTGCAATGGCGATTACATGTCTAGTCATCCTGCACTCAAGGGCGTCTTTTAAAGCATTGCTCTATTCGCATCAAATCTACCACTGCGTGATCCGGTAGGAGACATGCTAAATTAATTACAAATGTGCTGACATTACCACATTAGTGCATCGTATCGACGTGGGGGATGAGTCCGCAAACAGGATGGGGATTGAAAACATCTTTGAGTGGAGTATCAACAGCAATCTCTCACTCCATGTCACCAAGCCACAGGAGCTGGTAGTAGAATTTTAAATAATGTCCGTCCTATCTTTTTGGGATTATCGAAGGAAAGATTCCTCAAATTTCAAATCATGGCGTTCACAGCATCTATGAACCTGTCTGGGAAAAACATACTTATGTCATTGTGAAGAAATTATTTCAACGCCTGAACATACTCGGGAGTTCGAGTTCGACGATGTTTGCAGTCAGGTTTGCCATGGAATTGTTCGGATTGGCTTTATTATGGCTGGTAACGGGATACGAATATCTAAAGGCGCAAAGGTCATGCAACGGTTTCTATACACAGAACAAAACATCGGAGACAAGTCTCTCCTCATTATCCAGAACAATTCTGCATGGAACGTTGCTGTCCGAGAGCAACAGGAATCACCAAGTATCGACCCACCCATCCGCACCACTCTGTTCACGAAGCTGCCATCAGGAAAGTGTTAGAGGTGCCACAATACTAGCATGATCAAGAACAGTAGGTATCCCTCCCCCACCAGACCGGTAAATTGTCTCAAGCAGAGACTCTTTCAAAGACTCTTACTTTGCACATTATTAACGACAATATTTTTTTCTGTATTGATACATTCGGTTTGTTTAAATTTCTTTCATTGTTTACACCTCTCTCTTTTGTGTCCATATATTTTCTTTGAGAACAGTATACACCAACGGTCAGTAGAAATTCTGCCTTGTCCACAAGAGAATAAGTATCTCAGTTTGCATTTGATGTCCCGTATGTTCTCTAACAATATACTTGAAATTTGAAGGGGATGACAATCACCAGCTGCTTTCAATTGAACAATTTTGGTGGGACAATTAATGCAAATGGTTTTTTTGGTCGCAACCACTTTCAGTTGAGATCTTCCACGGATTCGTGATATCCAATGTTGAATATGCAGTCGATCTATCCCATTTTCCATTGCACGTCGCACTCCATCTATTAAAAAGATAGCACAGAACATTACAACACCTCCATGATGTTGTGCTGATTTCTGCGAACTTTATCAAAAGCAACCAATGTTTTTCAGCTCGCACCCATGACGATCTATATTTCTGACACCCATGCACTGATGAAAGTGTATTTTAAATGTCGCCACGTTCTCCGCCTCCACCACCAAACCATGCAATAAACTCCGAACGGTCAACCTTTTGGAATAAACACATACGTTCCTAAACTCTCCTCAATTTACTAGAATCTGATATTTGCTATCGTAGCCCCAAGGGACAGGTGTTGGATGTCCAAGCCATCTAGACTGCTCATAATCTTATACCCCTATAAATTCACCAGTTGCTTTTTGCCGGTCAGAGAAAGCCCTGTCATCCTTCCTTCAAATGAAAAGTTCTCTGATTCAGGCATCACTTTGTTCACCCTCTCCGGAGCAACTTCACCTTTTCTGTAACGAGGCAACGGTCCTGAAAGCCACGTATTGATCTGTTTATCGTCACGTGCAGAGAAAATCGAAATAAAACTGTTGTTTTGCGTGCTATCCGCGAAAATCAACCTATAACAATGAAAGCAGGCAGTGCAAGGATAACAAATAATACATGTGATAGTGTTACAATAAATGTATAGCATGCAGTGTTGAGGATAATGTCGCAGTTGAGCACTCCAAGATATAAGATGTCAGTTCAAGAGCTGGACAGCAGGAACATAAGTGTCCTTGAATCCAGCAAGACCCGTTTGACAAACTTGTGCATCTCCTATCCGACCGGAGGAAGAATGAGAGACTGTTATGGGGGATGGAGTGGATATCGTTACGAGCCCAGAAGTCCCAAAAACCAAGCAGCAATAGAAAGTCACAAAAGGTTACCTAAACAAAATGTTCTTTAAACGTAAAGCAGGATCAAACTTTAAATAATTACTATTAACTTATACTTATACTAACTTAACTCCTGTTCTAATTCTAAGTGCACATGTATGTAATGTGGATATGTTTAGGAAAGTTCTTTGCTTTAATAGTCTCACTTCTCCAACTTCACCAGTATAACCCAATTCTGATATTGTGCACGGAATTTAACATTTATAAATTTTCACCACGCTCTTGTGCTTAAAAGGTAGCGCTCAGAAAGGTTATTGCTGGTTTCAGAGAGATATTTTTTGCTAGTTGGATACACACAAACTGATTTCCTCCGATCAGACACTTCAGTGTCTTCCAAAGAAACTTGCCCAACGTGGGTTTTTCCAGATAATAACATCTTCTTCCAGGTCACCACACTGTTCAGCTTGTTCCCATTATTTCAGGATAAACACTCTAACCAGCTATTTCCTCTTTTAAAGATTATGAACAGGCTGCACTCAGAACTCACAACCCATCTTCAGAGGAAAGGATTACAACAAGCCTGCCAGCTTGACTGCTGCCTGCTTCAGCAAAGCTCTTGAATTTTAAATGGGAAGCGAAGTGTATCTGTTTGTGAAGTGAGCTACACTAACCTCACAAATCTATCTCTTTTAAAAACAGATTTATATATAATATCCTATATAATATAAATCGTAGCAATATTTTAACATGTAGACGGATTATGTACCCACGAAACGGTGGGATGTCACGACGGAGGCGATGAACGGGATGTTGGCGTTTCCGACAGCCCTGAGGTGCGTTCATTGCTCTCTGTATTTTCTCAGGACCCGTGCAGTATATTTTCCAACACTATCAGTTAGTGTTGAGCACTAGATGCTTACTATTCTGCATGTACACACACGAGACAAGTCCCATGGGGCCATGCCGACTTTCCTCAGTATTTGAGCCGGTGGAGGCATTGATGTGCTCTCTGTTCCGTACCGCCAGTGTACTGTCGGAAAGTGCGTAATATTCAGGAGCATGACAATGATCTGGTTAGCATGTTAAACCTGTTGGCATGATTTTCTGGTAGTTGACTCATTTTCCATCTTGTTGCAGCTAATCTTCTCACCATTGTGGTCCTGTCCCGGGGAACGTGCGGTCTTTCCAAAGAAGTGATCCGTTACATGGTCACCATGGCAGTGGCAGACACAATGGTCTGTGCGTTTAACGTGACGTTGGGAAACGTCTTCCTCTATCATTTTCCGCATTCCTTCTTGTCCCACACCTCCATTTGCGGTCTGGTAGCGGTCATACAGAAAATCAGTGTGCAATTCTCTGTCTTGTCTACGGTATCATTCACCATCGACCGCTGTATTGCTATTTGCAACCAGAAATTGAAAAGCAAATATTGTACCGAAAAGATCGCCGCGGGCATTACATCGAGCGTGTGTGTCTTCAGCTTTTTGATGCACATCCCAGCTTATTTCCAGTATGAACCCCTGAACGTTTTTAACGGTGTCCAATGGGGTTGCCGTATTAAAACACAATATATATCTTCACCAGAATTCCAGGCGTACAGATGGTTGTCCAATCTCTTGGTATCAATTGTGCCCTTGCCGCTAATGTTGATGCTGAATACTTTCACCACCCGACACATTTTACTGGTGAGCAGAGCTCGGAGGGCTTTAAAGCGGCGTGGAGACCGTGAGGTCCTTGATGCCGAGATGACGAACCGGAGGACGTCCATTATTTTGCTCTTCGCCATCTCTGTGACCTTCATAGTGTTGTGGACACCGGTTATGGTCATTGAAGTTTGTTTTCAACTCACCGCTGGTTTTGACATCGACGCTCCAAAATCACTGTACCTGGCAATTAGAATCGCGCTTCTGCTGATGTATTTGAGTTCCTGTGCAAACACCTGTGTTTATGCCTTGATACAGCGGAGATTCCGGGAGGAAGCAACGAAGGTGATAAAATATCCATTTATTGCCCTTTTACAGTTTTTTCAAAAACCAATTAAGCAGCCGCGATGATTCACTGTCCAGTTCGTATTTACAGACAATAGTAAATCAGCCCAGACCGAGATATATTAAAAAAAATATTTTAATTATTAATAAACAATGATATGATATGTTATATAATTTATCTGAACTTATCTACTTAACCCTCAACTATGCGCGAATATACTAATGTGGTTGTGTGTGTGTGTCTGTGTTTTTAAATGTTTGTGTATATTTGTGTATGTGTGTGTCTGCGTGTCTGTGTGTTTATTTTGCGTGTATATGTGTGTGTGTGTTTATATGTGTGTGTACATTTGTGTGTGCATGTGTGTGTGTTTGTATGTGTGTATATTTGTGTCTGTTGGTGTGTGTGTTTAAATGTGTGTGTATATTTGTGTGTTTGTGTGTGTGTTTAAATGTGTGTATATTGGAGTGTGTATGTTTGTGTGTCTGTGTCTGTCTTTGTTTGTGTGTTTGTGTGTGTGTATATTTGTGTATGATTCAGTGTGTGTGTTTAAATTTGTGAGTGTATGTTTGTGTCTGTTTATATGTGTGTGTATTTTTGTATGTGTGTGAGTGTGTGTTTATGTGAGTGTGTGTTTGTGTGAGTGTGTATGTGTCTGTATATTTGTGTATGTTTATGTGTGTGGGTTTATATATATATATATATAGATATATATATATCTATATATATATATGTGTGTGTGTGTGTGTGTGTTTAGCGGGAGGGGAAGTGTGGAATTCTGAATCCACTGCAGCACAGAGATAATTGTGTAAGGGCAGTTCAAAATTCTGTCTCATATAATCTAGGCTTTATCTAGGTGCTTAGAAGTTCACCAAGATCAAGAGACAGGGTGACAGACTATATATAAACCACAAAATCCTTTTCGATGAGCATTCCGAGACCCATCCTTTCCACACGAATGGCAATCAAAGTGCCCCTTCCTTCTGGGTAGGGGAGAGGAAGCGAATGGCTCTCACAAAGATTTCAGAACTCATTAGTAGGTCAACCGTTCCAAGTGACATTCACAATAGTCACAATCAAACAGCAGAATTCCTCTGCTTCCAGAAACTTTTGGGAGTCAGCCGGTCAAAGTGACCTTCATTTTTGGTCATGATGAGGCATACACATTCACTTAAAACACGGAAAAATCAGACAGATTTTACATAACGCATTATCCTCCGGAATTTCTGGGGTTAGAAAACCATGATCAGACACACCTTCCCCTCTACACCTCACTCTGCCTTCCACAGGGACCCCTTCATGCACGGATCCCCCCGCACCTTACGCCACCATCTCTTTCCTTCCCCTCTGGCCACTGGAAATGCAACACTTGCACCCACCCCTCCTCCTTCAATTTCTGTTTTTACCGCATCTGTTCCCAAGATAAAGTCTTCTAGTCCAGATCTTCCCAAATGCCCGACTTCTTCCCCAAACATGGTTTCCTCCAGCTCCATCGAATCAACCGTCACCTGCACCTTCTCCACCTCCCACTCCTTTTCCCTGGCCCCCTATGCCCCAAGACGAAAGAAAGATATATTTCCCAAAAAAGGCCTTTGAACTAAAGTAACACTTTACTCATTTATCCGCAGAACTGCGTTACTCCCTTTGTGGCCTTCTCTATATTGGAGAGACTGGGCACAGATTGGAAGATTGCTTCGCTGAGCACTTTCTCCCCGTCCGCACCTCCCAGACACATCCCAGCAAACAACCATTTAGGTTCTGTGTCACACTCTCACACTCATGTGTCAGTCCATGGCCATATGTACTGTCCATGCAAGACGTCAGCAAATTGGAGTAATGGCACCAGATTTCCCCTCGGGGCACTCTCTAGCCAGATGGTATTAACGTCCACTTTTCTGGTTTCTGCAAACCTTTTCTCCTTTCCCCTTCCCCTTTCCAGGTCTCTTCCATCCACCTCCATTCACCTAGCCATTCCACCCCGCATTGGACGTAATTGTTCACTTCCTTTCTTTCCACCTATCTTTTCCCGTCTTTGTGACCGCCCTTCCCACTGATCTTACTTCGGTCGCCTGCCGACATTTTTCAATACATTTATGAAGGGTTCCAGGCGGAAACGCCGGTGATGCAGTTTTAAATTTGTTCTATCAAGGACACTGCTTGACATGCGGAATTTCGCCAGCATTTACTTCTGAATCTTTGTTCCAGACTGGAGTAGCAGGAAGATGCTGCTTACGTGGTGTGAAGGGCTTCCCTTATTTCCCGAGCACTCTGTCTCTAAAGGAACAGGAAAATTCTATCCATGGGACAAGGAGGTGTGGGTGGGGTGAGGGTCGTGGAGGACACCAGTGATCATATCTACCGATTTTAGTTCAATCTCTAACGGAATAAGTTGAGAAAATATTTGTTTCAAATGGGGAATAAGGTTAGGAAGTATACATCACTTTTCACAGGCAAACATCATATTACAGAAACATAGAGCGAGAGAGAGAGAGAGAGAGATAGAGAGAGAGAGAGAGAGAGAGGTGGGGTGGGAGATAAAAAGCTCCTGCAGTTCAGTGAAAGGTTGCAGAGAGAGAGAGAGGCAGCAGTCAGTAAAAGTCTGCTGAGTGAAAAGCGTTGCATTTTCAGAAGGGAAGTTCCGAATTCAGCCAATTCGAAGTCTCTGTAGTGGCTGTTTACTGTGTATCTCCTGAAATGAGGGAAAAGAAGAACCTGGAACATGGCACATGTTCATAAATTCCTTCATGACTGAAGGAATTAAGTTTGCCTGGCCAAGGAACAAACACCCACCAAGAACTGCCGGTTTGGTCACAACTTAAGGCACCGGAGCCTGTTAAATGTAATGCCTGTTTAATTTTGAGCATAGTACTAAAAAAACCGCCTGATACTATTGAACGTGGAGAAGTGAACATTAAATGACAGGACAGTGAAAAGAACTTAGGATTATGAGGGGTTGCGTTAAGAAATTTAATAGAGATAAGTTAAATAATGATCTTATTGTTCAGTGTTAAGAAAATAAAACCAATTTTGTTTAAGTTGCATTTGTCTTTGGTGAATTTGTGTTGCTGCTGGTTTCTCAGTCCTTCGGACTGGTTGCACTTTGGATTGACCTCCAATCCGATGCCCAACAGCAACTGTGAGGCAGCCGATCAGGATTCTCTCGATCGGACATCCTGCGAAAAGCTGAGGGAATGACGACCCGTAACCTTTCCCGCCTCATTCTCCAAAGGTCGTGCAGTCGCTGTTGGGCGTTTCTGACATTTGAGGAGGTGTTAGATGATGTCATGAGTGGATTGAGAAAACGTGGTTTATTCAGGAGAAAATTAGGGGGACTTCTTGATGAATGGCGCGAGGGTGGTCGAGATACCAGCTAAAGTGGCGAATTAGAGCTCAAATTTGATATTAAAAGTTTAGATTTGTACATGATGGGTTGGGTAGCGGGGATGTCATGCCGCTCCATGTAAATGGAACTCTGTACTTCGGCACGAACTAGATAGGCGGAAGGTTTCATTTCCCTGCTGTTGTATTCTTGGGTTAAGAATTTAAAGGATGTGCGAAAGTTAAATGCAGCGCAATGTAGATCAGCTATGTTGTTTTTATTTAACATCGATTTATATGATTATAGATTCTGGTTTACAAATTTGGAACAGGACTGGCCACGGGATCTGCAAATTTTGCAACCAAAATTATATGATGTATTTGTGCCTCTCGATGACCATATGACCATATACCAATTTACGGAGTGGAAACAGGCCAGGTCGACCTTTTGAGTCTGCACCGGTTCACGAGATCACCTCCACTAGCTCAAAGATCCCGCTCAACGCCAATAACCTTCTGACACCCTCATCTCCATGTATACATTCAGCCTTCTCTTAAATGACAGAAGGGATCGTGCCGCAACTATCTCATTTTGAAGATCATTCCATTCTGCCACCACTTGCAGAGTGAAAAGGCCACCTCTAATATTTCTCCTAAAGTTTTGCTCACTTAACCTTAACTCATGACCTATTGTTCCAACCTACGCTGCCCTCAGGGGAAAGAGTCTGTTTATGTCTAGTCTATCTATTCCTTTCATAATTTTAAAAACCTCTATCATGTTCCCTCTCAGTCGTGTACGTTCTGATGAATAAGGTCCAAGTCTCCTTAATCTCTCCCTGTAATCCAGATGCTGTAAGACATGCAATATCCTGGTAAACCTTCTTTGCACCCTCTCCACCTTATCTATATCCTTTCTATAATTTGGAGACCATAACTGAGCACAGTACTCCAAACCTGGCCTCAGCAATGCCTTAAACAGCTGCAGCATTACCTACCAGCTCCTATACTCTATACTATGATTTATGAATGCCAGCACACCATATGTCTTATTAACCATTCTATCTACATGAGAATACACCTTCAGTGGACTCTGTAACATAGCCCCAGGTCGCTATGCTCCTCTGCGTGATTTAATGCCCTCCCCTTACCTGAAAATGTCCTATGCTGGTTGTTGGTACCGAACTGAAACATCTCACATTTGTCTGCATTGAATCCCATTTGCCTCCTTTCAGCCCACTCTTCCAAACAAACCAAATCCTTCTTTAAACCAAGAAAATCTACCTCACTATTCACCACTCCCCCTATTTTCGTATCATCCGCATATTTCCTTACCAGTTCACCACATCCTCCTCTAAAGCATTAAAATAAATGATAAACAGCAAAGGACCCATCACCTTTCCCTGGGGCACCCCGCTTGTCCCAGGTTTCCAACCTGACATACAGTTGTCCAGCATGAATCTCTGCTGTCTATCTACCAGCCACCTCTGAATCCATGTCATAATCTCTCTAATAATTCCTATTGACTGAACCTTCCTTATTAACCTTCCCTGCGGAACCTTATCAAAATCCTTACTAAAATCCAAATAGATCACATCCACCACTTTACCTTCACCCACTTCTTTTTGTCACTTCCTCAGAAAACTCACCAAGGATCATCAAACATGACTTTCCTTTTACAAACCCATGCTGGGTGGTCCTAATAAATCCCCACAAATCCAGAAGTGCGTATATACTATCTCGAATAATACCCTCCATAACGTTCTCCACCTCCACCGAAGTAAAATTTACTGGCTGAAAATTATTTGGCTTACATCTACTGACTTTTTGAACAATCGAGCAACATATATAACCTTCCAATCCTGTGGTATCACCCGCTCCTACTTTGATCTTTGACTAATCACTGTCAGTGCCCCCGCTATTTGTTCCATGAACTCCCTTAAAGTCCTGGGAAAATCCCATCAGGGGCAGGAGACTAGTCCACCTTAATTGACCCTAGAATCTCCCAAACTCTCGCTATACTAATCCCTATCATCTCCATAACTAAGCCCTTTGCCTCTTTTATTTTCTATAGCCCAATGTCACTTTTCCTCGTGAATATGGATGAGAAAAATTGCTCAATATTTTTCCCATCTCACACAGTTCATGACATAGTTTACTGGTCCTATCATCCAGTGGACATATTCTATCCTTAACTCTCCCTCTACTGTTAACATATCTGTAAACATCCTGAGGATTCACATTCGCCTTATTAGCTATGGACTCTTCATAACTTCTTTTTGCCTTTCTAATTTCCCTCTTAAAGTTCTTGACAATGTAAGTAACGACCATACATCTCCTCAATCCATTTTTATTTCTTATAGGCTATCCTCTTGTCCCAAACAAACTTCTTAATTTCACCAGAACACCAAGGCTCCCTCGAACCTTTATTCTTCCCCTTTGGCCTGGCTGGAACATAAAGATTCTGTACTCTCAAAATCTTACCACTAAATGCCCCCCAAATGTTCTCTACATCCTTTCTAGCGAAAAGATCAGCCCACACAACTCTCTGCAAATTCCTTCTCATTTCTCCAAATCTGGCCTTGCACCAATCGAGGACATTCAAGTTCGGATCCGACCTATCCCTTTCCATCATTAAGTTAAAGCTAATGGTCCCATGATCCCTGGATCCAAAGTTCTCTCCAATGCTTACCTCCGTCGTCTGCGCCCATTGCATTCCAAAACAACATATCTAACACCGCTCCCCCACTAGTTGGCGTCTCAACATATTGCTGCAAAAAGCAATCCTGAACACAATGCATAAATACTAAATCATTCTGCCCTTTTACTGACTGCATTTTTTCCAGTCTATGTTTGGAAAATTGAAATCTCCAACCAACACCATCCTATTCTATTGCAGATCTTTCCTTGCACATTTGCTTAGTTTCCTTTCCCCATTTGGAGGCCTATAATATACTCCCATAATAGTAACTTCACACTTCTTTTTCAGCTCTACCCACACTGCCACCCTTGAACAACCCTCAAGTCTACCTTGCCTCAGCTCTGTTGTAATATCCTCCCTGACAAGCAATGCCACATCACCCTCTCTTAATCCACCATCTCTGTTACATCTAAAGCAGCGAAATCCTGGAACATTCAACCTCCAGTCACAACCTTCCTTTAACCATGTCTCACTAATGGTCACAACGTCATAATGCCACATGTCAATCCACACCTTTAGCTCATCCAGCTTCCTTACTACGCTCCTCACATTAAAATAAATACAACTCGGCGAACTCCTACATTTTACATTCTGCATATCCATTCTCACAATTTTCACTACAACATCCTTTTACTATTTCCTTCTTTTCTTCCCTCAAATTATTCATACTTGTTTCTTTCCTTAGCCTACTAACCTTCACCCAGCTGTCCTGCCTAACATGAAGCCCTGTCCCAAACCATACGAGTGTAAAACCACCCTGACAGCCCTAGCAAATGCCCCTGCCAGGTGACTGGTCCCTCTGGGATTACGATGTAACCCAGCATTACGGTATAGGTCCCATCCTCCACAAAAAAAGGTCCCAGTGGTCCATGAACATGTAACCCTGTCTCTTACTCCACCCTTTTAGCCACGAGTTTAACCTCTACTTAATTCTATTTCTGCCCTCACAGTCACGTGGCACAGGTAGCAATCCACAGATTACCCCCTTTGTGGTCCTCCTTTTAACCTCCCTATCCAACTCCCTATACTCATTCTGCAGGAGTACTTCCTCCTTCCTACCCATATCATTTGTACCAACATGTACCACAACCTCAGGCTGATCACCTTCCCCTTTTAGGATGTTCTGAATGCGCATAGTCACATCCTGGATCCTGGCACCAGGGAGGCAAAACAACATCCGGGTTTCCTTATCACGTCCACAAAAACCACTGTCTGTCCTCCTAACCATCCTGTACAGAAATGTTGACTGACCATTTCTCTCCACTGATGCTGCCTGACTCGCTGGGAAACTAGATACATTAGAACTCAGTGCAGGCCCTTCAGCCTACGACGCTGTATTGCTCGATGTAAATTTACTCCACAGCAAACTATTTTCCCCACCCCACACCCATAACACTCTTATGAAACCTTCCAGTTACTGGATATTAAAGAACGATACCAGTAGCTGCAATTCTTGTCTTTCACTTTTCTTATATTTTAATCACTCACATGGATCTCCTTCATCTCTCTCCTCTTTATTCCTTCCCAGGGTGCGGCCTCTCATCGAGCCATCGCCGCCTAGACCCGTTAGATTTTGTTGTGTGGCTCATACAATCGCAATGTGCGAACTTCGCCAGATACTCTTCTGATCCTTGGTTCAGCTTCGCTTAACAATCTGTTCAAAGTGGCAATCGTTGAAATCAAGGGAATATTTTTTTTTACCTGAAACTAAATGAATTATATTATCATGGATGGCACTTGGAAAAGTAGATTCTCAGATCTAAAAAGTGCATCTGACCGTGTCAGGAAAATGACTTGAATCGATGAAGTCTGGCAGACCCACTGAAGTGTGACCAAATTCCCTCAGAGACGAGGATGAAGGGAGATGGATAAATCCGATTCTCCGCTGACACGGTTCAAGATCACGTGTGGCAGCGAGCTCGCACCTGATCCTTGTTTATTGTGATCGTCCTTGGAAATTACTGTAGACCGAGAAGATCCAGTTCATCACTTTCGAATGTCTGTTAAATCCAGTCTGTGGAGACGTAACGTAATTTAATGTCCCCGTGGAAACATGGATCCTAGAAATAAGGCTTCACCCTGAATCTCTTCGTTCTGACACCTGGAATGTTCTGCATCGAAAACATTCCTATCCTCTCCCTACGCCACGAATGGACGTCACGGAAATCTTCTATCCCATTCTTTCAATTGTCGGCATTCCTGGTATGTGGATATGTGGCGAGCATCGCCGTTTGGTTCTTGGTCGTCCTTATTCCGGACGACTATCCCCTCTTATCTGCGTGTTATAATCACTGAAGATTGATCCACGTTTCACTAACATCGGAAAAACTGCTGCGTAATTTTCTGCTTCTGCCGTAATCAGGCACAGATCGGTTCTGACTGGAATAGAGAGAGAAGGTTGGTCAGCCGTCGTCCTGTCAGGATGGCAGAATATTTGGAAAATTCAATAGTCGACCTGAGTCAAGGGTGCTTCATCGGAGGCAGGTGAGGCCACAGTCAATATTTTACTGCAGAGACACCGGGCTTATAGGGTACATTGCACAGTGTGCAATTTTCAGTTAATATCGGCTGCTTCACCTATGTTTGGTTAATGCCGAGCACTGTCTAGTCCTCCTGCACCCCTGGGCATCTTTTAAATCATTGCCATACTCGCTTTACACATACGAGTGCGTGACGTGGAAGATTACATTACTTACAAATGCGTTGACAAAACCACATTAGTGTGTCGTTCGAAGTGGGTGATGGGTGGCAAACAGGATGGAGATTGTAAATATGGTTGAATGGTGCATCAACAACAACCCCTCACTAAATGTCACCTACTCCTAGGAGCTGATTATAGAGTACAGGAAGTGAAAACCAGGTGTGTACTATTATTCGGAAATCATAGGTGGAGAGATAAATGAATTTTCAAATCATGGCAGCTTAAATCTCGAAGGACATTTTCTAGACACAATATACCGATGTCATCATGAAGAAGGTCTTTCAACGCCTCCGTTTTCTCAGGTGTTTGCCGAGGTTTGCCATCAGAGTTGGGTAGATGTGTGGTGGAAATTGTTCAGACCGGCTGAATTACAGCTGGCAATGGAGAAGCATGGACCATTACCTTTAAGTGCAAAACCTTGGAATGGTCAATTTTCACTGAACAGTAAATCAGAGGCAAATCCACGCCTCTGTCCTCCCGTTGTCCCCATCAGGAAAGGGGTGTAGGTGCCATAATACTTGTACTACTAAAAAACAAATCAATGAGAGCCTCTCCCCAACCAGTCCCCACCCACCCACCCTCCCAACCCCAATCAGTTTGTTAAACAGACTCAATCGGAAGCTCTTTCAAGTACTTTTAATTTGCACAAACGACAATATTTTTTGGGGTATTGATACATTCAGTTTGTTATATTTCTATCTGTGTTTACACATCTCTCTTTTGTGTTCAGATATTTTCTTTGAGAACAGATTACACAATCGATCGGTGAAAATTCTACCTTGTCCACAGCAAATAAATAATCTTCATGTTGCATTTGAAGTCATGTATTTGGTCTGAGAATATACTTGAAACTTGAATGAGATGACAATCACCAGCTGGTCTCCATTTGGTGGGGCAATTAATGCAAATGTTTTGGGGTCGGAGCCAGCCTTCAGTTCTGATGGCCCGCGGATTCGTGGTATCGAATGTTGAATATGCAGTCAATAAATCCTGTGTTTCCCTTCTCACATCCTTCTTCTTCTATTAACATTTTAAAACAGAACATTACAACACGTCCATGATGTGCTGGCCATTGTAAACCTCATCAACAACATCCCATTTTGTTCAGCTCCCACCCATGACGATGTATTTTTCTAACACCCATGTGCATATCTAAGTGTATTTTAAATGTCGTAACATTATCCACCTCCACTAAAAAAAAACATACAATAAATTCAGGACGCCAAAGATTTTGGAATAAATTGAAAGCGTACCTTAAACACATACCCTAGATTCTCCTCAACTGCAATTTGCTATGGTAGGCCCAAGCAGCAGATGCTGTCCACACCATCTTGACTGCTCATAATCTTGTACACCCTATAAATTCACATCTTACCCTTTCTCGGTCAGTGAAGCCCAAGCCCTGTCAAATTTCCTTCAAATGATAATTTCAGAAATCCAGGCATACTCTCCATAGCCATATTTATAATGAGGAGACGTTTTAAATATTTTAAAATGTTTATCATCTCGTGCACGGAGAAAAGTGAAAAGGGTATTGTTTTACGGGATATCCATACAAAACGACCCATATAAAATTACACCAGTTAGTTTAGGAACAACAAATAGTACAAGTGATACAATAAGAATAAAATTATAGCATGTCATGTTTACGATACTGGTGCTGTTAAACAGTGCAAGGGATTACGTTAGATTGATAAGACGTCTTACACTAGCAAGGTTTGTTTGCCAAACTCGGGCTTCTTCAGCTCGACAGGAGGGAGAAGGAGAAATAATTATGGGGTGGAATGGATATTCTAACCTGTAGACTGAATATCTATCCAAGAGGCGTGGGAGGTATTTCCGGAGCCGATGGACGGGATGTTTACTATGCCATCTGAACTCTGTAATTAGTAAGGGATTGCTTAAGGTGGGATGTGAGTGGGAAGGAAAGGGTGAGAATCACGGCTCCAGACCCAATTGTTACTGAAATATTTTGCTTGAGAAAAATTGTCATTGGCCCATTTCCTTTAGCGTTCTGAAACCGTGCACATGACGAGTCAATGAGGGATGATTAAAGCAGTGGTCTTCAAACTTTTTCTTCCCACCCACAGACCACCTTAAGCAATCCCTTACTAATCACAGAGCACCAATGGCACAGGGACGCAAGAGGAAAGAAAAAGGTTGAGAACTGTTGTATAGTGGTAACTCCACATCTGACTAGTTTAATTGCTAGGCAACAGGTCAGAGAAGGACCCCCCCACCCCAAGAAAGGCTTAAATCACAGGAACAAAATAAGCTTCCGTCTCACTGCTCCCAATCTTACACACAGTCCTGATGTGGAATGTGGGGTCGCAGCTCCACGTTCACCCGAGTTCAGGTGCTGTCTCTGTGGAGTTTGTATGCTCTCCTCTTGTCTTGGACCAACAGGTCGGTCGCCTGACGAAGGCACCCGAACCCCGCGTTGAAACGCCGGCGTCCGGGGCGGTGGAGGAATTGGCTGAGAAGAGCGCCTTGCTCCACCCCCTCCCATGGTTGGAGAGGGATTAAATTGCGATCTCACGGCGCCGGGTTTGTCTCCAACAAAAGGAGCGGGAGGCAGGGTCTGCCGCGCACGGAGCGAGGGGAAAGGCATCGCCAACGAGACGTTCGGTCCGGCGTCGCCGCTGAAGTGCTGACCCAGCGAGGATTGTCCCCAACTCCAGCCGCGTCTGTGTGTCTGGGAGCCGGGCGGGCTGAGTGCGGCGCTCCGATCCCTGGGATTCGGGACTCTGAGATCCCTCCACACCTCCGGCGTCTTCATTTTCACCTTCAGTATGCATGCGCTATACTGGCGCGGCGGCCAGCGGGCCAACTCTAATATATATTTAATATGATCTTGCGGGCCAAATATAATTATATCGCAGGCCAAATTTGTCCCGCGGGCCAGAGTTTGACATGTGTGCGTTAGAGAGTCCTGAGATGCGTTCGGTACTCGCCGAAGACTGTTGAGACAGGTTTCCGAAGCATTGTTCAACCCTATCCGTGATTCACGCGGACTGCGTGCTGCATTTGCACACAAGAATCATGTTCAATGGGGCCATGCATTTTAACCTCAGCATCTGAAGCAGTGGAGGCGTTGCTGCCCTTTCCATTCCGTGCCGCCAGAGTAAAGTCACCAAAAGACTCATTTACAGGGGCATACAAATGACCCAGTTAGGTTATTCCCAATGTTTCCATTGTTATCCCTGTTGCCCTGGTTTTCTGATAGTTGACTAATTTTGCATTCTCTTTCAGCTAACCTGCTCTCCGTTGTTGTCCTGTTCCGGGGAATGATCCACCTCTCCAAAGGAGTGATTCGTTACATGGTAACTATGGCAGTTGCAGACACGATTGTCTGTGTGTTTAACGTTACGTTGGGAAACGTCTTCGCCTATCATTTCCCGCGTTCCAACCTGGCAGACAATACACCTCCATTTGCCGTCTGGGAGCCGTCATACAGAGAACCAGTGTGAAATTATCTGTCTCGTCCACGGTATCATTCGCCATCGACCGCTGCATTGCTATATGTTGGCAGAAATTGAAAACCAAATATTGTAACAAAAGGATCGCCGTGGTCAATACATCGACCGTGTGTGTCTTCAGCCTTTTGATGCACATTACAGCTTATTTCCAGTTTGAAGCCATGAACGTTGTGGATGGTGTCAAATTGGGCTGCAGTACCATAAAACAATATTTTTCTTCACCTGCATGGCAAACTTACAGATGGTCGTCCAACAGCTTTGTATCATATGTTCCACTGCCGCTGATGTTGCTATTGAATTCTCTCACCGCCCGACACATCTTACTGGTCAGCAGCGCTCGGAGGGCTTTGAAGCGCCGTGGGGACCGTGAGGTCCCTGATCCCGAGATGATAAGCCGAAGGACGTCCATTATTTTGCTCTTCGCCATCTCTTGGACCTTCATGGCGTTTTGGACTCCCGCTATGATCATTGGCATTTTTTCCCAATTCATCGCACATTTTGCCAACCACGTCGGGAAGTCACGGTACCTGGCCATTAGAAGTTCAATTCTTCTGCTGTATTTCAGTTCCTGTGCAAATACTTGTGTTTATGCATTGACTCAGAGGAGATTCCCTGAGAAAGCGACGAAGGTGTTAAAATATTAATTTATCGTCCTTTTTCTTTTATTTTTATAAAACTAATTAACCACCCGCAGTTAATCAGAGTTCATGGCCCTGTTCTTCGGTTCGTTTCAAATTTCGATTCTTGACGTTTCTGAATCTTCACCTGTTTGGAAAACTCAGTAAAAAATGTTTGTTACTCGAATTTTCATGCAAAGCCTCTCAATCCGGGGCAATTCTCTGGTCAATTGATTAGACGTGTTGGGTTTGCTGACGTTAGTGTGTCCTACTTCACAGAAACAATTCTCAAGTGTTCGAGTTGCACTTCCACATTCAATATATTAAAATGTGGTGAGATAAACTTTAGTAAATAGAAATATTTGATGTTTTAGTTCTGTGTTTGAATATATAATTGCAATGGACGTCACGCCACCAAGCCAGCCACTCGCCAAAATTTCAGGCAGGGTGATCTATACTAAAGCAATTTTACACAGCTCACGATAGACATTATGCCCATCCTGGTGGCGTTTGTTTCCTCGACATACCTACAGCTACAGGACGTATTACAGCAGGGGCAGAGCGGCCCTGTTGCTCATATTGAAAACGAGAGCAACATGGATCTTCAACCTGCTCCACGCAGCTGCAGAGCGCGATATAAACTTGGCGGCAATACCATTCCAGGATCCAATATAATACACGCTTCTTTAATTGGATTTGAGCAGGTCTCATCTCTAATTGTAACTTTCATCGTGTTTACTATGCAGGACGAGGATCCAAAGAAAGATTTTAGATCAACGATTGGCAAACCATTGAAAAATGCCTGAGGGTCGAGACGATTTTACACTTGGAGAGAGGACATGAGTCTCCAGGTGGCGCTCATGGAGTGAACACGTTTTGGTTTTTGCTCCATAAAATATACTATTTTTAACCTGTATCCACCTTTGAACTAACTTCACAGAAGTCAGAAAGATCTTTATTATTTCTCTAATTATACTTGAGTGTGAAAATTTTGAAGAAATGACTGAAGGAAAAGCTACACGAGCTAAAACCCGGGCAGAAGAAGGTAACGGCCGAGAGAAGAAACAACCAGACATTAAACTAAGTGAGATGACCTTCACTGACTTTTTAAAATTCTTTCGTGATGAATTCAAAGATGTTTGTCGCAAAAAAGACCTAGCTGAACTTCGTACAGCTTTAATTGCCTCAGAAGCTGAAACCAAAAAATAACATACCTTAATTGCAGCTCTTCAAACTGAAGTTCAACAAAAAGAGATTAGACTGACTGAGGTCGAACAGAAACTTTCCAAAGCAATTAAACAACTAGAAGCGCTCCAGCTGAAAAGCATTGATTCAGAGAACCGTTCCAGAAGACAAAATATTCGTTTGGTTGGAATTCCTGAAGACATTGAGAAAGGAGATCTCCTGACGTTTTTTGCCGAGCTTTTAAAAGAAGCATACCCATCCGAATTCCCTGCTGATCCACCGCTACTTGATAGAGTACATCGTATCTGGAACCGAAATGCTGAAGCTTCCAAACCCAGAGTGGTGATGGTCCGTATGCATTACGTGAGTACAAAGGATAGATTGATTCGTACAGCCAGAAGACTTGGAAATGTGACTGTTCGTGGCTTTAGTCTAAGAGCCTATGAAGATTTTAGTCCGGAGGTAGTACGCGCTCGAAGACTGTTTAAAGATCTGATGTCCGAATGTTTTGAGAAGAAACTGAAACCTGCGCTCCTGTATCCTGCGAGGCTCAGGATTTCTCCGGAGAACCAAGCTCGTCAAATATTCGACTCCGTGTCTGCAGCACGGAACTACCTGTCGGCTAATTTCCCGTCTAGCGCGACCTCTCTGCCCGAGTGACCGAAAAAAAAATGCGGTAGATATTGGTCTTTTTCAGGTTAATAGTCAGATTCTGATTTCTGACCATTCGAAAAGTAATAGATCATTATAGCTCTAATTATCCTGTTCATCTTTAACACATTTTTATATATTTTCTTTCTCCTCTGTGAGAATTTTTTTTAAAATATATAAGTGTATGTTTAATTTTATATTAATCTATACTAATAATATGATTATATTCTTTACTATTTTATTTCTGAATTACTGAAAATGGCGATTTTTTATTTTTTGTTTGTTAAAACTTTTCATGGTTTTTTTTTACATTCGCCATTTTCTCTTTGTCTTTCTTCATAAACTAATTTTAAAATGATTTAACTCTTTATGACTTTGTTTTATCAGTAGGTACTACACAATTACGATTTTTCTTTTATTTCTTTTTAAATATTTTTCTTTCAATATTTAGTATTTGATTTTAGCTTGAGTTATCCTTTTTATAAGTTTAGGTGGTGGATTTTATCTTAATATTAGGAGCTGCCGTCTGAAGACATGGGGGTAGGTTTAGTATTATCTCTTCTTTTTTTTCTGATCACTCTCTGGTCAGATGGGGGGCTTTGTGGGTGGGGGGGGTGGGTTTTGTTTTTCCTTCAGGGGTTTTTATGTTTCATTTTCTTTTGTTTTTTCTTGATTTTTCTTTTAGAACTACAGATATGGCTGACACGTCGTCATTTCCGGTCCTTCCTTATATCTTAATTCTTCTTCAGGGTGCATGGGTCCCTGCTTTGGTTAACCCTTTATATACTGGAGGGTTGACCTAAGTAATGGATCAAAACATTAATTTTGTCTCTTGGAATGCTAATGGTCTAAACAACATGTTTAAAAGGAGGAAGGTCTTTAAAGTATTCCAGAGACTGAAAGCACAGATTATTTTTTTACAGGAGACTCATGTGAGGAAGGAGGATAATCTGCGTTTTTTTAAATCTTGGAAAGGCCCACAATTTCATGCCAACTCATGCTCTAAGACTCGACGTGTATCTATTTTTATTGATCCCTCTATTACATTTGTTCAACATGACATCACTGTAGACCCTAACGGCAGATTTTTATTGGTTACTGGGTTATTATTGAATATTAAGGTTGTCATGGTTAATGTTTATGCCCCGAATGTAGATCACCCTGAGTTTTTTAGATCTTTGTTTACTATTTTACCCAATCTAAATGAATATCATTTAATAATGGGTGGGGATTCTAACTGTTGTCTGAATCCCCTGCTAGATAGGTCGAAACCTTCACAGCTCCTACCGAATAAATCGGCTGCATATATTAACTCTTTCCTTACTAACTCTGGAGCTGTTGATATTTGGAGATTTCTTCACCCGACAGATAAAGAGTTTTCCTTTTTTTCTCATGTATACCATTCATACTCGAAATTGATCACTTTTTTATTGATTCACGTTTTATTCCACTTGTAACTGCTTGTAAGTATGACATTATAGCCATTTCGGATCACTCTCCATTACAACTTTCTCTTAAATTCAAAGACTCCGTTTCTACTATTAAGCACTGGCGTTTTGATGTTACATTATTGCAAGATTTAGACTTTGTTAAATTTATGAAAGAACAAATTAACTTTTTCTTTTCAACAAATTACACTACGGAAATTTCTTATGGAATATTGTGGGATACATTCAAGGCTTATATTCGTGGTCAAATTATTTCTTACTCAGTAGCTTTGAAGAAATGCATCAAAAACAAGATTCATCTATTGGTTGAGAAGATTAAAGACATTGATAAGAAATATGTGACTGATCCTACTGAAGAACTTTACAAACAAAGAATTGAACTGCAGATGGAATATAATTTGTTACTTACATCTTCGATTGAAAACCAGCTAATTAGATCTAAATCTGATTTTTATGTGCATAGTGAGAAATCAGGTAAACTGTTGGCTAATCATCTGAAGAATATTTCAGCTAGACGCCAAATTGTGGAGATTCGCAAACAGAATGGAGAACTGACTGTTAACCAGGAAGAGATAAATCAATCTTTCCAAAATTTTTATACATCCTTATATAGTACAGAATCCCCTCAAGACCTTAGTAATATGTTTAATTTTTTAGAACATTTGAAATTCCCAAAAGAATTACCTCAAGATAACTTAGATTTAAGTAAACCCATTACAGATTCGGAGATCAATAATACTATTTTCTCACTGAACTCGGGGAAAGCACCAGGTCCCGATGGATATACTGTGGAATTTTATAAAGCTTTTTCTTCTACTCTCTCTCCCTGGCTGATTAAGATGTTTGATGAATCTATCACATTGGGTAAACTACCACAATCATTTTACAGAGCTACGATTTCTCTAATCTTGAAAAAAAATAAAGACCCGACCGAATGTTCTTCTTATAGACCTATTTCTTTGTTGAATGTTGATTCTAAGATCTTCTCTAAAATTCTAGCGACAAGGATAGAGAAGATATTACCATATATTATCTCTGAAGACCAGACTGGATTCATTAAAAATCGTTATTCCTCCTTTAATATTAGAAGATTGATGAATATTATTTACACTCCTTCACATAAGTCTTCAGAATGTGTTATTTCACTAGATGCTGAGAAGGCCTTCGATAGAGTAGAATGGCCTTATTTATTTACAGTTCTTGAAAAATTTAATTTTAGTCCGATATTTAT
The DNA here is from genome assembly GCF_036971445.1 of Narcine bancroftii. NCBI lineage: Eukaryota > Metazoa > Chordata > Chondrichthyes > Torpediniformes > Narcinidae > Narcine > Narcine bancroftii. The sequence goes on from NC_091470.1 coordinate 183,123,622, forward strand.
ATCTTGGATTAAACTTCTTTATAATTCCCCAGTTGCCTCGGTTTTTACTAATACCCAAAGATCGCCATATTTTCGATTATTTCGGGGCACCAGGCAAGGGTGCCCACTTAGCCCTTTATTATTTAACTTAGCTTTAGAACCTTTGGCAATTGCTATCAGAGAAGCACCCAATATTACTGGTATTATTCGTTGCAGGGATATTCATAAAGTATCACTATATGCAGATGATTTATTGTTATATATTTCCAATCCTGAAAATTCTATTCCTGCAGTTTTATCTTTATTAGCCCAATTTAGTAATTTTTCGGGATATAAACTGAATTTAAATAAAAGTGAATTATTCCCTTTTAATGGATGGGTCCCTATTTATGATAGTTTACCTTTTAAAATAGCTAGAGACCATTTTATATATTTAGGGATTAAGATTACTAAAAAACATAAAGATTTATTTAGGACTAATTTTTTCCCTCTATTGGACCTGATCGGCAGTTTACTTACCAATTGGTCACCGTTATCCCTATCCATGATAGGCCGAATTAATGCTATTAAGATGATGATCTTACCTAAATTTTTATATATATTCCAAGCTATACCTATTTTTGTTCCTAAATCTTTTTTTGATAAGGTCGATTTTAAATTGTCCTCGTATATCTGGCAAAACAAGAATCCTAGATTGGGGAAAAAATATTTACAGAAATCTAAACTAGAGGGAGGGTTGGCATTACCCAACTTTAGAATTTATTACTGGGCAATTAATATCAGTTACTTAAGGTATTGGTTGAATTATTCAGAATTATCTCTAAGTCCCCATTGGGTAAATTTAGAAATTAAACCGATACAAAATTTTTCAATTAGCTCTATTTTGGGAGCTGCTCTCCCTTTTGCTCTTACTAAATTATATAAACAAATTTATAATCCAATGGCTAAACATACACTACGTATATGGTTTCAATTCCGGAGATTTTTTGGCCTAAGTCATTTTATCTTGGAAACTCCTATTGTACTAAATTTCCTTTTTCATCCCTCTCTAATTGATCAAGCATATTTACTCTGGAAAGTTAAAGGTATAACATGCTTTTCGGATTTATTCTTGGATAACTCTTTCATGTCATTTGAACAATTATCCATGAAATATGATTTACCTCGATCTCATTTCTTTCGATATTTGCAGATTAGGAGTTTCTTAGTTTCGACTTTACCCTCTTTTCCCAATCGGGAGACTACGACTGTTTTAGAGGATATACTATATTCAAAATTCCCTCCAAAAGGTGTGATATCTAAATTATATAATATAATTACAAAAATAAATTCTGGGACTTTTTAAAAGTTTAAAAATGATTGGGAAAGAGAACTCAACCTTCATATTTCTAATGAAAATTGGAATAAAATTCTGCGACTGGTAAACTCTTCTCTATGTGCAAAACATTCACTAATACAGTTTAAAGTTGTTCATAGAGCTCATATGTCTAAAGATAAACTCCATCGCTTTTATTCTCATATTGATCCTATATATGATAAATGTCAATTGGAAATAGCTTCCCTTACACATATGTTTTGGTCCTGTCCCTCTTTACAGAATTATTGGAAGGAAATTTTTTCCATTATATCTACTGTTTTGAATATTGATTTACAACCACATCCTATTACTGCAATTTTTGGATTACCTATGATAGATTTGACTTATTTATCTCTTCTTGCGGATCGTATGATTGCTTTTCTTACACTAATGGCTAGAAGATCTATACTATTAAATTGGAAAGAGGTAAATCCTCCCACTGTTTTCCAATGGTTTACCCAAACTATACTATGTTTAAATTTAGAGAAAATTAGAAACTCTGTCTATGAATCCCCTTCTAAGTTTGAGTTAACCTGGCGACCATTTATTCAATATTTTCATTTGTGGTGAGTTGATCTGGCTCTGTTTTCTTTCTATGATTATGTATGATAATTGGGCTGTAAGATGAGATCGGAGTGATTGGCGTGGTTTAGCTATATCTGTAGGTTTTTTTTAAAAGTTTTTTTTATTTAATTCAGATTTGTTTTTTCTTCTTTTTTGGGGTTTTTTTCTCTTTTTTCATATATTGTTATTAATTATATCTTTTTTTTAGAGATAATTCACATCCTAAACTGATCAAAATTTTTTTAATGATATATTTATATTCGGTAATATTATTGTTTAATATCTCTGTATTAATTCATTACTTACTATGTATTTTTTAATATCTCTTTGAACTGTATGTGTTTATAAATTATAATAATAATAAAAAGATTGAAAAAGAAAGGAGAGAGGACATTTATCTGGAATAGTTTGCATAACTTTGTGGATAGCAGGGCCTATCCAAATCATTTGGGGTTTCATTCCAGGAGCGGATAACGTAGTGCAGACGCGAAGGTGACAATACATTTTGCATACTCTTGACAGGTTTCTACATAATGCAGTGTCCAAACATCTACAGATCCTGGGATCTCAGGCAAGTCGCGTTTGATTTCAACATTGGCCTGGTAACAGAAGGTCATTGTTGTTGAAGGAACATCAATGACCTTCTGTGGTTGTGCTCGCAGAATAACCTACAGCACTAAGTGCCTAGACTTTCTCTCCTGTGTGAAGCTCAATATTTATCTGTTTTATATAGGTATCTCTTTACCTTGTCCCACAACTTTTACTGGCCACTCATTGCATGCACCCACCACTCCAGCCTTTGAGTGAAGAACAGACCTCTAACATCCCACATAGGTACTCTGGCTGGAAACTGCCTTCACCCCAATTTATCCTAATGTATTGATCTTGATTCCAAATTCATTGAAAACGAGGCACATTGTACTTGATTTCCGAATGAAAAATGAATTCCAGGGAAGTAAAAGGAACGGGAATCGCACTGCCCCAGAGACGACAAAACATACGAAACCAGGGGCGTGTCAAGATGGCGTAGAAGAAGGACGTGTATTTCACCTTGCCCCAGCTGGATTACTAAGTACCCTGTTTTAAAAAAGAATAAATGTAGTTAAAAACATTATTTACAGTTGTTTGAATAACAGTGATTTTTTATGGCAACTAATGTGAAAAAAATCTAAACTTCAACTTCAGAAATAATTACCATATAAAAGTCTTGAAGACCTAAGGCCAACCAGCATAGCTGAACCCACGGAATCGTCGTTGGGAGCCTCCAAGCTTCAATGGAATCCGGCCCGTTCTAGCTTGACGTCGGCGCCGATCCGATAGCGCCTTCACTTTGGTGAGTTCGGCCGTTGCGACCCGCGTTCACGTGAAGCTGTGCGCGCGGGCGGCACGGCCGACAATGGGTCCCGCGAATCCGCATACTTGCTGGGCGGCCTGGGGACGGACAGCGTAGCGTCGGAGGACGCTCCTGTGCTTCTGGCGGCTTTGCCTGGCTTGCGTGGGGCATCCCGGGCCCAAGATTTACTGGGCAATGTTTGGGCTATTGGAGAGCCCGAACGCAGCGTGCCAAAGAGGTCGGGGTGCCGGCGTCGGGTGTCCAGACCCGCAGCCGTTCAGCTAAATTATTTACAATGACTGAAGAAGAACAGAGCAACTTACCTTTTTTGGAATTGGTCCAGGAGCGGGAGCCTGTAGTTAAAGGAGGTAGATTTTAAAAAGTGGAGGTAGAATCTGGAATGGATTCAGTGATCATTCTTTTCGAAGGGATTGCTTGTCAAATGGACAATTTGTCAAAACAAATATCAACTCAGATAAATCAAGGATTTATGGAGATGAAAATAAAGATGAATAGCTTGTGTGATGAAATGTCAACTAAGAAACAGGAAATAACTGTAGTTAAGAGCGATATTAATAGATGTTTATAATCATTCGATACTGAGCAAGATAATTTTAAGAAAATTGAAACAGCCTTTTCTGAGTTTCAAAATCTGGTGGCACGTAATAGAAAAAAAAATGTTAAGTTTAAGGTTCTTTTGTAGATTGGGGGATTCAAAGAGAGACTTATTGAAGAAGATTGATTCATTGGAAAATTAAACCCAAACGAAAAAAAATGAAAATAGTTGGTCTTCCAGAAGACATTGAAGATTCCGATCGTATAAAAAAACTTTAAGCATTGAATCCCAGAGGTTCTGGGTGAAGAGCTTGGTTCTGAAGGCTTGGAAATTCATTGGGCTCATAGAGCTCTGAGAAGAAAACCACTTCCAGGAGAAACACCGAGGGCAGTCTTCATTGGTTGTTTAAAATACCAAGAGAGAGAAATTATTCTACATATGGTGGTCCAGAAAGCACGGCAGAATCAGTGTCCATTAATGGTTCAAAATAACAGAGTGTTTTCTTGTGCCGATTTGAGCAAAGAGGTTATTAAAACACGATGAGGATTTAATACGGCAAAATGTAATTTGTGGCGAAATATCTACAAGTTTGCATTTACCTATCCTGCAATTTTGTAGGTTTTTTATGTAAATTTCCAATCTCAAATCTTTGAGAATGAACATGATACTTTGGGTTTTGTAAATTCTTTGCTGGAATTGCGAAGAAATGGGTGGTCTACCCCGTTGTCTCCAAAGAGGAGGGTAAATGGAAATGGAATTGGAAATGTGCATGGAAAGAATAGAATGTATGGAAATAATGGACAGAAAGAAAAGTTGACACAAAGTCTACATGATGTTGAAGATCCAGAACAGTCGTTGCATTTGGAATCATTCGGTTGAACATATGGGCTATATTTGATTTTGTTTAAATAAATAACAATAGGTATCTGGCTGGGTGTGTGCGGATGACACTGAAAACGTTGATAGTCATCTGCCACTAGTGGGTTTACCACGTCCAGAATTGTAGTGTATTACTAACTTTGGATGTTTGGTGTTTTGGTTTTGGTGTTTCTGTGTTATGTTTAAATTTTTTTGTTTTATTTTTCCTTCCATCTTATTGAAGAATTAGAGAGGGAAGCATTATTTCATAGTGTGTGAATGTAGTTAAAAAGATGTCTAAATTGAATTTAGCAAATTTTAATGTTGGAGGATTAAATAATTAAATTAAGAGAAAGAGAATATTGCCTTATATAAAAATGAAATTGATGTTTTTTTTTCTACAATAAACACATCTGACTGCAAAAGAACATTTGAAATTGAAAAGAGATTGGGTTGGTCGTCATGTTTTTTTTTTCTTTTTCTTTTAACTCTAAGGCCAGAGGAGTATCGATTTTGATCCATAAAAAATACCATTTGAATTGGAATCTTCAGAGGGGTATGCTGGCAGAATATTAAGAGTGAACTGTAAATTTTTGCTGTATCTTGAATTTTGCTGAATATTTATGACCCTAATATAGACAATGAACGGTTCATTTCAGAAGCTTTTTTACTGTTAACTTAAGCTGATGTAAATGTTTTAGTTGGTGTTGATTTTTGTAAAAGCGCATTTCTCTTTATTTTTGACCAAGTGTTAATTCTGTGAATAGTCTTTTTTTTTAATATGGGACGCTTTAAAAGCTTATTTGAGGGGTCAGATTATTAGTTATTCTACGAAAGTTAAGAAACAATATATGGCAGAAAGTCTAGAGTTAGAAAATCAGATTCCTGAGTTAGAGAACGATTTTTAGAAATATGTAACAAAAGATATTAAAAAAAGGCATATTAGCAAGGTTGATATTACGTTATAATACTTTACAAACCTATCAGTTTGTGTGCTTAATTAATTGATCTACACAACGTTATTATTTGAGGGAAAGAGCACATAAGGTACTTGCTTGGCAATTTAAAGCTGAACAGGCATCTTGGACTATTAATTCTGTTAAGAAGAATTCCAAAAGTACTTATAAACCTCAGGAAATTAACGATCAGTTTTCTTCATTTTATCTAAAATTATATACTTCTGAGGGGAAACAGGATAATGGTTCTATTGACTCTACTTAACTAAATTAAAGTTACCGATATGAGATGGGAATGATGTTCAGGAATTGGAATCTCCATTTACGGATTTTGAAATTAAAAAGCTTTTCAGAAAATGCCCAATGGAAAATCCCCAGTGGATGATGGATTCCCTGTGGAATATTATAAACGTTTTTATGATGATTCCTCTAATGTATTTGGAAAAGTGAAGATCATAAGTTACCAGAATCATGTTCATGTGATTTAATAACTGTTATTCCAATCAAAGATAGAGATCCATTTAAAGTGTCTTCATATAGACATATTTCTTTATTAAATGTGGATTATAAAATTATAGCGAAAGTATTAGCTAATAGACTTGCTACATATTTACCCAAATGGGTAGATATTGATCAAACAGGTTTTATTAATAATAGAAACGTATCAGACAATATATTGCGATAAATTACTTTGGTCAACGCATACCGAAACCAACCTATGATGGTTGCATTAGATGCAGAAAAAGCTTTTGATAGAGTTGAGTGGGATGTTTTATTTAAATTGTTAGAGAAATAAAACCATTGTCCTGCTTGCCCTCAGAAGTATATAATTTTTGATAGAATGAATAAAACTGGTCATTAATTTCCTGAGGGTTGTAGGTAACTATTGAAATCTTTTTAACAGCATTAATAGGCGGAAATACCTGTTCCATTTTTAATTTCCACGCAAGTACCTTATGTGCCCTCTTGCCCAATTCATAACAACACTATATCGATCGATTAATTAAACACTCAAATTGATAAGTTTGTAATGTATCATAACGTAGTTTCAAATTCGCTAAAGCAGATTTTTTAAATCTTCAGTCACATATGTCTGAAAATCTTTCTCGAACTCAGCAATCTGTTTCTCCAACGCTGAACATTCTGCCATATATTGTTTCTTAAGTTTCGTAGTATAACTAATAATCTGCCCTCTCAAATAAGCTTTCAAAGCATCCCATAGTACAAAATGACTATCTACAGAATTAACATTCTCAGCCAAAAGCTAAGTAACTGTTCTTTAACAAAAGTAACAAACTCTGTTTTTTTTTTCAGTAACATTCTATTAAACATCCATCTGTAAGGCGAACGTACCACTCCCGAGTTGAGGCAGAAAAGATCAATGAAGTATGATCCAATATAACTCAACTTTTATATTCAGCCTGAAATACTCTCGCCTGAAAATGTGCCGATATCAAAAATATAATCTATTATTGAAAATGAATCATGTCGAGATGAATAAAAGGAGAAATATTTCTCCATAGGATTAACTCTTAAATCTTTCATCAAGGCCCCAATTTGTATCACCATCTTTGATTTCATTATACTTTTCGGAGATCTATCCAATAAAGGATCCAAAACGAAATTAAAATCTCCCCCTGACTAAAATACTTTTCATTAGCTTCATTTAACAACAAAAAACTTCTGAAATAAACCCTTCATCATCTATATGAGGTGCATAAACATTAAGCAAAGTCCAACATTCAGCAAAAAAATTACAGTTCACCCTCAAAACTCTCCGAGCATTTCCTTCCAACGATTCTACTTCAAATGGAAAACTCTTATGAATTATAATTGCTATGCCTCTCGCCTTAGAATTAAAAGAAGAAGAAAACACAAGACCAACCCACTGTCTCTTCAATTTCAAGTGTTCTTTTTCAATCAAATTTGTTTCTTGCAAAAAAGCAATATCAACTTTCATTTTCTTTGTATCACCATCTTTGATTTCATTACACTTTTCGGAGATCTATCCAGTAAAGGATCCAAAACGAAATAAAAAAAAAATTAAAGGTAGTAACGCCCTAAGAATCTGGGTGCGGTAAGGCCCACTAGTGGCAGATGACTCCCAAAGATTTCAATGCCATCCAACCCCCCCATCTCCCAGCCAGATGTATATACATTGTTTAATTAAACACAATCAAATATAGTAAGTATATTCAACCCAGTGATTCCAGCCCCAATGATTGTTCCGGGTCTTCAATATCAAGAAGAGTTTGTTTCAGTTCTTCTTTCTTTCCATTCTTCCCATTACTAATCGCCTTTCCATTTGCCCATCTTTTATGGTGAAGACCGATGAAGACCGACCATTCCCTCGCAAATCTGGCAACTAATTTGCAAAAATTATTGCATCATGATCATTTTCAAAAAACTTGGATTGAAAATTTCGGCAAAAACATTTTCAATGTCGCAGGATAACGAAAAGCAAATTTATAACCCTTCCATCACAATACTTCTTTAGCTGAATTAAATTCCTGACGTCATCTAATAATTTCTTGACTCAATCCACATCAAAGAATACTCTATTATTTTGAGTCATCATTGGAGTTTGACTTTGTGGCACCTTCTGCATCACCAGTCGTAATATCATTTCTCTATCTTGGTATTTCAAACAATGAATTAAAACCACCCATGGTGATTGGCCTGAAAATGGATTCTTCCTTAATGCCCTATGAGCTCAATCCAACTCCAGACCTTCTGGAAAAAAAAACTCCTTGCCCAACACCTCAGGGATTCATTTCTTAATTTTTTTTTGTATTGGATCAGAACCTTCAATACCTTCTGGAAGACCCACTATTTTTACATTATCCCTCCAACTTTGATTTTCCAACGATTCAATCTTCTTCAATAATTCCTTTTTCTGAATCCCCCAACTCACAAAAGAACCCTCCACTTTTTCAATTTTTTTCCTATTACACTCCACTTGATTTTTACATTGAAAAAAAGCTGCCTCAATTTATTTTGCAATCATCTTGTCCAGTGTCTACTGATTTTATACATCTATTAACATCACTTTTGACTATAGTCATATCATGCTTCATATTTGAAATTTCTTCACACATAGTACACATTTAAGTTTCACTTCCAAAATTCCTTGAATCATCCGCTTCGACATATTCTCCATTTAGTTAATAATCCCTTACAAAACAGTAAACACAGAGTCCAGTCCAGATTCTGTCACCTTACTTTGAGGCCTACCTTCTCTAGTCTCAGCCCCTATTTCTTCATGTGTACATTCCAGTAGAGTTAAATCCTCTTCTACTTCACACAACTGGTCCTTTTCCGCTGCGGCTCCAGGTCTGGACTCCCGACAACACACTTGACCTCCTCCGGCTGCTGTTGCTCAGGTTCCCCCACAGCCCACACCTTTTCATATTCAGGCACCCTCAGAGCACCGCGCATAAATGCAGAACCATCAATCACACAAGTGCATCCTCCGATGCGGCACTGTGAGCCCCCAGACCACTAGGCAACATTGCAGGCTTAAGGGCACCTCTCTCGGTCGGACAGCCCACACGCCCGGCTTCACAGGTGCACGAGTCAGTGCCAGCCGAGCTTGTCTTCGAGCCAGCGCCATCTTGCGGATGCAGGATTGGCGCCAGCATAATACTTAGCTATGTAGGCATCCTCTGAGGCCTTGGGGCTCCCATCGAATACTCCATGGTTTCAACTTGATAGGTATTCTTCAACACTTTTATTAGATAATTTCTTCTGTAATTGAGCTTTTGACTTTTTCCACATTAGTAGCCATTGCAATCTTCCACTATTCCAAAAACTGTAAAGACTACATTTAATTTTTTTAAAAATCGAGTAATTAAAAATCTAGCTGGGGGAAGGTGGAATTTCACGTCTGTCTTCTACGCCATCTTGATATGCCTCCAAATTTTCTCAGTGTTGTGGATCATGCAGGTAATCGTCCTGGGTTATACCAGGATATAGATAAATGTTGAGAAATTGGCATAAAAGTGGCAGATGGAGTTCAGTCAGGATAAATATGCAGTGATACATTTTAGAAATTGGAACTTGAATGAGAGAGAGTGTGTGGTTCTTAACAGTGTGGTGGAATAGAGATATCTTGGAAGCCGAGTCCATAGACCCCTTGAGCTTGCTGCGTAAGTTAATAGGGTGGTTCAATTCCTCTGAAGCCGTGAGGTAATATTTCAGATCTATAAAACTCTGGTTTGAGCACATTTGGGATATTGCGGTTTGCTCAGGCCACCTCGTCACTAGAAACAGGGGGCATCAATTATCTAAGATGTTGCCTACATTGGAGAACATGTGATATGAAGCAATTTTGACAAAGATAGAGCTTGTAGCACTAAGAAGCTCCAGGTCGCTAAAGTTTGCAATGTGACCAATCAGGCTGTTCAGCCCCTGTTGTGGCAAGTCTGAAGATAAATCAACTTGATAGGTAGGCCTCAATTCTTCAACAATTTTATTAGGTAATTTCCTCTGTAATCGAGCTTTTGACTTTTTCACGTTAGTAGCTATTGCAATCCTCTTTAGAAAATATTCGAAGAATTTAATCAGAGCAAAGGCATTGCTGATGTCCCAGTGGAAAATGTAACTTAATTAGAAAGCTTTTCCTCTCAGGAAACGTGCAATTCCTTTTGCAATTTGGCATAATGTATGGCGACTGTCTTCAGCAGTTTAACTCAATTCATTAATTCGTTGTCTATGTTGGAAGAAAAAAGACAAATGCATAATTTTCATTGCAAATTCCATTTACAATTTTCACTTATGCACTAAAATTATCAAATAAATTGTCTTTTTCAAAATAATAATGATTAATACCCCATAGGGATACAAATGTACGATTGAATAACAAATAAAGATGTATTAAGAGCAAAAATACTTTTACCACTGTTCTTGCTGGAGTTAGTTGCCATGCTCATTGGGTTTCCATTCTTTCCTACAGCTAATTTGGTGACAATATTCATCTTGTACTCAGGCAAGTGTGGTCTCTCCAGGTGCATCGCCCAATATATGAGATCGTTGACAGTAGCTGATCTAATATTCTTGATACTTGGCACAGTTCATTATCATGTCAAAGTTGTGTACTTTCCATATTCGTTCCTCAACTACACACCTGTCTGCTGACTTCATAGAGCCCTGATGTACACTTCCATTGATTGCTCTGTCTGGCTAACAGTGCTGTTTACGTTTGGCCGATTTGTTGCTCTTTGTCTTCAGAATTGCGAGTAAAACATTGCACTGAATTGATTGCATCAAGGATTATAATAATGAGTTGTGTGTTCGATGTCTTAGAAAATATCCCTATTTTTGCGTATGAACTATTTTGTGTATGAACCATTGGAAATAATGGACAGTGTGCCTTGGTATTGTAAAGTAAGTTCAAGTTTCTACACCTCACCCTTTTGGTTTGTATACTTTTGGTCAGACACCATCTGTACCCCATTAGTACCTTTTCTCTTGGTCTTGCTGCTGAATACTTTGACCATAAGGAATATAGTATGGACCAACAGAGTCAGGGCCAAATTGCAAAGATCCAACAATGAAAAGACCCAGTCCGATCCAGAGATTGATAAGCGAAGAAAATCGATTATCTTATTGATGGCAATATCTGGAAACTTTGTTTTGCTCTGGGTGGTCACATTTGTCAGCTTCATATGCGTAAATTTTACTGTTAACAAATTGACGGGATTCAAATGTTAATGAGTTGTTCACTATTGCGGAAAGGATTGGCTACATGCTTCGGTTTATGAGTACCTGTACAAACACATTCATTTATGTGGTCACCCAGCGCCACTTCAGAGAGGAATTTAAGAAAATAATAACACGTATTTTTGTTCGTATTCATCCCAAGGAAGAAGTCACACGCTCTTTAACAAGGAATAATCCATTCTCATGAAATACAAAGTTAAGAAGTTCGGTCGGCACATATATATCTTGAAATAATAGGTTATTGAGACTGCATATTTTGAAATATTCTTGAGAATGTTGTTATTCCCGTAAAAAGGTTGTGTCAAATGAGAAGCAAATGGTCGCATTCAAAATCTTTATTTTTTTTAAATAATCGAAATTTCTGCATTTGTGGATGAATCACTAACAATTTCAGTTTACGAGTGATAGGCGCTTATTTGTCCACATAAATGCCGATATTTCATGAACCTTTATGGGGCACAGGATATCACTGGCAAAACCCTTTCCCATCATCAAGAACATCTCCAGGGAACGCTGCTGTTGGAAACCAGTCGCAATCCTCACGGATCCACACCATCCAGCACGCGCTCTGTTCTCGTTGCTGCCATCAGGAAAGAGGTGTCGGTGCCACAAGGCTCACACCACCAGGTTCAGGAACAGCTGCCACCCCTCCACTATCCGACTCCTCAACAACAAACTCAATCAGAGATACTTTAAGGCTCGTACTTTTGCAATTTATTGCAGTCAGTTTGTTCACAGGAATACGTTGAGTACAGTTGTTTTATAACTAGCAGTAAGTGCTATTTCTGGCTCGACGCTGAAAAGGAATACAATATTGCATGTGATGCAATGTATGTACTCTGTCAATAATTCAAACAAATGTTTATTTTCAAATTTCGACGGATATATTCTTGGAGTTCTGAAATTCAGTAAATAGTTCATGCGTGAACCCACACAGTAGTTAAAACCCAAATTTTAGAACATTATGGCTCAGTTCAGGCCCTTATGATCACGCTATTGTGCTGACCCATGTTCACCAAACCTACACTATTCACTTGCGCAGGGATGATGGGGTACAGGCGGGGAAGTGGAGCTGAGACTACAGCCTGGTCAGCCGTGATGTTTATTTACAGAGAAAATTCTATGGGCGAGAGGATTTCTGTTCTAATGATCTTCGACAGACATGGAAAGAAATCGATATCGTTGAATGGCATATCCCAGAAATGTTTAATGAACTCGATTATATCAATGTATCAGATGGGAGTTGTAAAGGGAAATCACATTTGGCAATTACTATCTCTATGCAGTGACACAGGCATGAAGAAAGAAATATTGGAGGCATTTAAGGATGGAACAGCAGTTATCGCGGTGGCTTTAGCATTTGCATAGAATAGGCGAAACAAGTTGATCAAGGCAAACTTTAGGAGGACGTCAGAGAATGTAAACGTGATGGCTTGCACGTGGCCATCGGTGAAATGTGATTGCAGAATAAGCGAGAAGGGCTGCTCAATGTTCCTGACTTCCGGGGCTTCATACACAATAGAGCAGCGGGGGGAGGGTGGTGAGATAGAGCGAGGCGTGGTATTGCTTGTCAGGGAAGGTATCACAGCTGTGCCCAGGCAGAGGGCTCGTCTACTGAGGCTATATGGGTGGAGCTGTGGAACGTGAGCTCATGGGTTATTTTATAGACCGCCCAACAGTCAACTTGAATTGGAGGAAAAAAGCTGTAGAGAGATAGCAGACAGAGGCAGGAAACATATGTCTGGAGCATATTTTAAATTTCAACATATTGACTGTGCCTCCCATTCTGTAAGTCGCCTGGATGGCATGCAATTTGTCAAATGTTCTGGAAAGTTATCTGAATCAATATACAGGGGCATATGGAGTACAATGCTGGCAAATAAGGGGCGATTCACTTTGGAAGGATAAATGGAAAATCTTAATATTATTTAAATTGCAAGCGATTGCAGCATGCTGCAGTGCAGAAGGTCCTGGGAATCCTTGTGCATGAATCGCAAAGGATGGTTTTCAGGTCAGATTCCATTTTCAGATTTCAGATTTATTGTCAGTGTACATACATGACATCACATTAAACCCATAGTTTATTTTTCCTGAAGGCAAGACAGAATTACCAATTATTGGTACTGCATAATAAACTGTTCAGAGTGTACTGTGACAGAATTCTGTATTGTGCATTGGCCTATGTGTTGTGTGGTTTTATGTTAAAAAGTGACAGGTTGCCTTAGAGAGCCAAGGTGAATGTGGACTGCAGAGAGAGTGGTAGATGGACTAGCATGTGCAGAAAATGATCTACAAATTTCTGGACATGGACGATAAACCACCACTGGGTGGTGCTGTGGATTGGAAAGAGGCTCAGAGCATGAGTCATGGCCTGGAGGACAGTTCAGAATGTTATGCATTTTAAAAGGGATGAACATTCCAAAGGCAACCAGAAGGCTCTCTCTGCAGCAACACAAGACAACTCCGAATGTTGTGATCTCGATCTCTCTCTCTGTCTCTCTGTCTCTCTGTCTCTGTCTGTCATTCTGTCTGTCTGTCTGTCTGTCTGTCTGTCTGTCTGTCTGTTTGTCTATCCGTCTGTCTGTCTGTCTGTCTGTCTGTCTGTCTGTCTGTCTGTCTGTCTCTCTCCCTCTCTCTCTCTCTCCGTCTCCCTCTCTCTCTCTAAGATCTTTTGGCTTCAGTTTATAAAACAAACTGAATTTTGTTTATGATCTTTGCTTCGTTTGAGATCGAATTTTTCTGAGTCTTGTGTGTTTTTCTTTGGGTGGGTTGGAAATATAATTTTGACTTTAATTACATATGTTATATTTAGGCTGTGGAATGTATTAGTTTTACACTGTTCTAGTAACCAGTGGGCATAGTTATAAAAGGGGGGATTTTAAATTAAAGTTTGAAAGTGAATTTCTTGTTAATAAAGTAATAGTACATCTTTACCCCTGTGTGATATGCCTTCTATGTTGTTGCTGGTTTGATATTGTAAGTTTGATATGATTTTGATATTTGGGGCATCATATGCAGGATCAAACCAATTTGGAAGCTTTAGGGGCGATTGACTTGTGCTTAGTTATTATTCGTCTGAGTTTGACTTTAACGGTGAGTGTATAAATCACCAGCAGAAAAACCAGCAACTATGAATATTGACCAGTTCATAGCTAACCCTTCAGTGGTTAATTTGAAAATGGCTAAAAAGTCAGAACTGTTGGCTGTAGTTGGCAAGTTAAAACTTCTAACAGTAAGAACTGGGATGTTAAAAAGGAAATTGCCCAAAAGATTGTTAAGCACTATGTAGGAAAGGGGGTATTTGAAGAAGCTGCATTAGAACCGTTTCCAAAGGGGAAAACGTCAGAGAAAGTAAAGTTGGCTTTGAGAAAACTAGAGTTAGAGGAAAAAAGAGAGGCAGAAAATAAAGCCGAACAGGAAGCAGTAAGTCAGGCAGAAAGGGAGAAGAGAGAGAAAGAACAGAAGCATGAGCTAGATCGAGCTATATTGAAGCAGACACCAACGAGAGGAGAGGGGGAAGCCCAAAACCCAAGTGCTGGTCAGGAGGATAGATTTCTGGTCAGAGGAGAATGAGGGTAGTTCCTCCATTTGAGGAATCTGAGATAGAACAGTATTTCCATCATTTTGAGAAGATAGCTGTAAATTTAAAATGCCCACTAGACCAATAGTCACTCCTGCCATAAAGTGTTCTTAAAGGGAAAGCCCAAAAGGTGGACTCGTGTCTCACTGAACAACAAGCAGCTGATTACGAATTTGTAAAGCAGGGTATACACTGATCTTATGAACTATTCCCAGAGGCTTATAGAAAAAAGATCAGGAGTTTCAAAAAAGCAGCAACCCAATCATACCTGGATTTTGCTTATAGGAAGGATGTGTGTTTTGATCGGTGGTGTGCCGAAATGAAAGTAGAAAATAACTTTGATTTACTGAGGGAAATCATTCTGATTGAGGAGATTAAAAATTGTGTTCCTGAAGATATTCAAGTGTACGTGGCAGAGAAAAATATAAAAAAAATGGCAAGAATTGGCTAAATTAGCAGAGGAATATGCTTTAACCCACTGGCCTAAGTGGACACCAGGGAAAAACCTTTCAAGGGAATACTGCTAATGATCTAAGAAGCTTATAAATAAAATCTAGAGGTGATGTTAAAGGAAGAGAGGAAGTGAAATAAATAGAAATGAGTGCTATTTGCCACTATTGTAAGAAGCCAGGGCAGATAATAGCAAATTGTCCTGTACTGAAAAGGAAGAAAGAGAAAGCGGTGGTACCAACTGCCTGTGTTCAGAGTGAGAAAGTTAGGGATATTTTTAAGCCATTCATGACTTATGGTTTAATTTTGGTTAAAGAAGGATCGAATCAAATGCCAGTTAAATTCCTGCGGGATACTGGAGCAGCCCATTAATTGTATTAAGCAACGTTTTGAATTTTGGTGAGGAGACCGATACTGGAGATGTGAGTTGAATTAAAGACATTGGTGGTGAAACAGAGCCTGTATCTTTGCATAGAATGGTGATAAAATCAGATTTAGTTAACGGCCCGGTTACAAAAGGGATAAGATGAAGTCTGACAGTGGAT
Organism: Narcine bancroftii; assembly: GCF_036971445.1. Lineage (NCBI taxonomy): Eukaryota > Metazoa > Chordata > Chondrichthyes > Torpediniformes > Narcinidae > Narcine > Narcine bancroftii. Next base: position 183,139,521 of record NC_091470.1, read on the forward strand.
GGAGTTTCTCCTTTGTTAGGAAATGATTTAGCAGAGGGTAAATTCATACCTGCGGTCAAACTCACAAGTTAGCTATTGGCTTATGAGTCTGAAAAGGATTTTGAAATCGGCCCTGCGTGTGGCATTACTAGAGCCATGTCTAGAAAAAAAGTAGAGGTAGAGAAATTCTATGATGATCCTGTAGTGGCGGCAAGCATTGAGGACAAACCTAAGGGTCCAGCTTTGGTGTTGTCAAGAGAAGAATTAATAGCAAGACAAAAGCATGATCCTGATCTTGCTGGGATAAGAGATAAGATTCTGTCTAACCAGGAAATTGAAACCGTGGCAATAGGTTACTTTGTTCAAGATGGAATGTTGATGAGAAAGTGCAAACCACAAATGAATCCTGCCAGTGAAAACTGGGCGGTAGTAAGGCAAGTTGTAATTCCCAAAACTTACAGGAATGAAATGTTAAAGTTGGCTCATAGAACACCTTTAGGAGGTTATCTTGGAGTGAAGAAGACAGTAGAAAAGTAAGTAAACAGTTTTATTTTCCAAAATTAGGAAAGGATGTTGTGAACTTTTGTAGAACCTGTCACACTTGTCAACTGGTGGGCAAGCCGAATCAAAGACCACCAGTGGCACATTTACAACCCATTCCTGCTTTTGGGGAGCCCTTCACAAAAGTGTTAGTGGATTGTGTAGGCCCATTGCCAAAAACCAAAGCAGGAAATAAATATTTGTTAACACTCATGTGTACAGCTTTAAGGTTTGAAGAGGGTATCCCATGAGAAACATTAAAGCAAATACAATTGTGAAGGCTATTATAAAAAGTTTCACACTGTTTGGCCTACCAAAGGAAATTCAATCAGAACAAGGGAGTAATTTTTATGTATGGAATATTTCAACAGGTGGTGAATGAATTGGGAGTACATCAAATTGTGTCATCTGCCTATCATCCTGAAAGTTAAGGGGCCTTGTTAAGGTTCCATTTAACTGTGAAAAATATGATTAAGGCTTATCGCATGGAAAATAAAAATGATTGGGATGAAGGAATCCAATTGTTAATGTTTGCTGTTAGAGAGGCAACTCAGGAGTCTCTTGGCTTTAGTCCATTTGAGTTGGTGTTTGGTCATGAAGTCAAGGGTTCATTACTATTTTTGAAGGAACAGTGGATACAATGATATACAATCAAATCTGTTGGATTATGTTTTCAAACTAAAAAAAAAGTTTACATCAGGCTTTGGAGATGGCAAAGAAAAAAATTAAAAACTGCACAGGGAAAAATGATAAATCGGTATGATAAAAAACCAAACATTAGGGACATTAAACATGGCAAAAAAGTATTAGTTTTGTTTTGAATGGAGACAAACCCTTTGAGAGCTCAGTTTTCAGGACCATGTAAGGTGAAATCAAAAATTAACCAGGTCACCAATGTCATTGAGATGACTGATCGTCCAAGAGATACACAGTCTGTCATGTGAACATGTTTAAACCTGACTTTGTAAATATGACTGAGGAGGAGAACAGGATTCCATCCATGGTGCTAGTTATAGAGAAAATTAAGGAGGAGATAAATTTCATGAAGATCATGGGGAACAGAAAGTGATAATTCACCGGCTGGAAAATTTTATAGTTTTGCAAATCCTAGACACCAAGTTAATGCATTTGACTAAATCAGAAAGGGAAGAAATTAAGACATTGAAGGATATATTCCCGGATGTTCCAAGAAGAACAATCGTGCTTGATGTGGAGGTCAGTGATACTAAGCCCATTAAGCAGCATCCTTACCAAGGTAATAAGAGAAAGAGCAGATTGTTGGATCAAGATGTGGATTATATGCTCAAAAATGAAATCATCCAAAAATCAAGTTCAAATTGGAGTTCACCCTGTGTTCTGGTGCCTACGACCGATGGCTCAATTAAGTTTTGTACAGATTATCGAAAGGTAAACATGGTTACAAAGACTGATGCGTTCCATATTCCCAGAATAGATGATTGTATAGATAAGGTAGGGAAGGCTAAGTTTATTACAAAGATTGATCTCTTAATAAGATACTGGTGTGTTCCTTTGACAGAGAAAGGCAGGGAGATTTCTGCATTTGTTACACCTTCGGGATTGTATGAGTATAATATTATGCCTTTCGAGATGAGAAATGCACCTGGCACATTTCAGAGAATGATTAATGCAGTAATACAGGGTTTAGAGCACACAGGACCCGATATCAATGATTTAGTAATTAGTACAGATACATGGGAAGAACTCATGCTTGAATTAGAGCAATTATTTCATAGACTGGTGGAAGTACACGTCACAGTGAATTTGCACAAGAGTGAGTTTGGACATGCCATTGTAATTTATCTGACTTATATGATACGACAGGAACATGTGGCACTGGTTGGAGCAAAGGTATTGGCTATCACTGCATTCCCTATCCCAGGTAATAAGAACGTTCTTCGGAGATTTCTAGGTATGATTGGCTACTACCGTAAATTTTGTAAAAGAACTTTGCAAAAATTGCACTGCCATTAACAAGACTACTTGGAGAAAAAGAAAAGTTTATCTGATCAAATGCATGTCAGGAAGCGTTTCTGAAGTTAAAAGCCATTTTATGCCATCAGCCTGTACTTGTTTCTCCTAACTTTGAAAAGCCATTTTCTTTAGCCGTGCACGTCAGTGACGATGCGGTTGGTGCTGTACTGTTACAGAAGAAGGATGATAATGGAGTAGAATATCCTATTTCGTAATTCTCGAAAACGTTTAACCATCATCAACGAAATTATTCAACCATTGAGACAGAGTTATTAGCGCTTGTTTTAGCGTTGCAACATTTTGATGTGTATATCTGTATTGCTCAAAAACCGTCAATAAAATATACTGATCATAATCCATTAGCTTTTCTGTCTAACGTAAAATAAGATCAGAGGGTTAGTCAACTGGAGCTTAACGTTACAAGAGTATGAGTTAAATATTACACACATTAAGTGGACGGATAATGTAATAGTAGATTGTTTGTCAAGATGTTAATCTGGGTAGATATGAATCTAATCACATACTTATTGTAAAAATAATTGAGTGTTTATTTTATTTTATTCATATAATGCATCCATTAATTGTTCTTGTGGACCTCATTTATTTTAGCATCGGAGGTGTTGCAGAGTTCTGTGTTGTGTATTGACCTATGTGTTGTGTGGTTTTCAGTTAAAAATGTGGCAGTTTGCCTTGGAAAGCCAAGGTGAACGTGGACTGCTGAGAGAGTAAGACATGGACTGAGCATGTGCAGAAAATGATCTACAAATATCAGGACTTGGACGATAAACCGTGGAGTGGAAGGAGGCCCAGAGCATGAGTCATGGTCTGGAGGACAGTTTAGAATAATAGGAATTTCATAAAAGGTTGAAGCTTCCGAAGGCAGCCAGAAGGATCCGGACCAAACCAATGGTTCCTCTCTCTGCAGCAACACAAGACAACTTCGAATTTTGTGCTCTCCCTCTCTCTATCTCAAAGATCCTTTGGCTTCAGTTTACCAAACAAACTGAATTTTGTTTATGTTCTTTGCTTCGGTTGAGATCTTGTGTGTTTAGTGTTTGTTTTGTGTCTAAGTTTTTCTGTGGGCTGGTTGGAAATATAACTTCGACTTTAATTACATATGTCATAGTTAGGCTGGGGAATTTATTTGTTTACACTGTTATAGAGATTTTCATAGTAACCAGTGGGCATTGTTATAAAAGGGGGAATTTTGAATTAATGTTCCAAGGTTTATTTTATGTTTATAAAGTACTTGTTCACCTTTCCGCCTGTGTGATATGCTTTCTTTGTGTTTGCTGGTTTGATCTTGTAACAGTGAATATATAAACAAATTTTAAAAATGTAAACCACTGAATGTGCAATTCAGAGAAGAAAAACAGAAAAAAAAAATTAAATTGCAAACGTAAAAGTGCTTGAATGAATGCCTGATTGAGTTGGTTGTTGAAGAGTCTGATCTTCTTTCTTTGGCTTGGCTTCGCGGATGAAGATTTATGGAGGGAGTAAAAGTCCACGTCAGGTGCAGGCTCGTTTGTGGCTGACAAGTCCGATGCGGGGCAGGCAGACACGGTTGCAGCGGCTGCAGGGGAAAAATGGTTGGTTGGGGTTGGGTGTTGGGTTTTTCCTCCTTTGCCTTTTGTCAGTGAGGTGGGCTCTGCAGTCTTCTTCAGAGGAGATTGCTGCCCGCCAAACTGTGAGGCGCCAAGATGCACGGTTTGAGGTGATATCAGCCCACTGGCGGTGGTCAATGTGGCAGGCACCAAATGATTTCTTTAGGCAGTCCTTGTACCTTTTCTTTGGTGCACCTCTGTCACGGTGGCCAGTGGAGAGCTCGCCATATAACACAATCTTGGGAAGGCGATGGTCCTCCATTCTGGAGACGTGACCCACCCAGCGCAGCTGGATCTTCAGCAGCGTGGACTCGATGCTGTCGACCTCTGCTGGTTTGATCTTGTAACAGTGAATATATAAACAAATTTAAAAAATGTAAACCACTGAATGTGCAATTCAGAGAAGAAAAACAGAAAAAAAATAATTAAATTGCAAACGTAAAAGTGCTTGAATGAATCCCTGATTGAGTTGGTTGTTGAAGAGTCTGATAGTGGAGGGGTAACAGCTGTTCCTGAACCTGGTGGTGAGAGTCCTGTGGCACTTGACCTCTTTCCAGATGGCAGCAGTGAGAACAGTGCATGTGCTGTGTGCTGAGGAGCCTTGATTTTCAAGGCTGCTCTCCGACGGCGGCATTCTGTGCAGATGTTCTCAATAGTTGGGAGCGTTTTACCTGTGATGTCCTGGGCATCGTACTCTATATTTGAAAGGCTTTAAGCTCCGCGGGTATTGGTGTCCTCAGGCCAGACCAGGATCGGGATTTTCCACCGCACATCTGTAGAAATTTGCAAGGGTCCCCAATTTCATACCAAACCTCCACAACTCCTGAGGAAGCAGCGACTATCTGCTCCAGAGGCATTATAAGATAGAGTTAGTTCGGTTGATCTCATTACTAGAGGATACCAATATTAGGGGATATATCCTCAACATTTTCGTAGATTTAGGACGGCGATATGAAGTTACTACTTTTCCCAGAGTTTTATAAATCTGTGGATTTCACTTTCCATTGATGAGAGTGGGTGGTCGAGTTGCCAGCTCTTCTCTTTGGCTTGGCTTCGCGGACGAAGATTTATGGAGGGGGTAAAAAGTCCACGTCAGCTGCAGGCTCGTTTGTGGCTGACAAGTCCGATGCAGGACAGGCAGACACGATTGCAGCGGTTGCAAGGGAAAATTGGTTGGTTGGGGTTGGGTGTTGGGTTTTTCCTCCTTTGCCTTTTGTCAGTGAGGTGGGCTCTGCGGTCTTCTTCAAAGGAGGTTGCTGCCCGCCAAACTGTGAGGCACCAAGATGCACGGTTTGAGGCGTTATCAGCCCACTGGCGGTGGTCAATGTGGCAGGCACCAAGCGATTTCTTTAGGCAGTCCTTGTACCTTTTCTTTGGTGCACCTCTGTCACGGTGGCCAGTGGAGAGCTCGCCATATAACACGATCTTGGGAAGGCGATGGTCCTCCATTCTGGAGACGTGACCCACCCAGCGCAGCTGGATCTTCAGCAGCGTGGACTCGATGCTGTCGACCTCTGCCATCTCGAGTACTTCGACGTTAGGGATGAAAGCGCTCCAATGGATGTTGAGGATGGAGCGGAGACAACGCTGGTGGAAGCGTTCTATGAGCCGTAGGTGGTGCCGGTAGAGGACCCATGATTCGGAGCCGAACAGGAGTGTGGGTATGACAACGGCTCTGTATACGCTTATCTTTGTGAGGTTTTTCAGTTGGTTGTTTTACCAGACTCTTTTGTGTAGTCTTCCAAAGGCGCTATTTGCCTTGGCGAGTCTGTTGTCTATCTCATTGTCGATCCTTGCATCTGATGAAATGGTGCAGCCGAGATAGGTAAACTGATTGACCGTTTTGAGTTTTGTGTGCCCGATGGAGATGTGGGGGGGCTGATAGTCATGGTGGGGAGCTGGCTGATGGAGGACCTCAGTTTTCTTCAGGCTGACTTCCAGGCCAAACATTTTGGCAGTTTCCGCAAAGCAGGACGTCAAGCGCTGAAGAGCTGGCTCTGAATGGGCAACTAAAGCGGCATCATATGCAAAGAGTAGTTCACGGACAAGTTTCTCTTGTGTCTTGGTGTGAGCTTGAAGGCGCCTCAGATTGAAGAGACTGCCATCCGTGTGGTACCGGATGTAAACAGCGGCTTCATTGTTGCGGTCTTTCATGGCTTGGTTCAGCATCATGCTGAAGAAGATTGAGAAGAGTTGCCAGCTAAAGTGGTGAATAATAGCTGAATTTTGATATCAGGGAAGGATTTGGATAGGTACATGTGAGTGGTATGGATAGATATATGATGTGAGGGTTTTGGAGGGATATGGAGGTTTGCATGGATGTGAGGGGTATGGAGGGGTATGGATGGGTACATGGATGTGAGGGCTATGGATGGTTAAATGGATGTGAGGGGTATGGAGGGTCATGTAGATGTGAGAGGAAGGAGGGGAAGATGTATGTGAGGGGTATGGAGGTTTATGAATGGATATGGAAGTGTATGGAGGGGTATTGATGGACATGAAGGTGTACATTTATATGAGGGATATGGAGGTGCACATGGATGTGAAGGGAATGAAGATAAAGATTTCGCTTCTCTGCTGCTGTATTCTTTGGATAGGGTATGTGGGAACGTTAATACAGAGCAATGTACATCAGGCATGTCGTTATAATTTTACAAATATTATTATCATTTGAGGATCTTATTTACAAATTAGAAAAGGATTGGCCACGGGCTACTCAAAGAATTTATCCAAAATCGTTTATGTATTTCTGCGCATCTTATCCTCACAAACAGGCCCCGAACAGAAATGTGGACTGATTATTCCTTCTCCACAGATGCTGCCTGACTCGCTGGGAACATCAGAGCTGAGTGCGGGCCCTTCAGTCTTCGATGCTGTTCTGAACGATCTAAATGGAATCCACAGCAAGCTAACTTTATCCAACTCACGACCATAGCCTCTTACGACTCCCTCCATATTAAAGAAATATTCAAGTCTGTAGTTCTTGTGTTTCTCTTTTCTTATATTTTAATCAGTCCCAGGAATCTCCCTCCTCCAGATCTCCATCCCAAGATATTACCTCTCATCGCACCACCGCCGGCTTGACCCGTTGCATTTTCAATCGCAACTTGCAAACATCGGCAGTTACTACTCTAACCCTTGGTTCAGATTCGATAAACGTCCTGATCTTTGCTGCAGTCATTATGATCAATGAATCATTTCACCTCAAGCTAAATAGCACAGACCTTGGAATGATCATGATGGCACCTTGAAAATCAGATTTTCTGTTCAGAAAATGTATCTATCAGAGGAACGCCGATAAAAGAAGTGAGGCCGACGCACAAAATCTCCGAGACAAGGAAAAAAGGCGAAAGGGAGATGAATAAAGGCGATGCTCCAGTGCCAGGCTTCAAGGTCACGTGTGACAGCAAGCTTAAACCTGAAGCTTGTTTCTGCGATCCTTCGTGTCAATCACTGTCGACCAGGCTCACTCGGTTTATAAATATAGAGTAAACTAGTACTGTCTGTTAAGTCGAATGTGTGAGCATATAATGGTCCCAGTGGAACCAGTTGTCCTATAAATTGGACGCCACAGAGAATGTTTCCTGCTGAACTTGGAAGGTTCCGCATGGGAAATGTTCCCATCTTCAACAGATCCCACGGAAGGACTCCACGGAAATCTTCTATCACATTCTTGCGGTTGTCAGTCTTCCTGGGAAGTGATGTGTTACGTTGTCCGCCGTTTGTTTCCTGATTGTTCTATTACGGAGGGGTATGCCCCCTTTACCACGTGTAGTCATCCCTGCAGATTGATCCACATTTCACTTACATGAGAAGAACTGTTGCGAGAATTTCTTCCTTTGCCGCCACCTGGTTCTGACAGGGACAGGGAAAGAGAAAGTTGGTCAGCCGTCGCCCTATCAGGATGTTAAGAACCAACTTGTTGAAGATAGGGCTTCTCCGGTCATTGGAAAATAAAAATAAACAGACGACCTCAGTCAAGGGCGCTTCAGTGGAGACATGTTAGATAAATCTCAGGGGTTTAACGCCCCGAATCAGGGCTGACAAAGAACAGAGCGATCCATCCAGATGTTTTCATCATTACAGAGTGAATTGGTATCTGGATTATGGAAAAGGAATTGGGCTCAGTGTGTGATTTACCGTTAATATCGGCTATTTCACGGATGGTGGGTGCAATGGCGACTACATGTCTAGTCATCCTGCACTCCAGGGCGTCTTTTAAAGCATTGCTCTATTCGCTTCAAATCTACCACTGCGTGATCCAGTAGGAGACATGCTAAATTAATTACAAATGTGCTGACATTACCACATTAGTGTATCGTATCGACGTGGGGGATGAGTCCGCAAACAGGATGGGGATTGAAAACATCTTTGAGTGGTGTATCAACAACAATCTCTCACTCCATGTCACCAAGCTACAGGAGCTGGTAGTAGAATTTAAAATAATGTCAGTCCTATCTTTTTTGGGATTATCGAAGGAAAGATTCCTCAAATTTCAAATCATGGCGTTCACAGACTCTATAAACCTGTCTGGGCACAACATACTTATGTCATTGTGAAGAAATTATTTCAACGCCTGCACATACTCGGGAGTTCGACGATGTTTGCTGTCAGGTTTGCCATGGGAATTGTTCGGATTGGCTTTATTATGGCTGGCAACGGGATACCAATATCTAAACGCGCAAAGGTCATACACAGAACAAAACATCAGAGACAAGTCTCTCCTCATTATCCAGAACAATTCTGCATGGAACGTTGCTGTCCTAGAGCAACAGGAATCACCAAGTATCGACCCAACCACCCACACCACTCTGTTCACGAAGCTGCCATCAGGAAAGTGTTATAGGTGCCACAATACTAGCATGATCAAGAACAGTTGGTATCCCTCCCCCACCAGACCGGTAAATGGACTCAAGCAGAGACTCTTTCAAAGACTCTTACTTTGCACATTATTAACGACAATATTTTTTTCTGTATTGATACATTCGGTTTGTTTAAATTTCTTTCATTTTTTACACCTCTCTCTTTTGTGTCCATATATTTTATTTGAGAACAGTATACACCAACGGTCAGTAGAAATTCTGCCTTGTCCACAAGAGAATAAGTATCTCAGTTGCATTTGATGTCCCGTATGTTCTCTAACAATATACTTGAAATATGAAGGGGATTACAATCACCAGCTGCTTTCAATTGAACAATTTTGGTGGGACAATTAATGCAAATGGTTTTTTTGGTCGCAACCACCTTTCAGTTGAGATCTTCCACGGATTCGTGATATCCAATGTTGCATATGCAGTCGATCTATCCCATTTTCCATCGCACGTCCCACTCCATCTATTAAAAAGATAATACAGAACATTACAACATCTCCATGATGTTGTGCTGACTTCTGCGAACTTTATCAAAAGCAACCAATGTTTTTCAGCTCGCACCCATGACGATCTATTTTTCTAACACCCATGCACTGATGAAAGTGTGTTTTAAATGTCGCCACGTTCTCCGCCTCGTTCACCAAACCATGCAATAAATTCCGGACGCTCAACCTTTTGGAATAAAGCAAATACGTTCCTAAACTCTCCTCAATTTACTAGAATCTGATATTTGCTATCGTAGCCCCAAGGTACAGGTGTTGGATGTCCAAGCCATCTAGACTGCTCATAATCTTATACGCCCCTATAAATTCACCAGTTGCTTTTTGCCGGTCAGAGAAAGCCCTGTCATCTTTCCTTCAAATGAAAAGTTCTTCGATTCAGGCATCACTTTGTTCACCCTCTCCGGAGCAACTTCATCCTTTCTGCAATGAGGCAACGGTCCTGAAAGCCACGTATTGATCTGTTTATCGTCACATGCAAAGAAAATCGAAATAAAACTGTTGTTTTGCGTGCTATCCGCGAAAATCAACCCATAACAATGAAAGCAGGCAGTGCAAGGATAACAAATATTACATGTGATAGTGTTACAATAAATGTATAGCATGCAGTGTTGAGGATAATGTCGCAGTTGAGCACTCCAAGATATAAGACATCAGTTCAAGAGCTGGACAGCAGGAAAGTAAGTGTCCTTGAATCCAGCAAGACCCGTTTGACAAACTTGTGCATCTCCTATCCGACCGGAGGAAGAATGAGAGATTGTTATGGGGGATGGAGTGGATATCTTTACGAGCCCAGAAGTCCCAAAAACCAAGCAGCAATAGAAAGTCACAATAGGTTACCTAAACAAAATGTTCTTTAAACGTAAAGCAGGATCAAACTTTAAATAATTACTATTAACTTATACTTATACTAACTTAACTCCTGTTCTAATTCTAAGTGCACATGTATGTAATGTGGATATGTTTAGGAAAGTTATTTGCTTTAATAGTCTCACTTCTCCAACTTCACCAGTATAAGCCAATTCTGATATTGTGCACAGAATTTAACATTTATAAATTTTCACCACGCTCTTGTGCTTAAAAGTTTGCGCTCGGAAAGGTTATTGCTGGTTTCAGAGAGATATTCTTCGCAAGTTGGACACACACAAACTGATTTCCTCCGATCAGTCACTTCAGTGTCTTCCAAAGAAACTTGCCCAACGTGGGTTTTCCAGATAATTACATCTTCTTCCAGGTCACCACACTGTTCAGCTTGTTCCCATTATTTCAGGAGAAACACTCTAACCAGCTATTTCCTCTTTTAAAGATTATGAACAGGTTGCACTCAGAACTCACAACCCATCTTCAGAGGAAAGGATTACAACAAGCCTGCCAGCTTGATTGCTGCCTGCTTCAGCAAAGCTCTTGAATTTTAAATGGGAAGCGAAGTGTATCTGTTTGTGAAGAGAGCTACACTAACCTCACAAATCTATCTCTTTTAAAAACAGATTTATATATAATATCCTATATAATATAAATCGTAGCAATATTTTAACATGTAGACGGATTATCTACCCACGAAACGGTGGGATGTCACGACAGCCCTGAGTTGCGTTCATTGCTCTCTGTATTTTCTCAGGACCCGTGCAGTATATTTTCCAACACTATCAGTTAGTGCCGAGCACTAGATGCTTACTATTCTGCATGTACACACACGAGACAAGTCCCATGGGGCCATGCCGACTTTCCTCAGTATTTGAGCCGGTGGAGGCGTTGATGTGCTCTCTGTTCCGTACCGCCAGTGTACTGTCAGAAAGTGCGTAATATTCAGGAGCATGACAATGATCCGGTTAGGATGTTAAACCTGTTGGCCTGATTTTCTGGTAGTTGACTCATTTTCCATCTTGTTACAGCTAATCTTCTCACCATTGTGGTCCTGTTCCGGGGAATGTGCGGTCTCTCCAAAGAAGTGATCCGTTACATGGTCACCGTGGCAGTGGCAGACACAATGGTCTGTGTGTTTAACGTGACGTTGGGAAATGTCTTCCTCTATCATTTCCCGCGTTCCTTCCTGGCCCACACCTCCATTTGCCGTCTGGTAGCCGTCATACAGAAAACCAATGTGCAATTCTCCTTCTCGTCCATGGTATCATTCACCATCGACCGCTGTGTTGCCATTTGCAGCCAGAAATTGAAAGCAAATATTGTACCAATAAGATCGCCGCGGGCATTACATCGACCGTGTGTGTCTTCAGCTTTTTGATGCACATCCCAGCTTATTTCCAGTATGACCCCCTGAACGTTCTGAATGGTGTCCAATGGGGTTGCCATATTAAAACACAATATATATCTTCACCAAAATTCCAGGCTTACAGATGGTTGTCCAATCTCTGGTATCAATTGTGCCGCTACCGCTAATGTTGCTGCTGAATACTTTCACTACCCGACACATTTTACTGGTGAGGAGAGCTCGGAAGGCTTTGAAGCGGCGTGGAGACCGTGAGATCCCTGGTCCCAAGATGACGAACCGGAGGACGTCCATTATTTTGCTCTTCGCCATCTCTGTGACCTTCATAGTGTTGTGGACACGGGTTATGATCATTGAAGTTTGTTTTCAACTCACCGCTGATTTTGACATCGACGCTCCAAAATCACTGTACCTGGCAATTAGAATCGCGCTTCTGCTGATGTATTTGACTTCCTGTGCAAACACCTGTGTTTATGCCTTGATACAGCGGAGATTCCGGGAGGAAGCAACGAAGGTGATAAAATATCCATTTATAGCCCTGCTACTGTTTTTTGAAAAACCATTTAAGCAGCCGCGATGATTCACTGTTCATGTATGTTACAGAAAATAGTAATTAGCCCTGTCCGAGATATATTTAAAATAATATTTTAATTATTAATAAACAATACTATGACATGTTATATAATTTATCTGAACTTATCTACTTAACCCTCAACTATGCGTGAATATACTTATGTGTTTGTGTGTGTCGGTGTTTTTATATGTGTGTGTATATTTGTGTATGTTTGTGTGTGTCTGCGTGTCTGTGTGTTTATAAGTGCGTGTATATTTGTGTATGCTTATATGTGTGTTTATATGTGTGTGTATATTTCTGTGTTCATGTTTGTTTGTGTGTGTGTGTGTGTCTGTGTGCTTATATGTGTGTCTCTGTGTGCGTCTGTTTATATGTGTGCGTATATTTAGGTATGTTTTGTGTGTGTGTGTGTGTGTGTGTGTGTGTGTGTGTGTGTGTGTGTGTGTGTGTGTGTGTGTGTGTGTGTTTAGCGGGAGGGGAAGTGTGGAATTCTGAAGCCACTGCAGCTCAGAGATAATTGTATAAGGGCAGTTCAAAATTCTGTCTCATAAAATCTAGGCTTTAACTAGTGCTTAGAAGTTCACCAAGATCAAGAGACAGGGTGACAGACTATTTATAAACCACAAAATCTTTGTCGATGTGCTTCCAGAGCCCTGTCCTTTCCAGACAAATGGCAATCAAAGCACCCCTTCCCTCTGGGTAGGGGATAGGAAGAGAGTGATTCGGGAGTCAGCCGTTCAAAGTGACCTTCCATTTTGGTCATGATGTGGCATACACATTCGCCTATACCACGGAAAAATCAGACAAATTTTATATAACGCATTTTCCTGTGGAATTTGTGGGACTTAGGATACCTTAGTCAGACACATCTTCCCCTCTCCACCTCTCTCTGCCTTCCACAGGGACTCCTTCGTGCATGGATCCCTCCGTACCATACGCCCCCGTCTCTCTCCTTCCCCTCTGTCCACTGGAAATGCAATACTTGCACCCATCCCTCCTCCTTCAATTTCTGTCTTTTCCGCATCTTTTCCCAAGATGAAGTCTTCTGGTCCAGATCTTCCCAAATGCCTGCATTCTTCCCCAAACGTGGCTTCCTCTCCAGCTCCATCGACTCAATCATCACCTGCACCTTTTCCGCCTCCCACTTGTTTTCCCGGGCCCCCTCTACCCAAAGACGAAAGAAACATATATTTCCCCAAAAAGGCCTATGAACTGAAGTAACACTTTATTCATCTATCCGCAGAACTGAGATACACCCTTTGTGGCCTGCTCCATATTGGAGAGATTGGAAAGAGATTGGAAGATTGCTTCGCTGAAAACTTTCTCCCGTCTGCGCCTCCCAGGGACATCCCAGCAGACATCCATTTAGTTTCTGTGTTACACTCCCACCCTCATTTGTCAGTCCATGGCCTTATGTACTGTCCATGCAAGATGACCAGAAAATTGGAGTAACGGCACCAGATTTCCCCTCGGGGCAGTCTCTAGCCGGATGGTATGAATATCCACTTTTCTTGTTTCTGAAAACCTCTCCTCTTCCCCTTCCCCTTTCTAGGTCTCTTCCCTCCACTTCCATTCATCTAGCCATTGCACCCCGCATTGAACACAGCTGTTCGCTCCCTTTATTTCCACCTCTCTCTTCCCGTCTTTGTGACCGCTCTTCCTGCTGCTCTTACTTCGGACGCCAGCCGACATTATTCAATACCTTGACGAAGGGATCAAGGCGGAAACGCCGGTGATGCAGGTTTACATTTGTTCTATACAGGACACTGCTCGACCTCCGGAGTTTTTCCAGCATTTTCTCCTGAATCATTGTTCCAGACTGGAGAAACAGGAAGATGGTGCATACGTGGTGAGAGGGGCCTCCTTTATTCCCGGAGCAGTCTGTCTACAAATGAACTGGAAAATTCTATCCATGGGACAAGGAGGTGTGGGAGGGGGGGGGGGATGTACGTGGAGGACACCAGTGATCATATCTTCCGATTTTCTGTTCATTCTCTAACGGAATAAGATGAGAAAATATTTGCTTCAAAAGGGGAATAAAATTAGCTAGTGTAGGTCACGTTTCACAGGCAAACATCACATTGCACAAACAGAGAGCGAGAGACGGGGAGCGAAAGAGAAAGAGAGAGAGATAGAAGGAGAAAGAGAGAGAGATTTAGAGAGAAAGAGATTTAGAGAGGTGTATATATATATATATAGAGAGAGAAAGAGGGGAGAGACAGAGAGAGAGAGAGCGAGCGAGCGAGCGAGAGAGGGAGAGAGAGAGAGAGAGCGAGAGAGAGCGAGAGAGCGGGGTTGGGGTGGAGATAAAAAGCTCCAGCAGTTCTGTGCGAGGCTGCAGAGAGAGAGAGAGGCAGCAGTCGGTGAAAGGCTGCAGAGTGAAAGGCGTTGCATTTTCAAAAGGGAAGTTCCGAGTTCAGCCAATTCGAAATCTCTGTAGTGGCTCGTTACTGTGTTTCTCCTGAAATGAGGGTAAGGAAGAACCCTGTGCAGTGACCTGGAACATGGCACATTCCTTCGGAAAGACACTTTGGATGCTGACTGAAGGAATGAATTTTGCCTGACCAAGGATCAAACACCCACCAAGAACTGCCGGTTTGGTCACAACTTAAGGTACCGGAGCCTGTTGAATGTAAAGCCTGTTTAATTCTGTGCATAGTACTAAAAACTGCCTGATACTATTGAACGTGGAGAAGTGAACAGTAAATGACAGGACAGTGAAAAGAACTTAGGATTGTGAGGGGTTGCATTAAGTAATTTAATATCGATAAGTTAAATAATAATCTTATTGTTCAGTGTTAAGAAAATAAAACCAATTGTGTTTAAGTTGCATTTGTCTTTGGTGAATTTGTGTTGCTGCTGGTGTCTCAGTCCTTAGGACTGGTCGCACTTTGGATTGACCTCCAATCCGATCCCCAACAGCAACTGTGAGGCAGCCGATCAGGACTCTCTCGATGGGACATCCCTCAGAAAGCAGAGAGAATGACGACCCGAAACCTTTCCCGCCTCAGTCTTCTAAGGTCGTGCAGTCGCTGTTGGGCCTTTATGACATCTGAGGAGGTGTTATGCGGCCAAAATAGACGACTGCATAAGTGGACTTAGCCAAACATGGTATACACAGGAGAAAATCAGGGGGACTTCTTGATGAATGGCACGAGGTTGGTCAGAATGCCAGCTAAAGTGGCGAATGAGCTCAAATTTGATTTTAAAGATTTAGATTTGTACAAGATGGGTTGGGTAGCGGGGATGTCATGCCGGTGCAAGTAAATGGAACTCTGTACTTCGGCACGAACTAGATAGGCGGAAGGTTTCGTTTCCCTGCAGTTGTATTCTTCAGTTAAGAATTTAAAGAATGTGCAAAAGTTAAATGCAGCGCAATGTAGATCAGCTATGTTGTTCTTATTTAACATCGATTTATATGATTTTAGATTCTGGTTTACAAATTCGGAACAGGACTGGCGCCGGAATCTGCAAATTTTTCATCCAAAATCATATGATGTATTTCTGCCTCTCGAAGACAATATAACCATTTACCCATTTATGGAGCGGAAACAGGCCATGTCGGCCCTTCAAGTCCGCACCGCTTCACTAGATCACCTCCAATAGCTCAAACCTCCCGCTCAACGACAATAACCTTCCGACCGCCTCACCTCCATGTACACATCCAACCTTCTCTTAAATAACAGAAGGGACCCTGCCGCAACTATTTCATTCTGAAGATCATTCCATTCTGCCACCACTTGCTGAGTGGAAAGGCCACCTCTAATATTTCTCCGAAGGTTTTGCTCCCTTAACCTTAACTCATGACCTATTGTTCCAACCAACGCTGCCCTCAGGGGATAGAGTCTGTTTATGTCTAGTCTATCTATTCCTTTCATAATTTAAAATTCCTCTATCATGTCCCCTCTCAGTAATCTACATTCCGATGAATAAAGTCCCAGTCTCCTTAATCTCTCCCTGTAATCCAGATGCTGTAAGACATGCAACATCCTGGTAAACCTTCTCTGCACCCTCTCCACCTTATCTATATCCTTTCTATAATTTGGAGACAGGAACTGAGCACAGTTCTCCAAACTTAGCCTCAGCAATGCCATAAACAGCTGCAGCATCACCTCCCAGCTCCTATACTCTATACTATGATTTATGAAGGCCAGCACGCCATATGTCTTCTTAATCATCCTATCTACATGGGAATACACCTTCAGTGGACTCTGTACCATAGCCCCAGATCGCTCTGCTCATCTGCATGACTCAATGCCCTCCCCTTATCTGCAAATGTCCTATTCTGGTTGTTGCTACCGAACGGACACACCTCACACTTGTCTACATTGAATTCCATTTGCCTCCTTTCAGCCCACTCTTCCAAACAAACCAAATCCTTCTTTAAAATTTATCTCACTATTCACCACTCCCCCTATTTGCATATCATCCGCATATTTGCTTACCAGGTAACCACATCCTCCTCTAAAGCATGGAAATAAATGATAAACAGCAAAGGACCCATCACATTTCCCTGAGGCACCCCGCTTGTCCCAGGCTTCCTACCTGACATACAGTTGTCCAGCATGAATCTCTGCTGTCAATCTCTCTAATAATTCCTAGTGAATAAACCTTCCTTATTAACCTTCCATCCAGAACCTTATCAAAATCCTTAATAAAATCCAAATAGATCACAACCACCACTTTACCTTCATCCACTTCTTTTTGTCACTTCCTCAGAAAACTCACCAAGGATCATCAAACATGACTTTCCTTTTACAAACCCATGCTGGATGGCCCTAATAAATCCCCGTAAATCCACATGTGCGTATATACTATCTCGAATAATACACTCCATAATATTCTCCAACACCACCGACGTAAAACGTACTGGTGATAATTACTTGGCTTACACCTACTGACTTTTTGAACAATGGAACAACATTTATAACCTTCCAATCCTGTGGTACCACCCGCTCCTAATGTGATCTTTGAAAAATCACTGTCAGTGCCCCCGCTATTTGTTCCCTGACCTCCCTTAAAATCCTGGGAAAATCCCATCTCTACTAGGAGACTCGTCCACCTTAATTTACCCTAGAATCTCCAAAAATCTCACTTTACTAATCGATATCGTTTCCATAACTAAGCCCTTTGCCTCTCTTATTTCGTATAGCCCAATGTCCCTCTGCCTCGTGAATATGGGCGAGAAAAATTCCACAATATTTCTCCCATCTCATACGGTTCGTGACATAGTTCACTGGTCCTATCATCCAGTGGACATATTCTATCCTTAACTCTCCTTTTACTGTTAACATATCTGTAAATATCCTGAGGATTTACCTTCGCCTTATTAGCTATGGACTCCGCATAGCTTCTTTTTGCCTTTCTAATTTCCCTCTTAAAGTTCTTCCTGCAATCTAAGTAACGACCATACATTTCCCCAATCGCTTTTTTTATTTGTTATAGGCTACCCTCTTGTTCCAACCCAACTTCTTAATTTCAGCAGAAAACCAAGGCTCCCTTGAACCTTTAGTTTTCCCCTTTGGCCTGGCTGGAACATAAAGATGCTGTACTCTCAAAATCTTACCACTAAATTTCCCCCAAATTTTCTCAACATTCTTTCCGGCAAAAAGATCAGCCCACACATCTCTCTGCAAATCCATTCTCATTTCTCCAAATTTGGCCTTTCCCCACTCGAGGACATTCAAGTTCGGACCCGACCTATCCCTTTCTATCATTAAGCTAAAGCTAATGGACCCATGATCCCTGGATCCGAAGTTCTGTCCAATGCTTACCTCCGTCATCTGCGTCCATTGCATTCCAAAACAACATGTCTAACACCGCTCCCCCACTAATTGGTGTCTCAACATATTGCTGCAAAAAGCAAACCTGAACATAATGCATAAATACTAAACAATCCTGCCCTTTTACTGACTTCATTTTCCAATATACGTATGGAAAATTGAAATCCCCAACCAACACCACTCTATTCCTACTGCACATCTCACCTATTTCCTTGCACATTTGCTTAGTTTCCTTTCCCCATTTGGAGGCCTATAATATACCCCCATAATAGTAACTTCACCCTTCTTATTTTTCAGCTCTACCCACACTGCCTCCTTTGACGAGCCCTCCAGTCTACCTCGCCTCAGCTCTGCTGTAATATCCTCCCTGACAAGTAATGCCACACCACCCTCTCTTAATCCACCAACTCTGTCACATCTAAAGCAGCGAAATCCTGGAACATTCATTGCCAGTCATATCCTTCCTTTAACACGTCTCACTAATGGTCACACATCATAATGCCACATATAAATTAACATCTTTAGCTCATCCAGCTTCCTTACTACGATCATCTCATTAAAATAAATAAAACTCAGGGAGCTCCTACATTTTACCTTCTGCATATCCTCCTCTCTTCCATTCTCACAATTTTCACTACAACATCCTTTTACTACTTCCTTCTTTTCTTCCCTCAAATTATTCATATTTGTTTCTTTCCATAGCTTACTAACCTTCACCCAGCTGTCCCGCCTAACTTGAAACCCTGTCAAACACCATACGAGTGTAAAACCACCCTGACAGTACTAACAGATGTCCCTGCCAGGAGACTGGTCACTCTGGGATTACGATGTAACCCATCATTACGGTATAGGTCCCAACCTCCCCAAAAAAGATCCCAGTGGTCCACAAACTTGAAAACCTGTCTCTTACTCCATCCCTTTAGCCACGCGTTTAACCTCCACCTAATTCTATTTCTGCCCACACTGTCACGTGGTACAGGTAGCAATCCAGAGATTACCCCCTTAGTGGTCCTCCTTTTAAGCTCCCTCTCCAACTCTCTATACCTATTCTGCAGGAATACTTCCTCCTTCCTTCCCACATCATTACTACCAACATGTACCACAACCTCAGGCTCATCATCCTCCCCTGTTGGATGTTCTGAACGTGCTTAGTGACATCCCGGACCCTGGCACCAGGGAGGAAAAACACCATCCGGTTTTCCTTATCACGTGCAGAAAAACCCCTGTCTGTCTTCCTAACCATCCTGAATAGAAATGTTGACTGACCATTTCTCTCCACTGATGCTGCCTGACTCGCTGGAAAACTAGGTACATCAGAGCTCAGTGCAGGCCCTTCAGCCTACGACGCTGTATTGATTGATGTAAATGTACTCCACAGCAAACTATTTTCCCCACCCCACACCCATAACACTCTTATGAAACCTTCCAGTTACTGGATATTAAAGAGCGATACCTGTATCTGCAATTCTTGTCTTTCACTTTTCTTATATTTTAATCAGTCACATGAATCACCTTCATCTCTCTCAGCTTTATCTCCTTCCCAGGGCGCCTTCTCATTGAACCATCGCCGCCTTGACCCGTTGGACTTTATTGTGTGGCTCATACAATCTCAATGTGCAAACTTCGCCAGTTACTTTTCTGAACCTTGTTCAGCTTCGCTAAACAAAGTGGCAGTCGTTGAAATCTAGGGAATTTTTTTTACCTGAAACTAAATTAATTATATTATATTATCATGGATGGCACTTGGAAAATTAGATTCTCGAATCGAAAAAGTGCATCTGACCATATCAGGAACACTACTTGAAGCGATGAAGTCTGGCAGACACACTGAAGTGTGACTAAATTCCCTCAGAGACGAGGATAAAGGGAGATGGATAAACGCGATTCTCCGGTGACACGTTTCAAGCTCACGTATGACAGCGAGCTCGCACCTGATCCTTGTTTATTGCGATCATCTTTGTCAATTACTGTGGACCGAGAAGACCCAGTTCATCACTTTCGAATGTCTGTTAAATCCAGTCTGTGGAGACGTTCCTTAATTTAATGTCCCCGTGGAAACATGGATCCTAGAAATAAGGCTTTACCCTCAATCTCTTCGTTCTGACACCTGGAATGTTCTGCATCGAAAACGTTCCTATCCTCACCCTACGCAACGAATGGACGTCACGGAAATCTTCTATCCCATTCTTTCAATTGTCGGCATTCCTGGTAAGTGATTTTGTGGCGAGCATCGCCGTTTGGTTCTTGGTCGTCCTTATTCCGGACGAGTATCCCCTCTTATCTGCGTGTTGTAATCACTGAAGATTGATCCACATTTCACTTACATCGGAAGAACTGCTACGTAATTTTCTGCCTCTGCCGTCATCAGGCACAGATCGGTTCTGACTGGAATAGAGAGAGAAAGCTGATCAGCCGTCGTCTTGTCAAGATGGCCGAATATTTGGAAAATTCAATAGTCGACCTCAGTCAAGAGATGCTTCATCGGAGACAGGTGAGGCCACAGTCAGTAGTTTACTGCGGAGAGACTGGGCTAATAGGGTACATATCAAACCCTGCCATCCGACATGACGCAGAATGGACTGGGATCTGGATTATGACAAATATATTAAGCACAGTGGGCAATTTTCAGTTATTATCGTCAGCTTCATCTATGTTTGGTTAATGCCGACCACTCTCTAGTCCTCCTGCACCCCTGGGCATCTTTTAAATCATTGTTCTACTCGCCTTACATAACGACTGCGTGACCTGTAAGGTCAATAATTACATTACTTACCAATGCCTTGACAAAACCACATTAGTGGGTCGTTCCGAAGTGGGTGATGGGTCGCAAACAGAATGTAGATTGTAAATATGGTTGAATGGTGTATCAACAAGAGTCCCTCGCTCAATGTCACATAACCCTAGGAGCTGATTGTAGAGTGAAAGAAGTGAAAACTAGGTGTGTACTATCATTCGGAAATCATAGGTGGAGAGAGAAATGCATTTTCAAATCATGGGAGTCGAAATCTCGAAGGACCTTTTCTCTACACAATATACCGATGTAATCGTGAGAAATGTATTATCATGCCTTAGTTTTCTCAGATGTTTCCGGAGGTTTGCCGTCAGAGTTGGGTAGATGTGTGTTGGAAATTGTTGAGACCGGCTGCATTACAGCTGACAATAGAGAAGCATGGACCATTACCTTTAAGTGCAAAACCCAGGAATGGTCACTTTTCACTGAACAGTCAATGATGGGCAAATCCACGCCTCTGTGCTCTCGTTGCTCCCATCAGGAAAGGGGTGTAGGTGTCATAATACTCGTACTACCAGATTCCAAACCAATGAGAGTATCTCCCCAACCAGTCCCCACCCACCCACCCTCCCACCCCCAATCAGTCTGTTAAACAGACTCAATCAGAAGCTCTTTCAAATACTTTTACTTTGCACATTATTAACGACAATTTTTTTTCTGTATTGATACATTCAATTTGTTATATTTGTATCTGTGTTTACACATCTCTCTTTTGTGTTCAGATAATTTCTTTGAGAACAGATTACACAATCGATCGGTGGAAATTCTACCTTGTCCGCAGCAAATAAATAATCTTAATGTTGCATTTGAAGTCATGTATTTGGTCTGAGAATATACTTGAAACTTGAAGGAGATGACAATCACCAGCTGCTCTCCATTCGGTGGGACAATTAATGCAAATGTTTTGGGGTCGGAGCCAGTCATCAGTTCGGATGGCCCGCTGATTCGTGGTTTCAAATGTTGAGTATGCAGTCGATTAATCCTGTTTCCCTTCTCACATCCTTCTTCATCTATTAAAATTTTAAAACAGAACATTACACGTCCATGATGTGCTGGCACATGTAAACCTCATGAACAACATCCCATTTTTTCAGCTCCCACCCATGACGATGTATTTTTCTAACAACCATGTGCCTATCTAAGTGTATTTTAAATGTAGTAACCTTATCCACCTCCACACAAAAAAAAAAACATGCAATAAATTCAGGACACCCAAGATTTTGGAATAAATTGAAAGTGTATCTCCGACACATACCCTGGTCTCTCTTCATCTGAAATTTGCTATGGTAGCCACAAGCAGCAGATGTGGGATGTCCACTGCATCTTGACTGCTCATAATCTTGCACACACCTATAAATTCACATCTTACCCTTTTTCGGTCAGTGAAGCCGAAACCCTGTCAACGTTCCTTCAAATGATAACTTCTCAAATCCAGGCACAGTCTCCAGAGCCATATCTATAATAAGGCGACGTTTTAAACGTTTTAAACTGTTTATCATCTCGTGCGCGGCGAAAAGTGAAAAGGGTATTGTTTTACAGGATATACAGACAAAACAACCCGTATAAAAATGCAGCAGTCAGTGTAGGAATAACAACTAGTACAAGTGATACAGTTAGAATAAAATTATAGCATGTCGTGTTTAAGATACTGGTGCTGTAAAACAGTGCAAGGGATTACGTTTGACTGATAAGACACCTATTCAAGAGGGTGACAGCAGGAAACTTGGTGCCCTTAAAACTAGCAAGGTACGCTTGCCAATCTCGGGCTTCATCAGCTCGACAGGAGGAAGAAGTGGAAATGATTATGGGGTGGAATGGATATTGTAACATGTAGACTGATTATCTATCCAAGAGGTGGTGGAAGATATTTCCGGAGCCGATGGACGGGATGTTGACTCGTTGGACAGTCCTGAGGTGCGTTCGTTACTCGCCTAAGACTGTTGAGACAGGGGTCCGAGCATTTCTCAACCCTGTCCGTGATTCACGCGCACTGAGTCCTGCATTTGCACACAAGAGGCACGTTCAATGGGGCCATGGATTTTAACCTCAGCAATTGAGGCAGTGGAGGCGTTGCTGCGCTTTCCATTCCGTGCAACCAGAATAACGTCACCAAAAGCCTCATTTATAGGGGCATACCAATGACCCGGTTAGGTTATTCCCAATGTTTCCATTGTTAAAATCATGTTAACCCTGTTGTCCTGTTTTTTATGACAGTTGACTAGGTTTGCATTCTGTTACAGCTCACCTGCTCTCCGTTGTGGTCCTGTCCCGGGGAATGCCCCACCTCTCCAAAGGAGTGATTCGTTACATGGTAACTATGGCAGGTGCAGACAATGGTCTGTGTGTTTAACGTAACGTTGGGAAACGTCTTCCTCTATCATTTCCCGCGTTCCTTCCTGGCCCACACTTCCATTTGCCGTCTGACAGCCATCATACAGAGAAGCAGTGTGCAATTCTATGTCTCGTCCACGGTATCATTCACCATCGACCGCTGCATGCTATTTGCTGGCAAAAATTGAAAGCCAAATATTGTAGCAAAAGGATCGCCGCGGTCATTACATCGACTCTGTGTGTCTTCAGCCTTTTGATGCACATCCTAGCTTATTTCCATTATGAAGCCACGAACGTTGTGGATGGTGTCCAATTGGGCTGCAGTACCATAAAACATTATTTTTCTTCACCTGTATGGCAGACTTACAGATGGTTGTCCAACAGCTTTCCATCATATGTTCCACTTCCGCTGATCTGGCTATTGAATTCTCTCACCGCCCGACACATCTTACTGGTCAGCAGCGCTGGGAGGGCTTTGAAGCACCGTGGGGACCGTGAGGTCCCTGATCCCGAGATTATAAGCCGAAGGACGTCCATTATTTTGCTCTTCGCCATCTCTGGTACCTTCATAGTGTTTTGAACACCCACTATGATCATTGGTATTTTTTCCCAATTCATCGCACATTTTTCCAACCACGTCAGGAAGTCACGGTACCTGGCCATTAGACGCTCAATTCTTCTGCTGTATGTCAGTTCCTGTGCAAATACTTGTGTTTATGCATTGACTCAGAGGAAATTCCGTGAGGAAGCGACGAAGGTGTTAAAATATCCTTTTATCGTCCTTTTTCTGATTTTTATAAAACTACTTATCCAGAGTTCATGGCCCTGTTCCTCGGTTCGTTTCCAATTTCTATTTTTGACGTTTCTGAATCATCATCTGTTTGGAAAACTTAGTAAAAATGTTTCTGACTCGGATTTTCATGTTCTGCTTCTCCAACCGGGGCCATGCTCTGGTAAATTGATTCGACGTGTTTGGTTTGCTGACGTTAGTGTGTCCTACTTTAAACAAACAATTCCCAAGTGTTCAAGTTGTATTTCCACTTTCAATATATCAAAAAGTGGTGACATAAACTTCAGTAAATAGAAATAGTTGATGTTTTAGTTCTCCATGTGAATAAATAATTGCAATGGGCGTCACGCCACCAAGCCAGCCACTCGCCAAGATTTTTGGCAGGGCGATCCAACAGGTATTCATAACGAAGCGATTTTACACAGCTCACGATAGACTTAAGGCCCAGCCTGGTGGCGTTTGTTCCCTCCACATGCCTATAGCTTCAGCACGTATTACAGCAGGGGCAGAGCGCCATGGATCTTCAACCTACTCCACTCAGCTATGGAGCACGATATGAATTTGGCTGCAATTTTATTCCAGGATCTAATATAATCCACTCTTCTTTAATTGGATTTGAGCAGGTCTCACGTCTAATTGTAACTTCGATTGTGTCTACTATGCAGGAAGACGATCCAAAGAAAAAATTAGTTAAACGTCAACAAAAACAACATTTAGGAAACTATTGGAAAATGTCTGAGAGCCGGGATGATTTTTCACTTGTAGAGAGGACATTTAACTGGGATAGTTGGCATAATTTTGTGCATGGCAGGGCCTGTCCAAACCATTTGGGGTTTCTTTCAAGGAGCGGATAACGTCGTGCAGATGAGGAAGGTGACAATACATTTTGCACACTCTTGACAGGTTTCTACATAATGCACTATCCAGACATCTACAGATCCTGCGATCTCAGGCAAGTCGCGTTTGATTTCAACTTTGGCCTAGTAACAGAAGGTCATTGTTGTCGATGGAAAATCAATGACCTTCTGTGGTTGTACTCGTGGAATAACCTACAGCACTAAGGGCCTTGAATTTCTTTCCTGTGTGAAGTTCAATATTTCTCTCTTTTATATATGTATCTCTTTACCTGGTCCCACCACCTTTGCCGGCCACTCATTGCATGTACCCACCACTCCAGCCTTTGAGTGAAGAACATACCTCTAACATCCCACGTAGGTACTCTGGCTGGAAACTGCCTTCACTCCAATTTATCCTAATGTATTGATCTTGATTCCAAATTCATTGAAAACGCGGCATATTGTACTTGATTTCCGAATGAAAAATGAATTCCAGGGAAGTAAAAGGAACAGGAATCGCACTGCCGCAGAGACGACAAAACAGAAGAAATCAGGGGCGTGTCAAGATGCAACGAGTATGTTGACAGGATTTCAGGGTCTGAGTTACAGGGAAAGGTTGTGCAGACTGGGGCTTTTTTCTCTGGAGCATAGAAGAATGAGAGGGGACTTGCGAGAATTACCACTAATTGGTAGTTCAAGAAATGTACAACACGTACACATGTGAAAAAATGAAGAGATTTAAACAGATAATGAATGCAGACAAGCAGTGCACTACATCGAGATTTTAAAATTGAGAAGTAAATTAATAAATTGAACATGTAAAAGTATTTAAATGATACCCTGAATGAGTTTGTCATTGACGAGTCTGAAGGTGGAAGTTTAGCAGCTGTTCCTGAACCTGGTGCTGTGAGTCGTGTGGCTTGTGTCAGGTGAGATGTGGAGCAGATTATAGACACGTCGACACATTGACTCAGGTCCATGCATTATCATCTGTTCAGCGTGATCAAGCTTTGACCCCTGATGTCAGGAGGGATGCATCTGATTTCGGCTCTCACGCAGTATCAGTGCAATAAAAGTAAAGGCGCACAAGTCTAAGCTGATCAAACGCTCGAAGTCGCATCGCGTTAACGCCACTCACTAACATTACCAGAGAAACGTGGATCAATGATTATATAGTTGCCGGAAAGCAAAGGATTTCTTCTGTTCTGTGCCTCAGACAAGAGAACATTGTTCATCTAAATCTACATGTTTTGCAGTTAATTTGGTGCCGAGCTTTATTCTGTTCCGAGGGAAATTCGGCCTCTAAATTCAGGCCCAGTATTTGCTGTGAACGGCTATGACTGACTCAATGATTGTTATATTTGATCTGATTTTTAATAGGATAGTTGATGGGTAGTTTACACATTCATTCTTCGATAGGACACCTGTTTGGAGAGTCATTCTGACGAAGGTTTTTATTTGACTTGACTCTTCCATCTTGCATTTCACGATCGATCGATTTGACACCAAATGTAAAGAAATAAAGATTGCATTGAAAGAAATGTTACTGTAGCTATGACGAGTGTATTTTATTCACGCTGTGGAGAAAACATTGTATTTACCAACGTCTAGAAGTAACTGATGACATTTAAGGGTCCTGTTCTGTAAAATCATGCTTTTCCACGTTACCCATTTGGTCAGCATTTCACTGGCTGGAAACTTGTCTTCATCCCAATTAATCCTAATGTATTGATATTGATTCCAAATTCCCTGCCCATGAGACATATTGTACTTGCTTAACGAGTGAAGTGCGAATTCCGAGGAAATAACATGAACAGTAATGGCACTGTCCCAGAGATGGCGACACACAAGAAATCGAAAAATCTGCTGCTTGTCATATCTTTTAATGTTATGATTCCAAAGGTCCCCAAAACCCAGCAGCAATAGATATCCACTACGACAAATGGTTACTTAAACAAAAATTGTTTTTAATGATCTTTAAACATGAAAACAGAATCAAACTTTAACTCATCTCTCTTAACTTATATAACCCAACTTAACACCATTCTCATTCTAAGCACACATATATGATGTGTGTGTTAATTTAAGAAAAGTTCTTTCACTCACAGTTAAACTTCACCTCATTTTTCTCAGTTGTCTATATGCCACCAATTCTTATACTGTGCGTAGAATGTAACATGCACCAAGCTTTGGTACTCGAAAGGTAAATGTTTATTGCTCAGGAAGGTTCTTTGGAGATTTGCAGAGAAAGATTTGTTGTGGCCGGAGTTCCACAATTGAGGTAATGTGGCACTTGGCGCTGCTGCAGAAAAAACAGCTATCACATTGAGGGTTTTTAACGACTATTATATTTGCAATTAGCATGTGCCCCTTTAAGGGCAGTGCTGGCTAAGTCACCTCTTTCTTTCAGGATAGCACAGAGTTCCTTTCGGTTCCCCTTATTACAAGGGAAATATCAGATAGATAGCACTTCCAGCCATCCACCAATTTAGGGCTTTCTGTTTTAGTTCCAACAAGATTTTCTGCTTGCTTCAGCTGTGTCTCAGTGTCACACACACCCTGGGAGAGAGAACCTGTTTCACCCTTCTCTCTCTCTCTCTCTCTCTCTCTCTCTCTCTCTCTCCCCACATTCCAACTGATAGAAAGTCCATGTGACTTTCTCACTTAAAACGCCCCCTATCTTCTCCTACAAACAATAGTTGTTAGCCTTTTGCTCCCATCGCTTGTCTTAGGTAAACATCCTTCTCAGGAGTGACCTTCTGTTCACTTTGCAAAAAGGTCAGAAGCCTTATAAAAATGTTCAACACAGACGACTTGTCTCCAATCGATTCATTTGATGACATCAGTTCAATTAGCACCTACTTGTGAAATGTGCATTGCACTTTCCATTGTTTCTGTAATGTTACTGACTATGAATTCTTCAGTGTTCCAAATGTGCGTATGAATGAAACATACTCAGAATTTACGAAATTATGCCAATATTTATATTACAGTAGATGTGCTCTTCTTTATGGCTCATGAATTCAGTTATTGGTCAGCTGGTTTGACCATGACAACCTGACGAAACCGCATTCTCAAGTCCCAGGTACAGATCAGTGCAAATCTGGCTTTAGACATCAAATACATGCAGACAATACGTTACATGTATACGTTGCATATGTACATATTGTGACGGAGTATATAGAAATGATGGTGGCAGATAAATTGGGAAAGCTTTGTTTGAGTAGGTCACATGCAAACACTTTAAAAGAGATCTTATTTTAAATATTGGAGCTAGGCTGGACTTAGTGGCTTGTCAGACCTTTTTGCAAGAGCTTTGCTCAATAAATGTCACTAATAGATTAATGTTTATCAAAGCAAGAGATGAAAGAGCAGGATGGAGCCGCTATTGTCTGCAGGAGAATTGCTGTTGTAAGAAGGTCATGTGGGTTTGCAAGCAGAGAGAGTCAAACAGGCTTTCTCTCAGCCTCCGAGTGGGAGAGTGAGAGAGCATTTGACAGTGTTACAATCAGAAAGAAGTTACTGGGACTGGAACATAACAAACTGGGAAGCTTTTGGACGACAGCCTGGTTGCAGCCCTTGTGGTTCATGCAGGAGGAGAGAACTGGCTGTCTAATGTTTCACTTGGAATAAGGGAAACAAAAATGAATTCTGTGGCAACCTGAACAAAGACGTTATCATGTGGAGCACCCTGATGATAGTAGATCAGTTGTGGATGACCTGGAACAACACACCTCTCTTTGAAGACCAACAAAATACGTCTGGAGCTGTAACCATTTACCGTTCGAGGATCAAGCCTTGTAACCTTTACACATGTTAAATTCTTCGTACAGTATAAGAATTTTGGGCAACTAGTGGACTTGGTGGAATGACTAGTAGATTGGACTGTGAACCAAATATTTTTTATGAACTGACAAACAGATTAGATACATGTGCGCTTCGAATAATAAAGGGGTTAAGTTACGTTAATTGTGATAAGTTAAAGTTTGATTCTGCATTCATGTTTAAGGATAATTAAAAGCAGCTTTTGTTTAAGTACCCATTTGTCTTGGTGAACATCTATTGCTGCTGGGTTTATGGGTCCTCCGGGCTCATAACAATATATTAAATATTTATAATAGATGGTAGGGTCACGGAGAGTTTTTCTCGCAGTCATTAAGCATTCTCACGGCCCCTGGGAAGATGCGATGTGTTTCTGGCTCTGATACACGTGTATCTTCGTTCCCGATGGTAGTAACTGGAAGATGTTGCTGAGGGGTGAGAGTGGACTCTTTTATATCGCTACACCTCTGCAAACAAACGTCACGGTAATTTCTATCGATGGGATATTGAGGTGTGTGGTGAGATTGGAGGGCGACGACACTGACCCTCTCTGTCACTTTTATGGTCATTTAGCTTGAATTCCAATCCGATGCTCCAAACTAACCGTGGTGCAACAGGTCAGGATGATCTCCCTCGAGTTCGTGCAGAAATATGGCAGAATAATGGTCCATAGCCTTGCCCTGCTGAGTCGCTGTTTGGTCTTCCTGAAAATTCAGGAGATGTTAGTTGTCCAAAATAGCCGACTTCATGTGTAGACCCCAGAACCGTGATAGATTCAGGCAAAATCAGGGGTAGTCTTGATGAACGGTGATCGTTCGAGGGACGTGTTGGCCGTTGTGGTGAATGAGAACTCAATTTTTATATTAAAGAAAGATTTGGATTTGTACATGAATGGGAGGCGCATGGAAGGAGGTCGTCTTGGTGCATATCAATGGATCTATACAGAATTGTACTTCAGCAGAGAGTAGATAGGCTGAAGATTTTGCTTCGCTTCTGCTGTACCTTTAGTCTAATGAGGAAGTTATGGGGGAACGTTAAATACAGAGCAGTTTAGATCAGCTAGGTTGTTTTAATCTTGCATTGCTTTATAAGATTGTATGTCCTTATTTACAAATTAGAAACAAGAATGGCCTTAGAACGTATAGATTATTTATCCATAATCACGGCTGATATAATTCTGCGGTCGTTGCCTCGCTAAGAGAGCATAAGCAGGAATGTTTACTGACCATTTCTCTGCACTGATGCTGTCTTGTTCGAAGAGAATATAAGCACGTCGGAGTACAAAGCAGGACTCTCAGTCGAAGATATTGAACCGAATTATTTAAAGTACTCCAGAGAAATTTAATGTTCTTCATCTCACACCCTCACCTTAGCAAACAGATCTCCCAGTTACTGGGTATTAAAGAAAGATTCCGGGATCTGCAGTTCTTTTCTTGCACTTAAATCAGTCACAGAAATCTCCGTCATCTCTCTCCACATCATCACCTTCCCAGGGTGTGGCCCCTTTTAGAACCATCGCTGCCTTGGCCCGTTGGAATTTTTTTGTGCGTTAACATTTACTTTTTGACTCTTGGTTCAGCTTAGCTAAACGCTTTGTTCTCTATGGGAGTCGTTGAAATCTTGGGATTTTTTTCTCCCTGAACGTGAATGCAACAGCCATTGAGTTTATCATGAATGTCAGCTGGAAATTTGGATTTTCACATCAAAAACTGCATATGACCATAACCGCAACATTACTTGCAGCGATTAAGTTGTCCGACGCACTGAAGTGTGACCAAATCCACTCAGAGACGAGAATAAAGCAATGCAATGAGAGATGGGTAAACGCGATTCTCCGGTGACATGGTTTAAGCTCACATGAGGCAGCTAGCTCGCACATGAACCTTGTTTATTCCAATCTGTCGTGTCAAATACTGTGGGCCGAGCTGACCCAGTTCATCAATTTAGAATGTCGTTTAAATCGTGTCTGTGGTGACGTAATTCAGTGTCCCAGCAGAAACGGCTGTCCGATAAATAAGGCTTCACTCAGAATCTCTTCATTCTGGCATATGGAATGTTCTGCATAGAAAACGTTCCCATCCTCAACCTGTGCTATGAATGGACGCCACGGAAATCTTCTATCTAATTCTTGCAATTGTCGGTATTCCTAGTAAGGGGTACAAATTCTGTTGTTTGGTTCCTTGCTTTCAAATTGCGGACGAGTAACCGCTCTTCACCGCGTATATTCATCACTGCAGATCGATCCACGTTTCACTTAAATGGGAAGAACTACTGCCTATTTTGTTGACGCTGTCTCCACCTGGTACAGAACTGAAATGATTGCAGATAGGGCTTGTCCACTCATTGGAAAATAAAAAGCAGATGATCTCAATCAAGGGCGTTTCAGTAGTGAGAGGTGAGAGAAATCCCAGAGATTGACTGCTCCGAGTCCAGGGTAAAGGGGAACGTATAAGACGCCGCAATCGAACCAAAGGTTTTCCTTATTTACAGACTGAATTGGGACATAGAATCAGGCTAAGAGATTTGTCAGAGTGTGCGATTTTATGTTACTATCTACTGGTTCGCGTATGTTGGGTTAATGTGGACCACATGTCGAATATTGACTATTCCCCTTGCACGCCTGTGTGTCTTTTGGACTCTTGCTCTACTCGATGTATCTCCACGTCTGAGTACAAATGCTAAATAACTTACAAATGTTCTGACAATGCCACATTAAAGTGTCGAATCGAAGTGGGTGATGTTTCCGAAAACAGGATGGGGATTGAAAACATCGTTGAGTGTTGTATCAACAACAACCTCTCACTCAATATCACAAAAATACACAAGCTGTTTGTAGGGTATAAGCGGGGAAATCCATATGTGTGTAATCTGATTTGGGGAGCAGAGGTGGTGAGCATTAACAAATTTCAAATAATGGGAATGACAAATTCAAACAAATCTTTCTGGAAACAATCTACTTGTGTCTCGTTAGAAAATAAATATTTCAACGCCGCAACGTATTCTGCGGGCTTCCCGATGTTTGCAGTGGGAGTTGATAAACCTCGGCCGATGTGAAGTGGAATTTGTTCGGTCAGACTAACTTGGGGCTGGCAAAGAGCATACAAATATTTAAAGGCGCAAAAGACTTTCAATATTCCCATGTTCGACATGGAACACTGTTTTCCTAGCGCAGCAAGTAGTCATCAATGATCTACCCAGCCACATACCACTCGGTGCTCGATACTTCCGTCAGCAAAGAGGTACATGTCCCACAATACTCGGAATACCATGATCAAGAACAATGGGTATCCCTCCCCCACCAGACTGTGAAAGAGGCTCAATCAGAAAATCTTTCAAGGTCTCTAATTTTGCACGTTATTGATGACAATATTTATCTCTTTCTGTATTTTCACATTTACCTTGTTCACTTTCATTCATTGTTTATATGTCTCTCCTTTGTGTCCAGATATTTTCTCGAGAATAGTTTACTCGAACGATCAGTAGAAAGTTTTTCTTCCCCACAAGAAGGAAAACGTCTCACGGTTTCATTTAATGTCATGTCCTTACTCTGATAATATACCTGAAACTTCAAGTAGATGACACTCACCATATGCTCCCCTGGGAATGGTTTATGGTCGCAGCCACCCTTCAGTTTGGATGGTCCAGGGCTTCGTGTTACCTAATGTTGAATAGGCAGTCAATCGATCCCCTTTGATTTCGTGCATCCTACTCCATCTATTAAACAGCTAACACAGAACATCACAAAACCTTCATGATGTTGTGCTAATCTTTGAAACCTCATCAACTACAACCAAGTTTCTCCAGCTCACACCTACGATGATCTACTTTTCTAACACTTATCTAAGTTTGTTTTAATTTTCGTTGCCTTATCCGCCTCTACCAGAAAACCGTGCAATAACTTCCAGGCGCCCATCATTTTGAAATAAAATGTAAACGTATCTCCGACATCTTCCCTAAACTTCCTTCAACTCACTTGAATCAGCTGTCATCTGATACTTGCTATCGTAGCTCCAAAGGACAGGTATTGGCTGTCCACGCCATTATCTTGAATACCCCTGTAAAGTCACATCTTATCCTTTGTCCGTCAGTGAAAGCCCAAACCTGTCAACCTTTCTTCACATGACGTTCTCCAGTCCAGGCATTGTCTTTTCACCCTCTCAAGAGCATCGTCTTCCTTCTATAAGGAGGCCACCAAAACTGAATGCAACGATTTAAACTGTTTATTGTCAGGTGTGCGGTGAAAAGTGGAAGGGGTGTTGTTTTGCATGCTATCCGGAAAAAACAGACCATAATAAGTACGACAGGCACTGCACATTTAACATTTAGGGCAAGCGAGACTGGAACAATAAAGGTATCAGATGTCCTGTTAAAGATAATTAAGCTGTTAAGCAGTGCAAGGGATTACATTTTAATTAAAAGGCGTGGATTCAAGAGGCTGACAGCTGGAATCTTGGTGCACTTGAACCTGACAAGATTCTTTTGCCAAACTTGTACTTCTGTTTGACGGGAGGGAGAAGTAGAAACTATTATGCAGTGGAATGGATATTCGAACATGTATACTGATTATCTATCCAAGAGGCAGTGGGAGGTTTTTCCGGAGCCAATGGTCGAGATGTTGGCTCGTTGGACAGTCCTGAGTTGCGTTCGTTACTCGCCGTAGATTGATGAGAGAGGGGCCGGAGCATTTTTCAATCCTATCAGTGATTAACGTGCACTGCTTGCTGCATTTGCACATAAGAGTAACGTTCAATGGGGCCATGCATATTAACCTCAGCAACTGCCGCAGTGGAGGCGTTGCTACGTTTTGTGTTCTGTACCGCCAGAGTAATGTCAGCAAATGCATCATTTACAGGGGCATACCAATGACCCGGTTAGAATATTCATAGTGTTTCCATTGTTAAAATCACGTTAAACATGTTGGCTGTATTCTGATAGTTTTCTAGTTTTGCATTCTGTTACAGCTAAGCTGCTCGCCGCTGTGGTCCTGTCCGGGGAATGCGCAGCCACTCCAAATGAGTGATTCGTTACATGGTAACTATGGCAGTTGCACAAACTGGTATGTGTGTTTAACGTTACGATGAGAAACGTCTTCCTCTATCATTTTCAGCCTTCCTTCCTCGCCCATTCCTCCACTTTCCGCCTGGGAGCCGTCATACAGAGAGCCAGAGTGCAATTCTCTGTCTCGTCCACTGTATCATTGACCATCGACCGCGCATTGCAATTTGTTGCCAGAAATTGATAACCAAATATTGTACCAAAAGGATCGCCGCGCCATTACATCGACCCTGTGTGTCTTCAGTTTTTTGACGCACTTCCCTGCTTATTTCCGGTATGAACCTCTGAACGCTGTGGATGGTGTCCAATGGGGCTGCAGTCCTGTAACACAATACTTTTCTTCACAAGCATGGCAGGCTTACAGATGGTTATCCAACAGCTTGATGGCATATGTTCCACTGCCATTGGTGCTACTGCTGAATTCTCTAATTGCTCGACACAGTTTACTGGCCAGCAAAGCTCGGAGGGTTTGGAAGTGCCATGGGGACGGTGAGGTCCGTGATCCTGAGATGATAAGCCGAAGGACCCCCATTATTTTGTTCTTCGCCACCTCTGGGACCTTCATACCTTTGTGGACACCCGTTACGATCATTGACCTATTTTTCCCACTCACCGCAAGTTTTGCGATCGACGTCCTGAAGTCATTGTATCTGGCCATTAGAATCGCGATTCTACTGATGTATTTGAGTTACTGTACAAACACGTGTTTATGCATTTGCGCAGTGGGGATTCCGGGAGGAGGTGAAGAAAGTGGTGAAATATCTATTTATTGTCTTTGTTCGGATTTTTAAACATCGAAACAAACCACGGCTTTTTTCATGGACTATTATCAATTTTGACTTACTCCGTTTTCTGAATTATCCACAGTATAGTCAGCCCGTTAAAAAAAGCAAACCAGACACGCCATTGACATACCAACGTGTCTGTATGTGGCCGCTTGTACGCCAAACTGTTCTTCTAATTCGAAGAACACAGCCTTTGCGGTCTCAAACAAACTTCCTCAATATCGAATTCGATTTTCTGTTACCAACCCCTCCATGTGCCCCGTCCCTTCTTTCCCCGATCAGAGAACAATATTGACCTTTCAATTTCATCTTGTCTGTCTTTTACTCTCCCACTTGTATCAATCTTACCTCTAACCTGCTGACATGTTCTACTCTCCTCCATTTTCATATTCCCATCGCCTCTCCTACCGCTCCCGTCATTTACATAAACAGGCTCCTGACCGATATTTCTGCCTTATACCCAATGAAGACCTCAGGCCTGTATGTTGGTTATCCTTTGCTCTCTTTAAACACTGTGTGACCTGTTGAGTTTCTCCAGCAGCCCAGCATCTGAAGACTTTTTGTCTACCTCTTAATTCCAGTACTTAGCTTGAAACTTTTCATTACCACATTTGGTGTAGTGGTTAGCGCAACACTATCATAGCAACGAGTGATGGAATACTGCACCGTCAGTAAGGTGCTTGTATGTTCTCCCCATGCCTGTGTGAGTTTCGACTGGGTGCTCCATTGTATTTTCACATGTTAAAATGTACTAGTGCTGTAGCTTAATTGGGGAAGCACGGTGGGGAACATCTGAACTTTCATGACTCATCTGAACTTTCATGCAAGGCGCCTGTTTCGAGTAAGAGAAGGAAAGTTTTTGTGAGATGTTAGAGATAGATTTTTACAGAGAGAGAGTGGTGGGTGCCTTGAATGCCATGATAGTAGAGCCTGGTAAAATAGAAACATTCAAATTACCTTTATATGGGCATATGGATGTATGTAAAATACTCAGTTATGTGGCATGTAGAAAGTAGGGTTGAGGAGTAGGTTGACATTGTGAGTTGAAGAAGATGTCATTGTGCTGCAATGTTCAATGTTCTAAAATATTCATGACTTAAATTGACGAACACAGTGGTGCACACGTAAATTCAGAAAGAAAATGTTTCCTTTCATGAGCGTGAATGCAAATTAACATCGGAAAATCAGTCATAATATCCATGACATCACTGAGTTGCTTGTCCATGTGCGGAGATCACGCTATATTCAACGAAATCGAACAGACAGGTCAAAACAAGGGGCAATGCAGCCCTGGTTTATGTCAAATAATATATCTGTCAAATATTCCAATATTTATATTTATATATGCTTGTTAGAAACAGAAGTACATTCACAGAAATTGCTGGAGACAAAAATTGAGAATAAAGAACATTTATTATACAACAATGCAAAGTTGGGTGCTTCCCTTTACCCTGGGAATACACACAAACACTGGGGCTCACCCAACTTTTATACAGTTCATTTCAGTATAGGAATACCCTCCCCCTTACATTCTTCTGCCTCCTGGAGAGGTTTGGCATTAGGCAATCCTGCCTGCCTACGTGCTGTTTCTGTGCACTTGGAGGACCGGGTGTATCCTGTCGGTGTTCCATCATGTCATTATCCTCATTGTCGTTATTCACAAACCTGTCTTTGTTCTAATTTACACCTTCCCAACCCTCAGGGCTGTGTCCTTTTCATATCTAGAACTGGCTAATACTGTTTAAGGCTTACTAATTACATATGCAAACCTGCTAATTCTATCTAGGGCTAGAAGACCCTTATCTTATTCACACTAACTCTACTTCCTACATTCTATTATCTATTGTCTATTCATACAGTGAACTTGCTGATTCTGTCTAAAGGCTAGGAGATTCTTATCTAACTCAGACTGATTCTGCTTCCTGCATTCGAATATCCATGTCTTATCCTGTTCATACTAGCTTTATTCATTTACCCATATATCTATTTTAGTTTCCTCATATTCATATTTTTATATCAGTTGTACTCATCTCTCACAATCCTCACTTTTCTTTTAGATCAGTGATACTGATCTCTCACAATGATCAATGTTACTGATCTGATCTCTTACAATCCTCACTTTTCTTTTAGATCAGTATTACTGATCTCTTAACTGAAAATGTATTACTTGAAAACGTGGTCTTTTTCCCACCTGGTCAGTAAACGATCTGCAGTCTCAGTATCATCAGACAGAAATTGGGAAACATACATCCTTTGGGTTATAGTGTTCTGACGAGGGGTTCGATGAATTAAAAACTGCACACAATTCTTTAGGCAGGGGAGCACCATAATGGTCAGAATAGCGAGTCCAGCTGCTATAAGGGCTGTGGGTATCAGACTCCAGTTACTAGTAAAAAGTCTAGTCCATCCCACACCGGACCAAGGTTGCCAAGTCTGAAGATGGGCATGGGAAGATTTTCGAACTCCTGAAGAAGTGTCTTTAACTGCCTGTCCTTAATCAGTCTTTCACAAACGGTGCCTTCAGCAGCCAACGTGTAATCGAGAGCCAGGCGGTTTTGTTGAACTGTGGCTCGTATCTGTCATTTTTCTTCATCCCCTAAATTCAGGGTCATTGCTATCCGTTCGATGATGATGTCCAAGGTTGCCTGGAGTCTGATCAACCGATTTAAATGCCAAGCAGCTTTAGCGTTCTGTAGCAGCTTACGTCGTTTACAACTGGAACTCCCCTTAACGAGGTGGTGCTTAACATTCTGAATGTCTGAGGGACCCAAAGGATGTTTGAGAAGAGACCAAGTTGGGGAGGGTTGGTTCTTACCGTTTAACCTGTGTGTTGCAGCTTGTCTGTTAACATTAGCATAAGTATTATTGAACTTGTGAGTCCAAGCCTGTCTGTGTACATTAGCATATGTATTAACTCTATCTCTGCCACATGTATAATCCTGACTACCATTCTGCCTGTCATTAATACCTGTGTAGGCTAAAATACAAATTAAATCTAGTCCACTAAAGCTGTTCAGTTCCCCTGGTCCGTGTTGGAATCCATTGTTAACCCATATCCCACTATGACTATACATTATATCTATGCCCTGTCTACATTCTAAAGGAAAAAAATTGTCACCTCTGCTGCCCCTATTCCAGGAGAACTTAATACATTGAGAGTAATTAAGTGATGTCCCAGAAATTGGGAACCAACAAGTAAACAATACAGTAAATGGTAAAAACAACATTATGCCACTTTTTCCCGGCATAGTGAAACTTTCAGATCAGAAGGATGAAGGACTGCACGCCAGGTGGAGGGTAGATTATCAATGTTGTTATTCTGTGGTTCAGTAGCTGGTTTAATTCGTTGGATGTGGCTCCAGCCTTTTTCTTTCGTTCGCACGGCAGTGTCTGTAATCAAAAGTACACAATAGGGGCCATCCCAGACAGGTTTCAGTTGGTTACCTTGCCATGCTTTGATATAAACCCAATCACCTGGTTTAATAGAATGAATAGGATACTCCAGGGGCGGAGTTTCAGCTAATAAACCCTTCTGTCTTAAGTCATGGAGAGAAGTAGAAAGTTCTTGTAAATTTTTTGATATATATTGGTCATTAGCCTCAGGGATAGGGGTATCAGTGTGGAATCCCATGTAAGGAAGACCAAACATCATTTCATATGGTGAGACTGCAAGGTCTTTACGAGGGGCTGTGCGAGTTCTAATTAAAGCTAAGGGTAATTATTTAATCCAGGAGAGGCCAGTTTCCTCATGACGTCGAATGAGCTGATTTTTCAAGGTTTGATTCATTCGTTCAACACGGCCTGAGCTCTGGGGGTGCCACGGGGTATGTAGCTGCCAGTCTATTCCCAGTCTTTTGCACACACCCTGGAGTACCTGAGAGGTAAAATGTGTACCTCGATCCGAGTCAATCGTTTGAATCATGCCATATCGTGGAATCACAGATTCTATTAGTATCCTGATAACGGTGCTGGCACGATCATTAAGGGTCGGGAAAGCTTCAACACATCGTGTGAAATGATCGACCATCACCAGGAGATATTTGTAAATTCCTATCTTAGGAAGTTCTGCAAAGTCAATTTGTATCCATTGAAATGGGCGTACGGCTATATCGCGACCGCCAGGCATTACCTGGCGCATAGATTTCTTATTACTCTCTGACAGATTGGACAACCCTGAGTACTTTGGCTATTGTATATTTGCCTAAGCAATAAAAGGATCGTTCAAATGTATCCACAAGTGCCTCTGTTCCCCAGTGTGTCTGTTGTTGTATCTGATCTACAATTTGCCGAGCCAAGGCTTTGTTCCGTCTGCCATCCACCACAACCCATCGGCAGTTTGGCGCATACCCTGGTCTTTCATAGAAACCTCCTCTTCCCGTGAAAAGATGGGAGTCTTTTTAACCTCTAGTGTGGTGGGCAGTAACGGGTGCATGTCAATGTTCTCTGCTAGTGCAGCCTGTTTGGCAGATGCATCTGCCTGTCTGTTCCCCTGGGCTTCGAGACTGTCACCACTTTGATGGCTTCGTACATGTACTACAGCTATTTCCTCAGGTAGTGTAAGAGCATCCAGGGATTGGACAATTAAGTTTTCATGGATCAACTTCTGTCCTTTTCCAGTTATCATTCCCCGTTCTTTCCAGATCTTCCCAAAGGTGTGCACTACACCAAAAGCGTACTTAGAGTCCGTGTAGATAGTGCCCACCTTGCTCTCTAGACCCTGGAGTGCTCTACAGAGGGCATACAATTCACAAGATTGCGCTGACCAATTACTAGGGAGGCGACCGGCTTCAATCACCACTCCTTCTTTCCGATCCACTACACTATACTCGCTATAGCGAGTGTCATCAATACAACGAGAAGATCCATCAATAAACCACCTTTCACCCTCCTGTAAAGGCTCATCACTTAAATCCTCTCTAATTTTGGTCTGTAAATCTATTACATCTAAACACACATGCTCTAATTCATTTATGGTATTGTGTGAATTTGTGGAAACCAAAAAAGGCTGCTGGATTGTGTTCTTTATTCGTAATCAGGGTCAAATCATCCCTATCCATTAGGATCCTTGCATCTCAGAAGGCAGTAAGAAGTGAAAAAAAGGCAACTCTATGGGATTGTAGCTCAGACAAATTTAAATATGCTGACTTACGTGTTCCAAACAGGGCGAGAAATGACTAGGAGCCAAATTAACATAATGATCAAAAGGGAAGGTACGCAAGATACTTTCCCGTTCATTAGAAAGCGAGGAACGAGACCAAAACATATGAAATAATCGTCCATCTTCAATTTTATAACTGCACACTTTTTCGAGAAATTCAAATAAAAGTTGGCCAATTAAACTTTGGAAAAGTGACCTCGTTGAACTGCTTTAAATGAAGAAGAATTAACCAATTTCAAGATAGAATTCAATGAAGCGTCCTTATCGAAAATGTTCTTGCCATCATTTCTTAGTGTTGTCGAGGGAATTGGAATTCCCAAATAGCATCTCTCAATAGAAGTTTTTAAACAAATGTGAAAATACATATATATCTTACAAATTTATGCTCGAACCGCATCATTTTCCATACAGATAAATGGGCTCCTTCGACTCACCAGTGAGACCATATGCTGGTCAACAAGCATGAACCACTTCCCTTCACCTACGGCCGAGATTCATTGCGCCAGTGGTTTCCCATTTGGTTTCCTTATCAGTGTTGGCAGATTAATTAACATAGTGCACTGAGGACTGAAACCACGTCAAAATAGATAATCCAGGAAAGAAATTTCCCGGTCCCTTTTTAAACAAAAAAAGCTGCATTTCCGGGTGGTTGTTGCCTTAATAGAAAACGACATTGCAAAATAATACGTTCCACATCTCGAAAAGAATGATTTGAGCAACCTGCAAACAGTAGACGAAGTGAGGGGAGCGGCCGGGGCGGAAAACACCAAAGTTCGCAGATATTGTTTTTGAAGTAGAAACACAAACAGGGGAATCTCGGCAGGTTAACAGTGATATTGTAGATGAGATCACTTTGTAAGTAACTGACGTGACGAACGATGGGATTCTTGGGGTAATGGAGACTGGTGCAGAGGTAGGTGAGGATAAGGGGAACCTTGGTTTTGTTGCGTCAAGGTGTAGCAGGTGTCAGGGTCGATGAGCATGACATGGAGGAGATACGGGTAAAAAGTAGGTGAATTAAAAAAAAAATCAAATCAAAAGCGTTGAATCCTGCCGACCCTGCGAATATCAACGATGACATTTACAAATTAAATCACACTGACATTGGCCAGACGCCCCTACGATGATCTTACTAATCACTGGACAACGATGGTATCGGGATTTCTTTAGGTGGATTGCGAGTTTAAAGGGCGCAGTTTGAAAACTACTGATGTATATTAATCACCACGATCGGAGAAAGTAGATTAAGATCGACGATATTCACGTGATCGCTGAGTACATAAATAGAACGATTGTCCTGCGCTTATTACATTCGAGGGATTTCTTCTATGAGATGTAGTTAAGGTAAAATTGAAAGGAGGAAATCCACATTTGTATTGAACTAACCAGAGAAGTAGCTTCTCTCCGATATGTGACAGCCCCTGCTCCTACTCATAGAATATATTTTCTACCCGATTGTTGCCGCAGTTGGTATTCCTGGTAACCGTAGTATGAAATTTAATTTCGCTTGTCATATATATTTTAATCTCTTTGACCCGCGGAGATTGCAGTCCAACATCGAAATTTAAATTCGTCAGCTTTTTTTCCCTTGTTTGTTTTCTGACTCTCATTGGAAAGGTGATTGATAGCATTTTTGGCTCTATTTGTTCCCTGCTACAACAATCAGATAAGGAGATACTATTTCACGAAATTTGTGGAGAAAGCAAGAACTATTCAAAGATATCTCTTTCATCGGATTTCTTCGCGAAAGGGAGATGTGCCCAGAGTTCAGAATGCACATTGATGGAAGTAACTTAAAGTATATCTTCAGACATGTTGCAATCTGACAGCGGGAATAGGGTGAGGAAAGGACGTCCGATTGCAGACCTTGCAGATTGTGTGGGATGTCCTGAAATGACATGGCGTGGGGAAACTGCAGCCATAATCAAAAATTTCAAAAACAGTTGGGCTGACCTGGCCGCTTGGAAACACTCAAGTCGAATCGAAAATATTAGGCATGTTAAGTAAGCAAATCTATACACGTAAAGGCGGATCTCAGCCTAAAATTGAAGCTTGTTTTCACCAAGTTTTTGTGTGATGACGGCACAGTGATAGCAAGGTGCAGGTAAAATAAAACCGTCAATAATCATTGTCCGTTTGATATCAGAACTTAAAGGAGACTTGAGATGTGAGAAATGAGATATTGTTCTTGAATTTTTCCCCAAGTCCTCCATTCCCTTGAATGGACTTAGCATGGAACGAAATGTAAATTCAAAAACATGTCAATTTTTGAATTGAATGTATATTCGATAGATCTGAGCAAAATCACATCTGAAAGAGATGTGTGCAATACAAAAAATTGTCCAACGGCGAATTGTAAAGATGGAAGAATATGCAGTTTCACTCAATCAGTAAAGGAGATAACCTATTCCAGCTGAACCTGGGGCAACCAGGGGGTCCGGTGTATTACACAGAAATTGCTGGATAAATCCTGTGGGTCACGCAGTTTCCACTGCATGTATATGAAATCTACGTTTTGGGTACACATTCCTAAAATCAGACAGATGCCTCAATAAAATTATGGTCGAGGAGCGAGAATGGGGAAGGGGTGAAGGTTACCAGGAGATAGGTGGATACATGAGAGAGGTTGGGAGAGAAAAGCTGGTTGGGGATTGATACCAATTTAGACAGGTGTAGGTTGGGAGAAGGATGGGACTAAGTTTGGGATCTGGAGGAAAGGAATCAGATAAATGAAGGATGGGGAGATCTGGGAGGGGAAAATGAAAATAGGAAGTTGAGATTAATTCTATCAGGTTTTGAATGTAAAAAAAAATAAGGTGTTTTTCCTCCAATTTGCGGGTGAACTTCCTTCTTCTATGACTGTCCAGCATCATCCCATTCCATATTCTTCCACCTCGGCCATGAAGTAAATTCTGACGCCGAATTTGGCATCAATAAGGTTGTGGGTTGTTTTTTTTTGAAAATGATCGACCGAATTATGTCCGAGCCATTATTTAACTCCGAGTTTCCTTCCAGTCTTTGCGGACCCCGTTCGTGCTTTCACTGATCAGGGCTAATTTGCTGGTCACACGAATGTTGGCGCCAACATTTCCTTGCCTTTCCTTGTCAAACGACAATTAAATGTTGAAACTATAAGTTGCTCCGAAAGAATTACAGTCGGATATTCCAAATGTCGTTTTTCACATCGTCACGACCGGATTTCCACGGTTTAAATGTAGAAAGCTTAAATATCTTTGTCAACATCAAAGGATAAAATAGAATAAAACTATTTCCAGTTTTATGGAAGGCAAATGATAATAGTGGGGGGCAATGCATCTTTATCAAGTTGAGCTAACCTGTTGGGATTCGTACTTAAATAGAAAGATTGATGAAAATGTTTGTAGAAATTTGTGTAAAGACAGTGTGAATAACGTAATAAATGTACGTTGTTGCAGTATAATTTTTACATCAATGGTATTTAACCGTGCAGAAATCTGAAAAATAATTAACCTAGTCCCTTAAATTTATGCTTTAGGTGTGTTCAAGAATTAGGTACGTTTTTTATTCGACTTGGACTTGTCCTGAGGTTAAAAGTTTTTGGTTACAAATTAAATTGTTTTTTTTAGAACCGATATTAAAAGTGAATTTAACTTTTGATCCATTGTTGATTTTATTAGGGGATGTTACGTCAATAGCTTTACAATTGAGACTGGCTATGCATCAAATTGAATTTTTACGTTTGGCTTTGGCTGTTTCTAAAATGTGTTTAGCTATTGCATGGAAATCTGATTTGGTCTTAGGTTTGAAAAGTTGGCTTAATGAAATAAAAGCTTGTATTCTTAGAAAATATAACATACAATTTGAGAGACATGTAGCTTTTTTTTATTAATGTCTAGAGCCTGCATTTGAAAATCACTGGTGTTAAAATTTGATTTCTCGGTCCACGTCCATCGATGCCGCCGTTTTAGAAGCCAAAACGTTTAAATATGACTGCATTTAATGATGATCACCGTTTCCTTTAGTTTGTAGTTGGGGAAGGGAGGGAGGGAGAGGTGGATGGAGAAGAAGGCGTTTTTTATATATAAATAACTAATCACATTATGTTTGTATAAATATATTGTAACTAATACTACGTTATGAGATTTTATATTTTAAATCAAATATTTTTGAAACAACCTGTTACATCCCCTGAAATAAACCAAAATTGATATTAAGACATCATCGAGAGCTGCTGACACAATATTTGTGTTGTCAACTGAATTCGATGAGTTAGGTTTTTTGTCGTTTGTGGGATACAGCCTTCACAATCTGGGTCACTGGTTAATTGGTGGCCGCTAATCGCCCATGAGAGTGTGATGAGGAGCTGCTGTTCTGAACTGCTGCATTCAGGATTGTGCAGGTATTCTCACAAAGGTGTAAATGGGCCTTGTTCCAGGAAGGAGCAGCTTTTCCCATCAGAATGAAAAAGTGGCTTGGGTAGTTTGGGCACATTGAGGTGCTGTATCCAAGCATCCGCTCCCCTTCATCTTCGACCTGGTAGAATTTGTGGGGTTGGATGGTGGGCGTTGAAAGTAGGAGAAGTGAATGAATAATTATGCACGGGCCGCAAATTAACCTCTGTGCTATCAATCAACGTGGGTGTTGCTGAAGCGGCATTCTTCCAGGAATGTAGAATATATACGGTCACAATTCTGACCTGATCCTTCTCAATAATGGGCAGTCTCTGGATATGATGAGACTTGTTGCACGCTGCTGAAAGGTTTGCATTCGACTTTCTTCCATAGCGATATTGTTTCCACAGTATCTCTTGTTAACTTATGGAAATATTAAGCCCCATGCAGAAATAGTATTGTGCCTCATTCCAACAACGATCACTCAGTCCACTGCCCTCCCAACCATGTACCCATCTACATTTCGGATGAATTTAGAAATGGAACCCGCATCTATTACTTTCGTTGACATCCCGTTCTATGCCTTCACTAAAGATCACCTTTAACTTCGTCTTGAATATTT
Source organism: Narcine bancroftii (assembly GCF_036971445.1). Lineage (NCBI taxonomy): Eukaryota > Metazoa > Chordata > Chondrichthyes > Torpediniformes > Narcinidae > Narcine > Narcine bancroftii. Next base: position 183,184,151 of record NC_091470.1, read on the forward strand.
CACTCTTCATCCTAAACTCATGACCTCTAGATTTCGTCTTATCCAACCTCAGTGGAAACATTTATCCATACCCTTCATAATTTTGCATTTCGCTATCAAATCTCCCCTCATTCTCCTAAACTCCAGAGAGTAAAGTCATAACCTAGTCAACATTTTTCTGCACCTCCGCGCTTCACATCGTGGTAACAACCTTGGAACTATTCTATGCACTCCTTCAAAACTTATTAATATCTTTCCCATAAGGCATCTAGGCTGCACACGATACTCCAAAGGTGATGTACAACTTCCAAAATAACTTCACATCTCCTGTTTTCAATACTTTAAGATATGAAGGCCAATACTCAGAAACTCTCCTTCCAAACCTATCCACCAGTGACGCCACTTTTAACTAACTATATTCATGAAATTCTGTTTCTTCTTTTTTGCAGCTACTTTGGTGACGATCTTCATCCTTTCTTCAGGGAAATGTGGTCTCTCCAGATGCATTACACAGTATCTGAAGTGGATGGCAGTTGTTGATCTGACGTTCTTGATACTTGGCACAATCCATTATCATGTCAAGAAGGTGTACTTACCACATTCAACCCTCAATTACACTCCTGTCTGTCGTCTTCATCTCGCACTCTTCTACACTTCCATTTGTTGCTCCGTCTGGCTCACGGTCGCTTTTACATTTTATCGATTTGCTGCAATTTGCCTTCACACATTTCGGTCAAAATATTGCACCTCTAAGATTGCATCAAAGGTTATCACGGTCGTTTACACATTGTGCATTTTAGGAAATATTCCGATCTATTTTCTCTACGAACCTGGTGAAATAATTGACAATGTGCCGTTGTTTTGTCATCTTAAATTAAGTTTATAGGCCTTTCCCTTTTGGTTTGCGTTCCTGTGGATCGAAACTATCTGGATCTCATTAGTACCCTTTCTATGGATCTTCCTGTTTAATTCTTTGACCATAAAGAATATTATATTATCCAACAGAGTTAGGAATAGATTCAGAAAACTCAATGTTTCTAAGATCCAGGCCGATAAGGAGATTGAAAATCGATGGAATTCTATCATTTGATTGATCGCAATATCTGGAAACTTTGTTTTACTCTGGATGGTAATGTTTTCCTACCTCATTTGTGTGCAGTTTACGGACAACAAAATGACAGGAGAATATTATGTCAACGCTTTCACCATTTCAGAAAATGTCGGCTACATGCTGAGGTACCTGAGTACTTCTATAAACACGTTCATGTACGTGGTTACCCAGTGCCACTTCAGAGAAGAATTAAAGAGCATCCTCACACACGCTTTACCCCGCTTTGCCAAATTAGTGTAATAAAGTCTTGTGCCGGCACACCATGAGGCAGGTGAACCAGCCCCGCTTGTCACACACGCGGTGGGGCAGCCTGCAAAAATTACCTTGGCACCGGCTCAGAAGTCCGCGCTTCGTGACCCACGTGACGTCACCACCTGGTGACGTAGCGCCCCCCCCCCACGTGCGGTTCTCAGCCAGGTTCGGGCTGGGATTATAGGACCAGCCAGGCAGACTGGAATAATTCAGTTTTGCTCACTGAATGCAACCCATCTGGTTGTGAGATCCTTCATTTAGCAGTGCAGCCGCCTCGACAATTGGTGACCCTCGATAGGTTCAAATGTCTTTGAACCGAACATGAACGGCCCTTCAATCAAAGCAATAGCCATCAAGCTTTCTGACTTCTGGGTTCAGGCATGCATCGGCTCAATTTCACCTCTGCCAAATTTATCCGATACGATCAGGTTTTACCATGTGGTCGCTACCCTGGACCACGGCACAGCCAAACGAGTGCTGCAACTCGTTCACCAACCACCCTTGGAAGATAAGTACAAGACCATCAAGCTGGTGCTCACCTGTTCTCTCGGCCTCTCCATGCGCTAGCCTTCCACTCGGATACTGCGCCTGAATGCCTTGGGGGGCAGAACTCCAATTGAGTTGATGGAGGAAATGCTCGAACTCATGCATGATCAAACCAACTGGCCACTCTTCGAGCACATCTTCTTCGACCATCTGCCTGAAGACATCCTACCTTTACGGTACCAGGAGAGCTTCATCGACCCTCGGAAGGTTACTCAAAAATGCAGGAGTTATGGCTCAAACGATTTCCGGAGGGTTCAGCAGTCCAGCAGGTTACCAGTCATGGGCATGACCATTCCAAGCCTTCCTCTAGCGCTGCGGTGGAACACCCGGCCACTGCAGGAGCCTCAAGGAGCATAGCCAGTCATCCAATTCAGGCTTATGCTTTTTCCACCAGCGATTGGGTGGCTGGCCAAGAACACAGCCTTCTCTTCCTGCGGGATTCAGTCAGCAGCCGATGCTTCCTCTTCGACACTGGGGCACAGATCATCGACATCCTGGCCACAGCCAACGAGTCCCAGAACCGTGCAGCCATTTCGATGGAGATCTGAAAATATGGCAAGAAGACCGTCCACTTCAAGATCGGCCAGCGGAAGTTCTCGAGGAGGTTAACCATTACATCCCATCCAACTGACATCCTGGGTGTCGACTTCCACCTCACCCACGGATTCCTGGTCGACATTCAAGGTAGGCGACTGGTAGATGCCCATATCTTCCAATCCGTTTGCCTCAACGCCTCCCGCACAGAGCAGCCGCAGATGGCCATCGACAGCACGCCCAATGACGTGTATCAGCATATCCTGGGCGAGTTCCCATCTCTCCTCAAGCCAAAGTTCTCAACCGCCTCACCACGCCACAGGGTTTTTCATTTCATCCACTCCCAAGGGCCAGCGGTCCACACAAAGGCACGCTGGCTCCCATCAGATAAGCTCAAGTTAGCGAAGGAAGAGTTATTGCATCTGCAGGAGCTGGGGATCATTCGACGCTCTGACAGTCCTTGGGCCTCACCACTCCTCCTGGTCCCGAAAGCCTCTGGTGACTGGTTCCCCTGCAGAGATTATCGATGGCCTAATGATGCATCAGTACCTGACTGTTACCTAATCCCTCACATCCAGGCCTTTACGGCCAACCTGCATGGTGCGATGGCATGATACCTCATGTTCGGGTATCACCAAATCCTGGTGCACTCCGTGGACAAACCGAAAACGGTCATTATTATCCCTTCAGCTTATTTGAGTTCCCAAGCATGCCGTTCGGGCTCAAGAACGCCACCCAGACCTTCATGGATCCTATGGACACAATGGGCATGGATTTGAGTTTCGTATTCATTTACCTGGTCGACATCCTTGTCGCCAGCAGAGACCAGGCATAACTCAAGTGTCACCTGTGCCCCCTCTTCTCCCGACTGGCCGAATTTGGGCTAACAATCAATCTGGCCAAATGCCAGTTTACGAAAGATTCCATGCAATTTATGGGTCATACCACCATTGCCAAAAGAGCTTCACCTTCCACTATGAAGGTCGCTGCAGTCAGGGAGTTCCCACACCCAGACAACCTAAAGGGGCCACAACAGTTCCAGGATGTGGTCAATTTCTATAACTGCTTCAATCCAGGCACTGCACGCGTCATGCATCCATTCTTTGCACTCATCACGGCCTAAGACAAGACACTCACCTGCAGTCCAGAGGCCAGCAGGGCATTCGAAGCCATGAAGGATGCCCTTGCAATGGCTACCCTGCTCATCCACCCATGCACCGACCTTCATATGGCACTCCTCTTCTTTTTTAAAACCTTATTTATTCGTTCAAAAAACAAATAGTACATAACATATATAATTAACCATAAAGAAAAAGAAAAGAAAAGAACCCCTTCCCCTTCAGCCAACTCTCCTAAGGAGAGCCATAAAGAAAGAAAAAGGAAATAATATTAAAGTAAAATTAAATATACGTATTAAGATCTAATCAATGTAAATTGAAATGTAAATATTCTGAGTATAACAACCACTCACTAATAAAAAAACTATAATTATAACGCGAAACATACGTAATTTTTTCCATTATTAAACAATACTTCATCTCATTATACCATCTATTAATATCAATCATATTTGTATCTTTCCACGTACTAGCAATACATTTTTCCGCTACAGATATAGCTAAATATACAAAAGCAAGCTGAAACTTATTTAATCCCAAGCCTTTCAGAGATTTCAAACTACCCAATAAAAATACTGTCAGATCTAAAAGTCTTTTAATCTTATACAGGTATTCTAAAAATAATTATTTTTTTTCCATAAAGATTGTATATACATGACCAAACAGCATGAAAAAAAAGTTCAAACTGAATTACCACATCTAAAACACAAATCTGATTCAGGAAAATTATACTTTTTTAATATTTCAGGTGTTAAGTATAATTGATGTACAAAAATATAGTTAATCATTGCATAACGTGCATTTGTCAATCTAGATACACTATCATAACAAATATCTAACCAATCATCCTCGGAAAAAATAAAACCAGTATCCCCTTCCCATTTACTTCTAGATCTATCCCAATCCTTTTTATCCATACCATCTTGTAATATTTGATACATAGATGAAATATAACCCTTCTTTGGTACGTTCATAAGAAACGTCTCAAATTTAGTAATTTCAGGTAAAATCACATCTCTACCAAACATACGTTTGACCAAAGATCGATTTTGATAATAGAGAAACAAAGAGTTCTTATCAATACCAAAACTGTCCCTCATCGGATTAAAAGATAAATATTTACCTTCTTTAAAACAATCTCCCAAATTTTTCACACCTTTAAATCTCCAATGCAATATATTTCAATTATGTATTGAAAAAGAAATAAGTTGATTATTATACAATGGAGTCAAAGCTGATAATTCATCCCTAGAGCCCATCATTTTATTTTTCTTTATCCATAACTTCACTAGATGTTTTAGTATAGTCACATTATACTGCTGTAACAAATTTATATTCCATCTAAACAAAAATTGATGTATTTAAAATTCAGAAATATTTGCCATCTCAATTTTGGCCGAACTAAGAGGCCGTTCCAAATCCATCAATGAACTAATAAATTTAAGTTGTACTACGTCATAATCATTTTGAAAATGTGGTAAACATAATCCCCCTAACTCATATTTCCAAGTTAATTTATTGAAAGCTACTCTCGAAAATTTACCTCTCCATAAAAACTCCCTAATCATTTTATTCAAATCTCTAAAAAGAATTATCAAGTAAATACAGAATAGATTGAAACAAATATTGCATACACGGAAAATATTCATCTTAATTGTATTTATCCTACCTACGCAATAAATTAATAGGTAAATCTTTCCATTCAATCAAATCAGTTTTAATTTTTTTTTATTGATGGAACATAATTTATATAAAGATTGATAATTAACATTTAAATTTATACCGAAATATTTAATTTGATCAGTCCATTTCAAATTAATATTCTTATAAACTGAATAATCTCCTTCACTTACCAGTAATATTTCACTTTTTTCCCAATTAACTTTATATCCAGAAAGACATCCATATTATATTAAGCACTCCTTCAAGTGCAAACGTGACTGAGCTGGGTTTGTTAAATACACAATACATCATCAGCAAAAAACATTAATTTTATGCTCCTCATCTAAAACTTTCATACCTTGTATCTGTGTATTTTGTCTTATCAGCTGTGCTAAAGGTTCAATCACTAACGCAAACAAAGCTGGTGATAAAAGAGAACCTTGACGAGTTGATTGAGTCAATTTAAAAGGTTCTGAAATCAAACCATTCGTCAATACTCTAGCTAACAGTTTACTATATAGAGCCTTAATCCAACCAATAAAGAAAGGAGAAAAATTAAATTTCTCCAAAACTTTAAACAAAAAAATCCATTCAACTCTATCAAATGCTTTTTCTGAATCTAAACTATCACCATCAGGTGATCTGAAGATTGTCGAAATCTATTAATCAAACTAATCATGCGCAGAATATTATCTGAAGCATATCTATTCTTTAAAAAGCCAGCCTGAAAAGCAGTCTGAATTTTTTAAAAATTCTTCATAAGATGCTTTAACTGTATTCAATTCTGAACTTATACTAGCGTTCGTTTGAACCATCTCATTCATTCTTCTTCTTCTTTGGCTTGGTTTCACAGACGAAGATTTATGGAGGGGTATGTCCACGTTTGCTGCAGGTTCGTTGGTGACTGACAAGTCCGATGTGGGACAGGCAGGCACGGTTGCAGTGGTTTCAATGGAAAATTGGTTGGTTGGGGTTGGGTGTTGGGTTTTTCCTCCTTTTTATTTTGTCAGTGAGGTGGGCTCTGCAGTCTTCTTCAAAGGAGGTTGCTGCCCGCCAAACTGTGAGGCACCAAGATGCACGGTTGGAGATGATATTAGCCCAATGGCGGTGGTCAATGTGGCAGGTACCAAGAGATTTCTTTAAGCAGTCCTTCTACCTCTTCTTTGGTGCACCTCTGTCTCGGTGGCCAGTGGAGAGCTCACCATAAAACACGATCTTGGGAAGGCGATGGTCCTCCATTCTGGAGATGTGACCCACCCAGCTTAATTGGGTCTTCAGCAGCATGGATTCGATGCTTGCGGACTCTGCCACCTCGAGTACTTCGATGTTGCTGATTAAGTCATTCCAATGAATGTTGAGGATGGAGCGGAGACAGCGCTGATGGAAGCATTCTAGGAGCCGTAGGTGATGCCGGTAGAGGACCCATGATTCAGAGCTGAACAGGAGCGTGGGTATGACAACGGCTCTGTACACGCTGATCTTTGTGTGTTTCTTCAGGTTGTTGTATTTCCAAACTTTCGTGTAGTCTTCCAAAGGCGCTATTTGCCTTGGCAAGTCTGTTGTCTATCTCTTTGTCGATCCTTGCATCAGATGAAATGGTGCAGCCGAGGTAGGTAAACTGGTTGACTGTTTTGAGTTCAGTGTGCCCGATGGAGATGTGGGGTTGGGGGGGGGGGGGGGGTTGGTGGTCATGGTCGGGAGCTGGCTGATGGAGGACCTCAGTTTATTTCAGGCTGACTTCCAGGCCAAATATTTTGGCAGTTTCCACAAAACAGGACGTCATGCGCTGGAGAGCTGGCTCTGAATGGGCAACTAAAGCGGCATTGTCTGCAAAGAGTAGTTCACGGTGTCTCATTCATTAGAGGTTGAATAACTGCATTTAATTGCATACACTGTAAATCAGAAAAGCTCAGCCCTGCTTTCTCTGACTTGAGTTTACTTCGTGAAAGAGAAGTGGACACCTTTGTAATGAATTCTGTTCTTTCCAAATCGAACAATTGGTGTGGGCTGTTCGTGATTTGATAATGCCTCCTTCGCAGAAATGAAAATAAAAATGATTACTCCAACGATTACTTTAGAAACTCATTATTTCTCAAGTCAAATAAATTGCTTATCATTAAATTTCATGCATATGGGTTGTGTTAAAGAAACATACTGTAGCAGCGGGTACATTGCTAAGTGAAGGAGCGCACCACCAGATGGTTGAGTTCAGTGAGAAAAACTGATTTATGGTCGGCTGCCTGGCTGGTCTTATCCTCTAAGCCCGGACCTGGCTGAGAACCAATGAGGGGGGGGGGGGCAACGTCACCGGGGAGTCACGTGGGTCGTCAAGCACAGTCTTCTGAGCCCGGAGAAAACCCCCGACGGCGCCATTTTGGCCGTCTGTCCCGCCGCATGCGTGACGAGCGGGACTGGCTCGCCTACCTAATGGTGTACCACCACACAGCCCCCCACAACCGGCGCAAATGTCCTTTTTTTGCTGGGTGGCCTCACGTCTTGTGTTGGGTCACAACCACTGGCTCGGTGGGGTCGAGGTGGGCTGGCTTTAATCTGGCCACCGTAAACAGGTTCGGTCTTAACACCGATGTCCAGTGTGAAAGTTGATCCTGAAAGCGAGATGACTTTGTATGGCCCTGGGGGTCCATGGAGGCATCTGGCATTGAGATCACCTTGGGCCAACGATGGTGAAGTCTACCACTGTGAGAAGGTAATGGTTACCTCGGGAAATGGATAAGGGTCCGACAATGTCCACATATATGTAGCTTAACCATTCCTGGATGTGTTCAAAATCTTGTATGGGTGCTCTTGGCTGCCAGTGTACCTTGGTAAGCTGGCAATGGGTGCAGGTCCTGGCCCACTACGCAATATCCTTCCGAAGCCCCTGCCAGATGAAACGTTCTGCCACCATATGGAGCAGGGACCTCAGGGAAGGGTGGAAAACGTCATGGATATGGTGGAAGACATGCATGCGCCACTGCTGGGAAATCACTCGTCGTGGGGTGCCCATGGAACATCACCCAATATGGTGCCTTGACTGTCAGGAGTCAGGAGGTCCTGGAAACGCAGGCGCGTGATGTCAGTCCTGAAGGTCCAAATCTCCTTGTTGGACCTCTGGTCCCGGGCGAACTGGTCGAATTCGAGGCCAGGTGTCAGCACTCAAATGACCGGTCGTGAGACTTCATCGGCAACCATGTTGTCTTACCTCACCTTGAGTTGAATGTGGTGGTGAACTCCAACATGAAGTAGCGGTAACACTGTTGGTGGGCCAACCAGGGATCTCTTGCCATACCGAGTGCCTGAGTGAGGGGTTTGTGGTTGAGAAAAATGGTGAAAGGCCTCCCCTCCAAGAAATAGCAGAAATGACGCATCCCCAGGTACATGCCCAGCAGCTCACGTGTGAAAGAACTATACTATACTGGCGGGCGAAGAAGTCAGCAGAAGAATGCCAGTTGTTTCCATTGATTGTTCACCTGATGCTCCAGGACGGCACCGACAGCTGTGGCAGAGGAATTGAAGGAGAGTGGGGGGTGTGGCAAGATGGCGTACAGTCTAGACGTGTAATCTCGACCTCTCTGGCCAGACTTTTAAGTACCCATTTTTTAACCCTTTGTTTTCAAGTTTAAACTTTTTAAATTTTAGTTTAAATTATTAAGGAACTATTATGGCCATTAATTGTAAAAAAAGATTAAACCTCAAGTGCAGAAGAGGTTAGAGTTTCGAAGTGCTGCAAGTTTGGGGCCTAGACAACTTGATACAGCTTCAGGTTTAATTTTTTCAGTGTCTAAACCTCAAAGACTGCCTGTAGGAGCTGTAAAAATGTCTAATACTCACCAGGTGAAGGGTGCGTGTTCCCAAGAAATCGATCCCAATTTGGAAAGCCTTTCGATTTTAACGGAGGGAGCACGTAGGACGATGACTCCATTGTTGGAAATGCATCAGGAAGCATTTCCTTCGTGATTTTGTGAAAAAAACAACGAGATGTGGGGAGGGGGGTGAGACCAGCAGTGACCCCCTGAGGAAGTCGTGTGCCGTCGCTGGGAGTCCAGACCCACAGTATAACTTCTAAAATGCCTTTTGTTGAGTTGCAGCAGGAGCTTCAGTTACCTGGTTCTGCCACTACGGGATACGGTTTCACTTACAAACGTGGATCGTGGTGGGAATGTTTGTCCTTCCAGAAAACTTCAGCATCACAAAATTTCAGCAGGGTTGCCAGTATCCATGGTAAAATAATCAAGAGATATGTTCATTGCATGTTCTTCAGCTGCTTTAAAAAGACTCCAAATGTAACGCAGAAAATTATAGGCTGTTGAGTTTCACGTCAGTAGTAGGTAAATCATTGGAAAATGTCGTGAGATATCGGATATACAAGATTTTGGATAGCAGGATAATGAGTGTGGATAGTCAAAATGGCTTTCATACTGTCGCATTTTGCATAGTGCTTACCAGGAATGTTGATGGAGGATAGGCTGTGGATATTATCTACATAGACTTTAGTAAGGCCTTTGACAAGGTCCCATATGAGAGCGAAGACAGGAAGCTCTAGACTCTCGGAATAAACTGGATCCGACATTGGCTGTAGGTGAGAAGACCAAGATTGAAAGTGGATGGTGGCTTCTCAGACTAGATGCATGTGAATAATGGTGGGCCTCAGGGACCAGTCGGGGCCATTATTGTTTGTCATCTATATCAACGATCTGTATGATAATGTGGCCAATTGGATCGGGACGTTTTCAGATTGGAGGCGTTTGGGCAACGAGGAAGGTTTTCAAATGTTGGAGAGATATCTAGAACCGCTTGAATTTTGGAATGAAAATGGCAGATGGAATTGAATGCAGACACATGAGAATTTATTTTGAAAGGGCAAAACAAGAAAGGAAATACACACTAAGTTGTTAACCACTGACCAGCGTGGTAGAACAGAGGGATTTGGAAAAACACAGATAAATGATTCCTTGAAAGTGGCGTCACAGATACACAGGTTTGTAAAGAGAACTTTTGGCAAATGAGCATTTGGAAATCGAAGTATTGAATATTGGAGTTGGGATATTGTGTTAATGTTTTGACATTGGTGAGGAATCATTTGGAGTATTGTGTACATTTTGGTCACCTAACTACAGGAAAGATATGAATTAGATTGAAAGTGCAGAGAAGATTTATTCAGATGTTGCTTGGGCATCTGAGCTGAGTTACAGCTAAAGGTTAAACAGGGTAGGTAATTCTTTCCAGGAGCGTAGCAGAAAGGGGGAAGATATGATTGCAGTTCTTTTTAATTATCAGGGGTATAAGCAGAGTACATGTCCTAGAATTTTAAGGAAGAAAGGAAAAATGTTTAGAGGGAACTTTAGGGAAAACACACAGAGAAGTGGGGGTGTGGATCGAGCTGCCAGCTGTAGTGGCGATTGCGGCTCAATTTTAACATTTAAGCAAACTTTGCACGGGATATGAGGTGTATGGAGGGTAATAGACAGCGTGCAGATAAGTGAGATCCGGCAGAATAATAGTTTATCAAAGGCCAAAAGTTCCGAATGAGCTGTTTCAGTGTTGTAAATATTCTATCATTTAATGGTTCTCAGTTGGAGACAAATCGATATATTGGTTGGTGCATGAACACGATGTCTAACTAGAGTCCTGTTTCAAGAAAGTGCCAATATTCACTGATGGGAGCTGAGAGATGTCCGTGTGCATTTGAGAGTTGCAGCTATAATGAAATGTGGTAGTACTGAAAATGGTTCACCATAGCAATGTTGCATTAACCGCTCTGTTCACCGTGCCATCCTTGGTTATTAACAAGTCGGATGCTCTTGTGGTAGATGGTATAAAATGAAAATTCCGTTTAGCTGAAATGGCATGTCCTCAGTTTGAAAAGTGAAAGTGAGATGCTTTCCCCACTTCTGTCCTTGCGCGAGGTTCGGAAATTGCATCGTGATATGCAGTTAAATAAGGAATCTGGCAGATATAGAACAAACGGCGCTGGCCGGGCAGAGATCAAAGTGAGCAAATATATAATTCACTGAGCCAACAAATGTTGATTTTCAATAATTCCTTCTGATGTACACCGCGTGACCAGCTGACTTTCTCCAAACGTTTATGTCTGCAAAGACACGTGCATGGTTGATCTCCTCTCTCTCAATAAATTGCAATCGAGCCAATACTATGGGCAACTTAGATCGATGAAATTTAAGAATGATGGTTGTTATGCCAAACCAATACAGAATAAATTTACAGAAAAACCTTTACGAACAAAACATTCCACTGAAAAACTGCAACACGGGCAATAACATGATGTGGTCATGATTCCAATGTACTTTGCGTTGGAAGACTTGAAAATAATTGACAACTTGCAAACGTTCTTTATCAACAATTCATTCTCTTATACCTGTACACTTTCGGCTGCATTTTTATAATTGGAAACTAACGTAGCCCGATTTCCACCATCTCTATTAATCCTGCTATTCAACACCTTAACGATGAAACATAATATGTGGGCCAAAAGAATAAGAAGCAAACACCAAAGAACCAATAGAGAGCAGAGGCAGATAGATCAAGAAATTGAAAAGCGCAGGAACTCCATTGTTTTAAGGCTGATGATAGATGGCGTTAACTTTCTCCTGTGGACAGTAAATTTGGTCACGTTAATCTTGCTACATTTCAGCGATAATCAATTGATGGCATCTGACTGGGGTGATACATTCGCCATTCCGGAAGAAAGTTGCTTCTAGTTAAGATTTCTGAACAGAACCACAGAACACAACAGCGCAGCATCAGGATTTTCAGCCCATCTCCATTGTTCAGAAATATTACAGTCCGATTCATCGGCACCATGACCATAGAAATTCACATCCATTTCATACATATTTTCTTTTTTTATTTACAAATTTTAAACCCTAATTACAGTTATTAATAATAAATTGAAAGAAACAATACATGTAATCTCCCTCCTTCACGTCCCACTCCCCTGCTACCCCTAATCACTGAACGAAAAAGGAAGAAAGGGAAATTTTCAAAAGACATTTACAACTTCAAATCAACAACTGTGGAGCTGAAAGAATCACCACTGAAATGAGTTAGTGACAGCTCTAAATCGTGAATCCAACGTATTGTAAATATGGACTCCATGTTTTCAAAAAGAAATGATATTGATTACGTAGACTATGTGCAATTTCTTTTCAAGTGGAATACAAAATGGTAACTCAATATGCCATCTTTGCATTCCTAAATCTATATCTGATTTCGAGGTAATGGCTCAAGTGGTTCTCAACATTTTTTTCTTTACGCTCACATATCACTTTAAATAATCCTTACGCCATCGGTGCCCTGTGATTAGTAAGGGGTTGCTTATGGTAGGAGGAAAGAAAATATTTGAAAAATGCTCTTTTCATCGCCCCTCATTGACTCGTTATGTGCACGGTTTCAGAACCCCAAAGGAAATGAACCATTCACACTTTTTCTCAAGCATAATATTTCAATATTTCAGTAACAATCGAATCTAGAGCAGTGAATCTCAACCTTCACACTCACTCACCACCTTAACCAATCCTTGCTAATCACAAGGTACTGACGGCAGAGGAGAGAGATTAATTAAAGTGGGATGTGAGTGGAAAGGGAAAAGATTGAGAACCACTTGGCTACACATTTCCTAGAATAGCTAAAGCTAATGGTTAAAATTCAATTTGATACATAGATCATATTAATTTAAAACTAACCATTTTACATCCATATTTTCTTAAATGTCAAACAGTGTATATATGGTGTAAATGAGGCAGGACTTTTCGTAAGACAAGAACATGAGGACAGAGGCTAAGGTTGAAAGGAGAGTTGTCAAGGGGGAGATTCTTCACGCAGAGACGGTGGTATTGTGGATCGAGCTGCCTTCTGAAGTGGTGAATGCGGCATCAGCGTCGACATTGAATGAAGATTTGTTAAAAGACATGGATGGGAGGGTTATGGAGGATGATGTTGACGGTGCGGGCCACTGGGACTATCCAGTATAATATATTGGGGTAAACTAGAAGGTGATCTTTCTATGCTGCCGTGTGCAATGGTTATGAAGCTAAGAGACGATGCAAAATGTAGGTTAGCTGTGACTTTTAACTTTTAATATTGATTTGTGGGAATTTATTTCCTTATTTACAGATTAGAAACAGGACTGGCAACCGAAAGAGCTAATTATTTATCAAAAATCGTCACTGGTTTTTCATATCCGCATTATCTTTCTTCACGAAAGTTTTCCAACATGAAACGTTGATTGAAAAAGGTAAATCACGAAAATTTGTATCCACCACGGTTGAATTATAAGCACAAAAAGCTGGAGAAGCTCAGCTGGTTAAACCGTGTCCTTTATGTAGCAAATGTACATAAGCAACGTTTTGGCTTTAAGCACTTCAGAGAAGTATGCACAATTGCCGGCAGGCGTCTGAACTAAAGAGTAGATTGGGGAGGGAGGGTGGCAAATGCAGGAGAGCATATGGGGGACGAAGGAGGGAGGCGGCAACAGCAATGAGGGGAGGAGACATGGACGGGTAAAGGAAAGGGAGGGGTGAACTGAAAAGACAGAAAAGGAGAAGGGAAGAAAAAGGCGAGGAGGTTCAGTAACGCCAAATGCGAGCAATGCAGGTAAGTCAATGTTGATGCCATCTGGATGGTGAGCGCCAAGGCAGGAAATATCGCGGCGTTCCTCCAATCTGTGGGTGGTCGATCGTTGATTGAACATTTCTTTCATGAATGCCGCCCGCCTTGTTGGGAATATAGCAGCATCAGAGCACCATGTTGTGACATACTCCATGAAGTTTGATTTTCCCACCTCTCACCCACACATCTCTATGAGCCGAAACAGTTACAGGGTGTTCAACGACGATTCCAACATTTGCATTGCTCGTGTTTTCCGTGACTTCAATTTTAATCAGTCACACGTATCTACTTCGTCGCCCTCCTTTGCTCCATCCCAGGATGAGTCACTTTTTATACAACCTTCTCCCTTTATCGTTTCTTGTTCTGGCAAATTGAACCGAAATGTGCAATTCCCTACTGTTATTTTTGTTTCCTGAACCCTGTATCAGCTGTTCTCTTGGACAGCCGTTGAAATCAAAGGAAGAATTTGCCTGCTTGACACCGACTTTTCGACGATGATGTTCGACACCTGACAAATTAAAATCGCGGGTCGAAATAATGCATCTGTTGATAAGAACAACGCGAATAGAAGCGATAACGAGAGGCAGACGCGCGGAACTGTGACTAAATACACCCCCACCCCCCAGAGAGCAGCATGAAGCAAAGCGAAGGGAGATAGGTGAATGCAAGACTCAGGTGTCACGGTTACAAGCTCACAGCTGCACCTTGTTTTTGCGACCGTTCATATCAATTACTGAGAGGTAACTCCACTCATTAATTTAGAAAGTGCTGTTTGTTAAATGTAATCTCAACGCATGGTTCCCGGTTGTCAGGATTCTGGAAGAGCATCCCGTCTTCGCCGTTTGTAGTAATAACTTCAAATCGATCCGCGTTTCACTTCCGCAAGTGTGGCAGAGTATTTGGAGATGGTTTGGAAGGAATACCTAGAGAACCTTGCACACACACATTTTGAAACACAGAATATTTGCAGGACTCTTGCAGAGTGCTTTTTTGCAAAAACAGCAATAGAGTATTGACATTCAGCTTGTCTGGGAGAGCATATGATTTTTGGGACTCAGAACAGTTTGGCTCTCGGAGAGGGAGGGAGACACAGTAATCAGTTCCAGAGAGACAAGCTGGCAAACTTTGGAAGGTTGTCTGGTCAAAGGAGAAGACTGGCGGTGTGAAAGGTGACCTGAAAGAGAGAGGATCATCTGGAGAAACCTAAAAGGGTAAGTTTTGTCAGTAAGACTGATTGAGAAGGAATCAGTGGCGGATGTCTTGTAAAAGGAATCTCCCTCTGAAGGACAGCAAGAACCCTCCTGAGTGGTAACCATTTGCCTGTTATGTGCCAAAGACTGGTGAACTTTGTTAATGCTAACTTCAGTGCACAGTACAAGAATTGCCTGCAACCAGTGAGATTGGACTGTGATCCAAAGAACATTTTAAATCTTAAATATACATAACACACACCTGCTCTTAGTATTGGGGGGATTAAGTACGTTAGATAGTTTAAGTCAGTAGGTTAATTAATAATTAAAGTTTAATTCTGAATTCTTTTTCAAATATAATAAAAACTACTTTTGTTCACATAACCTTGTGCTGTCGTGCATAACTATTGCTGCTGGTTTTAGGGGTCATCTGGACTCTGAAGCACAAGAAAAATTGTTGCTGCCTCGACCACCGCCTGGCACAAAAGGAACGTTGGTCCACTGTCCCCCTGTCAAGAGTGAAGAATCATTTGACCTGAAATTGTCGAAGATATATAGTGTCTGTCATTCGAAAAATAATGCTGACGACCTCGGGGCAACGTTGCATTGACAGAGACAGGTGAAAACAAATCTCAGTTGTTTCCTGTCCCGAGATGAGTCTAACAATGGATGCTGCGATCCGACGAAATTTGGTCACCAGTCACAGACTAGACTGAAACCTGGAATCTGGCAAAGTGAAAAGGCATTTTGTGCGCATTTAATTTAATAAACGTTGGTGCACGGTCATTGGGGTTACGTCACCTGCTGTTCCACTGCTTTAGACCAAATACCCATGGATGGAAAACCCTTCAATTGTGAAAAATGGTTGAAAGTTATTGAGCTCGCACCATTCTCTGAAAAGTGATGGAATGCAAAGTATGCAGATTAGAGCTTGAGAGTTATCAGTACTAGCTAGTGGGCCCCTTTTTATCTCGAGCCCCAAGCATGCAAGGATATGGTTCAGGTTGGTAAAGTGACATTAAGGTAGTCTATAGCTAGTACTACGCATGCTTAATAGAGACATGTATATTAACTTAGATGCCCCTAAGGAGGGAATGAACTAAATAACATAATATGCGATGTATGAAGAAGGAGGAACTGAGTGATACTTGGATTGATGGAAAGGAGAAGGAAAATGTTGTAATGTATTGGGATTCTTATTGGAAGAATGTATAAGAAGGTGGGGTGATGTTGAGCGCGGGACTGTACAAAGGAGTGATGATTCTGTACCTCCATTGTGTCTCCAGACCAGGGACACCCGATTCTGCAGACTCGAATTAAAGCTGAACCTATTCTCAAGACTTTGTCTCCAGATTAGTGATTGTGAACACTTTAAATTTCACACAATGTCCCCCAATATTTCTCATTAGTGATTCTCACCGGAGCTCATCTCCTTCCCGATGCTGATAGCAAGCAGGGACTTGCTTGCGGGGTTGCATAACATGGTGAGTAAAAAAGCTACGGGCGCACTCCGATACACTACAAATCACATTCGGTGATTTTAAACTTTCTTAAGAAAATCCTGGAGAATTGTCATCATAATTTCTACCAGCGATTTTAATTTGTCAGGTGCCGAACATTATCCACCGAAGGATGGTGACATGCAGGTCAATTCTTCCTTTGATTTCAACGGCTGTCCAAGAGAACAGCTGATACAGGGTTCAGGAAAATAAAATAACAGCAGAGAATTGCAGATTTCAGTTTAATTCACCAGAGCAAGAAACGACAAAGGGAGAAGGTGGTGCAATAAGTTACCCATCCTGGGATGGAGAGGCGGAGGGCAACGATGGAGATACGTATGACTGATTAATATACAAGTAACTGCAAACAGGAGCAATACAAATGCTGGGATCTTTGTTGAACATCACGTAACTGTTTCGACTCATAGAGATTTGTGGGTGAGAAGTGGGAAAACCATCATGGAGTAGGTCATATAGGTCAGCACAACATGGTGCGCTGAAGGGTCTGCCCCGTGCTCTGATGCTGCTATATTCCCAACAAGGAGAGCAGCATTCATGGAAAGAAATGTTTGGTCAACGATCGACCACCCGCAGATTGGAGGAACTCCGCCTACTTTCTAGCCTGGGCGCTCAGCCAGATGGCATTAACATTGTGTTTTCTGCATTACTCCTATTTGGCGTTAATAAACCTGCTCGTTTCTGCTATACCAGAGGTACTAGAAAATTATATATCTGACCACAGAATTAGGAAGGTCTGTCATTCTTTCACACACGGCACTTTGGTATTTGTTGTCCACCTCATCGAAAACCGTCAAATTTCTATGTACCCAATAAATCACCTCGTAACCATCGTCACAGCAGGAGGGAAAGCCTCAACTCTGTCATCCTTCCATCATGTGACATGTTCTCCAATCAGGCAAGACTTTGCGTTCACGTCCGATCAGGAGGCGACCGGAACTGTTGCAACTATTGAACTGATTGTCCTCATGTGTGTGGAGGGGGAGTGAAAAAAGCGTTGCCTTTCGTGCCATCCAGGTAAATAAAGAAAGACAAAATACAGCAGGCAGTTCACGAAAAAAAAAATACAAGTGACATGGTTATAATGAAAGAATCACATGTGGTTTAAAGGTTAATGGTGTTGTTGAGCAGGGCATTACCTTTGCTAATCAGACGTCTATTCTAGATCCTGAAAGCAGGATATTTAGTGCCTTTGAATCAGTGGGGTATTTTGTTTACAACCTCGCAGGAGGTTCTGTGATCGAGGTCGAATGGATACTTCAACATGAAAACTGATCAATGAGCCCCGAGACGGGTGAAGGGGAAGGACTGGGTCGATTGAGGGGAAGGTGACTTGTTTGATGACCGTGAGTCGCGCTCACTGCTCCTCGTGGTTTCTTGAGACTCCGAGATGAGCAGTCTCCACCCCAATCTGTGATGAGCCAGCAACAGGGTTGCTCCTGGGTACTATTGTTAGGGTCAATGGGGACATGCCGAATATACCCCGCTCATGAGGATTTGGAGGGATGGCTGCACTATCCGATCCGCTGCGTCAATATAATGGCAACGACTGGAATATAAAAGTAGCATACAAAAGTTCCATTTAGTCTATTCCCAGGAATTCCACATTTGAAATTACGTTGAATCTGCTCTCTTGTTTTTCTTGTAGTTTCTTGATTTTCCATCTTTTTAGAGCCAACGTGCTCTCCGTTCTGCTCCTGTCCCGGTGAAAGTGCGCCCTCTCCAAAGGAGTGATTCGCTACATGGTCACCATGGCAGGGGCAGACACAATTGGTCTCTGTGTTTAACATGACGATGAGAAATGTCATCCTCTATCATTTTACGGACTCAGTCCTGGCCCACACGTCCACTTGTCGTCTTACAGCCTTAATACAGATATCTAGCGTGCAACGCTCCATCTGGGCCAAGGTGCCATACACAATCGACCGCTGCTTTGCCATTTGTTGCCAGAAATTCAAAACAAGATATTGCACCGAAAGAAACGCCGCGGTGATTCTTTCGACTGTGTGTCTGCTGAGCTTTTTGATGCACATTCCAGTTTACTTCCGCTATGAACCCCATTACACTGAGGGTGACATCCAATGGGGCTGCGGTACTTTAACTCTTCACCAGCATGGCAGACTTACAGATGATTGACGAAACATATGCTACCACTGCTGCCACTGTTGCTGATGTTACTGTTGAATACCCTCACCGCCCGACACATTTACTAGTCAACGGAGCTCGGAGGGCTTTGAAGCGTGGCGGGGTCAGTGAGGTCCCTGATCCTGAGATGATGAATAGGAGTACGTCCGTTATTTTGCTCTCCTCCATCTCTGGGACCTTCATAGCGTTGTGGACACCAGTTACGATTATTGATCTATTTTTCCCAATCAACTCACGTTTCGAGGTCGGCGACCCGAAGTCATGGTATCTGGCCATTAAAATCACCATTCTGCTGTTGTATTTCAGCTGTTGCACAAACACCTGTGTTTATTCGTTGACACAGAGGAAATTTCGGGAGGAAGTGATGAAACTAGTAAAATATTCATTTGTTGTCCTTGTTCAGATTTTCAAACCAATCAGGGAGAGACAATGAATCTGATGGCCATCTTCCTCATTTCGTTTCTCGTTTCGACTCTCGTCCTGTTACTGGATCAACCCCAGTATCGTAAGCCACGTGAAACAAAGGAAAGCACACACAAACACACACACACTCACAAAAATATAAACTCACACTCACACACCCCACACATACACACACGCATATACTCACACATACACATATCTACTCTCTCTCTCTCACACACACACACACACACACACACACAAACACACACGCACGCACGCACGCACGCACGCACGCACGCACGCACGCTCACACACACACGCACACACACACACACAGAACACCATTCCAATGCCAAAATGACATCATGACTGCCAAATGAAAGCTACCTACAAATTGGAGGCACATTAACTTTTATTCCGTCTCAAGAAGACTTCATCAATATCGACTTCGGATTTCCGTCAATACCCCCTCTCTACGTGCCCGTGTTTCTCATTCCCAAGGTTCGTTATGGGTGTAAGTGCGGAAACATTAGATGGTTGAGGAGAAGGGACACATCGGTCGGTGTCACATCGTCGGCCGAAGAACCTGCACTTCCTGTTCTATGCTTTAATATAGTTATACTTTAAATTAACGAACACGCTTGGTCATTGATAATTTCAGAATAAATCTTCCTTTCTGACCGTGAATGCAAATTAACATCAGACATTTATATGAGGAGAAGGCGATTATCCAAACACTGGAGCGAAATATTCAATGGCACATTAAGCAAAGATTGCACAGGTGAATCAACGGTTGAAATTCGAATTTACAAAGATGATGTGATTGAGTTGTCTTACAGCATGCCAGTAGGGATCTCATACATCATATTTATTATCGGAGTACATGCATGACATGACATAGGGCGGTACTGTTGCAAGATAAGGAAAATGATGAAATAAACTATAAACCCAAACAAAAGTGGGAAAAGGATTTACACAGATTATATATCACGCCCCAAAATTAAAAATAAATCGGATCCAACATTATCAGATAGAAGTTATCGCTGGAAGAAGGAAATAGGAACAACAGTACATGCAACTTGGGCATGTAAGAAGGTGAAAATATTTTGGGAAGATCTAAATTAGTTAATATATAAAATCACAAAAAATAACATACCAAAAAAAATCCATGGATTAGTCTTCTAAGTAATACATGAAGAACGGAATGAGGCTTCAAATTGGATAAAGCACAAAAAGATTTATTATGATAGCCTTAGGAGTAGCAAAGAAATGTATAATGTCAACTTGGAAAATGGATAGCAAAGAAATGTATAATGTCAACTTGGAAAATGGAAGAGAGCCTGAGAATACAGCAATGGTACATGGAAATGAATAAATGTATTAAATTGTAAAAGATAACATATAATTTGAAAAATAAAGTCACTTTAGTTGAACAAATTTGGGAACCATACATGGAACATAACAGAGTTCTTGCCTCGGACCTCCACCCTTAAAATGATAAGAAGACAAAACGAATTGATCCAGTGTGTAAAAGTAGATGACATTTTTTTTTCGTTTTGATTTTGTGATGACATTGTTTAAAGGTTTTATTGTATTGTATATGTTGAATATTTATTGGTTTCGGAGGGGTGGGAATGGGGGAGGGAGGGTAGGGGGGAAAACGGGAGGAAATGCCACTGTGTATATTTATTGAGAAACGTTTGTATATATTTTGGTTGATATGGTTCATAGTGTGAAAAAAAAATATAATTAAAAAAACCATCATGAAGAAAGCCCAGCTACTCCTCCATTCCCTTTTTGACACTTCCCTCTGTGCGCAGATGCACAACCGTAAGTTTCCCGTCCGGCTCTATCATAGATAGGTGTGGAAGTTGTTCAGCACGGGGTATCAAATAACTACGGACAGGAATGAACGCAACTCAGGGCTATCAGGAAAACCAACCTCCCGTCTATCGATCCATCCACACCTTCCGGTGCCTTGTGGATAAATAATCAATGTATTTTAAAGTATCAATTCCACCCTGACTGTACTCTCTGTTACTTTATCCCGTCGGGTGGAATATGCAAGTGTTTGAATAAAACGCTTCTCACTCGATTCAACGGCACATAGATTATTGCTGTCAGACACTCGAACAGACCTCTCATCAGTGAAGGTAAAGCCTTGCACTGCTTACAATTTGCTCTGTAAAACAGCCGTTTCCACTGGGATATTCAATTACGTAGCATCTCCACATAGTTAATTGAATTAAAAGGAATAGTCTTTTCTAAATTAATAAATCGTGTTAGCTTTTAATAATTGACATGAGCGATCGTAAAAACAAGTTGCAGCTGTGATCCCAGGAATAAGGACAATTTCGGGCCAGGCGGTGAAGATCGCAGCACAATCACCTACCAGGAATGCCGACAATTTCGAGAATGGGATAGAAGTTCTCCGTGGCGTCCATTCGATTATAGGATTGATTCTTATTTTGCACAGGACATTGTGAAGCTTAATTTAAGGACAGCCGATTCCAATGGGACATAATTTTAATAACATCTCCATAGACTCGATTTAACACTCCCAACCAGTTCATTCTAAATTAGTTGCTTAGAAATCAGCCCATAGCAACTGACATGAAACAAGGCTCAGGTGTGAGTCGCTGCCACATGTGACCTGGAACCTTGGCAGCGGATCGTCATGTTTATCCATTTCTGTTGGTTTCGATTTGTCCTGGTCCAGGAGGGAATTTAGTCTGACCTCTTTGCGTCAGCCTGCGTTCTTCGCTTCTAGAAGCGTCCATCTGATAGACAGATGCATTATTACAACTCACAAATCTAATTTTACAGCTACCATCTATGATAAGCACAAGGTCTGCCTTATACAGGGTCCGTGAATTCTCAGTCCAAGAAATGCGAGCGGGAGAAGGTGGCGATGGGTCGATGGGAGGCCCCATCTTTGGATAAAAATACCGAGGAGAGAGATTGGGGAAGTTGCGCGTGACTGATAAAATATAAGAAACACAAGAACTGTTGTTGCTCGAAATGTGGCTAAAAATCGGGTAACTCGAGTAAGGGCTGATAAGGTGTTTGTAGGTGTGCTGCGGGCGACCATTGCTTAATTCGGTACAACCTCGCAGGCTGAAGGGATTGCATTGTGCTCGGATGTTCATTGTGTTCTCAACAAATCCTGCAGCATCTGCGGAGAGATATGGGCAGACAACATTTCGGTTCGTGACCTCTTAGTGAAGGAATGTCGTGCAGTCGCATATCAGCTATGATTCCTGATATATAGTTAGTAGATGCGGCCACCTCTCCTGTTTCTAATCGGTAAATAGGAAGATATTATCATTTAAATTGATAAAAAAAATAAAGATAATATGGCTGTTCTACATTGCGCTGTATTAAATATACTTGAACCTCCTAATCATAGAATTGAAGAGTAGTCATTCCATCCATCCAGTCCGTGCTGAAACATTATTTTGCATTGCCCAAAATGGTTTGTAACCGAACCATACTTCTACATATCCCTCCTTTCCAAAATGTTCTTTAATGTCATAATTGAACCTGCATTCACCATTTAATCTGGCAGCTCGATCACTCTCTCACCACTTGTTAATATATTCCCCAAATTCGGCCTCGAAATATATCACTTTTAAACTTTAACTGATGTCCTTGACTTCTGGTCTCATCAAACGTCTGTGCGGAAATCCCGCTTGCATTTACTCGAGATGTACCATTACATATAGCTTCAGTGTTAGTTCTCTGGCGTTGAGAGGAAAAAGGTCGAAACAGGTTTCTCGTTTCCCTCGAACTCGGTTCTTCAACTCCCGGCAATACCTATTGTAAACCTTTGCTGCCAGTTTTCAATCTTTATTGAGGTATTTTCCGTAGTTGGCTGACACAAATTGCCCACAGTATTCCAAATGTGCACTGATCAATGATTAACACGTCATAGAAATCTTCTTCGTTCTCCTTCAAATGAACCGGACCTGGACGAAAGGGAATTCCAGAGATCAGCATCTCTGGGTGTTTAATTTTCGAAAGTTGGTAGAAATTTATCTCCGTCTCGTGAATCTTCTTCGCAATGTGAGGAGGGTGAAGAGAGTGGATGGCTGGAGATGGGGATTTTCAGATATTGTGTGTTTACACAAAGCTGTTGGAAGTCTTGGAAGAAGTTATCAATGGGAATGTTACAGGCCACAGGAAGTTGAGATCAATTCAAATTCCCATTTAGTGAATCTGAAGGAAATTAGATGTCAGGTCTGATGTGTTTGATCGGTGTAGCAGATCACATAGTGAGCGATCCAATTGTCAAGAAAGCGCCGCAGCGTCTCTCCTTTCCCGGCATCTGGGGAAATTTGGATGGTCATGTGCATACCTCTGCTTTTGAATGCTTTATTTAAATTGTGAGCCACGTTATATTCAAATATACTCAAATAGAATAATCCGTGCAAAAAAAATATATATATACTAATTCGTAAACTCCTTCAAAGGGATAGGATAGTGGTCTTGAGACCATGTGTGATGTTGGGATTTAGACTTTGGAGCAAATAGCATTCGATGTGATGTGGCTTTCGACCGATGGGGCTTTGATCTGACATCATCCATGGTCACGGAAGGCCTATTGATTTGAATCGCATTTTCCGACCGTCGATCTTTGTTCTTCTCCCAGTGATGCTGCTGGCCAAAACCTGTTCCTCCAACCCACGGTGGATCTGCAGGCTGCTCAGTGTCGGTACGTCCACATTCGCTCAGAAGGAGATGAGATGCGGAGTTCAGTCAGAGGAGATATCTGCAGGAATCCCGTAGGCTGCTGACGTGGATCACCGCGTGAATAACGTTTTGCAAATATCCGTGTTCAACCATTTTTTATTTTAATATCTCATGTGAATTTCTTCGGAGGCTTTCCTTCTATAACAATACAATGGAGCGGTAAAGGGCTTCCCTGTGGCTCGATTTGCATCTACCTTCCAACAGTTGCAAAGAAACGTTGCTTCTGTCTGCAAAATGATATATATTTTTTTTCCTTTTTCGCTCACTAACTGACCTCTTGAGTTCTTCGAGAAGATAAAACTGATTCACACGGCGCTGAAAGATTACCTTCTCCCAACTGGCCCACCCCAATCAAACATATCCCCACACATAGTGGTCACACCTGCCTGTGCTTGACCGATAACCCTCGAAACCACATTCTAGCCATGTATCAGTCAAAATGTTTTTCTTTATAGTTACAATAATGCCAGCCCCAAATAACCCGACCGGGAGCGCATTTCTGTCACCCCTCAGGATCAGAATCAGGATTTAATGTCTTAAATAAGTCATGAAACATGGTGTTTTGCGGCAGAATCGGAGCGCAAACAAACACATTAAATCCATGTTATGGCACTGCTATAAAATATAACCATATAACCACTTACAGCACAGTACAGACCAGCTCGGCCCTACTAGTCCATGCCGTAACAAATTCCCACACTCCTAGTCCCACTGACCAGCACCCGGTCCATACACCTCCAATCCTCTCCTCTCCATGTAACTATCCAGTCTATCCTTAAATGTAACCAATGATCCCACCTCAACTATGTCTGCTGGAAGCTCATTCCACATCCCTACCACCCTTTGCAAAAAGAAATTTCCCCTCATGTTCTCCTTTTAATTTCCCCCTTCA
This sequence comes from Narcine bancroftii, assembly GCF_036971445.1. NCBI lineage: Eukaryota > Metazoa > Chordata > Chondrichthyes > Torpediniformes > Narcinidae > Narcine > Narcine bancroftii. The sequence goes on from NC_091470.1 coordinate 183,208,882, forward strand.
ATCTTAAACCATGCCCTCTAGTTTGAATCTCCCCCACTCTTAATTGAAAAAGCCTATCCACATTTACTCTGTCTGTCCCTTTTAAAATCTTAAACACCTCTATCAAGTCCCCCCTCAATCTTCTACGCTCCAGAGAAAAAAAGCCCTAGTCTGCACAACCTTGCCCTATAACTCAAACCTTGAAATCCTGTAAACATTCTTGTGAACCTTCTCTGTACTCTTTCTATTTTGTTTATATCTTTCCTATAATTTGGTGACAAAAACTGTACACAGAACTCCAAATTTGGCCTCACCAATGCCTTGTTCAATTTCATCATAATGTCCCTACTCTTGAATTCAATACTTCGATTTATAAAGGCCAACATTCCAAATGCCTTCTTCGCCACACCATCTACCTGAGTATCAGCCTTGAGGTTACTATTTACCATTACTCCTAAATCCCTTTGTTGCTCTGCACATCTCAATAGCCTATCATTTAATGCATATGACCTATTTAGATTTGCCTTTCCAAAATGTAACACCTCACACTTATCTGTATTAAATTCCATCAGCCATTTCTCAGCCCACACCTCCAGCCTTCCTAAATCACCTTTTAATCTATGGTAATCTTCCTCACTGTCCACAACACCACCAATCTTTGTATCTTCCTCAAACTTGCTTATCCAAATCTCCATCCCTACTTCCAGATCGTTAATATATACAACAAAAATTGTGGACCGTGGACTGATCCCTGAGGAACTCCGCTAGTCACCGGCCTCCAACTGGACAAACAATTTTCTACCACTACTCTCTGACACCTCCCATCTAAACATTGCTGAATCCATTTCACTACCTCCTTGGTTATACCTAAAGCCTGCAACTTTTTTCCTAACCTCCTGTGGGGAACTTTGTCAAAAGCTTTACTAAAGACTAAATAGACAACATCCACAGCTTTCCCTTCATCAACCTTTTTTGTAACCCCCTCAACAAACTCAATCAGGTTTGTCAAGCATGATCTACCCCTGAAAAATATAACAAAGTAATAGCAATAATAGAGCGAAAAGTAATGCATTGTCTTTGATTCATTGATCATTCAGGAACATGATGGCAGCGGAGAGGAATCTGTGCCGCTGAGGGCTGATCGTTTGACTCCTGTACCCTTTTCCCGATGGTAGTATTAGGGTTAGGATTATTCCGAAGATGTAATGTTATGTTGCCTTTTCTCCAATGCACGTGAAATCATTTTTCCGTCCATCCCTCTCTCCCGGCCCCTCCTCTCTCTGTCGTTCTCTCTTTGTCTCTCTGCTTGTTCTCTGGCCCTCCATGTCTTTTTACCATCTCTCTCTCTCTCTCTCTCTCTCTCTCTCTCACACACACACACACACACACACACACACACACACACACACACACACACACACACACACACACACACACACACACACACACACACACACACACACAGACAAATACACACAAACTTGTTTGTACCTCTCCACTGTTTAATTGTGTCTTCCTTGTTGGACCATGTACTTACTTTTGCATTCGATTGATAGTTTTAAATTCTCTCCGTATTGCAGCCTGATTGTTTACACTCGTAATGTATTTACATTTCTTTTTTTGTTTACATGTATAGACTATGTACAGTTTTGTACCCCACCAATCAATGGAAATTCTACCTCGCCCGCAGAAAAAAACATAATCTCGGGGATGTAATTTTAATTAAAAAATATTTTGACATATAGCCCGGTAACTGACCTTTTCGGTCCACGTGCCCATTCCGCTCAGATTACTCAGATTTAACCGAGAGCCCCGGTACATTTTTGAAGGATGAGTGGAAACCTGTGATTCTGGAAAAAAGCCATGCAGACAAGGGGAGAATATAAAGACTCCTGGGGATTCTAACTCAGGTCCGGTCCCGTTCGCCAGTGCTGCATATTCGGTGCGCTGAACTGAATGCCAACCGTGCCACCCTATGTCATGTGATGCATGTACTCCGACAATAAATCTGATGTATGAGATCCCTACTGGTATGCTGTAAGACAGGTCAATCACATCATCTTTGTAAATGGGTCAACAAATCAGAATTCGAATTTGAACCGTTGATTCACCTGGACAATCTTTGATTCATGTGCCATTGAATACTTGGCTCCATTGTTTTGACAATTACACTGGCCATCAATCCACCAGTAATCTTTCGGACAATGGCGATGCTTTTGTATCCCCTTCTCTTCATATAAATGTCTGATGTTAATTCTCATTCACGGTTAGAAAGGAAAATTTATTCCAAAATTCTGAGTGGTGCAGCGTGATCGTTAATATAGAGCATGACTATATTCGAGCAAAGAACAGTAAGTGCATGTTCTTCGGCCCACAATGTGGCACCGACAGATGTGAACTTACTCCTCAACCATCTAATATTTCAATATCTAACACTCACAACGAACAATGGAAAGAGAGGGACACAGCGTCATGGGGAGGGGGCAGCGACAGAAATCAGAAGTCAATATTGATGAAGTCTTCTTGAGATGGAATACAAGTTTGTGTTCCTCCAATTTGCGGGAGGCTTTCATTTGGCAGTCATGAGGCCATATTGGTGTGGCAATGTTGTGTGTGTGTGAGAGCGAGTGTGAGTGTGTATGAGTATATGTGTGTGTCTGAATGAGAGAGAGAGTGAGTGAGAGAGAGAGAGAGAGAGAGAGAGAGAGAGAGAGAGAGAGCGAGAAAGAGAGAGAGAGAGGTTTTCTTTATTTTACGTGGCTTAACGATACTGGGGTTGATTCAATGATGGGACGAGAGTCTAAACGGGAAACCAACTGAGGAAGAGGGCCATCTGATTTATTGTCGCTCCCTAATTGGTTTGAAAAACTGAACAAGGACAACAAATTGATATTTTACAAGTTTCCTCACTTCTTCCCGGAATCTCCCCTGTGTGAACGTATAAACACAAGTGTTTGTGCAATAGCTGCAATACATCAGCAGAATCGCGATTCAAATGGCGAGATAGAGTGACTTCCGGGCGCCGACCGCAAAACATGATGTGAGTGCGAAATATAAGTCACTGACCCTAACCGCTGTCCACAATACTATGAAGGTCCCAGAGATGGCGAATTGCAAAATAATGGACGACCTCCTGTACGTCATCTCGGGATCAGGGACCTCACCGACCCCACACGCTTCAAAGCCCTCCGAGCTCTGCTGACCAATAAAATGTGTCGAACGGTGAGAGTTTCCAACAGTAACATCAGCGGCAGCGGCACCAGTGGTACCATGAGTTTAGTCAACCATCTGGAAGTCTGCTAAGCTGGTGAAGAGTTATATCTTGTTTCAGTATGGCAGCCCCATTGGACCTACCGCCCTGTGTATTTGGGTTCACACCGGAAATAAAGTGGAATCTGCAACAGAAAGATCAGCAGACGTAATTTCTGGCAACAAATGGCAATGACACGGTCATCTGTGATTGACAACTGGGTCAGACGGAGAAATGCACACTGGTACTCTATAGGACGGCTCCAAGACGGGTGGTGGAGGTGTGTGCCAGGAAGGAACGCTGGAACTGCTCAACTCGAGTACTCAAGTAACTACGGTCAGAATGAACGCAACTCAGGGCCATCAAGAAAGCCATCCTCCCGTCCGTCCATCGATCCATCCATAACAACCAGCGCCTTGTTGATAAATATTCAATTTACATGTTAATGTAACAATTCCACCCCGACCGCACTCTCTCTTTCTTCATCCCGTTCGGTGGAATGTGCGCAAGTTCGAAAAGTTGATAAAAACGCTTATCATCGATTCAAGGGCACATAGATTCTTGCTGTCAGACATTTAAACAGACCTCTCACAAGTGAAGGTAAAGCAATGAACTGCTTCAAGGCAGCTCTGTCTTTAACAAGAAATTCTGTACCATTATTGTAACATTATCACCTACTTTAATTCTTTTCCTTGCAGTGCCTGCTCTATTATTTGTGGGTTGATTTTGCTGGATAGCACGTAAAACAACCTCTTTTCACTTTTCACCAGACACGCGACAATAAACAGTTCAAGATTTTGTTATAGTTCCAGTCGCCTCCTCATAGAATGTGGACCCTCTGGAGAGGGTTGAACGGTGTTGCCTGGATTGGAGAACATGTCATATGATGGAAGGTTGACAGAGGTGGGGCTTTTATCTTTTCAGCGACGGAGGGATAGAGTTGAATTATTAAGGGTCTAAGACATTATCAGTAGTTCAGATGGGTGGACAACAAACATAAAAAATGCGGAGACGTGAAATAATGATGGACCTTCCTTTTGTATTTTAGGTATGATGAAATTTATTGGTACCACTGGTCCAGCAGGTTACGTGCTGGTGATAATTCTGCAGGGATTTCGTATGACAGGCCTGGGTAAAGTCACCGACTTTGATTTTGTGAGAAACAGAAGTACCTTCACAGAATTTGCTCGAGACAAAAATTGAGAACAAAGAACTTTTATTATACTATTACAACAATGCAAAGTTGGGTGCTTCCCCTTACCCTGGGAATACACACAGATACTGAGGCTGACCCAACTTTTATACATTTCATTTCAGTACAGAGATACGTTCCCCCTAACATTCTTCTGTCTCCTGAATTGGTTTAGCATTAGGTAATTCTGCCCACGTGGATTCTAACTTCTTATCAGTTTATGTGCCTTCCTGCAAACTTGTTAGCCAGGAAATATCATGTATTTGTTCTTTACTCATTAATCAATCCCCAGGACTTGCTAAAGCTATCTACTTGCTTTCCTGTTTTGAAGATCCTTATTTTATTATATTTTTATAACCCTTCCTCCCATTCTAGCATCCCTTCACCCTGATTTAACCCATAATACTTCATTTCTAATGAGCACTTGCTTGACTCCTCACATTCCTGTATCCCTTCACCTTAAGTTAACCCATAATATTTCATTTCTAATGAGCACTTGCTTGACTCCTCACATTCCTGTATCCCTTCACCTTAAGTTAACCCATAATACTTCATTTCTAATGAGCACTTGCTTGACTCCTCACATTCCAGTATCCCTTACAATCCACCATTTTTCTTTAGCTATGCTTAGTAAATCCCCATTCAGTAGTGTTCTGTTAAGCTTGGTCGCTTTCCCAGCGAGTGAGTAAACGAACTGCGGCCTCAGCATCATCAGACGGAGTTTGGGAAGCATACATCATTTGGGTTGTAGTGACCTGCCAAAGGGACCGTTGACTTAAACACTGCACACAAGTCTTTAGGCAGGGGAGCACCATAATGGCCAGAATAGGGAGTCCAGCTGCTATAAGGGCTATGGGTATCAGATTCCAGTTACCAATAATAAGTCTAGTTCATCCCACACAGGACCAAGGTTGCCCCATCTGAACCTGGGCATGGGAAGATTTTTGAACTCCGGAAGAAGTGTCTTTAACCGCCTGAGTTGTGAGGATTGTCCTTAACCAGTCTTTCACAAACGCTGCCTTCAGCAGCCAACGAGTAATCGAGAGCCAGGCGGTTTTGTTGAACTGTGGCTCGTATCTGTTGTTTTTCTTCAGCCCCTAAATTCAGGGCCATTGCGCTCTGTTTGATGATGATGTCCAAGGCTGCCTGGAGTCTGATTAAACGATTTAAATGCCAAGCAGCTTTAGTTTTCTGCAGCAGCTTACTTCGTTTACAGCTGGAACTCCCCTTACAGTGGTGGGTTTTTTTTAACATTCCGAATATCTGTATGACCCAAAGGATGCTTTACAGGAGACCAAGTTGGGGAGAGGTGTTTCTTTTCACTTAACCTGTGAGTTGCAGCTTGTCTGCGAACATTAGCATAAGTATCACTGAGCCTGTGAGTTGCAGCCTGTCTGTGAACATTAGCATATGTATTAACTCTATCTCTGCCACATGTACAATCCTGACTACCATTCTGTCTGTCTTTGTCCCTCCATCTCCTTTGTGCTACCCTTTAAAACTCCTCTCTTTAATACCTGTAGAGGCCAAAATACAAATCAAATCTACTCCTCTAGAGCCGTTCTGTTCCCCTGGTCCATGTTGGGATCCTATATTATCCCATTCCCCACTATGACTATACTTTATATCTATGCCCTGTGTACATTCTAAAGGTAAATAATTGTCACCTCTGCTGCCCCTATTCCAGGAGGAGTTAATACATCGTGAGTAATTTAGGGATGTCCCAAAAACGGGGAACCAGCAAGTAAACAATACAGTAAATGGTAAAAACAACATTACAGCACTTTTTCCCGGCGTAGTGTAACTTTCAGATCAGAAGGATGAAGGACAGCACGCCCGGTGGAGGGTAGATTATCAATGTCTTTAGTCCGTGGATCAGCAGCTTGTTCAATTTGTTGTATTTGAGTCCACCCCTTTTCTTTCGTTCGCACTGCAGTGTCTGTAATCAAAAGTACACAATAGGGGCCATCCCAGACTGGTTTTAGTTGGTGATCTTGCCATGCTTTTACATATACACAATCACGAGGTTTAATAGAATGAATAGGATACTCCAAGGGTGGGCAGTAACAGCTGCATGTCTATTTTCTCCGTGAGCGCAACCTGTTTGGCAGCTGCATCTGCCTGTCTGTTCCCCTGTGCTTCAGGACAGTCACCACTTTGATGGCTCCGTACATGAACTACAGCTATTTCCTCAGGTAATGTAAGAGCATCTAGAGATTGGACAATTAAGTTTTCATGGATCAACTTTTGTCCTTTTCCTGTTAACATTCCCCGCTCTTTCCAGATCTCCCCAAAGGTGTGCACTACACCAAAGGCATACCCTCGTGCCCACCTTGTTCTCTAGACCCTGGAGAGCTCTACAGAGGGGTTACAATTCACAAGATTGTGCTGACCAATGACCGGGAAGGTGACCGGCTTCAATCACCACTCCTACTTTCCCATCCACTACACTATACCCGCTATAGCGAGTGCCATCAATACAACGAGAAGATCCATCAATGAACCACCTTTCACCCTCCTGTAAAGGCTCATCACTTAAATCCTCTCTAAGTTTGGTCTGTAAATCTATTACCTCTAAACATACATGCTCTAACTCATTTATGGTATTGTCAGAATTTGGAGAAACCAAGAAAGCTGCTGGATTGTGTACTTTATTCGTAATCAGGGTCAAATCATCCCTATCCATTAGAATCGCTTCATATTTTAAAATTCTAGAGTCTGTGAGCCACCTTCCAGCACGTTGTAAGAGAATATTGGGGACTGTGTGAGGGGTGTGAACTATCATCGGGGCACCAAACATAATCTTTCGTCCTTCCTTAACTAAAATAGCAATGGCTGCGATGGCTTGCACACACTTTGGCCAACCACGGCAAACAGGGTCAAAAACGTTTGACAGAAAAGCAACTGGCTGTCTACAGCCTGCCCTCTCTTGTGTTAGTACTCCGGTGGCTACACCTCCTTTCGCATTGGTATATAGGTCAAATGGCTTATTTAGGTTGGGTAAAGCCAACACTGGGGCACGAATAAGGTGCTGTTTCACCAAGTTAAAATCTTTAATCTCTTTCTCTGTCCAGACAAAAGCTTCGACCCCTAGAATCGTGAGTTTATCATAGAGAAATCTGACCAGGCTAGAATAATTTTCAGTCCAGATTCTACAGTAACCCACTAAACCAAGGAATTTCCCAAGTTCTTGGGCATTCTTGGGAGGGGGGATCTGTAGAATACCACGTATCCTCTCTGGACTTATTTTCCTAGTTCCCTGACTTACCAGATGACGTAATTATTTAACTTATGATTGAACAAATTGTAATTTGGATTCGCTCACCCTGAGACCCTAATTCTCCAGAAAATTCAAAAGTTCAACAGTATACTGTTTAACTAATTCGTACGTTTTTCTCGTAATTAACAAATCATTAACGTATTGTATCAACTGACAATTCTCTCTCCGAGGAGCCTCATCTAGTATTTGTTCAAAGACCTGGCCGAATAAATTTGGTGATTCTTTAAAGCCCTGGGGAAGACCCGTCCACCGTTATTGATTCTTGCGTCCAGTAAAAGGATTTTCCCATTCAAAGGCAAACATGTCTCTGCTCTCTGTGGCTAATTGACAGGTCCAGAAAGCATCTTTGAGGTCAATCACACTAAACCATTTACTGAGGGGATCGATTTTACCCATTATTGTATAGGGATTAGGTACAACCGGGTGACGGGTGAGAATAATTTTGCTCAGCTCCCTCAAATCCTGCACTAATCGATAGGTACCGTCTGGTTTTTGGACAGGTAAAATTGGGGTATTAAAAGCTAACATACAAGGTTCGAGTATACCATCTTTCACCAACTGGTCAATTACTGGCTGCAGCCTCTTTCGGCCTGCCATAGGAATTGGATACTGTTTTCATCTAATTACTTGTTCAGAATCTTTTAAAGTAACTTGCAGGGGAGGAATATCTAACACTTCTCTATTGCCTCTTTCTGCCCATACTCCAGGATTTATTAGTTCTCGATCTTCCTCGCTTAATACATACAATTGAACCCTGATACTTGATTCCTATGGTCTGGTGCCGATACCCAATTGGTCTTGTAAATCTCGTCCTAACAAACAAACTCCAGCTTGGGGAACTAGTAAAATATCCTCTGTTATTATCTTTTCTCCCATTTGTATTCTTACACCTCTTAATACAGGGTCTGTAAAGTCTCTTCCTCCTACTCCCGAAATCATCACTGTCCCCTCTATCTTAACTCCCTCGGGTGGTTGTAAAATACTAGACCCGGCTGCCCCAGAATCTACTCAAAAAGGTCATCTTGTCACTGTGGGGTCCTATGCTTAAATTTACCAATGGTTCTCCGTGCAGCGCCACGCCACGGTGTGTATTGACTGAGAACCGTGACCCCCCAATTCATAATCTGCTTCCATCTGTCTGACTCTGGCTTTACCCTACCCTTAATTTAGTCTATGTGTCGTCTGAGTCCAGCGTGTTCGTTAAATGAAGTGATAGGAGAATCAGTTTATTCCACAGCATAAGAATAAAGCTTAACGAGCTCTGGTTCAGTCATTAGTTCATAGGTCACCTGCCCAGTGAGCTATTCCCCAAGACTGACCTCCACTGTCCAGTCTCTACAGTTTATATAGCTCAACCTTATACAGATCAAAAGTTGGCTTCCTTTGCTAGATTTCTTGTATAAGATTTATCACAAGTAATTTCCTGCTCTGCAGTTATCTGGGGTGTAGAGCTCCCATCTTAATCCTCAAGGTCAGAATATCCTGTTGTTTTGATCAGAAATCAATTTATACCCCAGATATTTCTAATTATTTCTTTGTTCTCATCTGGCGATATTCTTCTGTTCTACTCAACACCTCCTTCTGTCTTAGCTTCTTACTGATTCCATTCTCTTTGTTTCTGACAGTCTCTGTCAGGATTCTTTTTGTTTGTGCTAATCAACACCTCCTTTTGCCTTAACATTCCTGCTAAATTGTTTCATACAAATTCTCTCTCTTGTATTTTGGGAACAGGCAATTCTAAACCTACTGTAATCAGCCCACTTTGCTACATACTGTGGCTTCCCCTTACTTTCATTACTCTTTCCCTTCACCATGAGGTAAATATTAAATTGTTACATAGTACTGGATTCATGTATACAAACTGAATAGTACATAAGTATATATTCTACATATTTACTATGATTAATTATCCCCTATATTCCAACACATCAGTGTGTAAGGTCGCGTCTCCCTGGCTTGCATTGGGCATTCTCTCTTAAAATTACGCACCTCCGGGCTAGTCAGGGGCACATTTACAAAACCGAGACCCCCTCCCATGGGAACTTTCCATAAAGGTCTCATCCAGTTAGTTTCTGGCTTATGATGTCTAGGTTCCTGCTCTCTGGGAAATTAATCAAAGGGTTCTGCCCTTTCTTCTCGGAGGGTCTCACACTGCTCTGAATTAAAGTCGCCTCTCTCTCTTGTCAATAGAGGTGGTAATCGAGTACTGTGAAGGGTCATCATACCACCCCTAATTTCTTCTCCTTCCTGTAGCTGTGGGGGAGGAGGGGAAGGTGCAGAAGGGTAGAGCATAGGAGGGGGGAAAGATAGAAGCCGGCATAGGAGGAGCATAAGGTGGAGGAAGGGAATGTAACACATCCCATCCTTGTGTTTCAGGGACAAAAGGTTCCTTATCTTTCTTGTCCTTGCATTCCTTTTCATTCAAAACCAGTTCATCAAACGATCCCCTGAGCCAGCAGGCTGCATATTCCCTGCTCTCAAGATTATCTCTTTGGTTTTGATAGAGCCAGATGTACAATGCCTGACACATCCAGTCCTCATCGGATCCGAACTTTGGCCAATATACCGAATTCCCTTTTATCGGGTTTTTTAACCCATTCCAGACAGCATTACCTTTGTCTTTCCAACAGGTTTTTCCCGCACCCCAATCAGATAGCATTAATCCTAACGGACTTCGCTTAGTTATCTGATTGTCCCGTCCTTCCTTAGCACTATTTCCCTTGCTACTCACACCTCCCATCTAACAGGTAAGTAAAATTCCTCTTACTGGGATCTAGTAGCTATTCCTAGCGCGCTTCCTTAACATCCACCCGTTGTTTGTTCTCAATGCCTCTTCTCGGATATCACTCGCTTCGTCCACTGACAAGTCACCCGCTGTCAGTGAGTCCTGATGAATCAGCCGGGGTGCACCTACCCTCGTTGTCGGGCAGTTTGTCAGTGGAGGGAGTGGGATCCCGGACGAGCCCCCATTTGTAAGAAACAGAAGTACCTTCATAGAATATGCTCGAGACAAAAATTGAAAACAAAGAACTTTTATTATACTATTACAACAATGCAAAGTTGGGTGCTTCTCCTTACCCTGGGAATACACACAGATACTGAGGCTGACCCAACTTTTTTACATTTCATTTCAGTACAGAGATACGTTCCCCCTAATATTCTTCTGCCTCCTAGATTGGATTAGCATTAGGTAATTCTGCCCACGTGGATTCTAACTTCTTATCAGTTTATGTGCCTTCCTGCAAACTTGTTAGCCAGGAAATATCATGTATTTGTTCTTTACTCATTAATCAATCCCCAAGACTTGCTAAAGCTATCTACTTGCTATTCTGTTTTGAAGATCCTTATGTTATTATACTTTTATAACTCTTCCTCCCATTCCAGCATCCCTTCACACTGATTTAACCCATAATACTTCATTTCTAATGAGCACTTGCTTGACTCCTCACATTCCAGCATCCCTTCACCTTAAGTTAACCCATAATACTTCATTTCTAACGAGCACTTGCTTGACTCCTCACATTCCAGTATCCCTTACAATCTGAAGTGAAATAGGGTGCAACGTAGCTCTTTACTGAACACGTCATGCAGCTCCGCAAGTGCCTGTTATCGGCGTCTGGCGAAAATGTGCTCCGGTGAGACTCACTAATGAGAAATTTAAGGGTAGATTGAAGGGGTTGCATTTGTTGGCTATTTGCTCTAAGGCAGTGGAACAGGAGGTCAACAGAACCTAACTGTCCGTGTTCCAGCCGGTATTAATTAAAAAACGATACTGTGCCCTTTATCTTCGTCAAATGCCAGGTTCTAGTCCAATTTTGACTGTCGAAAAGCTCTTGTCGGATGGCAGCATTAGTTTTGTTCTCCATTTTCCAAGTATCGGTGCAGTAAAGAAATGAGATTTGTCTCACGTCTCTCTGATAGCGCAGCTGTCCTCCGAGGTGGTTGGTTTCATTTCCCAATTACTGGACCTCAGGTCAAACGAATCATTGCATCCTGACAGGTCTACAGCTGACCATCCCTCTCCCTCTCTCTCTCTCTCTCTCTCTCTCTCTCTCTCTCTCTCTCTCTCTCTCTCTCTCTCTCTCTCTCTCTCTCTCTCTCTCTCTCTCTCTCTCTCTCTCTCTCTCTCTAAGGATCAGACGTGCCTTACAGTCCTCTCCTGACTCTATCTTATTGTTTTGTCTAGAAATGCCCGTTAAAATTCTTTAAAAGTTTAGATAACTTGAGTGCTATTAATTTAACTTATGATGGTACAATTAGTGGAAAAGAGCAAAAAAAAAACGACAACAGATTATCAAAAAACTACATTTTCCAAAAGTTCACGTTTTGGAGCCTACCTACAGGAAAGACATCGATACTCAGCCTGAAATGGATCCCAGGAGAAAGGTACAGCTTTCGGATGTAGAGTTCAATATTACATCGGTAGAGCCCTCTAAAGAGGACGCCAAACGGCCTTGAGAACAAAGAGTTACTCAGGTTCGCACATATGCAGTAGCATCTGACGGCAATGTTATGAATGAATCACTTGTAGTAACATCAGTTGAAGTACCGGCTGGGGAAAGGCATTTGTCAACTGTAACGGTGGCACTGCAAACTGCACCTTTTGAGATAAAAGAACCTATACAACTTGATGTACTGGGAGAAATTAACACATTATGGACTGGGGAAAATCCCCGCCAGCGTCCTCCAGTCATTGCTAGAGAGGCTGTGGCTGGGGTTTCCACACGCAGTTATACTACAAGGAAGGCAACCAGAATGATGGAAGCAACAGAAGACCCTTCGGTTATACAGAAGAAGCAGGAATCTGTTGAGCCAGAATCTCTTCCAATTGAAAAGATTCTTGTGAATCTTGAATCTAAATTATCTTATACAATGCAGGGATTATCTAAGATTATGACTGAACTTGGTACTAGGTTCAATACTCTGATGGAAATAAATTCTCAACAGATGGCTGAGTTTGGAGCTTTTAAGCTTGAAGTGAGAGATAAATTTAATTCGTGTGAAGCAGATATAGACGAAATACGAGATCAAGTTTCAGATGTGACCAAAATGATCGAAGACTTACAAACTCAAAATAAAAATTTGGTGAAAAAGATTGATTATTTTGAAAACCAATCCAGACGGAACAATATAAAGATTATTGGTTTGCCGGAAGGAATGGAGGGACCAGACCCAAAAAAATTTTTTACTGAATGGATTCCGCAGGTGCTGGTATAATACTGGAACATGCTCACAGAGCCTTGCGTAGAAGACCTATTTCAGGTCAAAGTCCAAGACCTGTTTTGGTTCGTTGCTTGAACTATTACGACAGATAAATAATTTTACGAGTGGCTATTAGAAATGCACAACAGAGAAAATCACCCTTGATGATTCAAAATAATCGAGTTTTCTTCTATGAGGATTTGAGTCAAGAAGTTATGTTCCAACGATGGAACGAGTTGTTGTGGAAGAAATGTTATAAGGCAACCTTTAGATATCCAGCTGTTTTGAAGGTTTTTCAAGATGGTTACCAACCAAAGTTCTTTGATTCTCCAAAGGAAGCTATAGCATTTGCTCAAGAGCTGCCAATTACTCAGTTTCAACAGAGACGTAGTCCGCCGCGATCTCTAAGGAGACAAGAGATGGAAGAAAAGAACCGTGCTCCAAGAAGGAATGGTTGTAATGGTGACTCGGCAGTTGGAGTTGATTAAAAGAAGAGTTGTTCTTTTTTTTCTAATGTTTTTTTTTAAAAAAGGAATATTAAATAATGATGATGTTAGTTTAAGATGAAGTGAGAGTTGGGGGAGAGAACTGGATGGGCACTATTTCCTGAAAGTCATCTGCTACCTGTGAGTTATTTCACACCCATTTTTTTTGGGAGTTACCGCATTGTGCGGTTTAGACGGGAGGGCATATTTTCAACCTCCTACCCGCTTTTTTTTTTCCTTTTTTTGTATTATTAGATTAAAGAGTGAAGTTTTTTTTGTGTTTATTTAAAAAAAAGCATAAGAAAGTATTTGATTGTTTAAAAAACTAAAAATTGATATGGTTTTTTTTTGTAAAGTTTATTCAGTAGATAAGGAATATTTGAATTTTAAATGTGAATGGATGGATAAGTTTTTTTTAATATTTTTTCTTTAACTTTAAGGTGAAAGGAGTGGTAATTCTGGTGCATATTATTTTGCTATTTTAGTTATAGAACGAAAGGAATAATGGGGAAAGTTATAAATTGAATTGTACAATTCTTAATGAGGCTTGAATTTTGTTTGTGGTTTATGCTCCATTTGTTGAAGGTATAGATTTCGTTGTAGATGTGTTTTTATTATTTGGATATCTGAATTTTAATGTAACGATTGGGGATATTTAAATGTGGTATTGGAGCTTTTATTGGATAATTATTCAAGAGTAAAAGGGAAAAATGGTGGAAGAGTACTAAAATTGAATTGTACAATGTTTAATGAGGTTTGAATTTTGTTTTAAGATGGTGGTTTATGTGACTAATATGATGATAGATGTGAAGTTAGTTGATATTTGGTGAAAGTTTATCTCTATAGAGAAAGTTTTTTTTTTCATCTTTTTTCTCATGCTACAATTTTTTTAAAGAATTGATTATTGTTTAAGAATTTTTGATAGACAATGTTACTAACTTTACTAATTTTTTTATATTAAGTATGTGTTAAATATATGTTTCATCTTAACTCTGTTTGTTAAATATATGCATTTAAGTTTGATTTAAATATGTTTTTAAGTCTGATATCTTAGTATTAACTACTTTTCTTTTTGTTAGTATTTTATCGGTTATGTTTTTGTTTTTTTTTTGTAAGTGGGTTTTTTCCCTCACATATATTATTAACTTTATTAATTCTTCACTCTTTATTTTGGGGGGGGGGAGTTGGACTAATTTGAGTTGGGTTATTAATGTGTAATAATTATTGAGGAGGGTATAGTTTATTTAGATTACTGATACTGTATTGTAATTTTATTATTTTGTTCTTAATTTTTTTTAAATGTAATTCTATATGTTATTCATGTTATAAAATCTTAAATAAAGTTAAAAAAAAAGAATGTACATATATACAATTTAATAATTTAATAATGCATTCACCCCTTCCCCTCCACCCCCAAAAAACCCCATAAATACCACTGCAGCTACATAATATTATAATGGAGCCTTTTACAAAAATTATTGAGTACATTAATATTACATCAAAAATTAAAAACATAATATTTAATATATAATAAGATCCATCGATTTTAGATCTTGTTCCCACATTTTAATAAAAAAAGAATAATTCGCATGCAAGTTTTGTTATTTTTCTAAATGAGTACATTGTTTCAATTCATCATGCCATCTTTGAATATTAATTACTACATCATCCTTCCATGTTACTGCTACACATTTTCTCGCGGCAGCCAAAGCCAAACTTATATATGCAATTTGAACTTTATCCAATTACAAACCCCTTAAAACAATAAAGGATCAAGTAACAATGTATATCATACAAATGTTCCGAAAATTTTCTAACTTTTGACCAGAAGTTATGCACCTTGTCACACAACAAGACAGAATGTAATAAAAGTCCATTTTGTGTTCCATATCGAAAACAAAACATCCGAATCCCCAAATCCATATATTTTCAAATTCTCAGGCGTCAAATATATTTAATGTTGATAATTATAATTAACCAAACTATACCTCACATTAAACAATATAGTGATTGTATTTTCACACATCTTTAACCAATCCTCCTCTAAAATAACCACTTGTAAATCCTTCACCCATTTATTTTTAATTTTAAACATAACAGGTTTATTCAACTTCTATTGTAACAAACTATACATTTCCGATATAAATCCTATCTTCAAAGGATCTGTAATTAATATTTGAAATGCGAGTTCAATTAGGAAGCTTAGTTTCTTTGCCAAAATTTCCTTTTAAAAAAGCTAATTTATAGGATAGCCGTTTCCACTGGGACGTTAAATTAAATAACATCTCCACAGACACGATTTAACACTCCCATCCAGTTCATTCTAAATTCGTGATTTAGTAATCAGTCCTTGTTATTCACAGGAAATCAGGTTCAGGAGTGCGTCGCTGCCACACATAACCTGGATAACGAGCAAACAATGAGTTCGATGATATTTAAAAATATTCTTGCAACTGGACAAAAGAAAGAAAAACACCTTTTTCAAAACAATCTTTACCCTTTCGAATAACTTTCTGATCCTATTCTTTCCACTGGGCCATTCAATTACATAACATCTCCACAGACTCGATTGAGCAAAAGGGCCAAGTTATATCTAAATGAATAAACCGAGTTAGGTTTTAATAATTGACATGAGCGATAGCAAAAACAATTTGCTGCTGGGCGCTACAGAATAAGGACAGACTCAAACCATGCGTCGAAGATCGCAGCATAATTACCTACCAGGAATGTCAACAATGGCAGAATGGGATCGAAGATCTCCGTGGCGTCCATTCGTGACCCCTTTTTAGGATAGGAACGATTCCTGTATAGCACAGTGAAGCTAATTTATAGGACAGCCGTTTCCACTGGGACGTTAAATTAAATAACATCTCCACAGACACGATTTAACACTCCCATCCAGTTCATTCTAAATTCATGACTTAGTCATCAGTCCTTGTTATTCACAGGAAATCAGGTTCAGGAGTGTGTCGCTGCCACATATGACCTGGAACCTTGGAACAGAAGTGCACGTTTATCTATTTCTGTTACCTTCGCTTTATTGTCGTCCCAAATCCCTCCTCACCCACTTCCTCCCATCCACCCTCGCTCGAATCCCGCCCACATGCTACTACCCACTACCGCAAAAATCGATGAAAGAATAAAAGGAGATACATCCATCAATAACATAATCAAATGCAACGGAATAGGATAACGCCACCACAACGGGTCGCAGCGAGTTCAAAACTTTTACCTATATAATCCAAATTGTGTTTCCACATTTTCCGACATAAAAAGATAATTATCACGTAAATTATGTTATCCTTTCCAAGGGAATGCACATGTCATCGATGCAAACTTAAATCAGTATATCACTTTTTCATGCAATCGCTATTCATTTCTTTTTGCTATTGCTAAGGCTAATCTCATAAGCGCAATTTGACACCATCTTAATCTTAAATTCAAACCCAACATTTTAACATCTCTTCAGTCACAGGAATACCTCACCAACTCTACCAGTGCACCATACTATCAAGGGTGCATCCCGATGGGGTATGTGGACCTTTCCGACAAACATCCCAGGAAACTTCCAGGGAGACTTCAATGATGCTCAAGCAATCACTCAGCCGCTGTTCCCCACTCGAGAAGACCTCTCACGAGCGTATCATAAGACATCAACAGATCCAGGGTCAGTGTCTTTCCCACTGTTAATTGACTCCCGAATCAACCTCAAAATCGCAGAACGATGTTGCTCCTTCTCTGTACCATCTGATCTCTCTCTTTATGTCTGCAATTTTGAACGGTGTCTTGTTTGTTCTTTCATGTATCCGATATCTATCTGGTCTGCTCACGAAACAACCTGTCCGTGGGCACACGTGACAAAACGCTGGCGGTGAACCAAGGTCGATTTTCGTGCAGTGGCCCGGGGAGGCGCTCAAAGAAGGAGAATAGAAATTAGTGGGATTAGGAGGCCAGTGGGAGGTAGGAAATATCCCCTTCGCAGTGCAAAAAGGTGAGAGAGAGGTAGGTAAGGCGGGCAGTGGAAATAAAGTTATATTTTTCCCATGCTGCCATTGAAATCTTAGAAAGTTTTATATGATAGGATGAAACCGGTTGATTTGTTTTCTCTCTTGTCCACACAGTTCATCTGCTAAATACTCAAAATCACTAATACACAATGGGGATGAGGGATAACTTCAAACGTTCAAATGACTGTAAGGCCAAACAAGACATGACGTTGAAAACGATCCCTTTTATTGATCTCGTTTTTGAAATATCTCTGTATCAATGGAGTCTCTACTTCTAAAGGATGGGACAGCGGTCTCTGCAACCTTGTGTGAAATAGGAATTTAGACACTGAAGCTACCAACATTCGATGTGATGGGGCTTTTTACTGATGGGGCTTTGATCTGACATCATCCATGGTCACGGAAGGACCATTGATTTGAATAGCAGTTCCCGACCGTCGACCATTGTTCTTCTCCCAATGATGCTGTTGGCCAAATCCTGTTCCTACAACCCAAGGTGGATCTGCAGGCTGCCGGGTGTCGCTACGTCCACAGCGTACACTTGCTCAGAAGGATATGGGAGGCGGAGTTCAGCCAGAGGACATATCTTCAGTAATCCCCTAGGCTGTTGACGTGAATCACTGTGCGAAGATCCGTTTGCCAATATCAGTGTGGAAGCATTTTTCATTTTGAAATCACGCGTAACATCACGGCGGAGAAAGATTAGCTTCTCCCAACAGGCCATCCCTAATCAAACATATCCCCACCCACAGTGGTGACAACTGCTTGCGCTTGGCCGATGTCCCTCGAAACCACATTCTAACCATGCATCAGTCTAAATGTCTGTTCAAATTACAATAGTGCCAGCCTCAAATAAACTGTCCGGGAGCTCATTTCAATCAACCCTCAGGATCGGAATCTGGATTTAATGAATATGTTATGCAATATGGTGTTTTCCAGAAGCGTCGTAATCCAAAAATACACATTATATCCATATTATGACATTGCTATAAAATATACAAAAATAAAATAATAAAGGATATCATCGTAGTGTCTTTGGTTCGTTGATCGTTCAGCAATCTGATGGCAGCGGGGGGGATGAAGCTATCATTGTGCTGCTAAGTGCTCGTCTTCAGGCTCCTGGGCACTTTTCCCGATGATAGCATGGCCTGTGTGGACAGAGGCTGCATTTTAAAAATACCGCCTCATATCGATGTCCGGTATTCTGTAGATCATCATTTATGTAAAAGATTCAGTTCCAACTAAAGCTCCCCCACCCCAGCGTCTTCAACTCTGTCTCTTGGTTCTCCACTCCCCTCCGGGCAAATAACGCTGCGCATTCTCCCGATCTGTTCGCCTCATTTGTTTTACTAGCTGACGAAACATTGACTCGGTTTCTAATTCTATTAATACTGCCAGAAGCTTCCGATTCTCATTTTGTTTCATTTAATCTATTGACACAGGTTGTAAACTTGTAAAGGTGTTGAATTTCATTCGATGTCACTGAGAGAAAAACCTTAACTTCCTGGCTTTTTTCGACGACTCAATAACAGGAAGATTTCCCATAGATGGATGTTAATTTTCCTGTCAGTCAGTAAATGATGGAGACGCAAATCTAGGAATCTGAAGGAGCTGTGAAACCCGAATCCTGTATCTCATTTGTGTCTGTTTTAATAGTTGCAGAACCGTACAACTATGAAGCTGGAGGGAATACCGAGTCTTTGGGGGCTGAATAGACACGATGGGATGCTAGATATCCCTGAATTTCAATAATCCGGCCATTCTAGCAGAGAATCCGCGAAAATGTATCCTAGTTTGGACGTATTTTGTTAACACGCGGACGGTGGTTTTATAATTCTGCCTTTTTTATAAATTGTAAAAGGAAACAATGTGCAAATTTTTGAACCAATAAAGTTCGACGTTGCTCTCCAACTGAATTTCTCTAAGAGACCTGGCTCAGTGGTAGCCAGAGCTGTGTATAAATCGCGTCGTTTGTGTATTTCTCCCAAGATCATACCATTTGTTGCCTCTTCTCCATGGCAACATAATTCTCTTTTCTTTCCCTCCGACTCTCCATCCCCCTTCCTCTCGGTCGGACTATGTTCCTTCCTGTATCAATTTCTGTCTCTTTCCCTCTCTTTATCCCATCTATCTCTCTCTATCTCTCTTACACACACACACACACACACACACACACACACACACACACACACACGCACATGCACACGCACACGCACATGCACACGCACACACACACACTTCTTTGTATCTCCCCACTGTTTCATTGTTTCTCCCTTGTTGAACCATGTTCTTACTTGTGCATTCGATTGGTAGTTTTAAATTCTTTCTGTATTGCACTATGAATGTTTACATTCGTTTTGTATTTACATTTCTTTGTTTGTTTACATGTATAGGCTATGTACAGTTTTTTGCATCACCAATAAGTGGAAATTCTGAGGATAAATTGCATTCGTGGTCAGAATGGAAACTTTATTCCGAAATTCTGAGTGGACCTGCGTGTTCGCTAATGTAAAGCATAACAATTTTAGAGCATAGAACAGGAAGTGCATGTTCTTTGGCCACGATGTTACGTTGAGCGATGTGAACCTATTCCTCAAACATCTAATGTTTCAATACTGAAAATAAATTATAGGCCGAGGAAAAGAGAGGGACACAGCGACATGGAGAGGGGGTGTTGTTGGAAATCAGGTCGATCTTGATGAAGTCTTCTTGAGACCGAACACAAGTTAGTATTTAGTGTTCCTCCAATGTGCGGGTGGCTTACATTTGGCAGTAATGAGGACAAATTTGTGTTGGAATTGTGTGGTGTGTGTGTGTGTGTGTGTGTGTGTGTGTGTGTGTGTGTGTGTGTGTGTGTGTGTGTGTGTGTGTGTGTGTGTGTGTGTGTGTGTGTATGCGTGCATGCGTGTGAGTGTGAGTATGAGTGTGTGTTAGTGCGTGTGTGTGTTTGTGTATGCGTGTGTTTCTTTGTGTGGTTTTCTTTGTTTTACGGGCTTTATGATACTGGGGTTAATTCAGTGATAGGACGAGAGTCGAAACTGGAGACGAACTGAGGAAGAGGGCCATCTGACTCATTGTCACTCCCTAAATGGTTTGAAAAACTGAACAAGGACAACAAATGGATATTTTACCAGTTTCTTCACTTCCTCCCGAAATCTCCTCTGTGTCAAAGCATAAACACAAGTGTTTCTGCAGCAGCTGAAATACATTAGCAGAATCGTGATTCTAATCGCCAGATACAGTGACTTCGGGGCGCCGACCGCGAAGGTTGAGGTGAGTGGAAAAAATAGGTCAATGACCATAACCGGAGTCCACAACGCTATGAAGGTCCCAGAGATGGCGAAGAGCAAAATAATGGACGACCTCCGGTTCGTCATCTCGGGATCAGGGACCTCACCGACCCCATAGCGCTTCAAAGCCCTCCGAGCTCTGCTAACCAGTAAAATGTGTCGGGCGGTGAGGGTATTCAACAGTAACATCAGCGGCAGCGGCACCAGTGGTAGCATGAGTTTAGTCAACCATCTGTAAGTCTGCCATGCTGGTGAAGAGTTATATTGTGTTATAGGATGGCAGCCCCATTGGACATCACCCACAGTGCATTGGGGTTCATAGCTGAAATAAGCTGGAATATGTATCAAAAAGCTCAGCGCACACACAGTCGTTAGAATGACGGCGGCGTTTCTTTCGGAACAATATTGTGTTTTCAATTTCTGGCAACAAATGGCAATGAAGCGATCAATTGTGAATGATACCGTGGACCAGACGGAAAATTGCACACTGGTTCTCTGCATGACGGCTCTCAGGCGGCAAATGGAAGTTTGTGCCAGAAAGGAACGCGGAAAATGATAGAGGAAGACGTTTCCTAAAGTAACGTTAAACACACAGATCATTGTGTCTGCAACTGCCATGGCCACCATGTAACGGATCACTCCTTTGGAGAGGCCGGGAATTCCCCGGGACAGGACCGCAACACAGAGCAGGTTGGCTGTAACAAAATGGGAAAAGAGGAAACGACCATCAAACTTGCCCAATTGCTTTAACATGATTTTAACAGCAGAGTCTCTGGAAATAACAACCAGAGCATTTGTTTCTCCGCAAAATGAAGAAGTTGGCAAACTTCAAGGCAAGATGGCGCTACGGAAAGGAAAGCACAGCAACTCCTCCATTCCCTTTTCGATACTGCCCTTTGTGCGCAGATGCACAATCGTAAGTCCGGCTCTCTCATGGGAAGATGTGAAAGTTTCCCAACACAGGGACTCAAGACACTATGGCCAGGAATGAATGCAACTGAGGGCTATCAGGAAAACCAACTTCCCGTCTATCGATCCATCCATACCTTCCGGTGCCTTGTGCATAAATAATCAATGTACATGGTAACGTATCAATTCCACCCTGACCACACTCTCTCCTTCTTTATCCCGTCGAATGGAATATGCACGAGGTTGAATAAAACGCTTCTCACTCGATTCAACGGCACATAGATTCTTTCTGTCAGACACTTGAATAGACCTCTCATAAGTGAAGGTAAATCCGTGCACTGTTTATAATTTGCTCTGTAAGACAGCCATTTCTACTACTACATTCAATTGCATACCATCTCCATATAGTCAATTGAATTAAAAGGAAGAGTCCTTTCTGAATTAATAAATCGAGTTAACATTTAGTAATTGACATGAGCGATCATAAAAACAAGTTGCAGCTCTGAGGCCGGGGATAAGGACATTTTCGGGCAAGGCGGCGAGTATTGCAGCACAATCGCTTACCAGGAATGCCGACACTTGCAAGAATGGGATAAAAGATTTCCACGGCGTCCATTCGTGGCACCTTTTGAGTATAGGAACGATTCTTGTATCGCATAGAACATTGTGAGGCCTAATTTATAGGACAACCGTTTCCACTGGGACTTTAAATTAAATAACATCTCCACAGACTCGATTTAACACTCCCAACCAGTGAGTTAGTAATCCGCCCATAATAACTGACACGAAGCAATGTTTAGGTGTAAGTCGCTGCCACACGTGACCTGGAACCTTGTCAGGTTTATCAACTTCAGTTGGCTTCGCTTTATCCTGATCCCACAGGGAATTTATTCTGAACTCCCTCTGCGTCAGCCTGTCTTCTTCGGTTCTAGGAGCGTCCATCTGATAGTCAGATGGATTATTTCGACCAGCGAATCTAGCTTTCCAGCTATTATCGATGATAAGCACAAGTTCCGCTTCATTCAGGTGGTTTCAACCGCTGTCAAAGAGAAGAAAACGTTCAGCCAAACTGTACCTGCAGCCAGAAATGTAACCGCCGAGAATTGGCCCCTGTGATTGAAGGCGCCCGTCCAAGAAATGCCAACGGGAGAAGGCGGCGATGGTGCGATGAGAGGCCCCATCCTGGGATAGACATAAGGAGGAGAGAGAGATAGTGGAGACGCGCGTGACTGATTAAAATATAAGAAACACAGGAAATGCAGGTGCTAGAATCATTGATAAAAAGCGGGTAACTGTAGTAAGGACTGATAAGTGGGTGTTGGGGAACCATTGCTTAGGTCGGCACAACCTCGCAGGCTGAAGGGATTGCTCTGTGCGCCGATGTTCCTTGTTGTCCCAACGAGTCCTGCAGACAATGTTTCGGCTCGGGACCTCTTAGTGAAGGAATTTCGTGCAGAAGAATATCAGCTATGATTGGTGATATATAGTTAGTGGATGCGGCCACCTGTTCATAATAGGTAAATAAGAAGATATAAACATTTAAATTGATACAAAAAATATGGCTGATTTATATTGCGCTGTATTAAACATCCCTTAATCTCCTAATCATAGAATTGAAGAGCAGTCGTTCAGCCCATCTAGTCCCTGCTGAAACATTATTTTGCATATCCCCATTGTCTTGTAACCGAACCATATCTCTGCATATCCCTCCTATCCAAAATGTTCTTTGCTATCATAATTGAGCCTGCATTCACAATTTAAGGTGTCAGCTCGAGCATCCTCTCACTACTCGTTCACATGTTCCCACGATTCGGCCCCTGAATATGTCACATTTCAACTTTACCTTATGCCCTTTACTTTAGGTCTCACCAAACGTCTGTTGGAAAATCCCGCTCGCATTTACTCGAGATATACCGCTTATTAATCTAAATATAACTTTAGCGTTTGTTCTCTGGCGTTGAGGGAATAAAATCTAAACAGTTTTTTTTCCCTCGATCTCGGCTCCTCAAGTCCCGGCAACACAAATTGGAAACATCTGCTGCCTGTTTATAACCTTTTTGGATGTATTTTCTGTAGTTGGCTGACACACATTGCCCACAGTATTCCAAACGTTTACACATCAATGTTTAACACCTCACAGAAATCTTCGTATTTCTCTTTTAAATGAGCAAGTTTTTTTTTTGCCTCGACGGGAGGGAATTGCAGAGATCGCCATCTCTGGGTGTTTAATGTTCCAAGGATGGGAGAAAATTATCTCAGTCTCATGAATCTTTTTCGGAATGGCAGGAAGGTGAAGAAAGAGTGGCTGGAGGGAGATGGGGATTTTCAAATATTGTGTGTTTAAACAAACTTGTTAGAAGTCTTGGAAGAAGTCATCAATGGGAATGTTACATGCCACTGAAAGATCAGATCAATTCAAATTCCTGTTTAGTGAACCTGAAGGAAATTAAGTGTCAAATCCGACGTGCTAGGACTGTGTAGCAGGCCACATAGTGAGTGATCAGAAGGAAATAGGATGCAGAATAAAAGCGGGGGAGGACTATACTTGGGGACATCCCTCGATATCACTTAAATAGTTCGTCAAAGGCACCGTTTATGTTCCATACATTTAATAGAGGGGTGATTGACGATCGTGAGCACGATGTCTCTGTTGGAGAGTGTGCAAATGAAGCATCTTTAATTTGGAAGTGGGTTTATACCACTGAATCATACATGTCACTTTGTGCCTGCTTGAATAGTTGCAGAGCGGTAGGATATGGTGGTGGAGCCAAGGCTGAGTCTTTGGGGGCAGTATAGATTCGATCGGTTCCTAGATGACACTGAATTCCAATGATCTGGCTATTCCTGAAGAGACATCGTTAAAATATCTCCTTGTTCGGATGTAGTTTGTTAATATTAAGACCGGTGTTTTGGATACGGCGTTTTTATAAATTGGTAAAGGAAATAATTTGCAAATGCTTGAACCAATAAACTTCGATGCTGCTCTCCAACGGAATTTTCTTCAGAGTTCTGGCACAGCTGCTGCAAGACCTGCTGAGAATTCACTGCATTTGTGAATTAGTCCTAAGATCATAAAATTCTGTTACCTTTTCTCCATGGCTCCCTCTCTCCTTCCCCACTTTTTCTCTTTCTGTCTCTCTCTGTCTCTCCCTTTTTCTCTTTCTATCTCTCTCTGTCTTGGGTAAACTTGTACCTCTCACTTTGTTCATTTTAGATTGGTCACAGTGTTTGAACTACCGAAAGAAAATAGACACACACACCGAGAGCAGTTCAGATTATACAAATGTTTATTACAAATTCAAAAGCTGATTTCACACTACAATATGCAAGCCCTTCCCAACTATACTTATCAATGCTTGGACTGGTCCCAACTGCCGAAGCGAGGCAACGACTGCACACTTGTCGTAGGTTGTCAGAGCGCCGGTAGCAGATTCTCCACCTCCCCTGACAGGGATGTTGGCTGGACTCCAGAAGTTCTTCTTCTTCTTGCTGAGAGATGTTGCCACCTCTCGGAGAGTCTCTCTCTTCAGCAGCGGGACCTTGCCTTATATTACCCAAAAACTGCTTACCCAAGCACCTATTCCCAGCACAGCAAGAAAGATAAGCAAGCAAGCTAGCATGCTAGGTTAATTAACAAATAACATAATTTTCAGCTTATCATTTTAATACAATGGTTTATTCTACATCAAGGCTAGACTCTGACAGTCTGTGACCAAAAGAAGCAGGAAGATTAAATGTTCTCGGTACACAGATGTCCTTTCTTCAGATAACAGCATCTCTGGCCCCTCGGTGGAATTTTGCTTATATCTGCTGAGTCTAAAAACAATTAGGTTCTCAGCCTTGCAGAACCCAAAGCTGCAAGTTTTTTTTTTAAAAAAAGGTTCTCAGCTCTGCAGAACCAAGAGCTGGAAATTAAGAAAAAAAAACAGGTTAAAAAATAGGTTAGAATCTTCCATTACATTCCACCCCTTGGTCACAGGCTGTCAGACACAAGACTTGACAAGCATTTGAGTACAAAAAGAGCGTAAAAGAGAAATCAAAACGACAATAATCACAAAAACAAGCAATAAAGCGAACAACCAACGGAGAATATGGTGGCCCAACCCCCGGAATGTACCAGCTAACTATGAAAAAGTATTCCAACTAAGGCTTACATTATCCTTGTTGGCCACAATACCCAGATGCTGGAGCTCACGAAAAGACTTCGAGACATGCTGAATAATAACAGAAACATTAGTGGTTACATTAGGAATATAAGAGCAACGTTCAGAACCAACAACTGCACACGTGCCACCCTGTTTTCCTAACAGAAAATCCAAGACCATACGATTCTGTAAAGCCACTCTCCTAACGGCAGAGAGTTCATCATTAAGGTCACTAAGGCCCTGATTTGCAGACAAAAGAGCAAAGGATGTCTCATTGGCAATAGAGTTCATCAGATCGTATAATTTGTGAATCTCTAGGGAAATGTGAATACCGCCATAACCTGGCATCAAGGCACCAAGGACAATCTCGGCACCTGAAAGGTGACGTCTATGCCGAAGGACAGCGGACCTATGCAGGAAATATGGTGCAGGTAGGGGACGGCATATGCTAAATAGCAGCAACCACCCCAGGTAAGGGGCAGCCAGGCATAGGCGTGAGACCCACAAACCCAATAAGTCCCGTTCATAGGGGGCTTGGAAATAAAAAGGGAATATATCAGACAATAACTGAATCCCAGTGAATCGGCAGGTTTGGCAGGGAATTTACAAAAACAGACAGAGCCCTTCACATATTGGGAAACAATAAAATAGAGGGGTGTGATATGAGAGAAGGTAGAAATATGCCATCCTCGGAAAATGCCCAAAATATCACTCAGATTAAAGAAACGAGCCTCTTCAGGCACAGGCTGACCAACATCAATGTAAACTCTTCCTTTGGAGGAGTCAAAATATTTCCAGGCAGCAAGTTCTTTTCGGGTGAAAGGAATGGGGATCATGGGAATGCCTGTACTAGCATGCAAAGTGCCTATAGTACAAATCCAACAATCAGAAACATTTAATCGGTGAGCGTATGCATAGGAAACATGGAGAAAGGAATTGTCAGACAAATCTGAAGGAATGTTTGATGGCGAGGTAGACCACCAATTCTCCACAGAACTGGAATCCTTCCACCACTTAGCAACAGGTGGAGCAGAGTTATTACAAGATACAAAGCGAGCACAAAAACGACCCTCTCAGAAGTAGGGGGCAACCTCTTCAGTTGGTCCATCTACAAACAAAATATAAGAACCAACACTGGCAATAACATATCTATATAAGCTGCGCTTGAGGCGAGTGACCGAGGACTTCCTTGATGTAATGCACCAGACTGTGTCTCCCAGGGGCAACTCACTCGGAACGTCCTCGTTATTACAAATCCAATTGTTGGCACAAAAACAGATGTTAAGCCAGATCACCAGGAGCGTAAAACGGAGAACCTGGAACAAAGAAGCCTGACACATGTCACTCACGATACAGTAAGCATTCAGTGTTTAAACAGACTAAATCATCCTGTCCCTCAATAGCTACCCATCGTGTGTTACCCTGGGCAGGTGTCACTATTTCTCCTTTTACAGGTAGTGCCACCCATACCTTTTGTCTGGCATTCTCTAGTTCAGGAGTGGGGGGAAATTATTGTTTTTCCTCTGGAATAGGCTGTAGTTCAGAAGCATGAAGAAGTCGGTGGAAAGGTGGACCTCCTTTTAAAGGGCGATGATTTAAATTGTCGACTGCCTGCTGCAGCACATGACACCACCCATTCAGGGTTCCCAGTGGTGTTAAAAAACGAATTTGTTCCTTCAGTAAGCTATTCATTCGTTCAACTAGCCCAGCAGCCTGTGGGTAATAAGGAATATGGTGAACCCATAAGATACCGTTGTAATTTTCCCAATCACAGATTGCCTTTCAGGAGAAGTGCGAGCCATTATCAGACTGAATCTCCTCTGGAACATCATAACGAGAAATCAAATGATTTAGTCCTTGGATAGTACTAGCTTGGTCAGCCGTCTTGGTGGGAAAAGCAAAAACCAGGCCCGAAAAGATGTCAACCATTACTAGGATGTAACGTTTACCCATACAGTCTGGCATGGGGCCTATTTAATCAATTTGCCAAACCGCAGCTGAGCGAGCACCCCATTTTATTCGGCCATGAGGACAAGGATGAACGACACGGGACTTCACAAGTTGACATTCTGGGCATGTACACACGACCATGCGGACATCATCCTGATGGACAGGTAAAGCATGGGTTTGGGCCCACATAGCTGATCCCTTCTCCCCCAAATGACCACTCTGTTCATGTGCCCATCGAGACACGGGGATGGTATCAGCACGGCTGATGGTGGCAACCTGATCTGCAACTGCATTATGTTGTGCCATGTTAGTCGCCACATTAGTATGGGCATCAACGTGATACACAGTTATCTCACGGCGGTGGGAAGCATCCCACAACAGCTGCCACAAGTCTTTGCCGCACACTGGGCGGTCATGTATCATCCAGTCATTCTTTTGCCAATCAGGCATCCACACTACAATTCCATTAGCCACAGCCCAGGAATCAGTAAACAGACGAAGAGGGTGATCATGGGGATCTACTGGTAAAGTGACTGCCTTCAACTTAGCATACTGATAGGAACCACCATCCCCCTCCTCTGATAAGTGAGTTCCTGACTTGGGATGGTAAGCCACTGCCTTCCACTTTTGCTTTCCTTGCACCCACCGGCTGCTACCATCAGTAAACCAGGCATCCTCTTGTTCTGCTGGAGTGCGCAAATCATATGGTTTACCCACTGAACTGGTGAAGGGTGTAAAGGAGGGGGCAAGGCAGGTTCAACGTCCTCATTACGAGACAGAAGATCAGCCACCTGTTCGTGTATGCGGCCCACACCTTCAGGCCCTCTGGTTGCACGACTCTGAATATACCACTTCCATTTAACAATAGAAGACTGCTGTGCCCGCCCGATCTTTAGATTAGCATCATTAGCCACAACCCAATTCATTATTGGAAGTGCAGGTCTCAATTGAACATCTGCATCACCTGTCATTCTTTCAGTCTCCAGCAGGGCCCAGTAACAGGCTAGTAACAGTTGTTCAAAAGCAGAATAACGAGTGGCAGCCTCAGGCATGGTACGTGACCAGAATCCCAGCGGGACTCGGCGACCCTCTTCTTTCTGCCAGAGGCTCCAGCAGGCCACATCATCAGTAACGGAGACCTGTAGTTCGTAGGGGGTATCTGGAATGCGGGGAGGAATGGGCAAGGCCTGAAGAATATCCTGCTTGGCGGACTGGAACGCCATTTCCTGATCATCACCCCATACAAAGTCTGTTTTCTTTCGGGTAACCTTATACAGAGGACGTAAACGCAATGCCAAGTGTGGAATATGGCGTCGACAGTATCCCAATAACCCTAGGAAACGCTGGGTCTCTTGTTCGTTAGTAGGAGTGGCCAAGTCTGTGATTTTGTTGCGAACTTTATCGGGAACCACTTGTGCTCCAACATGCCACTGAATTCCAAGGAAAATAACTGTCTGGGACGGGCCCTGTACCTTTGCGGGGTTAATGTCCCACCCTCTTTGCATCAGGGTATCTTGGACACTCTCCAAACCTTCCTGTACCTTCTCTTCTGTGGCCGCTTGGATCATCACATCATCAATATAATGGTGAATTGAGAGGGAAGGCAATACTGGCACCGTCTCCAGGTAACAGGCAATTAGGTTGTGGCAAATAGTGGGAGAGTGTACATAACCCTGAGGGAGGCGAGTGAAGGTATACTGGCGCCCCTTCCAGGTAAAGGCGAACTGATCCTGTGAGTCCTCAGCTATAAGAATACTGAAGAAGGCGTTAGCAAGATCAATGACAGCATACCATGTTCCTGAGTTCCCAGTAGCAATGTTTTCAATAAGGGTAACAATGTCCGGAACTGCTGAAGCAAGTGGTGGGTCATGTTTGTTC
Organism: Narcine bancroftii; assembly: GCF_036971445.1. Classification (NCBI taxonomy): domain Eukaryota; kingdom Metazoa; phylum Chordata; class Chondrichthyes; order Torpediniformes; family Narcinidae; genus Narcine; species Narcine bancroftii. The sequence continues at coordinate 183,238,449 of NC_091470.1, forward strand.
AAAAATCGATAATCAACTGTCATTCTCCAGGAGCCGTCCGGGCTTTAACAGGGCTATTAAAGGGTGACATTGCGTGCCTCACTACCCCTTCTTCTTGCAAAGCATTAATGGTGGCACTAATCTCTTCTTGCCCTCCAGGGAGGCGATGTTGTGGAATGCACACTGGTTTCATGGGGGGTGGCACCATCACAGGATCCCACTTAGCCTGACCCACTACTAGTTTTTTTGTAATAGTCCGAATTCCAAATGCAAATCCCCCTTGGCTAGTATTAAGGGCCGTACCGGCCAACATATTAATACCCAGGATACACTCGTCAGTAGCAGCCACCAGGGCATGTAACCAGATAGGGGAAGGGCTATCACCCACCGAGTCACGGACTTTTATTTCCTTTGCCAGGGTGACCGCCCCTCCCAACCCCTCTATTCGAAAGGTCGGTCCAGTCCAGAGGTCGGGGTTACCCAGAATCACTGAGTGTTCCGCACTGGTATCAACCAAGGCCAAATATTGGCGGTCATTACCCCCACCCCAATGGATTGTTAACGGTATGTAGGGCCGTGGGTCCCCGTATATCCGTTGTATCTCAATGGTGTAGACACGGGAGCCCTGCCCACACCTTCATGCTTTAGTAGGGTTCGGGGGCTTCCAGGCCCACGTGCCACTATTATCCATTAAAGCCTTGTTAACCATTTGTTGTATCTCATCACGGGTAACTGAAGCAGGAGAAGCCTGCTCGTTAGAAGCAGCAGGGGGAGCAGAGGGCACAAATGGACCAGGAGGACTCAGCAGCTGGGGATGATGTTCCCCTGCTTTTCTCTTATAAAGGGCATAAAGGACCGCAGTAGGTTTCCCACCAATATCACTTTTAGGTACGCCTAACTTTAACAAGGTTAGAAAAAGGTCCTTTCTTGTCAGTCTGTTATTGGCAGCAGCCCCTCTCCTTTCATCCTGATTGTCTGATTTAACCTGGGCTGTACATGAGCGGAATTTACCTCCTAGTTCTTATTCTAGAAGCCCAGATAAGGCATGCACCACCTCAGACACAGGGTGCCCAATTAGTGGACTAGTTACGGACAGAACCAGCCCCCGTGTAGTAGGTTGGGCGGAACAAACCAATCTGGTATGCATTTCGGCCGTGAATATCTCTTCATCAGGGCTCCCCTCGTGTACCCACAGCCTCAAACGCCCTGCATACAAGGCAGAGGCCAGGGCCTGTTGACGAATTACTGCTATGCCCTCCTCTGTGGTTCTCCAATTGTTCTGCAAATGTAAATCCCAATCTACTGGTGATGGGTATACTCGTAGCAGGGCGTCCCCTAGGGTAGTAAGTAAGTAATCCATCTCTCTCCCTCTACCCGCAGCTCAGCAGTGCCCCTGATATCAGTAGACAATGTTCCTAATCCCAACAATTCCACAGGGGTTAAAAATACATTACCCCATCCTTGTTCCCAGACACGCAGGAGCCAGGCTGCCAGAGTTTATCCTGCCTTTTGCCAAAATCGATATCCAATTGCAGCCAGCTCTTTTACAGTGAAGTCACGTATCATTGACTGATCTTGACCTCTGCTCCCACTTTGGCCCACAGGGTCCTCCACCCAATCTAGGGGAGCTGGTTGAGGCCAAACCATAGAGGGTGTAGGCCATAGAGCATAAGCAGGGGTTTGGGTATTTTCCCCTGGGTACACTTGAGAGACCGGAGTATCTATCCCTTCCATCTCTACCCTTACATCATCCCCCCTTCTGTCTGTTTGGGAAGTCTGCTGCCTTATGGGGCGGGCGTGAACAGCAGGTGGAGAGGGTAGTATATTATACACATGCTGAGGCGTATCTGCATTATTACCATTGTCATCATTCCAAATATTCCAATCCCAATCCTCAATTACATCAGGATCGTAACCATGCATTATCAAGACACGAATACGATATGGATCGGGTTCTACTCCTTGCCTTTCCTTATCTGCACAGAGCTGCTGCCGGAGTTTAATATTATGGCAGATCGTTTGGACATGCTTATCTTCCAATTCTTTGGCTCTGTCCTGACTGGTGCGAACAATTTCACTCATCATGGAGCAGCATTGTCGCATGGCTTCTAGCTCCTCCTCTAATTGCTTTCTCTTGCGCTGAGATTCTACTTCTCTTTGTACTGATTCTTCTTCGCGCTGAATGGAGTGGCATAAGGCTATGGCCTGCAACCAAAAACCATCCGTCAGCATCCCCTTTTTATCAGGAATTTTTTTTTCTCGAAGGAGAGTGGCAACCCACTCTCCCTGAAGTGCACTTGATGAATCTAACTTCACATCCCAACTAATGGGTGGTCCCAACAAAGACAGGGTATTGGCCAACATGCCAAACCCATCGTCTTTGGAAGTCCATGCAGGAATCAAGAACTGCTCAGGGCTCACCTCTTTCTTTCGGCAAAATATCTTGAGACCAACCCTGCTCGCTGCGCCAATTGTCTTGGGTAAACTTGTACCTCTCACTTTGTTCGTTTTAGATTGGTCACAGTGTTTGAACTACCGAAAGAAAATAGACACACATTTCGAGAGCAGTTCAGGTTATACAAATGTTTATTACAAATTCAAAAGCTGATTTCACACTACAATATGCAAGCCCTTCCCAACTATACTTATCAATGCTTGGACTGGTCCCAACTGCCGAAGCGAGGCAACGACTGCACACTTGTCGTAGGTTGTCAGAGCGCTGGTAGCAGCTTCTCCACCTCCCCTGACGTTGGCTAGACTCCAGAAGTTCTTCTTCTTCTTGCTGAGAGATGTTGCCACCTCTTGGAGAGTCTCTCTCTTCAGCAGCGGGACCTTGCCTTATATTACCCAAAAACTGCTTACCCAAGCACCTATTCCCAGCACAGCAAGAAAGATAAGCAAGCAAGCTAGCATGCTAGGTTAATTAACGAATAACATAATTTTGAGCTTATCATTTTTAATACAATGGTTTATTCTACATCAAGGCTAGGCTCTGACAGTCTGTGACCAAAAGAAGCAGGAAGATTAAATGTTCTCGGTACACAGATGTTCTTTCTTCAGATAACAGCATCTCTGGCCCCTCGGTGGAATTTTGCTTATGTCTGCTGAGTCTCAAAACTCATACTCACACACACACACACACACACACACACACACACACACACACACACACACACACACACACACGCACACACACACACAAACACACAAACACACACACTCACACACACACACACACACACACACACACACACACACACACACACACACACAGAGTTCTTAGTAAATCTGCACTGTTTCATTGTGTCTCATTAGTTGGACCATGTTCTTAATTGTACATTCAATTTATATTTCTAAATGATTTCCGCCTTGCAGTCAGATTGTTTACCCTCGTTATGCATTTACTGTTATTTATTTGTTTACATTGTTAAGGAGTCCAACGGACCCCAAAACACATCAGCAATAGATATGCACCACGACAAAGGTTTACTTAAACAAAAGTTACTTTGAATTATCTTTGAACATGAAAGCAGAATCAAATTTTACCTTATTACTATCATCTTACTTAACCTATTTAAACCCCCTCTAATTCTAAGCGTACCTGTGTGTAATGTGTATATAAGTTTGTCATCTTTGGTTCACAGTCCAATGTCACTGATTGCAGGCACTTAGTGCACAAAAGTTAGCATTAATGAAGTTCACAAGTCTTTGGTGCTTAATAGGCAAATAGTTACCACTCAGGAGGGAAGGAGATGGTTTTCAGAGAGAAATTCCTTTGTTCCAGGACATCGGCAACTGGTTCCTTTTTAATTAGTCTTGCTGTTGAAACCTGCCCCATTCATGGTGGTCCAGATGATAACTTATTTCTTTTAGGTCATCACAGTGTTCCTTCCTGTTCCAATTACTACAAGAGAAACACCGAATATTCAGTCTTCTCCTTTTGCAGGAACCACACAGAATCTGACAAGGCCTGTCTCACAAAATTGGCTTCTATATGTTTTTCCTGGCGGTAACAGCCTGGAACTGATATTTGTGTCTCTCCTCTCTCTCTCTCTCTCTCTCTCTCTCACTCCCTTCCACTCTGAGACCAAACTGTTCTGCCTCTGCCTGCAAAGATCACCTGTTCTTCTAGACAAGGTACTGCTCTATGTTGCTACTTTGTTGCCTTTTTTTCAAAATGGCAGGACATTATTGAACTGAACCCTCTGCAAAACTCCTGCAAATATTTTGTGTTTTAAAATGGTTGTGTGTGACCTGTTGTAACAAATCCTCCCAACTTATTTCCCAAACACGTCTGTATAATGTGTCACAACATTTATACGCTATATAGAGTTTTTCTACACTACCAATATGTGGGAATTCTACTTCGCCCACAGAAAAAAATCTTGGTGTTTGCATTTTTAATTTAAAAATATTGAGTCATACAGCCCGTTAACAGCCCATTTCGGTCCACCTGCTTGTTCCATTCGGTTTATACCGCGTTAACCGACAGCCTAGGTACGTTTCCAAAGGGTGGGACGAAACCAGAGCCCACGAAAAAAAACCATGCAGACAAGGGGAGAATGTAGAGACTCGTTACAGGCAGCAGGGATTCCAACTTAGGTCCGGTCCCGATCGCTAGCGCTGTAAATGCGGTGCACTAACTGTACTCCAAACGGCCTATGCAATGTCATGCATGTACTCCGACAATAAATCTGATGTATGAGATTCCTAGTGGCATGCTGTAAGACAACTCAATCACGTCATCTTTGTCAATGTGACAACAAATTAGGATTCGAATTTGAACCGTTGATTCACCGGTATAATCATTGGTTAATGTGCCTTTGAATATTTCGCTCCATTGTTTGGACAATCGCTTTATCCTCATACAAGTGTCTAATGTTAATTTGCATTAACGATAAGAAAGGAAAATTTATTCCGAAATTATTAATGATCCAGCGTGTTCATTAATTGAAAGCATAACTATTTTAAAGCATAGAACAGTAAGTACATGATCTTCGGCCCACGATGTGATGCCGACCGATTTGAAACTCCTCCTCAACCATCTAATCTTTCCATACTTAACACCCATAACGAACCATGGGAAAGAGTGGCACACGGGCACATGGGGAAGGAGTATTGACGAAAATCTAAAGTCGATATTGATGATATTTTCTGTGTGTGTGTGTGTGTGTGTGTGTGTGTGTGTGTGTGTGTGTGTGTGTGTGTGTGTGTGTGTGTGTGTGTAGGTGCATGTTTGTGTGAGTGTATGTGCGGGGGGAGTGTGAGTGTATGTTTGTGAGAGAGTGTGTGTGTGTATGTGTGCTTTGCTTTGTTTTACGGGGCTTACGATACTGGGGTTGATTCAATAACAGGACGAGGGTCGAAACGGGAAACGAACTGAGGAAGAGAGCCATCTAGTGTTTGTGCAACAGCTGAAATGCATCAGCAGAATCGCGATTCTAATGGCCAGATACAATGACTTCCGGGCACCGACCGCGAAAGTTGAGGTAATTTGAGACATAGGTTAATGATCGTAACCGGTGTCCACAACGCTGTAAAGGTCCCAGAGATGGTGAAGAGCAAAACAATGGACGTCCTTCTGTTTGTCATCTCAGGATCATGGACCTCACTGACCCAATGGCAATGCAGCGGTCGATCGTGAATGACACCGTGACCCAGACGGTGAGTTGCACACTGAATATCTGTATTAAGACTGTAAGACGACAAGTTGAGGTGTGGGCCAGGACTGAGTCCGGAAAATGATAATGGAATACATTTCTCACCGTCACGCTAAACACAGAGCCCATTAACTAATCACTCCTTTGGAGAGGGTGCACATTCCGCGGCGCATCACATCAACAGAGAGCACGTTGGCTGTAACAAGATGGACAACCCAGAAACTACCAGAAAAACAAGGCAACAGATTCAACGTAATTTCAACTGTAGAATTCCTGGGAATAGTCTAAACGGAACATTTGTATGCTGCTGTTATATTCCAGTCGTTGCCCTTACATTAACGCAGCGGAACGGATAGTGCAGCCATCCCTCCAAATCCCCATGAGCGGTGGAAATTCGGCATGCCTCCACTGACCCTAACAATTGTGTCCAGGAAAAACCCTGGTGCGGGCTCATCACAGATTGGGGTGGAAACTGCTCTGCTCGAGGTCTCAAGAAACCACGGGGAGCATTGAGAGCGATTCACGGTTATCAAACAAGTCACCTTCCCCTTCATCGACTCCCGTCCTTCCCCTTACCTCGTCTCGGGGCTCATTGATCAGTTTTCATGTTGCAGTATCCATTCGAACTCGATCACAGAAAGCAAAAAGCACTCTGCAAGAGTCCTGCAAATATTCTGTGTTTCAAAATGTGTGTGTGCAAGCTGCTCTAACAATTTCTCCCAAGCCATCTCCAAATACTTTGCCACACTTGCGGAAATGAAATGCTGATCGATTTGCAGTGGATAATAGAAGCTGCGAAGACGGGATGCTCTTCCAGAATGCTGACAACCGGGAACCACGCGTAGAGATTACAGCCAAAGCACTTACTAGGTATGCCGTTAAGAGAAAGAATGGGATAGAAGATCTCTGTGGCGTCCATTCGAGGCATCGTATGAGGATAGGAACGTTGTCTTGTCCGGCACGGTTTCAAAAAATGAAACGTTTCGCCGTGAAGTCTATTTCTAAGGAAAGTGGACACCACTGAATCATTCAATTACATAACAGCGCCACACATTCCATTTAAGAAACAGTACTTTCTAAATTAATGAGCGGAATTACCTCTCAGTAATTGATACGAACGGTCGCAAAAACAAAGTGCAGTTGTGAGTTTGTAACCGCGACACCTGAGTCTCGCATTCAACTATCTCCATTTGCTTTGCTTCATGCTGCTCTCTGGGGTGGTGGGGGTGGGGGGTGAAGGGTGTATTTAGTGACAGTTCCACGCATCCACCTCTCGTTATCGCTTCTATTCGCGTTGTTCTTGTCAACAGATGCATTATTTCGACCCGCGATTTAAATTTGACAGGTGCCGAACACCATCGTCCCAAGGTCGCTGTCATGCAGGCGAATTTTTCCTTTGATTTCAACGGCTGTCCAAGAGAACAGCTGATACAGGATTCAGAAAACAAAAATAACAGTTGGAAATTGCACATTTCAGTTCAATGTGCCACAGCAAGAACTGAAAAAGGGAGAAGGTGGTGTAAAATGTGACCCATCCTGGGATGGATCGAAGGAGGGTGACGAAGGAGATACGTGTGGCTTATTAAAATAGAAGTAACGGCAAACAAGAGCAATGCAAATTTTGCCATCGTCGTTGAACATCATGTAACTGTTTCGGCTCACAGAGATGTGTGGGTGAGAGGTAGGAAAATCAAACTTCGTGGAGTATGTCACAACATGATGCGCTGATGGGAATGTACCGTGCTCTGATGCTGCTATATTCCCAACATGGCAGGCGGCATTCATCGAAAGAAATGTTCGGTCAACGATCGACCACCCACAGATTGGAGGAAAAACGCTTTATTTCCTGCCTGGGCGCTCACCAGGCAGATGGCAATAAAATTGACTTTCTTGCATTGCTTGCATTTGGCGTTAACCTGCTCGCCTTTTTCTTCCCCTTCCCCTTCCTGTCTTTCCAGTTCTCCCCTTCCTTCCTATTATCTGTCCATCTGTCCTCCACTCATTGCTGATGACGCCTCCCTCCTTCCTCCTGCATTTGCCACCCCACCTGCACCCATCTACTCTTTAGTTCAGACGCCTGCCGGCAATTTTGTATACTTCGTTGAAGCGCTGAAAGCCGAAACTTCGTTCATGTACCTTTTCTACATAAAGGACAAGGTTTAATCAGCTGAACCTCTCCAGCATTTTGTGTTTTTACTTCAACCGCGGTGGATACAAATTTTCGTGATTAACTTTGTTCAATCAACGTTTCGAGTTAGAAAAGTTTCGTGAAGAAAGGTCACGCGGATATGAAAAACTAGTTATGATTTTTGATAAATAATTAGCAGTTTCGGTTGCCAGTCCTTTTTTTCTAATCTGTAAACTAAGAAATAAATTCCACCAATCAATATAAAAAGTTAAAAGTCACAGGTGACCTACATTTAGCATCGTCTCTTAGCTTCATAACCATAGCACACGGCTGCATAGAAAGATCACCTTCTAGTTTACCCCGATAAATCAAACTCCATAGTCCCAATGGCCTAAACCATCAACATCGTCCTCCATACCCCTCCCATCCATGTCTTTTAACAAATCATTATTCAATGTCGACGTTGATGCTGCATTCACCACTTCAGATGGCAGCTCGATCCTCAATACCACCGTCTCTGCGTGAAGATGCTCCCCCCTTGACAACACACCTTTCAACCTTAGCCTCTGTCCACATGTTCTTATCTTACGAATCTCAGTGGAAAAATTCCTGCCTCATATACGCCATATATACACTGCATAATCCTGCATACCACATCGGCCTTTATTGTCTGACGTTGCAGGGAATGGTACTCAAATGTGTTTAACTGTCATGGAAACAATGGTGTGATACTTAAATGAATAAAACACGTAAGGTTTTATAGGTTGTGGTGAATTTAAGACATATTTATAGAACAAGTAGATCTAAGCGTCTGGAACTAACGCTCTCGTGCTTATTTGCATGACCTTTATCTGTATCATATTTAATTTACAGTGGACCCCACTTGAGTGTTGATATATCCATACAAACCGAAATTGGAATGAGCTCTGCGGATTGACCGTGGTAAAATATAAAATTACAGAATCTCATGGGGTCACTTATCATTCACAAAGAATTAAGAACTTTGGAAAACTAAACCCACTGAATGTCTTACATCCCATTTATGATAAAGAATTGTTTCTAGGAATTTCCATGCTAAGTATCCAATTCAAAAGACGGTTTCATATTCGAAATGTGCAGGAGACGTCCCATCCTTTCTCCTTTATTAAAGACTTTTCTCATTAAAAATGCTGCTTCTAATCCTGAATCGTCAATACTATTGATTGTCAATGAAAATTCATTGACACAAAATGTTTATTCCCTCCACGGATGTTGCTTGAATTGTGAGTACACAGAAAACTTTCTCCTAGCGAACAGACTAATTCCGTTAAATTATGCCATTATATATTATGAAATATTTCATATCAAATCAGAAGAATCGTGATATGTTGTTCATAGCTGTTCGGGCCTTTTACAGCAGTCCACTCCATTCATCGTTAAAATACAGTATCTGCTCAAATCAGTTTGTATGTTTCTACGTCTCTTTTCGTTGACAACCATGCAATATCCGGAGAGGAGCATAAGAGGGCGTGTAATCATTTTTTTCAATCCTTCTCTGAACTTGAGAATCGGTATTAATTAATGTATTTGTTCAAGGACTGTATAATTAAATTGGTCAATGCCGTCCCACGTTTGACATTTAAGAAAACATGGATGTAAAATGGTTAGTCTTAAATTAAGATGAACTATGTATCAAATTGTATTTTAACCATTAGCTTTAGCTATTTCTAGGAAATGTGTAGCCCAGAGGTTCTCAATCTTTTTTCCCTTTCCACTCATATCCCACTTTAATTAATGCTTTTGCCGTCGGTACATTGTAATTAGTAAGGGATTGCTTGAGGTGGGGAGTGAGTGTGAAGGTTGAGATTCACTGCACTTGACCAGATTGTTACTGAAGTATTTCGCTTGAGAAGAAGTGTCAATGGTCCATTTCCTTTGGGGGTTCTGAAACTGCACATAACGTGTCAATGAGGGACGATGAAATGAGCGTTTTTCAAATATTTTCTTTCCACCCACCTTAAGCAACCCCTTACTAATCCCAGGGCACCGATTGCGTAGGGATTATTTAAAATGGTATGTGAGTGGAAATAAAAAAAGTTTGAGAACCACTTGAGCCATTACCTCGAAATCAGAAAGAGATTTAGGAATGCAAAATGCCATATTGAGTTACCATTTGTATTCCACTTGAAAAAGAAATTGAATATACTTTACGTATTAAATATCATTTCTTTTTGAAAACATTGAGTCCATATTTAAAATAAGTTGGGTTGAAGATTTAGAGCTTTCACTAATTAATTTCAGTGGTGATTCTTTTCAGATCCAAAGTTGTTGATTTGAAGTTGTATATGTAATTTTGAAAATCTCCTTGTCTTCATTTTTTGTCCAGGGTTTAGGGGTAGTAGGGGAGTGGGAAGGGAGGTATTAGGAATATATATATATAACATGTATTGTTTCGTTCACTTTATTATTAATAACTGTAATCAAGGTTTAAAATTTGTAAATAAAATACATTAAAATATGTATGAAAGGGATGTAGATTTCTATGGTCAGGGTGACGATGAATCGTTCTATAATATTTCTGAACAATGGAGATGGACTGAAAAGCCTGATCCTGCGCTGTTATGTTCTGTGGTTCTGTTCAGAAACCTTAACTGGAAGCAACTTTCTTCCGGAACGGCGAATGCAGTCAGATGCCATCAATTGATTAGCGCTGAAATGTAGTAAGATTAACGTGACCAAATTTACTGTCCACAGTAGAAAGTTAACGCCATCTATCATCAGCCGTAAAACAATGGAGTTCCTCCGCTTTTCAATTTCTTGATCTATCTGCCTCCCCTCTCTATTCGTTCTTTGGCGTTTGCTTCTTATTCTGTTGGCCAGCATAATATGTTTAATTTTCAAGGCATTGAATAGCATGATTAATATAGATGGTTGAATTAGGGTTACGTTAGTTTCCAACGATAAGAATGCAGCCGAAACTGTTCAGGTATAAAAGAATGAATTGGTGATACAGAACCTTTGCATGTTTTCAATTATTTTCAAGTGTACCAACGCAAAGTAGATTGGTATCATGACCAAATCATGTTACTTCCCGTGTTGCAGATTTTCAGTGGAATGTTTTGTTCATAAAGGTAATTCTGTAAATATATTCTGTATTTGTTTGACATAACAAACATCATTCTTAAATTTAATCGATCTATTTTGCCAAAATTATTGGCTCGCTTGCAATTTATTGAGAGCGAGGAGATGATCCATGCACGTGTCTTTGCAGACAAAAACATTTGGAGAAAGTAAGCTGGTCACTTGGTGTACATTGGAAGTAAATATCGAAAATCAACTTTTGTGGTCTCAGTGAATTATATATTTGCTTCCTCGGATCTCTGCGGGCTAGCTCCGTATGTTCTGCTATTTTGTGCATAGCACTACAATCCCATTGTTTGCCAGCTTCCTTGTTTAACTGCATATCTCGATGCAGTTTCCGAACTCGTTCAAGTAGAGAAGAGGGGAAAGCATCAAACCTTAACTTTGCAAACGGAGGACATGCTATTTCAGTTAAATGAAATTTTCACATTATACCGTAAACTGCAAGAACATCCAATTGGTTAATATCCAGGAATTGCACAGTGAGCGTAGCAGGTAGCGCGACACTGTTGTTGTGAAGCATTTTCAGAACTACCACATTCAATTATAGCTGCAACTCTCAAATGCACACAGACATCTCTCAACCCCTACTAAGGAATATTAGCTCTTTCTTGAATCTGGCCTCCGGACTGTGGTTAGACATCCTGATCATGTGCCAACCAATATACTGACTTGTCTCTAACTGAGAACCATGAAATGAGAGAATATTTACAGCACTGAATCAGCTCGTTCGGCACTTTTGGTCTTTGCTAAATTATTATTCTGGCAGACCCACTTACTTGCACGGTGTCTATTGCCCTCCATATACCTCCTTCCATGAACCTGTGCAAAGACTGCTTAAATGTTATAATTGAGCCACATTCACCACCACAGCTGACAGCTTGTTCCACACCCCCACTACTCTCTGCGATTCCCTAATGTTCCTTCTAAATAATTCTCCTTTCATCCTTAGGCCTCATCGCACCTCGGTGGAAAATACTCCTGATATATCATGTTATATATCGTGTTATATGCCGAGCTCTCCACTGGCCACCGTGACAGAGGTGGACCAAAGAATAGGTACAAGGACTGCCTAAAGAAATCTCTTGGTGCCTGGCACATTGACCACCGCCAGTGGGCTGATATTGCCTCAAACCATGCATCTCGGCGCCTCACAGTTCAGTGGGCAGCAACCTCCTTTGAAGAAGACCGCAGAGCCCTCCTCATTGACAAAAGACAAAGGAGGAAAACCCAACACCCAACTCCAACCAACAAATTTTCCCTTGCAACTGCTGCAACCGTGTCTGCCTGTCCCGCATCGGACTTGTCAGCCACAAACGAGCCTGCAGCTGACGTGGATATTACCCCTCCATAAATCGTCGTTCGCGAAGCCAAGCCAAAGACCCCTGATAATTAAAAAGAACCACAATCATATCTTCCCCATTTCTGCTACGCTACAGGATAGAATGACCTATCCTGTTTAACGTATTTCTGTAACTCAGTTCTAGATGTCTGAGCAACATCCGAATAATTCTTCTCTGCACTTTCAATCTAATTGATATATTTCCTGTAGTTAGGTGACCAAAATGTATGCAATACTCCAAATGTTTCCTCACCAATGTCAAAATATGAACACAATATCCCAACTCCAAAATTCAATACTTCGATTTCAAAAGGCTCATATGCCATAAGTTCTCTTCACAACCCTGCTTATCTATGACACCACTTTCAAGGAATCATGTATCTCTATTTTCCCTGATCCCTCTGTTCTACCACACTGGTCAGTGCCTAAGAATTTATTGTGTATTTCTTTTCTTCTTTTGTCCTTCCAGAATAATTCTCATGTGTCTGCATTCAATTCCATCTGCCATTTTCAGCCCACGATTAAAGCGGTTCTAGATACCTCTCTAACCTTTGAAAACCTTCCTCGCTCTCCACAACACCTCCAATCTGCAAACCTCCCGATTCAATTTGCCTCATTACCATCCAGATCGTTGATATAGATGACAAACAATAATGGCCCTGACTGGTCCCTGAGGCCCACCACTATTCACCTGCATCTAGTCTGAGAAGCATCCATCCACTTCCAATCTTGGTCTCGCCTACACCAATGTCGGATCCAGTTTATTCTGATTTTCTGGAGCTTCCTGACTACCCTCTCACATGGGACCTTGTCACAGGCCTTACTAAATTCTGTGTAGGCGACTTCCACAGCCTATCCTCCAATAACATTCCTGGTAACCACTTCACAAAACACACAGGTTTAGTTAAACACAACCTTAAACACACAAAGGTGTTGACTATCCCCATCCATTAGCATGCAACCCAAATTTTTGTATAAATATTCTTACAAAACTTTCCAATGTTTTACCTACTACTAACGTGAAACTCAACAACCTATAATTTTCTGGGTTACTTTGGAGCCTTTATAAAGCAGCGGAACAACATTCAATGTCAATATCTCTTGATATTTCTTTTCCATGATTCCTGGCAACCCTGCTGAAATTTTATGACGAAGAAGTTTTCAGGAAGGACAAATATTCCCGAGAGGATCAACGTTTGTAAGTGAAACCCTATTTGAGTTAATTCGTGAAAAGGAAGTGAACACTTTTGTAATTAATTATCTTATTTCCAAATCTAACAATTGGCCTGGAGTGTTCGTAATTTGATACTGCCTCCTTCCCAAAGTCGAAAATAAAGATGATTACTCCAATGATTATTTTAGAAACTCATTATTTCTCGTCAAATAAATTGCTTATCGTTAAATTACATGTATATGGTTTCTGCTAAAGAAACATACTGTAGCGGCGGTTACATTGCTAACTGAAGGATTGCCCAACCAGACGGGTTGAGTTCAGTGAGCAAAACTGATTTATTGCAGGCTGCCTGGCTGGTCTTATACTTTAAACCCGGACCTGACTGAGAACCGCGCTGCGGGGGGAGGGGGGGAGGGACGGGCGACGTCACCAGGGCGTCACGAGGGTCACCAAGTCAATGACAAACGGGGCGGTTCGCCTGTCTAGTGGTGTACCACCACACAACAACCCCCCCCCCCTCCCCGAACCGGCGCCAATGTCCTTTTTTGCCAGGTGGCCTCGTTTCTTGGGTTGGGCCACAACTATTGGCTCCGTGGGGTCGTAACCAGTTCCGTCTTAACTCTGATGTCCAGTGTGAAAGTGGATCCTGAATTTGTACGGCCCTTCGTTTTTTCTTTGTAGAGATGCTGTGGATGCGCCCCGCCTTATAAAAATGCAGAGTACAGCTCATTGTCGACGTAAGATGCCCGTGTGTCGTGTCTGTGCTATGTTGGGGGTGTGAAGGTGTCCTACTGAGCCTGGGGGTGGGGAAGTAGACTCTACGGTAACTGCTGGGGTTTGTGGTTGTGAGGTGCAATGACAAATATACTGGGTAGGGCTAGCGGTGCACGTAGACCAGCTCGGCTGGAGGCTATCTTTGGGTGTCGAGCAGATGCCCAGGAGCACCCAAGACATCTCGTCCACCCAGTTGGGGATGATGAGACAGGCCATAAGTGCTGACTTAATGTGGCAGTGCAATCACTCGACGAGCCTATTGGCCTGTGGGTAATAGGCCGTGGTGTGATATAGCTCGATCATCAGCCTGTTGGTGAGCTGTGCCCAGAGTGCGGAGGTGAACTGGTCACCCCGATGACTGGTGAGGTGGTTCGGGATGCTGAACTGGGCAAACCAACTGTTCAAAAGGACTCGGGAGCAGGAGTCTGTGGAGGTATCTGGCATCGGGATCACCTCAGGCCAACGAATGGTGCAGTCTACAAGTATGAAAAGGTAATGGTTACCTCGGGAAATGCGTAAGTATCCGACAATGTCCATATGTATATGGCTGAACCATTCCCAGACATGTTCAAAATCTTGTACGTGTGCTTTGGTATGCCTGTGTACCTTGGAAAGCTTTCAATGGGTACAGGTTCTAGCCCAGTCAGAAATGAGCTTCCGAACCCCATGCCAGACAAAAGATTCTGCCACCATATCGATCAGAGACCTTATGGAAGGGTGGGAAAGGATATAGATATGGTGCAAGACTTGCCCGCACTACTGCTGGGGAACCACTCGTTGCGGGGTGACCATGGAGACATCACACAGAAAGGTGCTCTCACTGTGAGGGGTCGGGAGATCCTGAACCGCAGGCTCGTGATGTCAGTCCTGAAGCCCGCATCTTCTTGTCGGATTTCTGGTCCTAGGTGAGCAGGTCAAAGTCGAGGCCGGGTGTCAGTGTGTGAATGGCCGGTCGTGATAGTGCGTCGGTGTCCACGTTGTCTTTCCCCACCTTGTGCTGAATGTGGGTGGTGACTCCATACATGAAGGAGAGGTGACGCAGTTGGCTGACCGAACAGAGATCTCTTGACATTGTGAGTGCCTGAGTGAGGTGTTCGTGGTCGGTAAAAATGGTGAAAGGCCTCCCATCCTAGAAATAGGGTAAATGATGCACTGCCAGGTACATGCCCAGATTGAAAGCGCTATACTATACTGGTGGGCGAAGAAGTGGGCTAAAGAATGCCAGTGGTTTCCACTATCTGTTCTTCTGCTGCTCCAGGACGCCGCCGATGGCTTTGGCAGAGGCAATGATGAAGAGCACCATATGCTGGTCGGTGCATGGGGGATGAGCTGGGTATCCTTCACGATGGCATCTTTTGTGGCTTCGAATGACTTCCTGGCCTCTGGAGTGCAGGCGAGTGTCTTGTCGTTGGCCGTGATGAAGGTGAAGAATGGCTCCATGATGTGCACAACGCCTGGAATTAGGCAGTTATAAAAATGACCATACCCATGAACTCTTGAATCCCCTTCAGGTTGTCTGGATGTGGGAAGTCCCTGACTGCAGGGACCTTCGTAATGGCAGACGTAACGCCTTCGGCCATGATGGTATGGCCCAGAAACTGCATGGAATATTTCACAAACTGACATTTGGCCGGAATGATCATGAGGCTGAAGTTGGCCACTTGGGAGAAGAGGGTGCACAGGTGAGACTTGTGCTGTGTCCGGTCTCTGCTGGTGACAAGGATGTCATCCAGGTAATTGAATACGAAATTCAAATCCCTGCCTATTTTGTCCACAAGGTGCTTGCAGGTCTGGGCGGCCTTCCTGAATCCCAATGGCATGCTTAGGAACTCATACAAACCAAAGGGGGTGATAATGGCCATTTTGGGTGTGTCCTCGCGGTGCACCAGGATTTGGTGATAACCACACACCAGGTCGACCTTGGAGGATACCCTCGCACCATGCAGGTTGGTCGTGAAGTCCTGGATGTGAGGAATCAAGTAACAGTCAGGCACTGTCGCATTGTTAAGCAGTCGATCATCTTTGCAGTGTCACCAGCCACCAGAGCCTTTTGGGACCATGTGAAGTGGTGAGGCCCTAGGTCTGTCAGAGCGTCGAATGATCCCCAGCTCCTGCAGATGCGATAACTCTTCCTTCACTATCTGGAGCTTATCCAGCAGGGGCCAGCGTGCCTTGGAGTGGACTGGTGGCCCTTGGGCGTGGATATAATGTAAAACCCTGTGGTCTGATGAGGCGGCAGAGCATTTTAGCTTGGGGACGGATGGGAACTTGTCCAGGATATGCCGAAACTCGTCATTGGGCGTGCTGACCATGGCCAACTGTGGCTGCTCTGTGCGGGAGGCGTTGAGGCAAATGGATTGGAAGGTATGGGCATCTACCAGTTGCCTACCTCGAACGTCAACCAGGAGTCCGTGAGTGAGGAGGAAGCCAACATCCAGGATGGCGGTTGGATGGGACAAAACGGTTAATCTCCACAAGAACTTCCACTGGCCAATCTGGAAGTGGACGGTCTTATTTCCATATGCTTGGATTTCCGTCGAATTGGCTGCACAGAGAGGAGATCCTCGAGGCCAGTTCCGGGACTCGATAGCTGTGGCCAGGATGACCCTGATCTGGGCCCCTGTGTCGATGAAGAAGCGTCGGCACAATCCCCCAGGTAAAGTAGGCTGTGTTCTTGGCCAGCCAGCACTGCCATAATCAGTGGCAGGCCTGCTCGTTTCCATGGAACGAGCAGGGCTGACAACACTTCCGAGCCTTGGCTGCCCAGCCATGGTGGAAGAAGCAGAGGCCTGAATTGGATGACTTGCTTCTGGTTATGCTCTTTGAGGCTCCTGTAGGGGCCAGGTGTTCCACCGCAGCGCTTGAGGAAGGCCTGGCATGGTCATTCCCATGACTCATAACACGCTGGACGACTGAGCCCTCCAGAAATTGTTTGAGCCATTACTCCTGAACCTTTTGAGTGATCTTCCTAGGGTCAATGAAGTTCTTCTGGGACAGAAACGGCCGGACAAACTTAACAAACTTGTTAGGATTCTTTGAGGATATAATGGGTGCGGTGGATAGAGGGGAACAGGTTGATGTTGTATATTTGGATTTCCAGAAAGCGTTTGATAAGGTGCCGCACAAGAGACTTATCAGTAAGTTACAGGAAAGTGGAGTCTAGGGAAGTATATTGGCCTGGATTGAAAATTGGTTGTCTGACAGGAGGCAGAGAGGCAGGATGAATGGGAGTTTTTCAGGTTGGCAGAGAGTGGTAAGTGGGGTGCCGCAGGGATCAGTGTTAGGCCCACAACAGTTTATCATTTACGTTGATGACCTGGAGGAGGGGACAAAATTTGGTGTAGCCAAGTTGCGGATGACACCAAATTGAGTGGAAGAGCAAATTGTAATGAAGATGTGGAGAGTCTGCAGAGGGATATAGTTAAGCTGGATGAGTGGGCAAAGGTCTGGCAGATGGAGTACAATGTTAGTAAGTGTGAGGCTATACACTTTGGCAAGAAAAATAAAAGTGCTGAATATTATTGAAAGGGTGAAAAACTACAGCATGCTGTTGTGCAGAAGGACTTGGGAGTGCTTGTGCATGAATCGCAGCAGGTTATTAAGAAGGCAAATGGAATGTTTGCCTTCATCGCTAGAGGAATTGAATTCAGGAGTAGGGAGCTAATGTTGCAACTGTATAAGGTACTGGTGAGACCGCACCTGGAGTACTTGTCCAGTTCTGGTCTCCATATTTGAGGAAGGATATACTGGCTTTGGAGACGGTCCAAAGGAAGATTACTAGGTTGATCCCTGGGATGAAGGAGTTGAATTATGATGAAAGATTAAATAGGCTGGAATTGTATTCGCTCGAGTTCAGAAGAATGAGAGGAGATCTTATAGAAACATATAGGATTATAAAGGGTATAGATAGCATAGTTGTAGGAAGGTTTTTTGAGCTGGCCGGGGAAACTAAATCGAGATGACACAGTCTCAAGATTCGGGGGAGTAGATTTAGGATAGAGATGAGGAAAAATATTTTTTCCCAGAGAGTAGTGAATGTTTGGAATTCTCTAACCAGGGAAGTGGTTGAGGCTGCCTCAATCAACATATCTAAAATTCGGTTAGATAAATTTTTACATGATAGAGGAATTAGGGGATATGGGGAGAAGGCAGGTAGGTGGAGTTAGGTCATAAATTAGATCAGCCATGATCATATTGAATGGTGGAGCAGGCTCGATGGACCATTTTAGGCCTACTCCTGTTCCTAATTCCTATGTTCCTATGGATGTCTTCAGGCAGATGGTCGAGCAAGGTGCACTCAAAGAGTGGGCAGTTGGTGTGATCACCCATGAATGCGAGCATCTCGTCCATCAACTCAATTGGAGTTCTGTTCCCCAAGGCATTGAAGCACAGCATCCGAGTGGCATGCTGGCACCTGGTGAGGCTGAGGGAGCTGGTGAGCTCTCACGAAATGGTCCCATACTTATCTTCCATGGGTGATTGCTGAACGAGGTGCAGCACTCGTTTGGCAGGGCCCTGGTCCAGGGCGACATCCATATGGTAAAACGTGGTTGAATCTGATGAAATTTGTCAGAGGTGAACCTGAGCCTCTGCGTGGCTGAAGCAGGTCTCCGGCTCCTGAAACCATAAGTCAGGAAGCTTGATGGCTATAGCAATGATTGAAGGGTCGTTCATGTTCGTTTCAAAGACGTTTGAACCTCCTCTATTTTGATTAGTACATTTTTATTGATCAATATCGATACATCTCTGGATTTTGAATTATATGATGCTGCCGTTACGAGCCCTACCCAGTCTCTCCTTAATTTATTATGTTCCACTTCAGATATATGCGTTTCCTGCAGGAATGCTATATCTATTTTTTTCAGTAAATTTAATAGCCTCTTCCTTTTGATTTGGTTATGTATTCCATTAATATTTATAGTCATATAGTTCAACATGGCCATCTCATACTCTGTTTACACCTCCTTCCTGCTTCCTCACCACCACCTTTCCCCTTTTCTCCATTTTCATCTGAGTTTTCCTTTTTTAAACTCAATGTATGACAACGCTTTCAAACATAAAATAATTCAACCATTCCCACATATAAAATTCCATTAACCCCAAGTGTCCTCTCGTCTCTGTGCCGCCCCTTCTCCCTTGCAGGGAAACTACAACTCCCCTCTCCATTTGCATTGGGAACCCATTCACAAGTGTCAACTGATTTTGCAGCGTCTGTTATTCTATCCCATCCAACTTCCTCTAGAAAAGACGTTTATCCTCACATTAAAACAAAGCTCACCCTCTTTACTTCTCTTTTTACCCTTCCTTTTCCTCACACTCTCCCTTGCTTCCCATTTCTTTCCCTTCTTTAGTTCTTATTTATACATTATTTTAAAATCTTTGTATGTAATTTGTCATCGTTCTTCATTCTTGTTACATCTCTTCATCTCTCTTTATCTCCTGCAGACGTTCTGAAAATTCTCAAGTTTCCTTCGGATCTGAGTACAGTCTGTTTTGTTCCCCCAGATAACTGTTTTAAGCACCGCTGAATATCTTAACATAAATTTATAGCCAATTTTCAATAGAATCGATTTTGCTGTGTTAAACTCCTTCCTCTTCTTTAGAAGTTCAAAACTTATGTCTGTTTTATTTTAAAGAATTACCCTTGTATTCCAATGGTTTTTTTGTCTTCTCTAATTTTATTCCTTGCCTTCTCCAATATATTTTCTCTTGTCGTGTGTCTCAGAAATTCTACTAAAACGGATCTTGCTTTTTGTTGTGACTGTGGTTTCGGGGCTAGTGTTCTGTATGCCCTTTCTCATTGCATTCCTTCCTGTAATTCTGTCGTTCCCAGGACTTTTGGGATTCATTCTTTTATAAATTCTTTCATATTTTTGCCTTCTTCATTTTCCTTTAGGCACACTATCTTTATATTGTTTCGCCCACTATATTTTCCATTATATCCATCTTCTGAGCTAACTAACAACTCTTGTGAATTTAACTTTTTTGTCACTTTCTACCAATTTTCTTCTTGTCATTCACTTCCATTTCTACAGCCATTTCTAGTTCTGCCACATTTTCTAATCTTTTTCCTATATCTGTTATGACCATCTCTATTCTACTCACGTTTTCTTCTCTTCATTTCATTTTTCGTTTCGTTTCACAACATTCTAGTGTCAACCAATCTTTTAATGCTTTCATTTGTTCTTGATTTGTTTTTAATCTAGGTACTGTCCATGTACTTTACCTTCTAATCCTCTGTGCAGAGCTTGGTGTTCTCCTCCTTCTTCTTCTGTGTCTGCTTTTGTATTTGTGTTTTCCGCTTCTCTTCCTTGAATCTGTGTCTCTTCTGATTTTCTTGTTGAGCTGCTTGCCTCAGTTTATTGGGTGTTTTTTTTCATTGATTCTTGTTGTTGGTCATCTTCGTCTGGACTAGTCATCTTTTGGGCTTCCTGTTCCTGTTTTTCTTTCTTATCACTCCCTTTCCCTTTGCTTTTCTGTTGTTCCAGCTGAGAACCCTGCTTTCAGGTATCTCTTAGCTGGTCACGCAGTGTTAGTTCACTCCATAGCTTCCCCCCCCCCCTCGTGTTGGTGTTTTCGTTTTCCTTGTTATGCGCATTGCGTACTCCTGTTTAGCTAAGTGAGCCATTTTTTTTGCAGTCCCACGTCGGGGCCGCGACACTGAGGGTTTCCACTAACCTCGGGGAGCGGGCTCCTCTTTCCACGGCGGGTCCCTACCTCTTCATGCAGGTAAGGACTTCTCCTTTCTCTTCTGGCGTCTTTCTTCCTTTTTCCCCTTTGTTTGGGTTTTTCCTACTTAGGTGCCATTTTCTTTCTTTTCTCCACACCTTTATAATTTATTTGTTGTGTTTTATGTTTCTTGAGCTCCGCATTTTCTTCACTTTATTTCTTCTTTTCATGAAGGGGCTGGTATTCTCCTACCGGCCACTACTCCAATACGTGTCCCATCCATACATTGAAAATTCAAGGAGACGGCACTCACCAGCTGCTTTCCTGGAAATGGTTTATGGTCACAGCCACCCTTCAGTTCGGATGCTGCACAGATTCATAGTATCCAATGTTGAATATGCAATCGATCGATCCCCTTTTTCCTTCGCGCATCCTACTCTATCTATTAAACAGCTAACGTTGAACAGTACAAAATATTCATGATGTTGTGCTGATCCTTGAAACCTCATCAACCACAACCAAGTTTCTTCAGATCACACTCACGACAATCTACTTTTCAGAAAATTATCGAAGTGTGTTTTAATTGTCGTTGCCTTATCGACCTCCACTAAAAAACCGTGCTATAAATTCCAGGAGCCCAACCTTTTAAAATACAATGAAAACATATCTACGACATGTCCCTTAAACTTCTTTCAACTCATTAGAATCAGCTGTCATCTGATACTGGCTAATGTAGCTCCAAGGGACAGGAGATGGCTGTCCACGCATTCATCTTGAATACCCCTGTAAAGTTACACCTTACCCTTTGTCGGTCAGTGAAAGCCCAGGCCCTGTCAACTTTCTTCACATGACCAGTTCTCCAATCCAGGTATTGCATTTTCGCCCTCTCAAGAGCATCGTCTTCCTTCTATAAGGAGGCGACCAGAACTGAAAGCAAAGAGTTAAACTGTTTATCGTCATGTGTGTGGTGAAAAATGGGGGGGGGGAGGGGTATTGTTTTCCGTGCTATCCAGACAAAACAGCCCAAAAAATAAACGGCAGGCAGTGCAGAGATAACATTTACTGCAGGCGAGACTGGAATAATAAAGGTATCACATATCCTGCTAAAGTTAATGATGCTGGTAAGCAGTGCAAAGGATTACATTTTACTTACAAGGCGTCGATACACAAGCCTGACAGCAGGAATATTGGTGCCCTTGAACATGGAAAGATGTTTTTTGCCAAACTCGTACTTCCGCTTGACGGGAGGGAGAAATAGAAAATATTAAGCAGTGGAATGGATATTCTAACTTGTACACTGATTAGCTATCCAAGAGGCGGTGGGAGGTATTTCCGGTACCAATATTCGGGATGTTGGCTCATTGTACAGTCTTGAGTTTCGCTTGTTACTCGCTTTACAATGTTGAGACAGGGGCCGGAGCATTTTACAAACCTATCAATGATTAAAGCGCACAAGGTGCTGCATTTGCACGCAAGAGTCACGTTCAATGGGGCCATGCATATTATCCTCAGAATATGAGGTAGTGGAGGCGTTACTGTGCTTTCCGTTCCGTACCGTCAGTGTAATATCAGCAAATGCATCATTTAGAGGGGCATACCAATGACCCGCTTAGATTATTCCTTGTGTATCTATTGTTTAAATCACGTTAAACCTGTTGGCCTGTATTCTGATAGTTGAATTGTTTTGCATTCTGTTAGATCTAATCTGCTCACCGTTGTGGTCCTGCCCCGGGGAATGCCTGACCTCTCCAAAGGAGTGATTCGTTACAAGGTAACTATGGCAGTTGCAGCACAATGGTCTGTCTGTTTAACGAGATGTTGGGAAACGTCTTCCTCTCTCATTTTTCGCGTTCCTTCCTGGCCGACACCTCCACTTGCCACCTGGGAGCCGTCAGTGTGCAATTCTCTGTCTCGTCCAGGGTATCATTCACCATCGACCCCTGCATTGCTATTTGCTGCCAGAAATTGAAAACCAAATATTGTACCAAAAAGATCGCCACGGTCATCATATCGACCGTGTGTGTCTTCAGCTTTTTGCTGCACATCCCAGCTTATTTCCAGTATGAACCCCAGTCAGTTGTGGATGGTGTCCAATGGGACTGCAGTACCATAACGCGATACTATTCTTCACCAGCATGGCATGCTTGCAGATGGTTGTCCAACAGCTTCGTGGCATATGTTGCATTGCCGCTGCTGTTACTGCTGAATTCTCTCACAGCCCAACACATTTTGCTGGCCAGCAAAGCTCGGAGGTCTTTGTAGCGCCATGGGGTTGGTGAGGTCCGTGATCCCGAGATGATAAGCCAAAGAACGTCCATTATTTTGCTTTTCGCCATCTCTGGGTGCTTCATTGCCTTGTGGGCCCCCGCTATGATCATTGGCATTTTTTCTCAATTCACCACAGTGTTCGCGTTTGACGTCGAGAAGTCTCTGTATCAAGCAATTAGAATCTCGGTTCTGCTGATGTATCTTAGTTCCTGTGCAAATACTTGGATTTATGCTTGGACCCAGAGGAGATTCCGTGAAGAATTGACGAATGTGTTAAAATATCCATTTATGGTCCTTGTTCGGTTTTTTAAACGGATGAAGTAGCCGCAATAAATCAGAGTTCATGGAAATGTTCCTCACTTCGTTTCCTCAGCAATGAATGAGTAACTGAGATATGTTTTGTTCACTCGGTAGAGGGTTTTTATTAGAGGAGTTAGGGTAGGGTGTCCTTGTGGCCCTAAAATATCTGGAAGTTAAAGAGACGCTGTCAAATGCTGGAGCAGGAGGGGGCGAGGATTTAGTTTTTTGTTACTATCTCTCTTTTCAGGGCAATTGTCTCGTAATATTGTCTGGTTATATTAATGGGGATATAAGGGAGGGGACGAGGGATAATTGGACTCGATGCTGAAGCTTGTACATAATTGGAAATTTTACGCATTTTTATTATTATGGATTTTTGTAAAAATATTAAAATATTTATTTAAAATAAATTCAATGAAAGAAAAAGGCAAAGTGCTAGACTAACATCACGTCTGGCAGAAACAATAGCAAGAGAACTCGCTAAATGTTTCGTCAAAAAGCAAAACACATGAGAGGTTTGCATTGGCGAATTCGCCATGTACTTGGCCTCGAGTATGGGCTTGGAGGACCAGCGGATACAGTGAGGGGGAAGGAGTGATTTAATACGCACTGCGTGGGGGTATTGTGACAGAATATATAAAAATATTTTTTGGGAGATAAATTGGGGAAAGTTAGAGTAGGTTACATACAAACACTTTAAACCAAACCTTATTTGTAATCCTGGAGACTTCATTTCGACAGTGACTTTACAGAAACATTGAATAATGTCTATGGAGCCTTCACAAGTAGGAGCTAATAGTACTGATCTTGTTGAATAAATGGACCATTGTATTTTTTATACACTTCATTTATAAATATATAAAGTACATAAATAAAAACTCAAAAGAAAAACTAAACCTGGGGGGCGTGGCAAGATGGCGTAGGGAACAGACGTGCCTTACAGACCTCTCCTGACTCTGATTAATTGTTTTGTCTTTAAGTGCCCGTTAAAGTTCTTTTAAAAGCTTATAAATAATAAGAGGTGTTGGATTAGTGCCTAATGGTTTATATGCAAAACAAAAGGTAAAAGAAAATATCAACAGACTGTTAAAAAACTACATTTTTCGAAATTGTCTGAGCCTACTTGTTTACAAGAAGCCAGGTCTCAACGTAGAATGGATCCAGAGGAGGACGTGCAGAGTTCGGCAATGAACAAGGGGCTGGACGGGTCCCAGTGTTTCGCACGGTGGCCACTGCAGATGTTGTTGCTGAGGTTTTGACAGTTGAATCAGCTGGGGCGCCACCAGCTGGAGAGTTAAAGAGTTGTCATTCGACTGCTATAGTGGTGGCGCTGCAAAATGCATCTTCAATTACAACGGTTTTTCCAGACATCGATTCAGTGAAGATGATTAAAGAGATTTGGATTAAAGATAACCCTGATCTTCAGTCTCCTGGCATTGCTGGGGGGGGGGGGGGGGACTTTGAGAGGGATTTTTATACGAAGTCAAACTGCTAGAAAAGATACTAAATTAAGGGAAGGGACAGAAGATCCCGTGGTCTCTAAGGAAGAGCAAGACCCCATTATGTCTGAATCTACTTCTATTGAAATGTTTGTTAAGGATCTTGAAGATAAGATATATTCTGTATCGAGTCACTTAGCTAATTTTGTGAACCTGTTTATTTCCAAGATTAATGCGATGGCAGAAATCATTAATGGAGCTTTTAAGCTTGAAACCATTGAAAGATTTGAAATGTGTGATCAAGGTTTAGTCGATGCACAGGATCAACTTCAAGATGAAAATAGAATAATTGAAACATTGCAGATCCAAAATAAAAATTTAGCAAAAAAGGTTGATTATTTGGAGAATTAATCTAGTCGGAACAACGTGAAAATTGTTGGTTTGCCAGAAGGCATAGAAGGACCAGATCCAAGAAAATTTTTTACTGAATGGATTCCACGAGTGTTAGGACAGGATAAATTCCCTGAATGTTTAATACTGGAACGTGCTTATAGAGTTTTAAGAAGAAAATATTTTTCAGGACAGAATCCAAGATCTGTTTTGGTCCGTTGTTTAATCTATTGTGACAGAGAGACAATTTTACGTACGGCTATTAGAAATGCCCAGCAAAATAGATCTCCTTTGATCGTTCAGAATAATCCTGTTTTCTTCTATCAAGATTTGAGTCAAGAAATTATGTTTCAACGACGCAAATTTAATTCTGTGAAAGAACAGTTGTGGAAAAAAAGACATAAGGGAACATTCAAGTATTCTGCAGTACTGAAGATTTTTTGGAATGGAAATTAGCCAAAGTTCTTTGACAATCCTAAAGAGGTTATGGACTTTGCTCAGTCTCTACCAATCATGCAGTTTCAGGAACGATGTAGTCTTTCAAGGTCTCCAAAGAGAGTAGAGATGTAAGGTGGGATCCAGTTTTTTAAAAGAAATGGAAGCAATGGTGACCGAAGTGGTAACGTTGATTTAAAAAAATAAATCTTTTATCTTTTTTTTGAGAAGAGTTTAAATAGTTTAAATAATGATGATAGTTTAATGAAATGGGAGTTGGGAGAGGGAACTGGGTTGGCTCTAGTTTCCAGAAGTCATCATCTACCTGTGAGATATCTCACACCTAATATTTTCGGGGAGTTATCGCTTTGGGCGATTTAAACAGGAGGAGGTAATTGTGACCTCCGACCTGTTTTTTTTTTTCTTTTTAATTTTTGGGTTAAGAAGTGAAGGTTTCTTATTATTTTTTTAAAATAAAACATTTATTTTTTAACTCTTTTTGTTTTCTGATTGTAATTTAGAGGGAATTAGGAGGTTTTTTATTTTCTCTCCTTTTTTCTCTTTTTTTGGGGAGGGGGGTTTTCTCTTTTTTCTTTCTTTTTTAAGAGGATGATGTCACAGAAGATAATAAGTCAAAAATTGAGGATGTTGAATTAGATGAAGAGGAAGATGAGAGGAAAGGTGATAAGAAGAAAAAGAAGAAAATTAAGTACAAATACATTGAGGGAGAAGAGTTTAATAAAATTAAGTTAATTTCGATAGAGACTTTTGAAGATGTTATAAATGAAGAATATGGAGAATTTTATAAGAGTTTGAACTTTTTTCTTTTTTTCTTTTTTATATAAGGGGAGGGGAAGGGAATAAAATGTTTATCTGATTGTTTTTCTAAGGGATGTTTTTGTTCTCTCGATGAATTATAAAGGAAACTTGGTATTAATGGAAATTCTGCATTTATGTATTATTAAATGATTTTTTTGAATAACAGATATGTGGTTGATATATGATTTTAATATTTGAACTTAGTTTTAAAGTGGATTTCATTTGTTAAGTACATGTATTATGTTTGATTTAAATATATGTTTAAGGGTATTATTTTAGTATTGATATTTTTTATGTTGTTAGTATTTTTTTATTTGTTGTTAAGTTTTATCCTTTTTTTGTAAGTGGGGTTTTTTCTATTTTATTTACAATATTGTTAATTAATTCTTCACTCTTTATTTTGGGGGGGAGGGTTGGACTAATTTTAAATTAGATGATTAATGTTGTGTTATAATTATTGGGGCGGGGGGTTAATTTGTGTAGTTTAATGATGTAGTATTCTAATTTTTATTATCTTATTTTTTACTATTTCTTTAAATGTAATTTTTATTTTATTCATGTCATAAAATTTTAAATAAAGTTTAAAAAAAAGAAAAACTAAACCTCCTAAAAAGAGGAAAAACCCTATATACACCCTACCCTAACTCCTCTAATAAAAACCCTCTAGCGAGTGAAATAAACATATCTCAGTTACTCATTCATTGCTGAAGAATATGCAAACCGTTTACAATTTAAAATGAAACACACAAAACACCACAAATAGTAATTATTGTACCTTCAAACACATACGTCTCAAATATGGAGACCACATTCTCACATGAAAATAATAATTATTACATAAATTATATGTTATCTTTTCCAGACACAAGTTTTCAATTCATTATGTAAACGATTCATATACAAATCCATATCCTTCTTCCATGTAATCACAATAAATTTCCTTGCCACCGCTAATGTTAAACGAATAAATTCACGTTGAAATATATCCATTTTTAAATATCTTGTCATAGTTATACTTTTCCCATTTAAAAAAAACATTGGATTCAATATTAAAATAATCTCAAGTAAATCCTTCAAAAACACTTTAATTTGTATCCACAAACTTATCACACAAATAGACAGAAAGGAAAAAGTACCAATGTGAGTCCCACTACTGAAACATAAATCCGAATTATTAAATCCATATATTTTATCTTTTCCAGAGTTAAATATGTGATATAAAATTAACAATTCACCAAACTATATCGTATATTAATCACTTTTGTCACACTATCTTCGCACATACTAGTCCATTCATCTTGTGTTAATTCCAAAGATAAATCTTTTTCCCATATATTCCTTGATTTTTCTAAATCCGATTTAACCATTTTGTCTTGAAGGAAAAAAATACATTTCTGAAATAAATGCCTTCTTTACCCCATTTACAATTACATTTTCAATTTTAGTTAATTTAGGTATCTTCAGTTCTCGCCCAAAAATTTCCACTACTCAAGCACGGTCATGATAATATGCAAACAAAGAATTTAATGGCACCTCCAATGTTTCCCGAAGTCTACCCCTTCTTCAAAAAAATCCGATAACACTTTAATAGCATTCAGTTGCCAGATCTTTAAATATTAATTGTTCATCAAGAAAGGTATTAACCTATTCTGATATAATGGAGTCAGTAATGAAACCTTATCTTATGGTTTCCAATCCATTTTTGCAGGTGCTTTGAATAGTGCTCACAGAGGTCAGTGATGAACGAGAAGGCTGGCTCCTATTGTTTGCTGGAGAAGATAATATAGTTTTGCAAGCAATGGGAGTCCAACAGGCTACTCAGTCTCAGTGCGTGTGTGTGTGTGTGTGTGTGTGTGTGTGTGTGTGTGTGTGTGTGTGTGTGTGTGTGTGTGTGTGTGTGTGTGTGTGTGTGTAAGTGAGACAGAGAGAGAGACAGAGAGAGAGAGAGAGAGAGTGAGACAGAAAGAGAGACATTCAGATAGACAGACAGAGAAAGCAGTGTCAGCCAAATGAAATAGAAATGGCTGGCAAGAAGTTCCAATTTCATAGATGTCATCGTCACAATCTTGTGGTTCATGCAAGAGGAGAGGACTGGTTGTCTAATTATTCACTTCGAATAAGTGAAGTAGAAAGAAACTCTTCACTGACCTGAAAGATACATGTTATTATCTGGAAAACCATGGGGGGGGGGGGGGTGTAAATTTCGACAGTAAGGTGACTGATGGAAATATCTCAGTTGTGGATATCCTGGAACAACACATCTCTCTCTCTGAAAATCTTCCTGAGTGGTAACCATTTATCTTTCGAGCAACAACGTTGGTGAACGTTATACATGTTGAATTCTTTGCACAGTATAGGAGGTTCCTGCAACCAGTGAACTTGTAGGAATGAGAAGTGAAATTGGACTGGGAACCAGGTAAATATTCTGCACTTGTATACACATTATGCACATGCGTGCTTATAATTAGAAGGGGGATAAGTTATGTTAGTTACGTTAGTTATAGATAAGTTAAAGTGTGATTATGTTTTCATGTTTAAAGATAATTAAAATCAACCTTTGTTTAAGTAACCATTTGTCTTGGTGAATATCTATTGCTGCTAGGTTTTTAGTTCCTTTGGGCTCGTAACAGTATTTTCACAGCAAATGGCGATGAGTGAATGCATAAGTTGCCAAAGAAAGTATTTGCGGCAGTTGCTATTGCAACGTTTAAAGAAACATGCAGACGTGTTGATCTCTTAATAGATAGAAAATGTATGGTCTCTAAAGAAATTCACAGGTAATACCAAAATGAAACAATGTTCCATAAGGATATTGGCAAAATTATTTTAGGGTTGAGTAGAATGCAAACTTTGGTTATATTAGTTCAATATTTTCCCATTTAGACATTTACAGCAGTGGAACCTATTGGCAAACCTCCCCCCTCTAACCAGCCACGGTGTCTGCAGCCTTTCCTGTTTTAACCCCTTACTCAACTTTTCAGACTGTTTACAGGGTTTGCTCAAACCATTCGTGTTAGCTATGCAATAAATAAATGTTTCAGTTAGCAATGCCCATTCGATCCAAAGCAGTACTCATCATGAGAAAGAATTTTTAATTTAAAAGTGACCTGGTTTTTATATCTGATGAACAATATTGTCCTCATTTTAGTTCATAAACCTGCGTGAAACATAAAAGCCTTCGGACGCTGTGTCTGTATGTAAAACACACCGAAATGCTGGACGAACACAGCCAGTCTTTCAGCGTCCATAAGAAAGATTTATTGCCGATGGTTCCGTCCTGAATGCGCAGAATCGGCCAGAAGCAGGGAGTCTCAAAATTCAGAAATATTCTGCCTGTGGAGGAATCTCGACCAACGAAACATGTCGATTGAACACCATAGAGCGGTGAGAATATATCGTGTCTGCGCGAAACAAGAGAGGTGGGGGAGAGACCGCGCAGGGAGAAGACGATGGGCGAAGCATTAATATCTATTTCTCTGGTTTTCGTTAAACCCACTCTCATTCCTTCACTCAGAGAGTGGTTGAATTGTGGAAGGAGCTAGCATCTGAAGAGGTTAATGCGGGCGCAGTTTTGTCCTTGAATAAAGATTTGGAAGGTACTTGACTTGCAGGAATCTGGCGGGTTATGGTATTGGCGCAGGCCACAGAGACAGTGCAGAATGGATATGTCGGCACAGATTAGATAGGCCGAATGTAACGTTTCTGTGTTGTCGTGTTCAATGGTTAATCAGCTAAGGGACGCGGGACGATGAGAACAGCGCCAGACATGATTTATTTTCTTATTTACAAACTTGAACCAGGTCTGGCAGCCGAAACTGTTAATTATTTATCAAAAATCATAGCTGGCCTTTCATAGCTTCGCGAGCAGTCTTCACGAACATTTTGCACCACTAAACGTTGACTGAATCATGTTCTGCAAGAACGCTGCCTGCCGTGTTGAGCATATAGGAGTATCAGAGCTCACGATGTTGCGCTGTCCTTTGTAAACCTCCTCCACTACATTTAATTTTCCCACCATTTCGCCCACAAATCTCTGAGTCTAAACAGCTACGTGATGTTTCACAAATATTCCAGCATGTTATTCGTCCTTCGTAGTGGAAGATGACCACGGCTACAAAATCAAATGGGACATTGATGGCTATGGGTCCGGAAGTGACTGGTGAGGCCACCACGGGCCCTGAAGGCTCGCTCTCATGTGGGACACAAGTGGGTGGGTGTTGTCATGGCAATGGATGCTGCTCGAATCTTGCTCACAGCACGCTTTCGTGGAGCCTGACTTCAGCTGCACGGGCTCCTGTGATGACCTCGCTACGCCATGTGTTGATATCGACACCCAGTCCTTTAAAGGACACTGCAACGTTTCTTCTGCGCCAGACTGAGCGCTTGACTTGACCTGGTTCTCCGTAAAGCAGCTGTTTAGCAATCAGCTGTCTGGCGTTCTGACCACATGTCCAGCTTGGGCATGTAGACGCTGCAGAGCACAGCAGAGTTGACATTAAGCTTAGTGAAACGGATCAGTCTTCTCTGTTCCCAAACGTTCTCACGGAGTCTTCCAAAGCATTCCAGCATGTGCATTCCTGGTGTTGGACCTTATTTATGATTTGATCAGTCAAATATGACCTCCTTCATCGGCTGCCTTCTTTCCATCCCAGGATGGGCCACTTGGTGATGGCCACTCCATCGCCGCCTTCTCTCCATCACAGGATTGGCCATTTGGTGATGGCCACTCAATCGCTGCCTTCTCTCCATCCCAGAATGGGCCACTTGTTGATAGCCACTCCATCGCCGTCTGCTCTCCATCCCAGGATGGGCCACTTGGTGGTGGCCACTCCGTCGCTGACTTATCTCCATCCAAGTATGGGCCACTTGGTGATGGCCACTCCATCGCCACCTTATGCCGATCCCAGGATGGGCCACTCCATCGTCACCTTCTCCCTTCAGCGTTGGTTGGACTGGCTCACTCTAGGGAAATGTACAATTCTCGGTTATTATTTTTTCTAAACCGTGTTCTCTTTGCCAACCGTTGGAAGAATTCCAAAGGAATATTAATGGAAATGAACATCGCGGGTCAATGGAATGCACCTTAGGACAAGAACGTGAATGGAAGCGTCGGAAATGTGACAAAACCCAACAGAGATCGGCATAAAGCGAAGTGAGACTCTGGTGTCACGGTTCCAAGGCAGGAATTCCAAGCATAGAGCTGCCACTTAATTTTCCAAACGCTGGTACCAATTGTTGAGAGCCAAATCCGTTCATTACTTTAGAAAAAGCTTGTACTCTTTGTTTAATTGAGCATGTAGAGCGGTTATGTAATTGAATATCTCAATGGAGAAGGCAGTCCTATAAATTAGGCTTCATATTGAAATTTTTCGCTGTACGGTGCCATTCAGAAAGCGTTCCTATTCTCAAACGATTTCACAAATGGACGTCGCGGAGATCTTCTATCCCATTCTTGCAATTATCAGCATTCCTGGTAAGTGCTGTTTGTGTGATCTCCGCCGCGAGATTCCAGGTCGTCTGTATTCCGGAGGGGTATCTGCTCTTCACCGCGTGTGCACATTGATCTGCCTTTCACTTACGCGAGGAGAACCGTTGCAAAATTTTCTCCCACTAATGCCACCTGGCACAGAGCAGTCCTCAATGGGACAGAGAGAACGTTGGTCAACCGTTGCCCTTTCAGAGTGTGACGAATCATTTGACTTGAAGTTGTTGAAGATGGGGAATGTACAATCATTGAAAAATAAAAGCCCACGACCTTAGGGCGCTAGCAGAGACAGGTGAGACATATCTCTGTTGTTTGCCGTCCCAATACGTGGCAAACGGAGAGCACAACGGACGCTATCTATGTGTGTTATGTCGCCTCCCGCTCCACTGGCATAGAGGAAATATCCATCTAATGGAAATCCTTCAATATACCCTGAATTTTCTCATCCATGATTCTCTCCCGTTTCTATCGCCGTCGCGACGCCAATCACAGACACTTGCGGGGCTGCATGACGTGGTCAGTTAACAAGCGACGGCCCACCGCGAGTCACTTCAAATCACAGTCGCTGTCTTTAACGGGACCTTTCTTACCAAACCCCTGCAGAATGATCACCTGCATGTAACATGCTGTACAGGGTGTATCAGGTAATTTGATCACTGCGAAATTCCTCTCGTTCTTTCATGATGTAGCACGTTGTGAAAGAACCCCTGATCTAAACCCCTGATAATTTTGTATACCCTCAATAATTCACCTCTTACCTTTCGTCGCTGCTAAACCAAAAAGCCCCGGCTCTGTCAACCGTCCTTGAAATAGCATATTCTCCAATCCAGGAAGCGCCTTTACACCTTCCCCAGAGCATCCACGTCTTCTAAGGAGGCTACTTCAACTTAACGCAGCATACTGAACTTGTCTATCGTCAGCTGCACAGAGAAAAGCTAAAAGGTGTAGTTTTGCGTTCTCTCCAGGCGAATCACCCCAACAGAAGAGAGTCCAAGGGTAAAACATACTTCAGGCGACAGTGTTACATGTGTTCAAGTCCCAAATGTGCTACGCAGTGTAAAGCATTAGCTTTACTTATTAGAGGGCACTCAAGAGCCTGCCAGCTTGAAACTGAGTGTCCTTGAATCTAGTGCCGAACGGTATTTCACACCCGTGCATTTTCTATCAGGAGGGAGTGAGAAGCGGTGGGATTTATGCTTTAACATGTCGACTGATGGATTATTCCCGATTTAGCGGGAGGTACGGTCGGACACGATGGAGGGGAAGGTGGCCTGTTTGATGATCATGAATTGCGTTCGATACTCTCCTTCGTTTGTTCAGACCCCATGCATAATAGTCTCCAGGCTAATCTGTGATACACGGCCAGCAAATTGTTTTTGCTCTGCATTTACACACAATGGTCGGGGGTTGGGGGGGTGGGGGGAGGAGCAGGCGGAATTTCATAAACTTCTGAGAAAGTGGAAGCTTTGCCTCACTATCCATCCTTTACCTCGGTGTTATGTCAGCAAATGTATCATTTACAGGAGCATAAAAATTATCCGGTTAGTTTATTGTTGATGGTTCCACACTTAAAATAATGTAAAAGCCGTTGGGCTTGTTTTTTCTTTTTCTCTGGTAATTTCATTGTTTTCCATCTTGTTGCAGATAACCTGCTGTCCATTATGGTCCTGTCCCGGGGAATGACCTGACTTACCAAAGAAATGATTCGTTATTAGGTCACCATGGCAGTTCCAGGAACAATGGTCGATGTGTTTAACGTTACGGTCAGAAACATCTTCTTCTATCATTTACAGGACTCATTCTTGGCCTACAGCTTCACTTGTCGTCTAACAGCCTTCATACAGATATCCAGCGTGCAAATCTCTGTCTGGACCACCATTCCATTCACAGTCGCCCGCTTCATTGTCATATGTTTCCAGAAATTGAAAACAAAATATTGTACCGAATGAAACGCCGTGGCGGTTCTCAGGATTGTGTTTCCGCTGAGCTTTTTGATTCATGTTCCACCTTATTTCCGATATTAACGCTATTACACTGTGGATGCCGTCCAGTGGGGACGCATGGCAGACTTACGGATGGATGACCAATCTCGCAGTTGCTGAGAAAACTGTTGAATTCCCTTACGCCGAAGACATTTACTGGTCAGCAGAGCTCGGAGGGCTTTGAAGCCCCGCGGGATCATTGAGGTCCATGATCCTGAGATGATGAACAGGAGGTCATCCATTATTTTGCACTTCGCCATCTTTAGGACCTTCATAGCGCTTTGGACACCGGTTACGATCATCGACCTATTTTTCCCACTCACCTCAGGTTTCGAGGTCGGCGACCCGAAGTCACTCTATCTGTCGATTAGAATAACATTTCTGCTGAGGTATTTCAGCTGTTACACAAACACGAATGTTTATTCGTTGACACAGAGGAGATTTCGGGAGGAAGTGAAGAAACTGGTAAAATATCTATTTGTTGTCCTTGTTCAGTTTTTCAAACCAGTTATGGAGAGCTTCCCGTTTCGTCTCTCGTCCTGTTACTGAATTATCCCCAGTATCGTAGCTCCGTGAAACAAATGAAAACACACCAACACACACAGACACACACACAGACACACACACACACACACACACACACACACACACACACACACACACACACACACACAGACAAACATGCACACGCTCACAGACACACAAACACACACACACACACACACACACACACACACACACACACACACACACACACACACACACACACACACACACACACACACAACAGCATTCCATTCCAACACCGAAATGACATCATGACTGCCAAATGAAAGCCACATACAAATTGGAGGCACATTACCTTGTATTCCGTCTCAAGAAGACTTCATCAATATCGACTTCGGAGTTCCGTGAATATCCCCTCCCAGGTACCCGTGTCTTCCTCTTTCCCATGCTTCGTTATTTGTGTTAAGTATGGAAAGATGAGATAGCTGAGGTGAAGGTTCACATCGGTCGGCGCCACATCGTGGGCCGAAGAACATGAACTTATTGTTCTATTCTCTAATGTAGTTAAGCTTTAAATTAACGAACACGCTAGGTCATTCATAATTTCGGAATAAATTTTCCTTTTTGACCATGAATGTAAATTAACATCAGACATTTATATGAGGAGAAGGCAATTGTCCAAACAACGGAGCGAAATATTCAATGGCACATTAAGCAAAGATTGCACAGGCTCAAATGTTCAAATTCGAATTCTAATTTGTTGTCACATTTACAAAGATGATGTGATTGAGTTGTTTTACAGCATGCCAGTAGGGATCTCATACATAAGATTTATTATTGGAGTACATGCATGACATGACATAGGGCGGTACGGTTGACGGACTTGCGCACAGCATTTCCAGCACAAGCGATCGGGACCGGACCTGTAACGAGTCTCTACATTCTCCCTTTGTCTGCATGGTTTTTATCCGTGGGCTCCGGTTTTCGTCCCACCCTTTGCAAACGTACCTAGGTTATTGGGTTATGTGCTATAAACCGAACAGAATGGGCAGGTGGACCGAAATGGTCTGTTACCGGGATATATGTCTAAAAATGTTTTTTAATTAAAAATCACCACACCAAGATTTTTTTTTCTCTGGACGAAGTAGATTTATCACATATTGGTAGTGCAGAAAAACTGTACATCGATTATAAATGTTGTGACAGATTATCAATTGGGACGATATTTTACAAGAAGTCACACACAACCATTGTAAAACACAGAAGGTTTGCAGGAGTTTTGCAGAGGGCTCAGAGAGTACAGTAATGCCCTGCTATTTTGGAAAAGGCAACAAAGTAGCAACATTCTGCAGCACCTTGTCTGGAAGAGTAGGTGATCTTTGCAGGCAGAGGCATAACAGTTTGGTCTCAGAGTGGAAGGGAGTGAGAGAGGAGAGACACAAACTTCGGTTCCGGGCTGTTACTGCCAGTAAAAGCATCTAGAAGCCCATTTTGTGAGACAGGCCTTGTCAAAGTCTGTGTGGTTCCTGCAAAAGGAGAAGACTGACCATCCGGTGTTTCCATTGTAATAATTGGAACAGAAAGGAACTCTGTGATGACCTGAAAGAAATAGGTTATCATCTGGAGAACACTGAAGGGGACAGGTTTCGACAGCAAGGCTGATTAAAAAGGAACCAGTTGTTCATGTCCTGGAACAAAGGAATTTCTCTCTGAAAACCAATACCTTCCCTCCTGAGTGGTAACCATTTTCCTGTTAAGCACTAAGGCCTGGTGAACTTTATTAATGCTAACTTCTGTGCACTGTACAAGAATTGCCTGCAAGCAGTGAGATTGGAATGTGAACAAAATAACTTTTCTAAACTTATATACACATTACACTAAGTGCGCTTAGAATTATAGTGGGTTGAAATAGGTTGAGTAAGTTGATAGTAATAAATTAAAGTTTGATTCTGTTTTCATGTTAAATGATAATTCAAAGCAACCTTTGTTTCAGTAAACCTTTGCCGTGGTGCACATCTATTGCTGCTGTGTTTTGGGGTTCTCTGGACTCCTTAAAAATGTAAACAAATAATTAACGGTAAATACATAACGAGGGTAAACAATCTGACTGCAATACAGAAATAATATTGAAATATAAATTGAGTGCACGATTAAGAACATGGTTCAACAGATGAGATACAATGAAACAGTGCAGATTACTAAGAAGTGTGTGTGTGTGTGTGTGTGTGTGTGTGTGTGTGTGTGTGTGTGTGTGTGTGTGTGTGTGTGTGTGTGTGTGTGTGTGTGTGTGTGTGTGAGTGTGTGAGTGTGTGTGTGTGTGTGTGTGTGTGTGTGTGTGTGAGTGAGTGAGAGAAATGAGAGAGTGAGAGGAGAGAGATAGAAAGAGAAAAGGGGAACGACAGAGAGAGACAGGCAGAGAAAAAGAGGGTGCAGGAGAGAGGGAGCCATGGAGAAAAGGTAAAAGAATTTTACAATCGTAGGATTAATTCACAAATGCAGCGAATTCTCAGCAGGTTTTGCGGCGGCTGTGCCAGAAATCTGGAGAGCAGCATCAAACATTATTAGTTCAAGCATTTTCAAATTATTTTATTTTCCAATTCATAGAAATGCAGCATCCCAAACATGGGTCTTAATATTAACAAAATGCATCTGAACTACGACATATTTTAACCTGGTCTCTGCAGGAACAGCCAGATCATTGGAATTCAGTCTAGGAACCGATCGAGTCTATTCTGCTCCCAAAGACTCGGTTTGGCTCCAGCGTCATATTGTATTGTTCTACAGCTATTCAAGCATGCACAAAGTGCCTATGATTCAGGGGTACAATTCCACTTCCAAATTAAAGATGTTTCACCTGCACTTTCTCCAACAGACAAATCGTGCTCACGATTCCTCAATCCCGCCTCGATTAAACGAATGGAACATAGACGGTCGCTTTGACGAACTATTCCAAGAAGCTACAGAGATCACCCCAAATTCAGTTGTCCCATGATTTTGTTCTGCATTCTATTTCCTTCCGAACGCTCACTATGTGGCCTTCTACACAGTTCAAACACATCGGACTTGACACATAATTTCCTTATGTTCACAGAACAAGAAGTTGAATTGATCTTCCAGTGATATGTAACATTCTCATTGATAACTTCTACCAAGACTTCCAAAAAGTTTGTGTAAACACACAGTATCTGAAAATCCCCATCTCCCACCAGCCACTCTAACTTTACCCTCCTCCCATTGCGAAAAAGATTCACGTGACGGAGATATTTTTTTCCAATTCTTGGAAAATTAAATACCCAGAAATGGCGATCTCTGGAATTCCCTCCCGTCGAGGCAAAGACCCTGCTCATTGGGAGAAGAAGAAGATTTCTGTGACGTGTTAAACATTGATCAGTGCACGTTTGGAATTGTGTGGTAAATTTGTGTCAGCCAACTACAGACATCAAAAAAGATTGAAAACAGGCAGCAAAGGTTTACATTGGGTGTTGCCGGGATAAGGGGAGCCGAGTTCGAGGGAAACGAGAAACCTGTTTAGTCTTTTGTCCTCTCAACGCCAGAGAATAAACGCTGAAGTTAAATATAGTTTAATAAGCGGTGTATCGCGCGAAAATTCTGAACGTTGTACTCTCTGAGAGTCTTTGAAATCTAGGGATTTTTTTTTTTACCTGAACCTGAATGCAACCGTCTTTGGGATTATCATGAATGGCAGCTGGAAATTTAGATTTGCATATTAAAAATGCATACGGCCATATCAGTAACACTACTTGAGCGATTAAGTCTGGCAGACGCACTGAAGTGTGACCAAATGCCCTCAGAGACGAGAATAAATCAAGGCCAATGGAGATGAATAAACCTGACACTCCGATGTCAAGGTTCCACGTCACGTGTGGCAGCGACTCACACCTGAATCTGGTTTCGTGTGAATTGCTAGGGACTGATGATTAAATCGCGAATTTAGAATGAACTGGATGGGAGTGTTAAATAGTGTCTGTGGAGGCGTAATTAAACATCCCAGTGAAAACGGCTGTCCTATAAATTAAGCTTCACTGTGCTACACAGAAATCGTTCCTATCATCAAAAGGTGCCTAGAATGGACGCCACGGAGATCTTGTATCCCATTCTTGCCATTGTCGGCATTCCTGGTAGGTAAT
Source organism: Narcine bancroftii (assembly GCF_036971445.1). Classification (NCBI taxonomy): domain Eukaryota; kingdom Metazoa; phylum Chordata; class Chondrichthyes; order Torpediniformes; family Narcinidae; genus Narcine; species Narcine bancroftii. The sequence continues at coordinate 183,277,068 of NC_091470.1, forward strand.
TATGCTGTGATCTTCGCCGCCTGGCATGAGTCTGTCCTTATTCCGGAGCGCACACCAGCATTTTTTTTTGCTATTTCTCATGTCAATGACTAAAAACTAACTCGGTTTATTAATTTAGAAATAACTTGGTCTTTTTCCTCAATCGAGTCCATAGAGATGTTATGTCATTGAATGTCCCAGTGGAAAGTATGGGCTCTGAAATGTATTCGAAGGGGAGAAGATTGTTTTGAAAAAAGGTGTTTTCATTCTTTTGTCCATTTGCAAGAATTTTTTTAAATATCATCTAACTCAATGTTTGCTTGTTATCAGATGCGAGCTTTTTTAAGAGAAAAGTTTGGGCAAGAAAGTCACCTTCCTAATTTAATTAGGTTTCAAATATTAATTGCAGCCCCTTTGAAGATAGAATTTATATCCGAAATGTATAGTTTGTTACAAGAGAAGTTGAATAAACCTGATATGTTTAAAATTAAAATTTAATGGGTGGAGGGCTTACAAGTGGTTATTTAAGAAGAAGATTGCTTAATGATGGCGAAAATACAGTCACCAGATTGTTTAATGTGAAGTATAGTTTGGTTAATTATAATTATCAACATCAAATATATTTGATGCCGGAGAAATTGAAAATATATGGATTTAGGCATTCAGATTTATGTTTTCGATGTGGAACCAAAAAGGAACTTTTAATACATTCTGTCCAGTTTTGTCACAAGCTGCCGCACTCTGGTTAAAATTTATTTTTGGAACGTTTGTATAATATACATTGTTAGTTGATCATTTATTTTTTATTGGGTTCATGAAGGATTTAAGGGTTTCAAATTGGATAGAATTCAAATTGCATTTATTCGTTTGGCTTTGGCTGTGGCGAGAAAATGTGCAGCAGTAACATGGAATGACGATGTAGTAATTAATATTCAAAGATAGCATAATGAATTGAAATCATGTATGCATTTGGAAAAATAACATATAACGCATAACAATTATTCGTTTTTTTATTGAAATGTGGGAGCAAGATCTAAAATCGATGAATAATATTATATCTTAAATATTATATTTTTAATTTTTAGGTAATATTAAGGTACTTTTTTGTAAAAGTCTCCATTATAATATTATGTAGCTGCAGGGGTACAGGGAATTTTTGGAGGGGAGGGAATGAATGCATTACTAAATTATTAATTTATGGTTAAGTACTTTATTAATAAAACTCTGTAATAATGGATTTTTCATTATATATATTTGTACATTCTTAATAATATAAATAAAGTAGATTTACAAATCTTTACAAAATGTCCCTGTGGAAAATGCTGACTTATAATTGTGGCTTCACAGCAATCGTTCCCATTCTCAAAAGTTGCCAGGAACAACTTCTACACTATTCTTGCAATTGTCGGCATGTGTTGCACATGCGTGGATCCTGTATGGCGTTATTTCGGGGTATTGTCACCTTTTACCGCGCAGGTTGTTCCACGTTTCACAAACGCGAGGAGAGCTGATGTATAATTTGTTGTCTATATTTTCAGTGAAAATAGAGAAGGTCCAGTAATTGGGAACTGAAACCGACCACCTCGAGGTAAATTTGTGTTATCAGAGAGATGTGAGAGAAATCTAATTTGATTACTGCACCGATACTTGGCAAATGGAGAGCGACATTAATGCCGCGTTATAACCAGAGGTTTTCGCCAGTCCAAATTGGACTGGAACCTGGTTTTTTGCAAAGATAAAGGGTACAGTATGGTTTTTCAATTAATACCGGCTGGAACACGGACGGTGAGCTTCTGTCGACCTCGTCTACCACTGCCTCAGAGCAAATAGCCATTAAATTCAACCCCTTCAACGTACCCTTAAATTTCTCATTAGTGAGTCTCACCAGAGCACATCATCTGACAAACGCCAATAACAGCCACTTGCAGAGCTGCATGACGTGTTCAGTAAAGAGCGACGGTCCACTCCACTTCACTTCAAATCAAATTCGGTGACTGTACGCAGGCCTGTGTTATGAAATCCCTGCAGAATTATCTCCAGCACGTACCCTGCTGGATCAGAGGTACCAATATATGGAGGCGTGGCAAGATGGCGTACGCAATAGACAAGCCCAGTCCTCTCCTGACTCTTTGTTATTGTTTTGTCTATAAGTGCCCGTTGAAACTTTCTAAAACGTTTATAAATAGTTAGAGGTGCTGAACTAGCTTCTAATGGTACAATTGCTGAAAAAAAGTAAAAGAAAACGGCAACAGATCGCTAAGAAATTATATTTCCCGAAGTTATCTGAGCCTACCTGTTTACAAGAAGCCAGGACTCAGCATGCAATGGATTCAAGAGGAGAAGTGCAGGATTGGGCAACGGAGCTCCGCTCTGTAGCGGTAGGGCTCTTTAAAGATGGCGCCCGGCAGCCTTTGGAACAAAGGTCTAGCCGGGCACATGTATTTCAATCAACGCCCGCTATGAGCGCTGACAGTTGGAACAGCTGGGACGCCACCAGCTGAAGACCGGACTTTAAAGAGACGTCCACCGATTGATGTAGCAGTGGCGCTGCGAAATGCACCACCAGTTATGAAGACTTCAACATATCTTGATGTAATGAAGTCTTTTGATGTAATATGGGTTAAGGAAAACCCTGACTATCAGTCTTCTGATATTGCTGAGGAGTTTGTGGCAGGAGTTTCTACACGGTCATACTGCAAGAAAAGCACTTAAACTAAGGGAAGGAATAGAAGATCCTTTGAATCAGAAACAGCAGGATCCTATTTTGCCTGAATCTATTCCAGTTGATATGCTTATTAAGAATCTTGAATTTAAGTTATCTTCTTCAATCAAAGAGATAGGTAAATTTTTGGTTCAAGTTAATACTAAGCTTAATACCTTGGTGGATATTAATACTCAACAGATGGTTAATTATGGAGCTTTTAAGCTTGAAATGCATGAAAGACTTGATGTTTGTAACCAAGGTATAGTTGAGGTACAAGATCAAATACAAGACGTAAATAAAACTATTTAAACTTTACAAATTCAGAATAAAAATTTAGCGAAAAGGTTGATTATTTGGAGAATCAGTCCAGACGGAACAATGTAAAAATTATTGGCTTGCCAGAAGATATAGAAGGACCAGATCCAAGAAAATTTTTTACCGATTGGATTCCACAAGTGTTAGGACGAGATAAGTTCCCGGAAGGTTTAATACTGAAACGTGCTCATCGATCTCTGAAAAGAAAACCTCTTCCAGGTCAGAATCCAATACCTGTTCTGGTCCGTTGTTTAAACTATTATGATAGAGAGACAATTTTGCATGTGGCTATTAGAAATGCGCAACAAAGTAGATCTCCTTTGATGGTCCAGAACAATCGTGTTTTTTTTAAATCCGGATTTGAGTCAAGAAGTTATGTCTCAATGACGTGAATTTAATTTTGTGAAAGAAGTGCTATGGAAAAAAGGATATAAAGCAACATTTAGATACCCTGCAGTATTGAAGATTTTCCAGCATGGAAGTCAACCAAAATTTTTTGATAACCCTAAAGAAGCTATGGACTTTGCTCAACTGTTACCAATCATGCAATTCAAGGAACGACGTAGTCCTCCACGGTCTCCAAAGAGAGTGGAGAGGCAAGATGGGAATCGAATTTCAAGAAGAAATGGAAGTAATGGTAGTCGGAGTGACAAAGCTGATTAAAAAAAAATCCGAGAAGATTTAGATAATGATGATAGTTTAATGTGAAATGGGAGTTAGGAGAGGGAACTGGGTGGGCATTATTTTCCAGAAGTCGTCAGCTACGTGTGAGTTATCTCACACCCAATATTTTGTGGGAGTTACCGCATTGTGCGGTTTCGACAGGAGGAGGTAGTTGTAACCTCTTACCTGTATTTTTTTAAAATATTTTTTGGATTAAGGAGTGAAGTTTCTTTTTATTTTTTTTGTAGTTTGAAGAGGGGATAAGGGGAGGGGGTCTTTTTTATCTTGTTTTTTTTTTCTTTTTTTTTCTCTTTTTTTTCTTCTTGTTGTGTTTTTGTAATAAAGGTCTATATTTAAGTTTGTTTCTATTAATGTCCAGGGTTTAAATAATCCTAGTAAGCGTAAGAAAGTACTTGCTTACTTAAAAAAAAAAGTTGATGTGGCTTTTTTGCAGGAAACTTATTTAACAGATAAGGAACATTTGAAACTGAAACGTGAATGGGTTGGACAAGTTTTTTTTATTTTTCATTTAATTTAAAGGCAAAAGGAGTGGCAATTTTGGTGTATAAGAATCTACTATTTCAGTTACAGAATGAAGAGAAAAATGGTGGAAGATTATTAAACCTGAATTGTATAATCTTTAACGAGGCTTGGACTTTGCTTGATGTTTATGCTCCAAATGTTGAGAATACAGCTTTTGTTGTGGATATGTTTTTATTACAAGGACAAGTAAATTCTAATGTGATGATTGGGGGAGATTTAAATGTGGTATTGGAGCCTTTATTGGATAAGTATCCAAGAGTAATTAAGCCATTATATAAATATCAACTTGTTCCTTTTACACATACTGTTTGGTTTTGTGATCGGTTGCAACAGTTTTGCAAAGGTATTCAATCTATTTTTAATAGTTTATATAATATCTATGTTGTATTAGATCCTGATATATTTTTATTAGGGAATATGCAATCATTAATTGACTTTGGCTTAATTGATTATTACATTTCTTTTATTTATTTAGCCTTAGCGGTGGTCAAGAAATGTATAGCGCTTACTTGGAAAGATAGAAATATATTAACCTTAGATAGGTGGTATTTAGAGATGAAGTCTTGTTTAATTATGGAAAAGATATCTTTTTCAATTCAAGATAAGATGTCTTTTTATATGCTGAAGTGGACTCCATTTGTTAAGTACATGCAATTAAGTTTGATTTAAATATGTTTTATGTGTGATGTTTTAGATTTGATAACTTTTTTATTAGTATTTTTACCTGTTTTTTTTTGTTTGTTTGTGAGTGTTTTTTATATATATAATATTATTAACTTTATTAATTCTTCACTCTTTATTGAGGGAGGGGTGGGTTTTTTATATATATAGATTTTTTTTGTGCCGTATATATGGGGGGTTAGACTAATTTAAGTTAGGTTATTAATGCTGTGTTATAATAATTACTTTATTTTTCTTTTTCTTTAAATGTAATTTTTTTTGTTTCATTCATGTGATAAAATCTTTAAATAAAGTTTTTTAAAAAAAGAGGTACCAATATATTTCATTACATGTAACATACAAAAGGAAGGTCCATCATTCTTTCACGTCTCCGCATTTTAATGTTTGTTATCCACCCCATCTAAACCACTGATAATGTTTTAGACCCTCAATAATTCACCTCTATCTCTCCGTCGCTGCAAAGATAAAAGCCCCAGCTCCGTCAGCCTTCATTCATATGACATTTTCTCCAATCCAGCCAATACCTTTGAACCCTCTCCAGAGCGTCCACATCAGATGAGGAGGCCGCCGGAAATCTTGCAACGTCTTGGACTGTTTATCATCACGTGTTTGGAAAAAAGTGAAAAGGGGTTGTTTTACGCGCTATCCAGCAAAGTCAACCCACAAATAATAGAGCAGACAGTGCAAGGACAAATATTAATGTAGGTGATAATGTACCATTATCTGGAAGCAGTGCAAGGCTGTACCTTCACTTAGGAGCGGTCTGTTTAAGTGTCTGACAGCAAGAATCTATGTGCTCTTGAATCGAGTTCAAAGCGTTTTTTTCGAACTCACGGATACTCCACTCGACGGGATGAAGAAAGAGAAAGTGTGGTCGGGGTGGAATTGCTACTTTAACATGTACATTGAATATTCATCCACAAGGCGCCAGGAGGTATGGATGGATCAATGGACGGACGGGAGGATGGCTTTCTTGATGGCCCAGAGTTGCGTTCATTCCTGGCCGTAGTTACTTGAGTCCCCGAGTTGAGCAACTTCCACACCTATCTATGATAGAGCGGAACTGGACATTTACGATTGTGCGCCTGTGCACAGTGATAATGAGAGGTTGACGAATTTCGTCCGCTTCGGGGGAAGTGGAGAATTTGCAATGCTTTCCTTTCCGTGGCGCCAGTGTAATTTCATCAACATCATCATTTACAGGAAATCTGGGTTTTTTTTTATTTCCAGAGAACCGGTTGTTCAAATCATGTTAAAGCTATTGGGCTGTTTTGATGGTCGTTTTCTCTTTTTCCATCTTGTTACAGCCAACCTGCTCCCCGTTGTGGTCCTCTCCCGGGGAATGCGCGGTCTCTCCAAAGGAATGGTCCGTTACATTGTAACCATGGCAGTGGCAGACACAATAGTCTGTGTGTTTAAGATTACGTTTGGTAACGTCTTCCTCTATCATATTCCGCGTTCCTTCCTGGCCCACACCTCCACCATCCGTCTTGGAACCGTCGGACAGAATACCAGTGTGCATTTCTCCGTCTGGGCAAAGTGTCATTCAAAATTGACCGCTTCATTGCCATTTGTTGCCACAAATTACGGCTGTGGGTCTGCTGAGCTTTCTGTTGAAGATTCCAGTTTATTTTTGTTCTGAACCCGAATACACTGTGGGTGACCTCCAAAGGGGCTGCCTTACTGTAACACGATTTATCTCTTCACCAGCATGGCAGACTTACAGATGGTTGACTAAACTCATGGTACCACTGGTGCCGCTGCCGCTGATATTACTGTTGAATTTCCTCACCGTCCGACATATTTTACTGGTCAGCATAGATCGGAGGGCTTTAAGCGCCGCGGGGATCGTGCGTTCCCTGATCCCGATATGACAAACATTGTTTTGCTATTCGCCATCTCTGGGGCCTTCATAGTGTTGAAGGACACCGGTTCCGATCATTGACCAATCTTTCCAGCTCATCAGTGCTTTAGCAGTTGGTGCCCCGAAGTCACTGTACCTGGCCATGAAATGTGTCTATGTGTTGACACAGATGCGATTATGGTATGAAGTGAAAAAGGGTTTACATATCCCATTCTTGTCTTCTTTCGGTTCTTTGAAGTAATTCGGCGGTCAAAATTAAGCAGCGTGCACGCCCCTATTGATCAGCTCGTTTCCAATTTTTACTAATCTTTTCTCTAATTCCTCCCTGCTTTTGTAATCCCCGTAAAACAAGTCATTGTATCAGAGTATGTTGAAGTTTTTGGGAGAGAATTTGGGAAAGGTTTGTTAGGGCAGGTCACGCACAAATACTTCAAACACCGAATTTTTGCAATGGGCTCAGGGACTCATGGTGGAGTGTTGATTGCAAAAGGTTACAAATACAACAACAGACAGTCGCAGCATTGTCAGGAAAAGAGCATTTACTGTTTGGCAGGTCATGTGATTTTAGCAGGCAGAGGCAGCAGAAGAAAAGACAGGCTATAGTCTCAGAGTTGTAAGGGGGTGAGAAAGGAGCGACACAGACATCGATTCCAGAGGGACAAGCTGCCATGCTTTGGAAGTCGGCCTGGTCAAAGGAGAGGACTGAGTGTCCAGTGTTTCCCTTGCAACAGGGAAAACATAAAAGAACCCTGTTGTGACCTTAAAGAAAGAGTTTATCATCTGAAGAACACTGAAGGGGGTAGGTTTAATCAGCAAGACAGCAGAGTGGGTGATTAAAAAGGAATAAGTTGTGGATGACTCTCTCTCTCTCTCTCGCTCTCTCTCTCTCTCTCTCTCTCTCTCTCTCTCTCTCTCTCTCTCTTCTCTCTCTCTCTCTCTCTCTCTCACTCTCTCTCTCTCTCTGAAAACCAGCAAGAACCTTTCTGAGTAGTAAAGATTTACCTGTTAAGCACCAAAGCCTGGCGAACATTATTATCAATTTTAACTTCTATGCACAGTACATAAACTGCCTGAAACCAGTGAGATTGGACTGTCAACAAAAGAACTTTGTTGAACTTACACACACGTGATCTTACCATGAGAAGGGGTTAAGTAGGTTAAATGAGTCAATTCAGATAAGTTGAAGTATGATTCTATTTTCATGTTCAAAGATAATTAAAAGCAACTTTTGTTGAAGTTACTCTTTGTTGTGGTGCATATTTATTGCTGCTGGGTTTTGGGATCCTCTGAACTCGTAACTCAACGCACACTGTTCCCACACCAAAATGTCTGTCAATGGCCTCATGCGCTGCCACCTGGAGGTCATCTACAAATTGGAGGTCATCAAATTGTATACTGTTTCCAAATATCACACTCAAAATTAACGCCATCCCTTATCCATCTCCGCCTCATTAAAACTAGCGGGGGGCTGCAGACCACAATGGGTTACACCGTCAGAGGGGCTGAAGTCAAATGACTGTCAATAAAACTGTTATGCAGAAATTTATTATTTATCAAGAAAAAAAATTCTACTTAATTATAACAACAAAAACATTTTTTCATCAGTCCAGTTTACACTAACAAACTGGATGCTCATTACTTTTGGAACCTCCCAATGCACTCCGGTCAGAGCTATCATTATTACCCAAGGACAATGGCGCATCGAATCGTGCGGTTTCACCTGCACGCACCACAAGCAAGCGCTGTTGTTTTCATTGCTGCTGGTGATTCTATAATCGCCGCTTTTGTCAGATCTTCTGGTGTTTTCGCTACAATCTTGTGGTCATTAGTATTTATAAACCTCGATCAAAATTTGTTTTGACAACGAAGTAGCCATTAAAGGAAACGAAGAGAAAAATTACAAAAGGCTTCTGCTCAGTTACTAATAAAGTTGAAATTGAATGTTGAAATATCATACAAAACAATTTTGTTGTGGGTTTGCATGTAATCTAAAAACAAATGTTACATTTAAGCAATGGAGAACTCTATTTATCCTACATTGTTCTATCTTTTACAACTATATATTATAAATTAATATCGGCAGTGTTGATATGATATTGTAGTTTAAATGTATAATTTTAATTTTGCTCGTTGTATATCTTACAAAAATCATCGTAAAATTCAATGATATTCGTGAATTACGATTTACGAGTAACATTAGTACATACTGCGCTGGATGGGTCACGTCTCCAGAATGGAGGACCATCGCCTTCCCAAGATCGTGTTATATGGCGAGCTCTCCACTGGCCACCGTGACAGAGGTGCACCAAAGAAAAGGTACAAGGACTGCCTAAAGAAATCTCTTGGTGCCTGCCACATTGACCACCGCCAGTGGGCTGATATCGCCTCAAACCGTGCATCTTGGCGCCTCACAGTTTGGCGGGCAGCAACCTCCTTTGAAGAAGACCGCAGAGCCTACCTCACTGACAAAAGGCAAAGGAGGAAAAACCCAACACCCATCCCCAACCAACCAATTTTCCCCTGCAACCGCTGCAATCGTGTCTGCCTGTCCCGCATCGGACTTGTCAGCCACAAACGAGCCTGCAGCTGACGTGGACTTTTTACCCCCTCCATAAATCTTCGTCCGCGAAGCCAAGCCAAAGAAAAAGTACATACCACATGAAGGATTCTGTCTGGTCTGGTACGGGAGGAGGTCCATTGGTGGGGAAGGGTGATGAGTGAAACCATGAGATACTGCACTGGGTGACACCAACCCTAGTAACATTGCTGCTCTTTACCCCGTCTCCTTTCCTTAAACCGACTTACATTCTGTCTCCTATTGGAGAGCCACACTCTGCTTTCACTTCTCAGCTTTAGGTTCAAATATTATCATCTGATTGTACAAGTGTAACGCAATGAGACAAAGTTTTTCGGCCCTCTGTGCAAACACGCAGACACACAATGAGCAATATTACAGACGCTTTCCGGTGGAATCGCTTGGAGATTGTGGCTCCAGGTGTCTGCGAATGGAGTTCAGGTGGCAGCACTGAAGGCGGTGTTCTGCCATCTGAAAGGTCCGCTGTGGGGAGATGGGCTGCAGAGCAAACGCCGGCTCCTGAGTCAGGGCAGGGGCAGGCGTCTGACAACTCCCTTCCTTACTGCTGACAACCTCCTCCTCGCGGCCTGACAGCCCTCCGGTGTGGGATGTCAGGGCTGGGGCTGCCGACGTGGGACTGGGGGGTTGGAGTGGCCGGTCCCACCACTCGTGATGTCCCGTACCCGCCACCCTAGACTGTGGTCGCAGGCTGACATTCATCAGCCCGCCCCCAGCTCGGCACCTGAAAGCTGCTGGAGGGCTAAGAAGGGGAGATTATACATTCCCGTTGTGGGTTGAGTCAGTGCTCCTTGGAGGCGGGATCCCCTCTTTCTGGTGACCTCCCGACAGCCGCAATTGGATATTTTAGGCAGCTTTACATGCGGGTATTCTGGCCACCTGAAAACAACTATAGAGACAAACAATAAATATGCAGGACAGATAGGTATTTATTTGTGAATAGTCGGATGTACATTGTTTAATGAGAGCAGTTCCTTTGGTCGTTCAGCATTGTCACTCACCGTGGTGAAAAGCTGTTTCTCAGCCTACTGCTGTTGGCCCTCATACACCTGTGCTAATTTTCTTAGGAGAACAGCTGAAGGACGATGTGTCCAAGGTTGTCAACAATTCTGCGCTCCCTCTTCAGACAACGATCCCAGTAGATCACATCGCTGGAATTGGGGAGTGGGGGGGGGGGGGGAAGTGAGGGAAAACTGTTGATCATCTCTGCCACCCTTGCGGTCCTGAGGTTTGACCTCCTATCCAATCCTCTACAGCATCTGTACTACATTATCACGGAGCCTGCTTTTGATAGCGCTCCTGTTGAAGGTTAATATGATGGTGGACAACTGCCTTGCCCGCTTCAGTCTTCTCAGGAAGTGGTCACTGTTGCGCCCTTCTTGTCATGCACAAATAAGAAGCAGTCTTTTCACCAACCACAACAATTTGCTCAAATTATGTTACAGGCCAGATTTGGAAAATGTCATTTAGTTCTTTGTAAAAACATAATGCTGGAGAAACTCAACAGGTTCAATAGTGTACTTTATGTTGTTGGTCCTTCATAGTCGAAGATGACCATGGCTTCAAAGTCAAATGGAAGATTGGTGGCTCTCGTTCCGGAGGTGACTGAGGAGGTCAATCCGGGCCATGAAGGCTCGCCCACATATGGGACACAAGTGGGTGGGTGCTGTCCTGGCAGAGGAGATCTTTCATCGCACCTACCTTCAGCTGCACGGGATCCTGTGGTGATCTTGCTGTGCCAAGCTGAACGGTCGAGGGCAAGCGTCTCCAACGTGTTGATGTCCGCACCCAGGCCTTTGAAGGACGCTTTGAGGTCGCCTTTCCGACTTGTCCTTTGTCTCCCAACTGAGCGCTTGCCCTGACACGGTTCTCCGTAAAGCAGCTGCTTAGGCAATCGGCTGTCTGGCGTTCTGACCACATGTCCACCCCTTGTGGCTTTTGGCCTTCAGCAGCCAGTGTACTTTATTGAGCAAAGATAAAAATCTATAACCAACGTTCTGGCACTTCAATGTTTAAGCAAAATGTCAGCAGGCACACAAACAAAACGGTGGGAAGGGTGTAGAATGAAACAGAAGACAGGTTGAGTACCTCCAGCACTGTGTGTATGATTCATTCACGGTGTCTGCAGACATTTTTGTTTTACTACGCCAGCTCCTTTTAAATGGGAGTTCAGCCATTTTTGGCCATTTCTCGGGGATGAGAAAAACTTGAATGTCAGCAATAAGCTGAAAAGGCTGGCATTTAAACAAGACCTTCATTACATCACTTTTGGTTTCTTCAAATTAAAAGGAGCTGGTTCAACTGGCTACATTGGCCTTGTACAGTGCAGGCAAAATTGAGATGGAATTGGCCATGAGATGAAAATTGCAGGTAATGATGGGGTTGCTCAGGGAACCAGCAGAGACGAGGTGCTGTGTAGCATTCATTTAGAGGCCTAGTTAGCTGGAGTGATAACCTTTATTTATGCTGAGTTCTTTGTAGATTACAGATATATTGTCAGAGTACATACATGACATCACGTACAACCCTCAGATTTCTTTTGGCCGACAGGCTTGGTAGAATACACGATCGTATTGATTTTACATCTGAAAGCTTTTTTCAATTTGCAGATGGCTTACACGAAAAACAGCAAAGAAGCTTTAAAACGCTGTCATAGAAGTTCATTGTCAAATTAAGGACAGCATGGCGTCCAACGCTAATACAGAACCAGCAATCGGGACCAACGATTCGAATCTCACACAATATTTAAGGAGTTTGCACGTTCTCCCCAAATTTCCATCGATTTCCTCCCACCCTTCATAAATTACTGAGGGCTGTAGATCAATTGAGTGTAAATTGGCCAGCATGGGTCTATGTGTCAAAGGAGCCCGGGTGTCTAAATTTAAAATTGGATTTGAAAAATGTAAAAATAATTCAATTTAAAGCATTTTAAATATTATATTAAACAATCGATTTTAATAATTCAAAATACTTATTGAAATGAGTAGCAAGCAAAGTAAAAAGTGAAATGTGGGTTGTTTTCCGCATTGTAAAGCAAAATTAACCCAGATATAATACAGCAGGGAGCGCAAGGGAAAACAATGGGTCCCAGAGTTGAGGAGCTACCCCACCTCTCTATGACAGAGCCGCAATGGACACTGACGAATGTGTATCTGCGCACAAAGGACTGTGTCAAAAAGGAATGGCAAATTTCCTCCACCCCCGAGGAAGTGGAAGTTTTGCTGCGCTTTCCGTTCCATAGCGCCATTATATATCCAGCAACTTCATGATTTTCAGGAAAAGACAAATGTTCTGGTTGTTATTTTAAAAAACTCCGCTGTTAAAATCATGTAAAAGATTGGGCTTTTTTGATGGTCGTTTCCTCTTTTTCCGTATTGTTACAGCCAACCTGCTCTCCGTTGTGGTCCTGTCCCGGGGAATGCCCGGCCTCTCCAAAGGAGTGATCCGTTACATGCTGGCCATGGTAGTTGCAGACACAATGGTCTGTGTGTTTAACGTCACGTTCGAAAACGTCTTCCTCTATCATTTTCCGCGTTCCTTCCTGGCCCACACCACTACTTGCCGTCTTTTTTCATTCTTGCAGGTATCCAACGTGCAATTCTCCGCCTGGGCCACGGTCTCATTCACAATTGACCGCTTCATTGTCATTTGTTGCCAGGAATTGAAAACAAAATATTGCAACGAAAGAAACGCCGCCATCATTCTAACTGCTGTGGGTCTGCTAAGCTTTTTGATTCACATTCCTGCTTATTTCCGCTTTGAACCTCATTACACTGTGGGTGACGTCCAATGGGGCTGCGCAATTTTAACAGGATATAACTCTTCACCAGCATGGCAGACTTACAGATGGTTGACTAAACTAATGGTACCATTGGTGCCGCTGCCGCTGATGTTACTGTTGAATTCCCTCACCGTCCGACACATTTTATTGGGCAGCAGAGCTCGCAGGGCTTTGAAGCGCGGCGGGGTCGGTGAGGTTCCTGATCCCGAGATGACGAGGCGGAGGACGTCCGTTATTTTTCTCTTGGCCATCTCTGGTACCTTCATAGTGTTGTGGACACCGGTTTCGATCATTGACCTCTTTTTCCCACTCACCTCAGGTTTCGAGTTCGGCGACATGAAGTCACTGTATATGGCCACTAGAATCGCGATACTGCTGATGTATTCCACCTGTTGCACAAACACATATATTTATGCGTTGACACAGAGGCGATTCCGGGAGGAAGTGAAGAAACTGGTAAAATATCCATTTGTTGCCATTGTTCTCTTTTTCAAACCAATTAGGGAATGACTATATATCAGATGACCCTCTTCTTCAGTTTGTTTCCCGTTTCGACTCTCTTCCAATCACTCAATCATTCCCAGTATCATTAAGCCCCGTAAAACAAAGAAACCACCCCCCCTACACACACACACACACACACACACACACACACACACACTCACACACACACACACACACACACACACACACACACACACACACACACACACACACACACACACAGACTCTGACTCTCTCTCTCTCTCTCTCTCTCTCTCTCTCTCTCTCTCTCTCTCTCTCTCTCTCTCTCTCTCAAACACACACAGCATTGCCACGCCAATTTGGCCACATGACTGCCAAATTAAAGTAACCCGCAAATTGGAGGAACACTACCTTGTATTCCATCTCAAAAAAACTTCATCAGTATCGACTTCGAATTTCCGTCAATAAACCCTCCCCATGTCCCCGTGTCCCTCTCTTTCCGATGGTTCGCTGTGGGTGTTAGGTATTGAATGAATAGTTGGTTGAGGAGTATGTTCACATGGGTCGGTGCCACGTTGTGGACCGAAGAACATGCACTTACTATTCTATGCTCTAAAATAGTTATGATTCATATTAACGAACACCCTGGGCAACTCAAAATTTCGGAATGAATTTTCCTTTCTGACCGTGAATGCAAATTAACATTTAGTAATTTATATGAAGATAAGCCGATACAAAATCATTGCTACTGTCCGAAAGATGACTGGTGGATTGCTGGCCAGAGTAATTGTCCAAACAATGGTGCGAAATATTCAATGGCACATGAATCAAAGATTGTCCATGGTTCAAATTCAAAATCTGTTTTTTTGTCACATTTACAAAGATGATGTGAATGAATTGTCTTACAACATACCAGTAGGGATCTCATACATCAGATTTCTTGTCGGAATACATCGATTACATGACATGGGGAGGTACAGTTAGCATTCCGTTTAGTGCACCGCATGTACAGCGCTGGCGATCGGGACCGATCCTGAGTTAGAATCCCCGTTGTCCGTAACGAGTCTTCACATCCTCCCCTTGTCTCCATGGCTTTATTCTGAGGGCTCAGATTTCCTCCCATCCTTCAAAAACGTATCGGGGCTCTCGGTTAAATCCGTGTAATCTGAGCGGAACGGGGACGTGGACCGAAAACGTCATTTACGGGGCTGTATGTCTAAATATTATTTAATTAAAAATTACATTCCCGAGATTATGTTTTTTCTACCGGCGAGGTGGAATTTCCACTTTTGGTGGTGCACTAATCTGTACATAGCCTATACATGTAAAGAAATAAAGAGTTCTAAATACATCACGAGTGTAAACAATGAGACTGCAATACAGAGAGAATTTAAAACTATCAAACCAATGGAAAATTAAGTACATGATCCAACAAGGAAGACACATTGAAACAATGGAGAGATACAAACAAGAGTGTGCGTGTGTGTGTGTGGAGGGGGGGGAGATTGGGTGGGTGGGTGTGTTTGTGTGTGTTTCTGAGTGAGAGAGACTGAGAAAGAGATGGGAAAGTGAGACAGAGAGGGCCAGAGAACAGGCAGAGATAAAGAGAGTGACAGACAGAGAGAGTCGGGGTGCGGGAGAGAGGGATGGGGGGAAAACGTTTTCAGGAGCCATGGAGAAAAGGCAACATAACATTACGATCTTCGTAATAACCCTAACCCTAAAACAACCATCGGGGAAATGGTATAGGAGCATAAAGACGAGCCCTGAGCGGCACAAGGACAGTTTCGTCCCCGCTGCCATCAGATTCCTGACCTTGAACCAAAGACACGCGCTCTATTATCGCTATTATTTTGTTATAATTTATAGTAGTGTCATAACATCGAATTAACGTGTTTGTTTACGCCACGACGCTGCCGCAAAACACGGTATTTCATGACATATTCAAGACATTAATCCTGATTCTGATCCTGAGAGGTGACAGAAATAAGCTCCGGGACGGGTTATTTGAGGCTGGCACTATTGCAACTATAAAGAAACATTTAGATTGATATATGGCTAGAATATGGTTTTCTAGGGAAATTGGCCAAACTCAGGCAGGTGTGACCACTGTGTGTGGGGATATGTTTGATAAGGGTCGGCCGGTTGGGAGAAGCTAATCTTTCTCCGCCGTGTGAATCAGTTTTATTTTCTTGAGGAACTCAAGGGGTCAGTTAGTAAGCGAAAAAGGAAAAAAAAAAGTATCAACGTTGCAGGCAGCAACAACGTTTCTTCACAACTGTTCGAATGTCGATGCAAATCGATCCAGAGGTTAGCCCTTTACTGCTCCGTTGTATTGTTATAGAAGGGAAGTCACCGATGAGTATCACACGTGATATCAAAATGAAAAATGCTTCCACACGGATATTGGCAATCCGATCTTCACATGGTGATTCCAGTCAACAGCCTAGGGGATTCCTGCAGATATCTCCTCCGACTGAATTCCGTATCACATCTCCTACTGAGCGTGTGCAAGCTGTGGAAATACAGACACCCTGCAGCCTGCAGATCCACTGTGGGTTGGAGAAACAGGAGTTGGCCAGCAGCATCATTGGGAGAATAACAATGGTCGACGGTCGGGAACTGCGATTCCAATCAATGGGCCTTCTGTGACCATGGATGGTGATAAATCAAAGCCCCATCAGTAGAACGCCCCATTATATCGAATGTTGGTAGCTTCAATGTCAAAATTCCAACTTCACACATTTTGTCAAGACCACTGTCCCATCCCTTTGACGTTGAGTACGAATTATTATATTTTTGTGCACGAATTATTCAATTTCAGTGTATTTGAATGTAATGTGGCTCAAATTATGAAATAAAGTATTCAATGACAAATGTACGCACGTGACAATCTGAATTTCCCGAGATTCTGGGAAAGATGAGAAGCTGCGACGCTTTCTTGACCATTGGATCGATGTGGTTGCGGGAAGACATTCCACTGCTGATATATAAACCTGGTACCATAAAGGTGCCCACGATGACCAGACCCGGAAGGCAACAATCAACATTTTGGTCTGAGGACTTTTGTTTTGGCCCCACGCCCACTCACTTTACAATTATCAGGGGTACAAACCCACTTCCAAATTAAAGATGCTTCACATGCACTTTCTCCAAAAGAGAAATTGTGCACACGATATGGCAAGCCCACTTCTGTGAAATGCATCGAACATAGGCGGTCTCTTTGAGGAACTATTTAATGGATATCGAGAGATGACCCCAAATTTAGTTCACCCCCGCTTTTATTCTGCATCCTATTTCCTTCTGATCGCTCACTATGTGATCTGCTACACCGATCGAACACGTCGCACTTGACACATCATTTCCTTCAGATTCACTAAACAGGGTTTTGAATTGATCTGAATTTCCAGTGGCATGTAACATTCCTACCAAGACTTCCAACAGCTTTGTGTAAACACACAATATGTGAAAATCCCCATCTCCCTCCAGCCACTCTCTATTCACCCTCCTCCCATTGCGAAGAAGATTGACGAGACGGAGATAATTTTATCCCATCCTTTAAAACTGAAAAAACCTAGAGATGGAGATTTCTGGAATTCTCTCCTGTCGAGGCAAATACCCTGTTCATTTGAAGGAGAACGAAGAAGATTTCTGTGACGTGTACGTTTGGAATACTGTGGGCAATTTGCGTCAGACAACTACAGAAAATACATTAAAATTGATTGGAAACAGGCAGCAAAGGTTTACAATGGCTGCTGTCAGGACATGAGGAGCCGAGTTCGAGGGAAACGAGAAACCTGTTTCGAATTGTTTCAACTCAACGCCAGACAACAAACGCTGAAGGTATATAAAGATTGACAAGCGGTATATCTCGAGTAAATTCATGCAGGATTTCCCCACAGACGTTTGGTGAGACCAAAAGTCAAGGACATGAGTTAAATTTGGAAAGTGAGATATTTAAAGGCCGAATATGGGGAATATGTTAACAAGTGGTGAGAGAGTGATCGAGCTACCAGATTGATTGGTGAATGCAGGCTCAATTATGACATCAATGAAAATTTTTGAAAGGAGGGATATGCAGAGATATGGTTCGGTTACAAGCCATTTGGGGCTATGCAAAATAATGTTTCAGCACAGACTAGATGGGCTGAACGAATGCTCTTCAATTCTGTGATTAGGAGATTCAAGGATATTTAACACAGTGCAATGTTGAACAGCCATATTATTTTTTATTTTATATCAATTTAATTGATTATATCTTCCTATTTACCGATTAGAAACAGGACAGGTGGCCGCATCTACTAACTATATATCACAAATCATAGCTGCTATACTTCTGCACGACATTCCTTCACTAAGAGGTCACGAACTGAAACGTTGTCTGTCCATATCTCTCCGCGGATGCTGTAGGATTTGTTGGGAACACAAGGAACATCGGAGCACAGTGCAGTCCCTTCAGCCTGCGCGGTTGTACCGAATTAAGCAATTGTCGCCCACAACACATCTACAAAAACCTTATCAGTCCTTACTCGAGTTACCCGATTTTTAGCCACATTTCGAGCAACAACAGTTCTTGTGTTTCTTTTATTTTATCAGTCACGCGCGTCCCCCCCAATCTCTCTCCTCTTTATGACTGTCCCAGGATGGGGCCTCTCATCGCGCCATCGCAGTCTTCTCCCGCTTTCATTTCTTGGATTGAGAATTCACCGGACCTTGTATGAGGCGGACCTTATGCTTATCGTTGATGGTAGCTGGAACATTAGATTCGAGGGTCGAAATAATGCTTCTGACTATCAAATGGACGCTCCGAGAAGGGAAGAAGGCAGGATGACGCAGAGAGATCAGAATAAATTCCCTCTGGGACCAGGATTAAGCGAAACAAACAGAAAGGGATAAATGTTACGATGCGCTGCCAAGGTTCCAGGTGATATGTGACAAGGTCTCACATCTGAACCTTGTTTCATGTCGGTTAATATGGGCTGATTACTAACTCACTAATTTAGAATGAACTGGTTGGGAGTGTTAAATCGAGACTGTGGAGATGTTATTTAAATTAACGTTCCAGACGAAACGGTTTTTCCATAAATTAAGCTTCACAATGTTCTGTGCGATACAAGAATCGTTCCTATTCACAAAAGGTGCCACGGATGGACGCCGCGGAAATCTTCCATCCCATTATTGCAAGTGTCGGCATTCCTGGTAAGTGATTGCGCTGCGATCCTCGCAGCCTGGCCCGAAATTGTCCTTATCCCCGAGAGCACAGTTGCAACTTGTTTTTACGATCGCTCATGTCAATTGCTAAAAGCTAACTCGATTTATTAATTCAGAAAGGACTTTTCCTTTTACTTCAGTTGACTATATGGAAATGCTATGTAATTGACTGTTCCAGCGGAAATTGCTGTCTTAGACAGCTAATTTTAAGCAGTCCACGGCTTTACCTTCACTTCTGAGAGGTCAGTTCAAGTGTCTGACAGCAGGAATCTATGTGCCGTTGAAACGAGTGAGCAGCGTTTTATTCAAACTCGTGCATATTCCACCCGACGGGATAAAGAAGGAGAGAGTGCGGTCGAGGTGTAATTGATACATTAACATGTACATTGATTATTTAACCACAAGGCGCTGGAAGGTATGGATGGATCGATATGCGGGAGGTTGGTTTTCCTGATAGCCATGAGTTGCGTTCATTCCTGGCTGTAGTTATTTCGAGTTGAGCAACTTCCACACCTACCTATGAGAGAGCCGAACTTGACACTTACGATTGTTCATCTGCGCACAAAGGGCAGTATCAAAAAGGGAATGGAGGAGTTACTGCCCTTACCATTCCGTAGCGCCAGTGTAGATTCATCAACTTCATCATGTTCAGGAGAAAACAAATATTTTGGTTGTTATTTCCAGAGACTCTGCTGTCAATATCATGTTAAAACTACCTGGCAGCTTTGATTCTCGTTTCCTCTTTTTCAATCTTGTTACAGCTAACCTGCTCTCCGTTGTGGTCCTGTCCCGGGGAATTCCCGGCCTCTCCAAAGGAGTTATCCGTTCCGTGGTGGACATGGCAGTTGAAGACACAATGGTCTGTGTATTTGACGTTATGCTGGGAAACGTCTTCCTCTAACATTTTCCACGTTCCTTCCTTGCACAAACTTCCATTTGACGCCTGAGAGCCTTCATGAAGGGAAGCAGTGTGCAACTTTCTGTGTGGTCCACGGTATCATTCACAATTGTCCGCTTCTTTACAATTTGTTGCCATAAATTGAAAACACAATATTGTACCGAAAGAAACGCCGCCGTCATTCTAACGACTGTGGGCACGCTGAGTTTTTTGATGCATATTCCATCTTATTTCAGCTATAAACCCCAATACACTGTGGGTGATGTCTAATGGGGCTGCTGTACCGTAACACGATATAAATTTTCACCGGCATGGCAGACTTACAGATGGTTGACTAAACACATGGTAGCTGATATTTCCATTGAATTCGTTCACCGCCTGACAGATATTACTGCTCAGCAGAGCTTGGAAGGCTTTGAAGCTCCGCGGGCCGGTGAGGTCCATGATCCCGAGATGACAAACCATAGGACGTCCATTATTTTGCTCTTCGCCATCTTTTGGACTTTCATAGTGCTGTGGACAACGGATATGGACATTGACCTATTTTCCCTGCACACATCAGGTTTCGCGGTTGACGCACCGACGACACAGTATCTGGTCATTAGTATCACGATTCTGCTAATGTATTTCAACGGTTGTACAAACACTTGTGTTTATGCGTTGACACAGAGTAGATCTCTGGAGGAAGTGAAGAAACTGGTAAAATATCCATTTGTTTTTCTTGTTCAGTTTTGGAAACCAATTAGCGAATAATCATTAATCAGATGGCTCTCTTCCTCAGTTCGTTTCATGTTTCGACTCTCGTTCTACACTGAATCAACCCCAGTATCGTTAAGCCCCGTAAAACAAAGACACCCCCCCCACGCGCACGCACACACACACACACACACACACACACACACACACACACACACACACACACACACACACACACACACACACACACACACACACACACACACACACACACACACACACCATTCCAACACCAATATCTGCCAAATCAAAGACACCCACAAATTGCAGTAACACTACCTTGAATTCCGTCTCAAGAAGACTTCATCAATATCAACTTCGGATTTCCGTCAATCCCCTGTCCCTATGTCCCCGTGTCCATCTCTTTTGTATTCTAAGAATTAAAATATGAGATGGTTGAGGTGTAGGTTCACAACGGTTGACGCAACTTCGTGGCCAGAGAACATGAACGTAGCGTTCTATGCTCTAAATAGTTATGCTTTAAATTAATGAACACGCTTGGCCACTCAGAATTTTGTAATAAAATTTCTTTTCTGACCATGAATGCAAATTAACCTCAGAAATTTACATGACAAAAAGGTGATACAAAATCATCGCTATTGTCAAAAGATATCTGGTGGTTTGCTGGCCAGTGTAATTGTCCCAACAATGGAGCAAAATATTCAATGGCCAATGATTCAAAGATTGACCAGGTCAATCAACGATTCAATTTCTAGTTCCGAGTTGTTGTCACATTTACAAAGATGATGTGATTGAGTTGTCTTACAACATACCAGTAGGGATCTCATACATCAGATTTATTGTCGGAGTACATGCATGATACGACATAGGGTGGTTCGGTTGACGTTTCGGTTGGCGCAGCGCATTTCCAGGGCCAGCAAACGGAACCAGAACGGGGACGAAATCCCCGTGCTCTGCAACAAGTTTTCACATTCTCCCCTTGTCTGTCTGCATGGCTTTTATCCGGGGGCTTAGGTTTCCACCCACCTTTCAAAAACGTTTGGTGGCTGTCGGTTAATGCGGTGTAAACCGAGTGGAACGGGCACGTGGACCAAAATGGTCAGTTACCGAGCTGTATGTCTAAAAATAATTTAATTAAAAAATTCAACCCCGATATTATTTTATTCTGCGGTGAGGTACAATTTCCACTTATTAGCGGTGCAAAAATCTGTACATAGCCTGTACATGTGAACAAAGATCTGGAAATACAGAACGAATAACTGCAAAACAGAGAGAATTTAAAACTATCAAGAACATGGTCCAACAATGGAGAAACAATGAAACATTGGAGAGATAAAAAGGAATGTGTGTGTGTGTGTGTGTGTGTGTGTGTGTGTGTGTGTGTGTCTGTGTGTGTGTGTGTGTGTGTGTGTGTGTGTGTGTGTGTGTGTGTGTGTGTAAGAGAGAGAGATATAGAGAGATGGGATAAAGAGAGGGAGAGAGACAGAAATTCAGACAGGAAGGGACAGAGTTACGGACAGAGAGAGACAGAGAAAGGGAGGGGCGGGAGGGAAGGAGAGAAGGAAAAGAGAATTCTGTTGCCATGGACAAGTGCCAACAAATATTACGATCTTGGGAAAAATACACAAACACATCGATTTCTCCACAGATCTAGCGTCCACTTAACCAGGTTTCTTAGGAACATTCAATTGGAAAGCAGTATCAAACTTTATTATTCCAAGAATTTTCAAATTGTTTCCTTATACAATTAATAAAAAGGCTGAATCATAAAAAACACCTTCCGCGTGTTAACAAAATACGTCCAAATTAGGAGACATTTTAGCGGATTCTCTGCTAGAATGGCCGGACTATTGGAATTCAGGGAGATCTAGCAACCCATCGTTTCTTTCTGCCCCTAAAGAATCGGTATTGCCTCCAGTGTCATATATTTACGGCTCTGCAACTATTCAAACAGGCACAAAGTGAGATGATGTGATTGAACGGATTTCACTGCTCCTTCAGATCCCCCGATACGGGTCTCCATCAATTCCTGAGTGACAGGAAAATTAACATCCATCTATGGGAAATCCTCCTGTTCCCGAGTGGTCCTAAAACGCCAGGATGTAAATATATTTTTCCCCCCTAAATGATATCTCATGAAATTCAACATCTTTACAAGTTTACAATCTGTGACAACAGATGAAATGAAAGAAAATAAGAATCAGAAGATCCTGGCAGTATGAATAGAATTAGAAACCGAGTCAACGTTTCGCCAGTTAGTAAAACAAATGAGGGGAACAGATCGGGAGAATGCACAGCGTTATTTTCCCAAAGGGGAGTGGAGAACAAGGAGACCATATAACCATTTTCAGCACATAACAGGCCAGTCTGGCCCTACTTGTCCATGACGGAACAAATCCCTACCCTCCTAGACCCACTGACCAGCACCTGGTCCATACCCCTTCAATACTCTCCCTTCCATGTAATTATCCAGTCTTTCCTTAAATGTAAATAACCTCCTTGCTTCAACCACCTCTGCCGGAAGCTTATTCCACATCCCAACTACCCTTTGCGTGAAGAAATTTCCCCTCATGTTCCCCTTCTAATTTTCCCCCTGCAATCTCAAACCATGGTCTCTGGTTTGAATATCCCCCACTCTAAATTGAAAAATCCGATCCACGTTGACTCTCTCTGTCCCTTTTAAAATCTTGAACACCTCCATCAAATCCCCACTCAATCTTTACATGTACAGAGTTGAAGACGTGGGGGTGGGGGAGTTTTATTAGGAACTGAATTTTTTACACAAATGGTGATCTACAGAATACAGGACATCGGCATGAGGCAGTATCTTTTAAAAAGCAGCCTCTGTCCACACAGTTCATGCTACCATCGGGGAAAGGATTCATGAGCCTGACGACGAGCACGCAGTGGCACAAGGACAGATTCTCCCCCCGCTGCCATCAGATTCCTGAACAATCGACGAACCAAAGACACTGCAATGATATCGATTGTGATTTTATATTTCTGTATTTTATAACAATGTTGTAAGATGGTTATAATGTGAATGAGTGTACTACGACGTTGCCGTAAAGCAGCGTATCGCATGGCTTATTCATTAGATCCTGATTCTAATCCTGAGGGGTGACTGAAATGAGCTCCCCGACTTTTTATTTGACGCTGACACTATTGTAACTTTGTGGAAATATTTAGATGGATGCCTGGTTAGAATGTGGTTTTGAGGGACATTGGCCAAACGCAGGCAGTTGTCAACATTGTGGATGGGGATATATTTCTTCGCCCTGATATCACACGTGATATCAAAATGAAAATTGGTTCCACAGAGGTATTGACAAACCGATTTTCCCTCAGTGATTGATGTCAACAGCCAAGGGTTCTCTTACAGATATCTCCTCTGGCTGAACTCCGCCTCCCATCTCCTTCTGATCTAGTGTACGCTGTGGATGTACCGACACCAAGAACCCTGCAGACCCACCGTTGGTTGGAGGAACAGGTGTTGGACAACAGCATCATTGGGAGAAGAACAATGGTCGACGGTCGGGAACTGCGATTCAAATCAATGGTCCTTTCCTGACTATGGATGATGTCAGAACAAAGTCCCATAAGTCGAACACCTCATCACATCGAATGTTGGTAACTCCAATGTATAAATCCCAACTTCATATAAGGTTGCAAACACCGCTGTCCCATCCCTTTGAAGTAGAGAGTCCATTGATACAGAGATATTTCAACAACGAGATCAATATCAGGGATCGCTTTCAATGTAATGTCGGGTTTGGCCAGACAGGCATTTGAACGTTTGAAGTTATCGCTCATCCCCATTATGTATGAGCGATTTTGAGTGTTTAGCAGATGAAGTGTGTGGACACGAGTGAAAACAAATTAACTGGTTCAATCCCACCATAAAAAAACTTTATATGCTTTCAATGGCAGCATGGGAAAATGAAACTTTATTTCCACTACCTGCCTTACCTTCCTCTCTCTCTCATCTTTTTGCACTGCGAAGGGGATATTTCCTACCTCCCACTAGTCTCCTGATCCCATTAATTTCTATCCTCTTTCTTTCAGCGCCTCCTCAGGTCACTGCACGAAATTCGACCTTGTTTCACCGCCAGTGCATTGTCACGTGTGCCCATGAACAGGTTGTTCCGTGAGCAGACCAGATAGATATCGGATACATGAAAGAACAAGCAAGACACCGTTCAAAATTGCAGACATAAAGAGAGAGATCAGTTGCTACAGAGAAATATTAACATCGATTTACGATTTTGAGGCTGATTCGGAAGTCAAATAACAGTGGGAAATACATTGATCTGGAATCTATTGATATCTAATAATACACTCATGAAAGGTCTTCTCGAGTGGGGAACAGCAACTATTTGAGTGATTGCCTGCGCATCATTGAAATCTCCCTGGCAGTTTCCTGAGGTGTTAGCCAAGGCAAATAGCGCCTTTGGAAAACTACACAAAGGAGTCTGGAAAAACAACCACCTGAAGAAACACACAAAGATCAGCGGGTACAGAGCCGTTGTCATACCAACGCTCCTGTTCGGCTCTGAATCGTGGGTCCACTCCCGGCATCACCTACGGCTCCTAGAACCCTTCCATCAGCGCTGTCTCGCTCCATCCTCAAAATTCATTGGAATGACTACATCACCAACATGGAAGTACTCGAGGACCTGGCAGAGTCCGCAAGCATCGAATCCATGCTGCTGATGACCCAACTGCGCTGGGTGGGTCACCTCTCCAGAATGGAGGACATTCACCTTCCCAAGATCGTGTTAGATGACGAGCTCTCCACTGGCCCCCGAGACAGGCGCACCAAAGAAGAGGTTCAAGGACTGCTTAAAGTAATCTCTTGGTGCCTGCCACATTGACCACCGCCAGTGGGCTGATATCGCCTCCAACCGTGCATCTTGGCACCTCACAGTTCGGCAGGCAGCAACCTCCTTTTAAGAAGACTGCAGAGCCCACCTCACTGACAAAAGACGAAGGAGGAAAAACCCAACACCCAACCCCAACCAACCAATTTTCCCTTGCCACCGCTGTAACGTTGCCTGCCTGTCCCGCATCGGACTTGTCAGTCACCAACGAGCCTGCAGCAGATGTGGACATACCCCTCCATAAATCTTCGTCTGCGAAGCCAAGCCAAGAAAGGGCCACATACCCCATCGGGATGCACACTTGATAGTCCATTGGTAGAGATGGTGAGGTATGCCTGTGACTGAAGGCATGTTAAATTGTTGGGTTTGAAGTTGAGATTAAATAGATATCAAATTGCGTTTATGAGATTAGCCTTATCAATAGAAAAAAAAATGAATAGCGATTGCATGAAAAAGTGACGTTGATTTAAGTTTGCAACGATGGCATGTCCAATCCCTTGGAAACGATAACATATAATTTACCTGATAATTATCTTTTATGTCAGAAAATTTGTAGCCCAAATTTGGAATATGTGGCTAAAGGCTTTGAACTCGCAGCGGCCCGTGTGGTGGTGTTATCATATTCCGTTGCATTTAATTATGTTATTGATGGATGTATCTACTTTCTTTTCTTTCATCGATCTTTGTGGTAGGGTGTAGTAGCAAGAGGAAGGAATAAGAGCGAGGGTGGATGGGAGGAAATGGGTGCAGAGGGATTTGGGGCGAGAATAAAGTGAAGCTAACAGCAATAGATAAACGTGACACTCCGGTGCCAAAGTTTCAGGTCACGTGTGGCAGAGCCGCACAACTGAACCTGATTTCCTGTGAATAACAAGGACTGATTACTAAATCGGGAATTTAGAATGAACTGGAAGAGAGTGTTAATTCGTGTCTGTGGAGATGTTATTTAATTTAACATCCTCGTGGAAACGGCTGTCCTATAAATTAAGCTTCACTGTGCTATACAGGAATCGTACCTATCCTCAAAAGGTGCCACGAATGGACGCCACGGAGATCTTCTATCTCACTCTTGCCATTGTCGGCATTCTTGGTAGGTAATTATGCTGCGATCTTCGCCACCTGTCCTGAGTCTGTTCTTATTCGGGAGCGCACAGCAGCAAATTGTTTTCGCTATCGCTCATGTCAATTACTAAAAGCTAACACGGTTTATTAATTTAGAAATAAATTGGCCTTTTTGCTCAATCGAGTCTGTGGAGATGTTATGTAATTGAATTTTTTGCTCAATCGAGTCTGTGGAGATGTTATGTAATTGAATGGGCTCTGAAAGTTATTCGAAAGGGAAAGACTTGTTTTGAAAAAATTGTTATTCTTTCTTTTGTCCAGTTGAATGAAAAATTTTAAATATCATCCAACTCATTGTTTGCTTGTTATCAGGAGCCTATCTTCTGCGAGCTTTTAAAGAAAAATTTGGGGCATGAAACTAAACTTCCTAATTTAACTCATTTTCAAATATTAATTACAGACATTTTAAAGATAGGATTTATATCGGAAATGTATCGATTGTTACAATGCAAGTTGAATAAGCCTGATAAGTTTAAAAAATAAAAATAAATGAGTGAAAGACATACAAGTAGATATTTTAGAGGGCGATTGGTTAAAGATGTGAGGAAAATTCAATTACTAAATTCTTTAATGTGCGGTATAGTTTGGTTAATTATAATAATCAACTTCAAATGTATTTTACGCTGGAGAAATTGAAAAAATATGGATTTAGGGATTCGGATTTATGTTTTCGATGTGGAAAACAAAAGGGACTTTTATTACATTCTGTCTGGTTGTGTGACAAGGTGCAGAATTTCTCATTAAAAGTGGGACAATTTTTGGAACATTTGTATAATATATATTGTTGCTTGATCCTTTATTATTTTTATTGGGTTCTATGAAGGATTTATGGGGTTTAAAATTGGATAAATTTCAAATTCCTTTCTTTCGTTTGGCTTTGGCTTTACGAGAAAATGTGTAGCAGTAACATGGTAGGACAATGCGGTAATTAATATTCAAAGATGGCATGAGGAATTTAAATCATGTATGCATTTAGAAAAATAACATATAACCCATATCAATTATGTTTTTATTAAAATGTGGGAAGAAGTTCTAAAATCGATGGATGTTATTATATCTCAAAAATTCGAAGAGAGAGAGAGAGAGAGCAGTCAGGATCTAAAGAATCGTTTAGCCTGAGATTGGTGAAAATAAGGAAGGTGCAGTCATTGGGAAATGAAACCGACCACATCGGGGCAAGGCTGCGTTATCATCGAGAAGTGAGACAACTCTCATTTGTTTACTGCATCGATACTTGGATAATGGAAAACAAAACTAATGCCGGGATCTGACAAGAGGTTTTCGCCAGTCGAAACTGGACTGGAACCTGCCTTTTGGCAATGATAAAGCGCACAGTATGGTTTTTCAATTCACACCGGCTATAACATGGCCAGTTAGGTTTTGTCGACCACCTGTTCCACTGCTTTAGAGCAATTATCCACCAAATGCAACACCTTCAGCGTTCCCTTAAATATCTCATTATTGAGTCTCACTGGAGCCTATCTCCTGCCAGACCCCGATAACAGGCACTTGCGGAACTGCATGATGTGGTCATCAAAGAGAGACGGCGCACTCCACTTCACTTCAAATCAAAGTCGGTGACTTTATCCAGGTCTGTGATACGTAATCGCTGCAGAATTATCACCAGCACATACTCTGCTGGAAGAGCAGTACCAATACATTTCATCACGTCTGAAATACAATAAGGAATGTCCTTCATTCTTTCACGTCTCCGCATTTTCGTGTTTGTTGTCCACCCCATCTAAACCACTGATAATGTTTTAGACCCTCAATAATTCACCTCTATCTCTCCGCCGCTGCGAAGCTAGATACCGCAGGTCTGTCAGCCTTCCTTCATATGATATGTTCTCCAATCCAGGCAACACCTTTGAACCCTCTCCAGAGCGTCCATATCCTATAAGGAGGCGGCCGGATTTGTAGCAACGTCTTGAACTGTTTATCGTCACCTGTATGGAGAAAAGTAAAAAGGGGTTGTTTTACACACTATCCAGCAAAATCATCCCACAAGCAATACAGCAGGAAGTGCAAGTAAATACAATTATGCAGGAGATAATGTTACAATAAATGCACAGCAGAGCTGCCTTGAAGCAGTGTAAGGCTTTACCTTCACTTCTGAGAGGTCTGTTTAAGTGTCTGACAGCATGAATTTCTGGACGATTTTTTTTCGACCTCGTGCTTATTCCACCCGTCGGTATGAAGAAGGAGAGAGTGCGGTCCGGTGGAATTGATACTTTAAAATGTACATTGTGTATTTACACACAAGACGCTAACGATATATGGATGGATCGATGGACGGACGTGAGGTTGGCTTTCTCGATGTCCCTGAGTTACGTTCATTCCTGGACGTAGATACTTGAGTTCCCGAGTTGAACAGCTTCCTCACCTACCTATGATAGAGCCGGACTGGCCTCTTACGATTGTGCATCTGCGCACAAAGGACAGTGATAATGAGTTGTTGACGAATTTCGTCCGCTTCTGAGGAAGTAGAGAATTTGCAATGCTTTCCTTTCCGTGGCGCCAGTGTAATTACATCTACCTCATAATTTACAGGAAATGTAGTTGTTATTTCCAGAGACACCGTTGTTAAAATCATGTTAAATCTATTGGACTGTTTTGATGGACGTTTCCTCTCTTTCCATCTTGTTATAGCAAACCTGCTCTCTGTTGTGCTCCTGTCCCGCGGAATGCGCGGCTTCTTCAAAGGAGTGTTTAACGTTACGTTGGGAAACGTCTTCCTCTATCATTTTCTGCGTTCCTCCCTGGTCTACATCATCACTTGTGGTCTTTCTTCATACTTTCAGGTATCCAGCGTGCGATTCTCCGTCTGGGCCACGGTGTCATTCACAATTGACCGCTTCATTGTCATTTGTTGCCAGAAATTGAAAACAAAATATTGCAACGTAAGAAACGCCACCGTCATTCTAACTGCCGTGGGATTGCTGAGCTTTTTCATGCACATTCCTGCTTATTTCCTCCTTGAACCTCATTGTACTGTGGGTAACGTCCAATGCGGGCTGTGCAAAGTTAACACGATATAACACTTCACCAGCATGGCAGACTTAGAGATGGTTGTCTAAACTTATGGTATCACTGGTGCCGCTGCCGCTGATATTATTGTTGAATTCCCTCACCGTCCGACACAATTTACTGGTCAGCAGAGCTCAGAGGGCTTTGAAGCGCCACAGGGTTGGTGAGGTCTCTGATCCCGAGATGACGAACCAGAGGACGTCCATTATTTTGCTCTTTGCCATCTCGCGGACATTCATTGCGTTGTGGCCACCGGTTACGATCATTGACCTATTTTTTTTCCCACTCACATCAGGTTTTGAGGTCGGCGCCACGAAATCACTGTATCTGGCGATTAGAATCGCGATTCTACTGATGCATTTCAACTGTTGCACAAACACTTCTGTTTATGCATTGACAAGAAGAAATTCCGGGAGGAAGTGAAAAAACTGGTAACACACACACACACACACACACACACACACACACACACACACACACACACACACACACACACACACACACACACACACACACACACACACACACACACACACACACACACACACACACACAATGGGTGTTGTCTGGACAGGAGGAACCGAATTCGAGGGAAACGAGAAACCTATTTCGACTTTTGTCTTCTAAACGCCAGAGAACAAACGCTGAAGTTATACATAGATTAATAAGATGTATATCCCGAGTAAAGGTGAAACGTTCTGTTCTCTGTGGGGGTCCTTGAAATCGAGAGATTTTTTTTTTTTACCTGAACCTGAATGCAACAGTATTTGAGATTATCATGCAAGGCAGCTCGAAGTTTAGATTTGCATATCAAAAAGTGCATACGTCCATATCAGTAACATTACATGAAACGATGAAGTCCGCAGACGCACTGAAGTGTGGCCAATCACCTCAGAGACGATAATAAATCAAGGCAAATGGAGATGGATAAACGCGAATATCCAGTGTCGCGATTCAAGCTCACGTGAGGCACCGGTTTCACAACTGAACCTTGTTTACTCCAATCCGTCATGACAAATACTGCTGGCCGAGCTGACCCAGTTCATCAATTTAGAATGTCGTTTAAATCGAGTTTGTGGTTACGTAATTAAATGTCCTAGTGGAAACGGCTGTTCCTTCATTTTATTATGTAGTCCTTTTATCGATATTTATCGTTCTGTTAAGTATACTATGACGTCATCTGCAAATAAACTGCTTTTATATTCCTTCTCCTTTAATTTTATCCCTTTTATTTTATTTTTTGTTCTTATCAGTTATGCCAATGGTTGCATTGCTAAAGCGAGCAGTGAGGTAAATAGTGGACATCCATGCCTCGTTGACCTACATAATTTAAATTGCTTCGATATATATATCCATTTACTGTCACCTTCGCTAATGGTCCATTATATAATGTTTTAATCCAATTAATATATATTTCTGGTAGGTTGAACCTCTGTAATAGTTTGAAAAATATATTCCATTCTACCTGTCTCTGTGTCTCAAGCAACAGCCACTGTTGGTATCTTATTTACTTGGACTGCATGGATTAAGTTAATGAATTTACAGACATTGTCAGTTGTTCGTCTTTTCTTAATAAATCCAGTTTGATCTTGTTTTACTATATTTGGTACAGTCGGCCAATCTGTTTGCTAATAGTTTTGCTATTATCTTATGATCTGAATTAAGTTGAGATATTGGTCGATATGATGCTGGTGTTAGTGGATCCTTCCCCGTCTTTGGTAATACTGTAATTATTGATGTTTTACATGAATCTCGCAAGTTTTGTGTTTCTTCTATCTGGTTCATTACTTCCAGGAGAGGTGGAATTAATAACTCTTTAAATATGTTAGAGAATTCTACTGGGAGTCCATCCTCTCCAGGCGTTTTATTGTTCGGTAGCTTTTTTATATATGCTGTATTTCCTCTATTTCAAATGGATTTATCAATTTGTTTTGATCCTTTTCTTGCAATTTTGGTTGTTCAATTTTAGCTAAAAACTGATCCATTTTGACATCTTTCCCTTCGTTCTCAGTTCGCGATAATTGTTCATAGAATTCCTTAAAGTTTTCATTGATCTCTGTTGGGTTATATGTAATTTGTTTGTACTTTTTCCTTGATTCCAAAACAGTTATTTTAGCTTCTTCTGTTTTAAGTCGCCAGGCTAATATTTTGTGCGTTTTTTCTCCTAGCTCATAATAATACTGCTTTATTTTCATTATGTTCTTCTCCACCATATACTTATGCAAAGTTTTTTATTTTTTTTGTCAGCCAATTCTCTTCTTTTTGTTGTATCTTCCCTTGTTGTCAGTTCTTTTTCTGTATTTACTATTTCGCTTTCCAATTGCTCTATTTCCCGATTGTAGTACTTTTTCATCTTAGTAACATAACTTATTATCTGCCCACTAATGAAGGCTTTCATTGCATCCCATAATATAAATTTGTCTTTCACTGATTCCGTATTTATTTCAAAGTACCTTTTCATTTGGCGTTCAATAAATTCTCTAAATTCCTGTCTTTTAAGTAGCATGGAGTTTAATCTCCATCGATATTTTCTTAATCGGATGTCCTCCAGTTCTATTGGTAATAACAGGGGTGAATGATCAGACAACAATCTCGCTATATATTCTGTTTTCCTAACTTTCCCTTGTATATGGGCTGACAACTGGAACAGGTCTATCTTTGAGTATGTTTTATGTCTATTTGAATATTATGAGTATTCCTTCTCCTTTGGGTGTTTCCTCCTCCGTATATCCAAACGTTGCTTCTCTTGTATTGATTTAAACATACATTTGGCTACTCTGTTCTTTTTGCTAGTCTTTAGTCCAGTTTTATCCACCGTTGGGTCCAAATTAAGGTTAAAGTCCTTTCCTATCAATATATTCCCCTGCGAATGTACAATCTTAAAACCAATATCTTGCTAAACTTTTAATGCACTTCATTAGGTTAATTCCAGAATTCTGAATATATCTGACACTTTATCATTACATATCTCGGTTTTGGATCTATTATTTCCTGCTCTATTTTGATTAGTACATTTTTATTGATCAATATCGCTACATCACTGGATTTGGAATTAAATGATGCTGCCGTTACGTGCCCTAACCAGTATCTCCTTAATTTATAATGTTCCACTTCAGTTCGATGCGTTTCCTGCACGAATGCTATATCTATTTTTTTTTCAGTAAATTTAATAGCCTCTTCCTTTTGATTTGGTTATGTATTCCATTAATATTTATAGTCATATAGTTCAACATGGCCATCTCATACTCTGTTTACACCTCATTTCCGCTTCATAACCACCGCCTTTCCCTTTTTCCCCATTTTTATCTCTCAGTTTTCCTTTATTGAACTCAATGTATGACAACACTTTCAAACATAAAATAATTCAACCACTCCCACATATAAAATTCCCTTAACCCCAAGTATCCCCTCCTCTCTGAGTTGTGCCTTGTCCCTTGCAGTGTAATCACAACTCCCCTCTCCATTTGCATTGCGAACCCATTCGCAAGTGTCAACTGATTTCGCAGTAACTATTATTCTTGCCCACCCAAACCCCTCCATAAAAGACGTTTTTTCTTCCCATTAAAACAAAGTTCATCCCCTTTTCTTCTCTTTCTCCCCCTCCTTTTTTCACACTCTCCCTTACGTCCCATTTCTTTCCCTTCTTTAGGTCTTATTTAGACATTATTTAAAAATTTTGTATGTAATTTGTCATCATTCATCGTTCTTGTTACATCTCTTTATCTCCTACAGACGTTCTGAAAATTCTCCTGCTTCCTCCGGATCTGAGTGCAGTCGGTTTTGCTCTGCTGGATAACTTTTTTAAGCACTGCTGGATATCTTAACATAAATTTATAGCCAATTTTCAATAGGATCGATTTTGCTGTGTTAAATTTCTTCCTCTTCTTTAGAAGTTCAAAATTTGTCTGTTTTTTTTTAATTACCCTTGTATTCCAATGGTTTTTTTTTTGTCTTCTCTAATTTTAATCCTTGCCTTCTCCAATTTATTTTCTCTTGTCGTGTGTCTCAGAAATTCTACTAAAATGGATCTTGTTGTTTGTTGCGACTGTGGTTTCTGGGCTAGTGTCCTGTGTGCCATTTATAATTCCATTCTTTCCTGTATTTCTGTCGTTCCCAGGACTTTTGGGATCTATTCCTTTATAAATACTTTCATATTTTTGCCTTCTTCATCTTCCTTTAGGCCCACTATCTTTATATCGTTTCGCCTACTATATTTTCCTTTATATCCATCTTCCGTGCTAACAACTCTTGTGACTTTAAACTTTTTGTCACTTTCTTTCAATTTTCTTCTTAAGTCATTCACTTCCATTTCTACAGCCATTTCTCGTTCTGCCACATTTTCTAACCTTTTTCCTATTTCTGTTATGACCAGCTCTATTCTACTCACTTTTTCGTCTCTCTATTTAATTTTTCATTTCATTTCACTACATTCTAGTGTCAACCATTTTTTAATGCTTTCATTTGTTCTTGATTTGTTTTTAATCTATGTACTGTCCATCTATTTTACCTTCTATTCCTCTGTGCAGAGCTTCTTCTTCTTCTTCTTCTTCTTCTTCTTCTTCTTCTTCTTCTTCTTCTTCTTCTTCTTCTTCTTCTTCTTCTTCTTCTTCTTCTTCTTCTTCTTCTTCTTCTTCTTCTTCTTCTTCTTCTTCTTCTTCTTCTTCTTCTTCTTCTTCTTCTTCTTCTTCTTCTTCTTCTTCTTCTTCTTCTTCTTCTTCTTCTTCTTCTTCTTCTTCTTCTGTATGCTTTTGGGTTTGTGTCTTCTACTTCCCTTCCTTGTATCTGTGTCTCTTCTGACTTTCTTGTTGAGCTGCTTGCCTCAGTTTGTTGGGTGTTTTTTTTTTCATAGACTCTTGTTGTTGGTCCTCTTCTTCTGGGCTAGTTATCTGTTGGGCTTCCTGTTGCTGCTTTTCTTTCTTATCACTCCCTTTCCCGTTTATTTTCTGTTTTTCCAGCTGAGAACCCCGATGTCAGGCATCTCTCAGCTGGTCGCGCAGCGTAAGTTCACTCCACAGCTGCCCCCCCCTTCTCATTGCCCACTATTATTTCGCTCCGTGAGCCATTTTTGCAGTACCGCGGTCGGGGGTCGCGACCCTGCGGGGTTTCCAGTAACCTTGGGGAGAGTGCTCCTCAGTCCACAGCGGGTCCCTGCCTCTTCATGCAGGTAATGACTTCTCCTTTCTCTTCCGGCGTCTTTCTTTCTTTTTTCCCTTTGTTTTGGTTTTTCCTTCTTAGATGCCATTTTCTTTCTTTTCTCCACACCTTTATATTTTATTTCTTCTGTTTTTTGTTTCTTCAGCTCCGCGTTTTCTTCAATTTATTTCATATTTTCTGGAGGGGGATGGTATTCTCCTACCGGCCACTGTTCCATCACGTGTCCCTTCCATACATTGAAAATTCAAGGAGATGACACTCACCAGCTGCTTTCCTGGAAATGGTTTATGATCGCAGCCACCCTTCGGTTCGGATGGTCCACGGATTCGTAGTATCCAATGTTGAATGTGAAGTCGATCGATCCCCTTTTTCCTTTGAGCATACTACTCTATCTATTAAACAGCTAATGTAGAACAGTACAAAACCTTCATGATGTTGTGCTAATCCGTGAAACCTCATCAACCACAACCACGTTTCTCCAGATCACACTCACAACAATCGACTTTTCTAACACTTATCGAATTGTGTTTTAATTGTCGTTGCCTTATCCGCCTCGACCAGGCGAGACTGGAATAATAAAGGTATCGCATATAAGGATGCTGGTAAGCAGATCACGGGATTACATTTTACTTATAAGGCGTCAATTCACAAGCCTGACAGCAGGAATATTGGTTCCCTTGAACATGACAAGATTTTTTAGTTGCAAAAATCGTACTTCTTCTGTTTGACGGGAGGAAAAAGTAGAAATTATTATGCAGTGGAAAGAATAGTCTAACATATACACTGATTATCTATCCAAGAGGCGGTGGGAGGCATTTCTGGTACCGATGGTCGGGATGTTGGCTCGTTGGACAATCCTGAGTTGCGTTTGTTACACGCCATACACTGTTGACACAGGAGCCGAAGCATTTTACAATCCTATCAATGATTTACGCGCACAGGTGCTGCATTTCCACACAAGATTGACGTTCAATGGAGCCATGCATATTAACCGCAACATTTGAGGCAGTGGAGGCGTTGATGCGGATTCCATTCTGTACAGTCAGTGTAATATCAGCAAATGCATCATTTACAGGGACATACAAATGACCCGCTTAGATTATTCCTTGTGTTTCTATTGTTAAAATCACGTTAAACCTGTTGGCCTGTATTCTGATAGTTGAATAGTTTTGCATTCTGTTACAGCTAACATGCTCTCCGTTGTGGTCCTGTCCCGGGGAACGCCCGACCTCTCCAAAGGAGTGATTCGTTACATGGTAAATCTGGCAGTTGCAGACACAATGGTCTGTGTGTTTAACGTGATGTTGGAAAACGTCTTCCTCTATCATTTTCCGGGTTTCTTCCTGGCCACACCTCCACCTGGGAGCCGTCAGACAGAGAAGCAGTGTGCAATTCTCTGTCTCGTCCACGGTATAATTCACCATCGACCGCTGCATTGCTATTTGCTGCCAGAAATTGAAAACCAAATACTGTACCGAAAGGATCGCCGAGGACATTATATCGACCGTGTGTGTCTTTAGTTTTTGTTGCACATCCCAGCTTATTTCCAGTATGAACCGCAATCAGTTGTAGATGGTGTCCAATGGGACTGCAGTACCGTAACTCAATACTATTCTTCACCAGCATGGCAGGCTTATAGATGGTTGTCCAACAGCTTCGTGACATATGTTCCACTGCCACTGCTGTTACTGCTGAATTCTCTCACAGCCCGACACATTTTGCTAGAAAGCAAAGCTCGAAGGTCTTTGAAGCGCCATGGGGATTGTGAGGTCCGTGAGCCCGAGATAATAAGCCGGAGGACATCCATTATTTTGCTCTTCGCCATCTCTGGTTGCTTCATCGCCTTGTGCGCCCCCGCTATGATCATTGCCATTTTTTCTCAATTCACCACAGTATTCGCATTTGACGTGGAAAGGTTTCTGTATCTGGCCATTAGAATCTCGGTTCTGCTGATGTATCTTAGTTCCTGTGCAAATACTTGGATTTTGTAATCCCTGTAAAACAAATCATTGTACCAGAGTATGTAGAAAAAAATTTGGGGAGATAAATTGGGAGAGTGTTGTTAGGGCAGGTCACGCACAAACACTTCAAACACCGAACTTTTGCAGTGGGCTCAGGGACTCATGGTGGAGTGTTGATTGAAAAGGTTACCAAATCTAACACCAGACAGTCGTAGCTTTGTCAGGAAAAGAGCATTTACTGTCTGGAAGGTCATGTCATCTTTGCAGGCAGAGACAGCAGAAGAAAAGACAGGCTATGGTCTCAGAGTTGGAAGTGGGTGAGAGAGCAGAGACACAGACATCGGTTCCAGAGGGATAAGCTGGCAAGATTTGGAAGACGGTCTGGTGAAAGGAGAGGACTGTGTGCCCAGTGTTTCCCTTGCAACAGGGAAAACAGAAAGGAACCCGGTGGTGACCTGAAAGAAAGTGGTTATCATCTGGAGATCACTGAAGCGCACAGGTTTGTTCAGCAAGACACCAGAGTGGCTGATTAAAAAGGAATAAGCTGTGGATGCCTCTCTCTCTCTCACTATCTCTCTCTCGCTGAAAACCAGCAAGAACCATTCTGAGTGGTAAAGATTTACCTGTTAAGCACCAAAGCCTGGGGAACATTATTATCAATGTTAACTTCTGTGCACAGTACATGAACTGCCTGAAACCAGTGAGATTGGACTGTCAACCAAAGAACTTTGTTGAACTTACACACACGTGATCTTGCCATGAGAAGGGGTTAAGTAGGTTAAGTGAGTCAATAGAGATGTTGAAGTTTGATTCCATTTTCATGTTCAAAGATAATTAAAAGCAACTTTTGTTGAAGTTGCGCTTTCCCGTGGTGCATATGTATTGCTGCTGGGTTTTGTGGTCCTCTGGACTCGAAAACCAACGCACACCGTTTCCGCATCAAAATATCTGTCCATGGCCTCATGCACTGTCAACTGGAGGTCATCTACAAATTGTAGGTCATCAAATTGTATACCGTTTCCACATATCGCACTCAAAATTAATACCATCCCTTATCCACCTCCGTCTCAATACAACTAACGGGGGTGCGGACCACAATGGGTTACACCAACAGAGGGGCTGAAGCCAAATGACTGTCAATAAAACTGTTGTGCACAAATTTATTATTTATCATGAAAAAATCTTTCTACTTAATTATAACAACAAAAACATTTTGCATCAGTCCAGTTTACACTGACAAACTGGATGCTCATTTATTTTTGGAACCTTTCAATGTGCTCCGGTCAGAGCTATCATTATTACCCAAGGACAATGGCGCTTTGAATTGCGTTATTTCATCTGCACTCACCACAAGCAAGCGCTGTTGTTTTCATTGCGGCTTTTGTCAGATGTTCTGGTGCTTTCGCTACAATCTTGTGGTCATTAGTATTTGTGAACCTGGATCAAAAATTGTTTTGACAACGAAGAAGCCATTAAAGGAAAAGAAGAGAAAAATTACAAAAATCTTCTGCTCAGTTACTAATAAAGTTGAAATTCAATGTTGAAATACCTTACAAAACAATTTTGTTGTGGGTTTGCATATAATCTGGAAAAAAAACGTTAAATTTAAGAAATGTACAACTCTATTTATCCTACATTGTTCTATCTTTTCGAGTTATATATTATATATTAATTTCGGCTGTGTTTATATGATATTGTAGTTTAAAGGTGTAATTTAAATTTGCTCGTTGTTTATCTTGCTACAATCATAGATAAATTCAATGATATACGGGAATTACGATTTACGAGTAACATTAGTACAAAGTACATGAAGGATTCTGTCTGGTCTGTTACGGGAGGAGGTCCATTGGTGGGGAAGGGTGATGAGTGAAACCGTGAGATACTGCACTGGGTGACACCAAACCTACTAACATTACTGCTCTTTACCCGACATGCATAATCGGAAAATGTCCCGCGTTTATATTTTAATGGATTGTTGGAAAATAATAAAATATTCATTTAAAATAAATTGATTGAATGCAAAAGGCAAAGTGCTAGCATAGCTCATCACGTCTGGAAGAAACAATACCAAGAGAACTCGCTAAATGTTTAGTCAACAATCAAAACACATGAGAGGTTTGGATCAGTGATTGCGCTGCATAGTTGGCCTGGAGTAGGGGCTTGGAGGACCAGAGGACACAGTGAGGGGGAAGGAGCAATTAATACGAATTGGGTGGGGGTATTGTGACAAAGTATATAAAAATATTGTTTGGGAGTTAATTGGGAAAGTTTAGAGTAGGTTACATACAAACATTTCCAGACAAATCTTATTTGTAATCCTGGAGAATTTATAGAAAATTTGAATAATGCCTATGGAACCTTCACAAGTAGGGATTAATAGTACTGATGTTGTAGAATAAATTGACTATTTTCTTTTTTTATAAACCTTATTTATTATTATATAAAGTACATAACTAAAAACACAAAAAAAAACTAATCCCTCCATAAAAAATAGAATAAAAGCCCTATATACCCTCTCCCCTAACCCCTCTAATAAAAACCCTCTAGCGAGGGAACAAAAAATATCTCAGTTACTCATTCATTGCTGTGAAATATGCCAAATGTTTACAATTTAAAAAGAAACACACAAAACACCACAATTAGTAACTATTCTACCTTCAAACACACTCGTCTCAAATATGGAGACCACATCTTCACATGGAAAGAATAATTATTACATAAATTATATGTTATTTTTTCCACACACAAGCTTTAAATTCATTATGCGATCGATTCATCTTAAAATCCATATCCTTCTTCCAAGTAATCACAATAAATTTCTTGCCACCGCTAAAGTTAAACGAGAAAATACATGTTGAAATGAATCCATTTTTAAATCTCGTGAAAGTTTTAATATTCCCCATTAGAGAAAAAACATTGGATTCAATGTTAAAATAATCTCAAATAATTCCTCAAACAACACTTTAATTTGTATTTAAAAATACTTAATCTTATCACACAATCAGACAGAAAGGAAAAAGTACCAATGTGAGTCCCACAATGGAAACATAAATCCGAATTACTAAATCCATATATTTTAAACTTTTCTGGAGTTAAATATAACTGATATAAAGTTTACAATTCACCAAACTCTATCGTACATTAATCAATTTACTCACACTATCTTCGCACACACTAGTCCATTCATCTAGCATTAATTCCAAAGATAATTTTTTCCCATTCGTTCCTTGATTTATCTAAATCCGATTTAACCATTTTGTCTTGAAACAAAAAATACATTTCTGAAATAAATCCCTTCTTTCCCCATTTACAATTAAATTTTCAAATTTAGTTAATATAGGTATCTTCAGTTCTCACCCAAAATTTTCCACTAGTAAAGCACGTACTTGATAAAATGCAAACAAAGCATTTAATGGCACCTTCAATGTTTCACGAAGTCCATCTCTTCTTCAAAGAAATCGGATAACACTTTAATACCATTCAGTTGCCAGATCTTTAAATATTAATTGTTCATCTAGAAAGGTATTAACCTATTCTGATATAATGGAATCTGTAATGAAACCTTGTTTAATTGTCTTTAATGCAACAGCGGAGACAGAGTGGTTTCCAATCCTTTTTGCAGGTGCTTTGAAGAGTGCTCAGAGAGGTAAGTGATGAACGGGAAAGCTGGCTCCGATTGTTTGCTGGAGTAGATAATACAGTTTTGCAAGCAGAGGGATTCCAGCAGGCGACTCAGTCTGTGTGTGTGTGTGTGTGTGTGTGTGTGAGTGTGTGTGTGTGTGTGTGTGTGTGTGTGTGTGTGTGTGTGTGTGTGTGTGTGTGTGTGTGTGTGTGTGTGTGGGTGCGTCAGTGAGAGAAATGGGAGAGAGTGCGAGGAGAGAGATAGAAAGAGAAAAAGGGAGGAACAGAGAGAGACAGGCGGAGAGAAAGAGTGGGCAGGAGAGAGGGAGCCATGGAGAAAACTGAACAGAATTTTACGATCTTATGACTAATTCACAAATGCAGCGAATTCTCATCAGGTCTTAGGCGGCTGTGCGAGAACTCTGAAGAAAATTCCGTTGGAGAGCAGCAGTGAACTTTATTGGTTCAAGCATTTGCAAATAATTCCCTATTCAAATTTATAGAAACGCAGTATCCCAAACATGGGTCTTAATATTAACAAAATGCGTACGAACTAGGAGATATTTTATCGTGGTTTCTGCAGGTATAGACAGATCATTGGAATTCAGTGTCATCTTGGAACCGATCGAGTCTGTTCTGCTCCCAAAGACTCGGTCTTGGCTCCAGAGTCATATCTTATCGCTCTACAACTATTCAAGCAGGCACAAAGTGACATGTATGATTCACGGGTATAATTCCACTTCCAAATTAAAGATGTTTCACCTGCACTTTCTCCAACAGAGAAATTGTGCTCACGATTCGTCAATCTCCCCTCGATTAAATACATGGAACATAGACGGTCGCTTTGATGAACTATTCCATGGAGCTACAGAGATCACCGCAAGTTCAATTCTCCCATGCTTTTATTCTGCATCCTATTTCCTTCCGAACTATGTGGCCTGCTACACAATTGCAACACATCGGACGATGCCTAATTTCCTTAGGTTCATTGAACAAGAAGTTGAATTCATCTGATCTTCCAGTGACATGTAACATTCCCATTGATAACTTCTACCAAGACTTCCAAAAGATTTGTGTAAACACGCAATATCTGAAAATCCCCATCTCCCACCAGCCACTCCATCTTTACCCTCCTTCCATTGCGAAGAGGATTCATGAGACAGAGATAATATTCTCCAATCCTTGGAAAATAAAACACCCAGAAATGGTGATCTCTGCAATTCTCTCCTGTCGAGGCAAAGACCCTGTTCAATTGGAGAACGAAGAAGATTTCTGTGACGTGTTAAACATTGATCAGCGCACGTTTGGAATTCTATGGGCAATTTGTGTCAGCTAACTACAGAACATAGATCAAAAAAGATTGAAAACAGGCAGCAAAGGTTTACATTGGGAGTTTCTGGGACAAGGGGAGTGGAGTTCGAGGGAAACGAGAAACCTGTTTAGTCTTTTGTCCTCTCAACGCCCGAGAACAAACGTTGAAGTTAAATATAGATTAATAAGCGGTATATCTCGCTCAAATGCTAAATGCTCTACTCTCTGTCAGAGTCCTTGAAATCTAGGGATTTTTTTTTTTTTACCTGTACCTGAATGCAACAGTCTTTGGGATTATCATGAATGGCAGCTGGAAATTTAGATTGGCATATCAAAAATGCATACGGCCATATCAGTAACACAACTTGAAGCGATTAAGTCTGGCAGACACACTGAAGTG
Organism: Narcine bancroftii; assembly: GCF_036971445.1. NCBI lineage: Eukaryota > Metazoa > Chordata > Chondrichthyes > Torpediniformes > Narcinidae > Narcine > Narcine bancroftii. The sequence goes on from NC_091470.1 coordinate 183,318,958, forward strand.
TGACCAAATGCCCTCAGTGACGAGACTAAATCAAGGCCAAAGGAGATGAATAAACGTGAAACTCCGATGCCAAGGTTCCACGTCACGTGTGGCAGCGACTCACACCTGAACCTGATTTCGTGTGAATTACTACGGACTGATGACTAAATCGCGAATTTAGAATGAACTGGATGGGAGTGTAAAATCGTGTCTGTAGAGACGTTATTTAATTTAACATCCCAGTGGAAACGGCTGTCCTATAAATTAAGCTTCACTGTGCTACACAGGAATCGTTCCTATCCTCAAAAGGTGCGACGAATGGACGCCACGGAGATCTTCTATCCCATTCTTACCATTTTCGGCATTCCTGGTAGGTAATTATGCTGCGATCTTCGGCACCTGGCCTGACTCTGTCCTTATTCCGGAGCTCACAGAAGCAAATTGTTTTACCAATCGCTCATGTCAATTACTAAAAAGTAACTCGGTTTATTAATTTAGAAATAGCCTGGCCTTTTTGCTCAATCGAGTCCGTGGAGATGTTATGTAATTGCATGTCCCAGTGGAAAGTATGGGCTCTGAAAGCTATTCGAAGGGGAAAAGTTTGTCTTTAAAAATATGTTTTCTTTCTTTCGTCCAATTGCAAGAAATATTTTAAATATCATCGAACTCATTGTTTGCTTGTTATCAGATGCGAGCTTTTTTAAGAGAAAAGTTTGGGCAAGAAAGTAAACTGTCCAATTTAACGAGGTTTCGAATATTAATTGCAGACCCTTTGAAGATAGGATTTATTTCGGAAATGTATAGTTCGTTACAAAAGAAGTTGAATAAACCTGATATGTTTAAAATTTAAAATAAATGGGTGCAGGACTTACACGTGGTTATTAAAGAAGAAGATTGCTTCGTTCTGTGTGAAAATACAGTCACTAGATTGTTTAATGTGAGGTATAGTTTGATTAATTATAATAATCAACATCAAATATAGTTTATGCCGGAGAAATTGAAAATATATGGATTTAGGGATTCGGATTTATGTTTTCGATCTGGAACAAAAAAGGACTTTTAATACATTCTGTCTGGTTTAGTGACAAGGTGCAGAACTTCTGGTTTAAAGTTATTTTTGGAACGTTTGTATAATATACATTGTTACTTGATCATTTATTATTTATAATTGGGTTCTATGAAGGATTTAAGGGGTTTGAAATTGGATAGAATTCAAATTGCATTTATTCGTTTGGCTTTGGCTGTGGCGAAAAAAATGTGCAGCAGTAAAATGGAATGACGATGTAGTAATTAATATTCAAAGATGGCATAATGAATTGAAATCATGTATGCATTTTGAACAATAACATAAAACGCATAACAATTGTTCGTTTTTTTATTAAAAGGTGGGAACAAGATCTAAAATCAATGGATAATATTATATATTAAGTATAATATTTCTACTTTTTATGTAATATTAGGGTACTTATTTTTTTGTAAAAGCCTCCATTATAATATTTTGTAGCTGCAGGAGTAGTTCGCGATTTTATGGGGTGGAGGGGCGGGACTAAATGCATTACTAAATTATTAATTTATGGTTAAGTACTTTATTAATACAACTCTGTAATAATGGATTTTGCACTATATATATATATATATATATATATATATATATATATATATTTGTACCTTCTTGATAATATAAATAAAGTAGATTTAATTTTTTTTAATGTCCCAGTGGAAAAGGCTCTCCTATAATTGTGGCTTCATAGCAATCGTTCCTATCCTCAAAAGTTGCCATGAAGTACTTCTACCCTATACTTGCAATTGTCGGCATCCTTGGTATGTGTTTCTAATGCGTAGATCCTGTTTGGTGATATTTCGGGGTATTGTCACCTTGTACCGCGCAGGTTGATCCACGTTTCACTAACGCGAGGAGAGCTGATGTATAATTTGCTGCCTCTATTTTCACCAAACTCACCTGAATTTGGAGATTATAGAGAAGGTCCAGTAATTGGGAACTGAAACCGACCACCTCGGGGAAAAGCTGCGTTATCAGAGAGATGTGAGAGAAATTTCATTTGATTACTGCACGATACTTGGCAAATGGAGAACGAAACTAATGCCGTGATCTGACAAGAGGTGTTCGCAAGTCCAAATTGGACTGGAACCTGGCTTTTGGCAAGGATAAAGGGCACAGCATGGTTTTTCAATTAATACTGGCTGGAACACGGAGGGTTAGATTCTGTCGACCTCCTGTTCCACTGCCTTAGAGCATATAGCCATTAAATTCAACTCGTTCAACGTACCCTTAAATTTCTCATTAGTGAGTCTCTCCAGAGCACATCTTCTGACAGACGCCGATAACAGCCACTTGCGCTGCATGACATGTTCAGTAAAGAGCGACGGCCCTTCCAACTTCACTTCAAATCACATTCGGTGATTTTACCCAGGCCTGTGATACGAAATCCCTGCAGAATTATAACCAGCATGTACCCTACTGGACCACTGGAACGAATATATTTCATTACGGCTAAAATACAAAAGGAAGGTCCATTCATTCTTTCACGTCTCCGCATTTTCGTGTTTGTTGTCCACACCATCTAAACCACTGATAATGTTTTAGACCCTCAATAATTCACCTCTATCTCTCCGTCGCTGCAAAGGTAAAAGCCCCAGCTCTGTCAGCCTTCCTTCATATGACATGTTCTCAAATTCAGGCCATACCTTTGAACCATCTCCAGAGCATCCACATCCTATAAGGAGGTGGCGGAAATCTTGCAACGTCTTGAACTGTTAATCGTCTCGTGTATGGAGAAAAGTGAAAAGGGGTTGTTTTACGCGCTATCCAGCAAAATCAACCCACAAATAATACAGCAGGCAACGCAAGGACAAATATTAATGTAGGTGATAATGTTACAATAATGGTACAGAATGTCGAGTTAAAGAGAGAGCTGCCTGGAAGCAGTGCAAGGTTGTGCCTTCACTTATGAGAAGTCTGTTTATGTGTCTGACAGGAAGAATCTATGTACCCTTCATCCCGACGGGATGAAGAAGGAGAGAGAGCGGTCGGGGTGGAATTGTTACTTTAACATGTACATTGAATATCCACAAGGCGCCGGTTGTTATAGATGGAGCGATGTATGGACGGGAGTTTGGTTTTCTTGATGGCCCTGAGTTGTGTTCATTCGTGGCTGTAGTTACTTGAGTCCCCGAGATCAGCATCTTCAAACCTATCTATGATAAGCCGGACTGGACACTTACGATTGTGTATCTGCGCACAAGGGACAGAGATAATGACTGGTTGACGAATTTCGTCTGCTTCTGATGAAGTGGAGAATTTGCAATGCTTTCCTTTCAGTGGCGCCAGTGTAATTTCATCAACATCATCATTTACAGGAAATCTGGTTGTTATTTCCAGTCACTCTGTTGTTAATCATGTTACAGCTATTGGGCTGTTTTGATGGTCGTTTTCCCTTTTTCCGTCTTGCTGCAGCCAACCTGCTCTCCGTTGTGGTCCTGTCCAGGGGAATGCGCGACCTCTCCAAAGGAGTGATCCGTTACATTGTAACCATGGCAGTGGCAGACACAATGGTCTGCTTGTTTAAGGTTGCGTTGGGTAACGTCTTCCTCTATCATTTTCTGCGTCCCTTCCTGGCCCCTACCTCCAACACCCGTCTTGGAGCCATCCAACAGAGTACCAATGTGCATTTCCCCGTCTGGCACAGGTGTCATTGACAATTGTCCGCTTCGTTGCCATTTGTTGCCAAAGATTAAGGCTGTGGGTCTGCTGAGCTTTCTGTTGCAGATTCCATTTTATTTCCGATGTGAACCCAAATACACTCTGGGTGACGTCCAAAGGGGCTGTCGTACAGTAATACGTTTAACTCTTCACCAGCATGGCAGATAGTTGACTAAACTCATGGTACCACTAGTGCCGCTGTCGGTCATATTACTGTTAAATACTCTCACTGTCTTCTCTTTGGCTTGGCTTCGCGGACGAAGATTTATGGAGGGGGTAAAAAGTCCACGTCAGCTGCAGGCTTGTTTGTGGCTGACAAGTCCGATGCGGGACAGGCAGACACGATTGCAGCGGTTGCAAGGGAAAATTGGTTGGTTGGGGTTGGGTGTTGGGTTTTTCCTCCTTTGCCTTTTGTCAGTGAGGTGGGCTCTGCGGTCTTCTTCAAAGGAGGTTGCTGCCCGCCAAACTGTGAGGCGCCAAGATGCACGGTTTGAGGCGTTATCAGCCCACTGGCGGTGGTCAATGTGGCAGGCACCAAGAGATTTCTTTAGGCAGTCCTTGTACCTTTTCTTTGGTGCACCTCTGTCACGGTGGCCAGTGGAGAGCTCGCCATATAATACGATCTTGGGAAGGCGATGGTCCTCCATTCTGGAGACGTGACCCACCCAGCGCAGCTGGATCTTCATAAGCGTGGACTCGATGCTGTCGACCTCTGCCATCTCGAGTACTTCGACGTTAGGGGTGTAAGCGCTCCAATGGATGTTGAGGATGGAGCGGAGACAACGCTGGTGGAAGCATTCTAGGAGCCGTAGGTGGTGCCGGTAGAGGACCCATGATTCGGAGCCGAACAGGAGTGTGGGTATGACAACGGCTCTGTATACGCTTATCTTTGTGAGGTTTTTCAGTTGGTTGTTTTTCCAGATTCTTTTGTGTAGTCTTCCAAAGGCGCTATTTGCCTTGGCGAGTCTGTTGTCTATCTCATTGTCGATCCTTGCATCTGATGAAATGGTGCAGCCGAGATAGGTAAACTGGTTGACCGTTTTGAGTTTTGTGTGCCCGATGGAGATGTGGGGGGGCTGGTAGTCATGGTGGGGAGCTGGCTGATGGAGGACCTCAGTTTTCTTCAGGCTGACTTCCAGGCCAAACATTTTGGCAGTTTCCGCAAAGCAGGACGTCAAGCGCTGAAGAGCTGGCTCTGAATGGGCAACTAAAGCGGCATCATCTGCAAAGAGTAGTTCACGGACAAGTTTCTCTTGTGTCTTGGTGTGAGCTTGCAGGCGCCTCAGATTGAAGAGACTGCTATCCGTGCGGTACCGGATGTAAACAGCGTCTTCATTGTTGGGGTCTTTCAAGGCTTGGTTCAGCATCATGCTGAAGAAGATTGAAAAGAGGGTTGGTGCCAGAACACAGTCTTGCTTCACGCCATTGTTAATGGAGAAGGGTTCAGAGAGCTCATTGCTGTATCTGACCCGACCTTGTTGGTTTTCGTGCAGTTGGATAATCATGTTGAGGAACTTTGGGGGACATCCGATGCGCTCTAGTATTTGCCAAAGCCCTTTCCTGCTCACGGTGTCGAAGGCTTTGGTGAGGTCAACAAAGGTGATGTAGAGTCCTTTGTTTTGTTCTCTGCACTTTTCTTGGAGCTGTCTGAGGGCAAAGACCATGTCAGTGGTTCCTCTGTTTGCGCGAAAGCCGCACTGTGATTCTGGGAGAATATTCTCGGCGACACTAGGTATTATTCTATTTAGTAGAATCCTAGCGAAGATTTTGCCTGCAATGGAGAGCAACGTGATTCCCCTGTAGTTTGAGCAGTCTGATTTCTCGCCTTTGTTTTTGTACAGGGTGATGATGGTGGCATCACGAAGATCCTGAGGCAGTTTACCTTGGTCCCAACAAAGCTTGAAAAACTCATGCAGTTTGGCATGCAGAGTTTTGCCGCCAGCCTTCCAGACTTCTGGGGGGATTCCATCCATACCTGCTGCTTTGCCACTTTTCAGTTGTTCGATTGCCTTATATGTCTCATCCAGGGTGGGAACCTCATCCAGCTCTAGCCTTATGTGCTGTTGAGGGAGCTGGAGCAGGGCGGAATCTTGGACTGAGCGGTTGGCACTGAAAAGAGATTGGAAGTGTTCTGACCATCGGTTGAGGATGGAGATCTTGTCGCTGAGGAGGACTTTGCCGTCTGATCTGCGCAGCGGGCTTTGGGCTTGGGGTGAGGGGCCGTACACAGCCTTTAGAGCCTCGTAGAAACCCCTGAAGTCACCAATGTCCGCGCTGAGCTGTGTTCGTTTGGCGAGGCTAGTCCACCACTCATTTTGGATCTCCCGGAGTTTGCGCTGAAGATGGCTGCATGCGCGACGGAAGGCTTGTTTCTTCTCTGGACAGGACGGCTTTGTAAGGTGAGCCTGGTGGGCAGCTCGCTTCTTTGCCAGCAGCTCCTGGATTTCCTGGCTGTTTTCGTCAAACCAGTCCTTGTTTTTCCTGGAGGAGAAGCCCAGTACCTCTTCAGTGGATTGCAGTATGGTAGTCTTCAACTGATCCCAGAGGGTTTCAGGGGACGGGTCCGTGAGGCGGGTTGCAACGTCGAGCTTTGCTTTGAGGTTTGCCTGGAAGTTTCCTCTCGCTTCGTCTGACTGCAGTTTTCCAACATTGAACCTCTTTCTGGGGGCTTTATTGATCCTGGGCGTTGGCTTGAAGTGAAGGTTGAGCTTGCAGCGAACCAGCCGGTGGTCAGTGTGGCATTCCGCGCTAGGCATGACCCTGGTGTGGAGCACATCTTGTTTGTCACTTTCTCGCACCAGGATGTAGTCCAGGAGGTGCCAGTGTTTGGATCGGGGATGCATCCAGGTGGTCTTAAGGCTGTCCCTATGCTGAAAAAGGGTGTTTGTAATGACAAGTCGCTGTTCTGCGCAGAGCTCCAACAGGAGGCGCCCATTGTACGACACATTTTATTGGTCAGCATAGCTCGAAGTGCTTTAAACGCCGCGGGGATCGTGAGTTCCCTGATCCCGAGGTTACGAACAGGAAGAAGTCCATTATTTTGCTATTCGCCATCTCTGGGACTTTCATAGTGTTGTGGACACCGGTTCCGATCATTGACCAAACTTTCCAGCTCATCAGCGCTTTAGCAGTCGGGGCTCCTATGTCACTTTACCTGGCCATTAAATGTGTCTATATGTTGACACAGATGGAATTCCGGGATGAAGTGAAAAAAGGGTTGAAATATCCCATTCTTGTCTTCTTTCGGTTCTTTGAAGTAATTCAGCGGTCAAAATTAAGAAGAGTGCACGAATTATTCATCAGTTCGTTTCCAATTTTAACTTATCTTTTCTCGGAATCCTCCCTGCATTTGTAATCCCCGTGAAACAAATCATTGTACCAGAGTATGTAGAGGTTTTTGGGAGATAAATTCGGAAAGGTTTGTTAGGGCAGGTCACGCACAAACACTTCAAAACACCGAATTTTTGCAGAGGGCTCACGGACTCATGGTGGAGTGCTGATTGCAAAAGTTTACAAATGTAACAACAGGCAGTAGCAGCTTTATCAGCAAAGGAGCATTTACTGTCTGGAAGATCATGTGCGCTTTGCAGGCAGAGACAGCAGAAGAAAAGACAGACTATGGTCTCAGAGTTGACGGCGAGTGAGAGAGGAGAGGCACAGACATCGGTTCCAGAGGGACAGGCTGGCCAGCTTTGGAAGACATCCTGGTCAAAGGAGAGGACTGGGTGTCCGTGGTTTCCCTTGGAACAAGGAAAACAGAAAGGAACTCTATGGTGACCTGAAGGAAAGAGGTTATCATCTGGAGAACCCTGAAGGGGGAAGGTTTCTTTAGCAAGTCACCAGAGTACCTGATTAAAAAGGAATCAGTTGTGGATGCCTTGAACTATGAAAACAAGCAAGAACCTTTCTGAGTTGTAAAGATTTACCTGTTAAGCACCAAAGCCTGGGGGAACATTATTATCAATGTTAACTTCTATGCACAGTACATGAACTGCCTGAAATCAGTGAGATTGGACTATGAACCAAAGAACTTCGTTGAACTTACACACACGTAATCTTAGCATGAGAAGGGGTTAAGTAGCTTAAGTGAGTCAATAGAGATAAGTTGAAGTTTGATTCTATTTTCTTCTTCAAAGATAATTAAAAGCAATTTTTGTTTAAGTTACCCTTTATCGTGGTGCATAAGTATTTCTGCTGGGTTTTGGGATCCTCTGGACTCGTAACACAACGCATACCATTCCCGAACCAAAATATCTGTCAATGGCCTCATGCACTGCCAACTGGAGGTCATCTGCAAATTGGAGATCAACAACTTGTATACCGTTTCCAAATATCACCCTCAAATTTAGTACCATCCCTTATCTATCTCTGTCTCAATACAACTTGCAGGAAATGCGGACCACAATTGGTGACAACGTCAGTGGGGCTGACACCAAATGACTGTCAATAAAAATGTTGTGCAGAAATTAATTACTTAATTAGAACAACCAAAACATTTTTTATCAGTCCAGTTTACACTGACAAACTGGATGCAGGGGCGTGGCAAGATGGCGTAAGGATGAGACGTGCCTTCCAGTCCTCTCCTGACTCGATCTTATTGTTTTGTCTAGAATTGCCCGTTAAAATTCTTTAAAAGTTTAGATAACTTCAGTGCTGTTAATTTAACTTCTGATGGTACAATTGGTGAAAAAGAGCAAAAAAAAAACGACAACAGATCATCAAAAAACTACATTTTCCAAAAGTTCAAGTATTGGAGCCTACCTGTAGAAAAGACACCGGGACTTGGCGTGAAATGGATCCCAGGAGAGAGGTACAGTGTTCGGATGCAGAGGTGTATGTTACATCGGTTGAGCCCCCTAAAGAGGGCGCCAAACAGCCTTTAGAACAAAGAGTTACTCAGGTTCGCACATGCGCAGTAGCATCTGACGGCAATGTTATGAATGAACCGCTTGTAATATCATCAGCTGAAGTATTACCAGCTGAAACACCGGCTGGGGAAAGGCATCTGTCAACTGTAGCGGTGGCGCTGCAAACTGCACCTCATGAGATAGAAGAACCTATACAACTTGATGTACTGAGAGAACTTAATATATTATGGATTGGGGAAAACCCCGGCCAGCGTCCTCCAGTCACTGATGGAGAGGCTGTGGCTGGGGTTTCCACATGCAGTCATACTACAAGGAAGGCAACCAGAATGAAGGAAGAAACAGAAGATCCTTTGGTTATGCAGAAGAAGCAGGAATCTGTTGAGCCAGAATCTCTTCCAATTGAAAAGATTCTTATGAATCTCTGGTCAGATTTTTAAGTACACATTTTTTAACACTTTGTTTTCAAGTTTAAACTTTTTAATTTTTAATTTAAAGTAATGAGGAACTACTATGGCCATTAATGGTAAAATGATTAAACCTCAAGTGCAGAAGAAATTATATTTTCGAAGTGCTGAAGATTTGGGGCCTAAACGACTTGTCACAGCTTCAGGTTTAACTTCGTCAGTGTCCAAAACACAAAGCGTGCCCGTGGGAGCTGAAACAAAAGTCTACTACTCACCAAGTGAAGGATAGCGCTGGAATTACCCGTTCTCTGGAAGAAGGTGCATGTTCCCAAGAAGTGGATCTCGATTCTAGAAGCTTCTCGATTTTAACGGAGGGAGCACGCAGGAAGACGACTCCATTGTTTGAAATGCATCAGGAAGTATTTCAACCTGAAGGTATCGATTTCCTCCGTGATTTTGCGAAAAACAACGAGCTGCGGGGGGGGGGAGACCAGCGGCGACCCCCTGAGGAAGTCAGGGTTCCGTCGCTGGGAGTCCAGACCCGCAGTAAAACATCTAAAATGCCTTTCGTTGAGTTGCAGCAGGAGCTGCAGTTACCTGGTTCTGCTATTAGGTCAGGGAAAGCAGGACTGAGCTTTTCTGATGTACAGTTTGTACAGTTAAATGCTGTAATTCAACCTTTAATGAATGAGATTGTTCAAATGAATGCTCGTATAAGTTCAGAATTGAATATAGTTAAAGCACGCGTGGAAGCATCTTGTGAAGATTTTTTAAAATTTCAGTCTGCTTTTTTGGAATGTAAACAGCAAGTGCTTTCTAACACAGAAAAAGTGTTGACGGTTGAAAAATCTGTTATAGAATTGGGAGAACGTGAGAAGGAATTAGAGAGGAAAATGAACTACTTGGAGAATCAAAGTAGAAGGAATAATGTGAAAATCGTTGGTTTGCCAGAAGGTATAGAAGGAGAAGATCCTCTTCGTTTATTTAAAGACTGGATCCCACAAGTATTAGGACAAGAATATTTTTCTGGAGGCTTGGTATTGGAAAGAGCTCATAGAGCTTTAAGAAGAACATCTTTACCTGACCAACCACCGAGACCGATAATAATTTGATGTTTGAATTATTTGGACAGAGAACCAATATTTCAGCAAGCAGTGCAAAATGCGAGTCAATGACAAACTCCATTATTGATTCAGAATAGTAGAGTTTTTTTTAAACCCTGACTTGAATCAAGAGGTAATTCAATGCCGACGTCAATTTAACCCAGTTAAAGAAGCTTTGTGGCACAAAGGTCATAAGGCTATTTTTCACTACCTGGCAGTGTTGAAGGTGTTTTATGGAGATCATCAATTTCGTTTTTTTTTTGAGAATGATCATGAAGCAATAATTTTTGATAATTCATTGCCAGACATAAGAGGACAAAGACGTAGTCCACCATTGTCTCCTAAAGAAAAATCTGCTTGTTTTAGAAACGGAAGAAGTGGCAGAAATGGGAAAAACGGGAATGGAAAGAGTCCAACTTTTTCTGAAATGGGATCATCGAGACTGGAATCTCTTGGATGAATAGAAGAATTTTCTTATTCTTATTCTACTTTTTTTTTGTTATTGTGGTATGTTGATGTTATTCATTGTTTGGCTGGGAAGGGAGAGATTTGCTCTAAGTTCTTTACTAGTCATCAGCCACTGGTGGGTGACCCACACCCAATCTTTGTTAAGGGAGTACTACCTTTTGGTAGATTTTCTTTTTGGGGGGAGTTATTTTAAATTTTTTAAAAATTTCATTTTAGTTAGCTTTTAATTTTTGATTTTTTCCCTCCTACTGGAGGGCCTATATACGTTAGTTTAAGTTTTCATATAAATATATCATTGGTATTTAGTAACAATAGTAGATATGTCAAAGTTGAGGTTTGCCACTTTTAATGTTCGAGGCTTAAACAATACGATCAAGCGTAGTGAGTCTTGGCGTATATTAAGAAAATGAAAATTGATATTGCTTTTTTACAAGAAAAACATTTGAATCTGAAGGAAAGTATGAAATTAAAGAGGGACTGGTTGGGCATGTATATTCTTCATTTAATTCTATGGCTAAAGATGTAGCAATTCTGATATATCAAAGTTTATCTTTTGAGTTACAATCAATGGAGGAAAAGGCAGGATGCATTCTTAAATTGAATTGTAAGATTTTTAGTGAATTTTAGACTTTATTTAATATTTATGCCCCAAATGTAGATGATGAAATATTTAATTCAGATGCATTTTAATTGTGATTTTAATTATGTTTTCGAACCTTTATTGGATAAACCTCCGAAGAAAGTTAAGAAATCTAAGATGGCAGTTTAGGTTCAAGCGTTGATGAAAGATTTTAATTTAGTAGCTATTTTGAGACGTCTTAACCTGACAGAGAAAGATTTCTCCTTTTATTCATTTAGACATGAATCGTTGTCAAGGATTGACATTTTTTGTTAGTATCGGCACATTTACAAGGGAAGATACAACAAGCGGAATATAAAAGTAGGGTGATTTCAAATCATTCTTTGTTATATTTTACCTATGAAACTTCTGAGAGAATTCAAGTGGCCTATCGTTGGAGGTTTAATGCAATGTTGTTAAAATACGGAATTTATTGATTTTTTGAAAATACAAATTTATCTTTTTTGAAAGAAAATTCTAATTCTGTTCAAAGTAAGTTTGTATTATGGGATGCTATGAAAGCTTATTTGAGATGATAAATAATTATTTATACTTCTAAAATGAAAAATAATCGATTAAATCAGAGTCTTGACTTAGAGAAACAGATTGCTGAGTTATAAAAGGAATTTCAGAAAGATGCTACTGAAGATCAGAAAATAGAATTATCTAGGTTGAAATTGGAATATAATACTGCAATCTTATCAATTTGAATGTGTGATTAATAGGACTAAGCAACGGTATTATGAATGGGGAGGGAATGCACATAAGGTATTGGCATGTAAATTAAAGAAAGAACAGGTTTCGGGGACTATTAATGATGTTAGACGGAATTCACATTACTTATAAACCTCGTGAGTTTAATGATGAATTTTGTTCATTTTATAAAAAAAGTTATATGTATCTGAAGAAAATCAAGAAGTTGGATGGATTGATCTTTTTTTTATCACAATTGAATTTACCGATATTAGAGGATGCAGATATACAAGAGTTAGAGGAACCATTTACTGATTCGGAAATTAAAATGGCTATGATGGAAATGCCGAACGGTAAATCGCCTGGTAATGATGGATTTTCAGTTGAATTTTATAAAATATTTTATGATGATTTCTCTACAGTGTTTGGGCATGTATTTCGTCAAGTTGGAGAACTTTATGAATGCCCCGAGTCTTGTTCTAGTGCTTTAATCACAGTAATTCCAAAGAAAGATAGAGATCCTTTGAAAGTATCTTCATATAGACCAATTTTGTTCTTAAATATAGATTATAAAATAATAGCTAAAATATTAGCGAATATTTTGGCTAAAATTTTACCTAAGTTGATTCATATGGATCAAACAGGTTTTATAAAAATAGATATGCTTCAGATAATATTTTGCGCGTGATTAGTTTGATTAATAGATTTCGACAATCTTCAGACCACCTGATGGTGATATCTTTAGATGCAGAAAAAGCATTTGATAGAGTTGAGTGGATTTTTTTGTTTAAAGTTCTGGAGAAATTTAAGTTTGGTCCTTTTTTATTGGTAGGATTAAGTCTTTATTTAGTAAACTGCTAGCTAGAGTATTGATGAATGGCTTGATTTTGGAACCTTTTAAATTGACTCGATCAACTCGTCAAGGTTGTCCTTTATCACCAGCTTTGTTTGCATTAGTGATTAAACCTTTAGCACAGCTGATAAAATAAAATACACAGGTACAAGGTATGAAAGTTTTAGATGACGAGTATAAATTAATTTATTTGCTGATGATGTATTGTGTATTTAATAAACCCAGCTCAGTCATTTTTGCTTTTGAAGGAATGTCTAATACAATATGGATGTCTTTCTGGACATAAAGATAATTTGGAAAAAAGTGAAATATTACCGGTAATGAAGGAGATTATTCAGTTTATAAGAATATTATTAATTTGAAATGGACTGATCGAATTAAATATTTGGGTATAATTCTGAATGTTGATTATCAATATTATTATAATTTAAATTATTTTCCTTTAATGAAAAAAAAACAATGATTTGATTAAAGGAAACGATTTACCTATTAATTTATTGGGTAGGATAAATACAATTAAGATGAATATTTTTCCACGCATGCAATACTTGTTTCAATCTATTTCGTATTTACTTGATAATACTTTTTTTTTCGAGATTTGAATAAAATGGTTAGGGAGTTTTTATGGACAGGTAAATTTTCGAGAGTAGCTTTCAATAAATTAACTAGGAAATATGAGTTAGGGGGATTACGTTGAACATCTTTTTAAAATTATTATGAAGCAGCCCAACTTAAATGTATTAGTTCCTTGATGGATTTGGAACAGCCTCCTAGTTGGGCCAAAATTGAGATGGCAAATATTTCTGAATTGGAAATAGATCAGTTTTAGTTTAGATGGAATATAAATTTGTTACAGCAATATAATGTGCCTACACTAAAACATTTAATGAAGCTATGGATTAAGAAAAATAAAATGATAGGTTCCAGGTCTGAATTATCGGCTTTGACTCTATTGTATAATAATCAACTTATTTCTTTTTCAATACATTATCGAAATTTATTGCATTGGAGATTTAAAGGTGTGAAGAGTTTAGGAGATTGTTTTAAAGTGGGTAAGTTTTTATCTTTTAATCAGATGAGGGAAGATTTTGGTATTGATAAGAAGTCTTTATTTTTTTATTATCATATTCGATCTTTGGTAAAATGTATGTTTGGTAGAGATATGATTTTACCTAAAATGAATAAATTTGAGACCTTTCTTATGAAGGTACCAGAGAAGGGCTATATTTCATCTACGTGTCCAACATTACAGGATGGTATGGGTAAAAAGCGTTGGGTTAGGTCTAAACATAAATGGGAAGCGGATATTTGTTTTATTTTTTCCAAGGATGATTGGTTAGATATTTGTTATGATAGTGTAACTAGATTGATAAATGCACGTTATGCAATGATTAATTATAAGTTTTTACATCAATTATACGTGACACCTGAAAAATTTAAAAAAAGTATGGTTTTCATGAATCAGATTTGTGTTTTAGATGTCGTAATTTTGTTGCAACTTTTTTTCATGCTGTTTGGTCATGTATACATATACAATCTTTTTGGAAGAAAATTCAATTGTTTTTAGAATACCTGTATAAGTTTAAAATACTTTTAGATCTGACAGTGTTTTTATTTGGTAGTTTGCAACCTTTGAAAAGTTTGGGATTAGATAAGTTTCAACTTGCTTTTGTATATTTAGCTTTATCTGTAGCGAAAAAATGTATTGCTAGTACGTGGAAAGATACAAATATGATTGATATTAATATATGGCATAATGAGATGAAATATTGTTTAATAATGGAAAAAATTACATATGTTTCGCGTGATAATTACACTTTTTTCATTAATATGTGGTTGTTATATTCAGAATAATTACATTTCAAATTAAATTGATTAGATCTTAATATGTATGCTCAATTTTTAAAAAAATTTTTTTTCTTTTTTTCTTTATGGCTCTCCTTAGGAGAGTTGGCTGAAGGGGGGTGGCTCTTTTCTTTTCTTTTTTTCTCTATATATAAAAAATAACGTTCATGTGTAGGGTTAATTGTTGTCTATGTTATGTACTAATTGTTTTTTCAACGACATAAATAAAGTTTTAAAAAATAGATCCTGAAAGAGAACGTCTATGTTCCATGCATTTCATAGAAGGGGGCTTGCGAAATCGTGAGCCCAACTCCTCTGTTGGAGAAAGTGCATGTGAAGCATCATTAATTTGGAAGTAGGTTTGTACCTCTGATAATTGAAAAGTGAGAGGGTGTCGTGCCAAAACAAAGGGCGCTCCCTCAGTGTCAGTCAGACCAAAATGTTGATTTTTGCCTTCCGGGGCTGGTCATTGTGGGCACCTTATGTTACCACGCGTATATACCAGCAGTGGTATGTCTTGCTGCAACCACGTCGATCCAATTGTCAAGAAAGCGCCGCAGCGTCTCTCCTTTCCCGGAATCTGGGGAAATTCAGATGGTTAAATATTCAAATATTTGAGCCACATTACATTCAATTATACTCAAATAGAATAATTCGTACACAAAAATATAATATTTCGTACTCAACGTCAAAGGGATGGGACTGTCGTCTTGAAACTATGTGTGAAGTTTGGATTTAGACTCGATGTGATGGGGCTTTCTACTAATGGGGCTTGGATCTGACATCATCCATGGTCATGGAAGGCCAATTGATTGGAATCGCAATTTCCAACCATCGACCATTGTTATTCTCCCAATGATGCTTTTGTCCAACTCCTTTTCAAACAACCCGCGGTGGATCTGCATGTTGCTGGGTTTTGGTACATCCACAGCGTGCACTCGCTCAGAAGGAGGTGGGATACGGAGTTCAGCCACAGGAGATATCTGCAGAAATCCCCCTAGGCTGTTGACATGAATCACCGTGTGAAGATTGGATTGACAATATCCGTGTGGAAGCATTTTTCATTTTGGTATCATGAGTGATATCCATCGGTGACTTCCCTTCTTTAACAATATAATGGAGGAGTAAAGGTCTTCCCTCTTGCTCGATGTGCATCTTCCTTCGAACAGTTGTGAAGAAACGTTGTTTCTGCCTGCAACGTTGATAATTTATTTTATTCCTTTTTCGCTTACTAACTGACCCCTTGAGTTCCTCGACATAATAAAACTGACTCATGGCGGATAAAGATTAGCTTCTCCCAGACGGCCCACCCCAATGAAACATTTCCCCACACACAGTGGCCACACCTGCCTGCGTTTGACCGATGTCTCTCGAAACCACATTCGAGCCATGTATCTGTCTAAATGTTTCATTAAAATTACAATAGGGACAGCCTCAAATAACCCGTCCGAGAGCTCATTTCTGTCACCCCTCACGATCAGAATCAGGATTTAATGTCTTGAATAAGTCATGAAATACCGTGTTTTGAGGCAGCGCCGGAGCGCGAACAAACACATTAAATCCCTGTTATGACACTACTATAACAAAATAATAGCGATAATAGAGCGTGAAAGTTAAGGTCTTGTCTTTGGTTTAAGTTCAGGAATCTGATGGCAGCGGGTTCGAATCTGTCCTTGTGCCGCTCAGGGCTTATCTTTAGGCTCCTGTACCATTTCCCCGATGGTTGTATTAGGGTTAGGGTTATTACGAAGAACGTAATGTTATGTTGCCATTTCTCCATGGCTCCTGAAAACGTTTGTCACCCCAACTCTCTCTCCCGCCCCCTCCTCTGTCTGCCTGTCACTCATTTTCTCTCCGCCTGTTTTCTGGCCCTCCCGGTGTTTCTCTCTTCCATCTCTTTCTCACTCTCTCTCTCTCTCTCTCTCTCCCTCTCCCTCTCTCTCTCTCTCTCTCACACACACACACACACACACACACGCACACAAACACACACATACACACACACATATACACACCCACCCACCCATCAACGCCCCCCCACACACATACACACACTCCTTTTATCTCTCCACTGTTTAATTGTGTCTTCCTTGTTGGACCATGTACTTCATTTTGCATTCGATTGATAGTTTTAAATTTTCTCTGTTTTGTAATCTGATTGTTTAGACTCGTTATTTATTTACAGTTCTTTATTTCTTTACATCTATAGGCTACGTACAGATTTATTCACCACCAATAAGTGGAAATTCTACCTCACCGGCAGAAAAACATAAACTCGGGAATGTAATTTTTAATTAAATAATTTTTGGACATACAGCCCCGTAACTGACCACTTCATTCCACGTGCCCATTTCGCTCCATTTACATGGATTTAACTGACAGCCGCGATACGTTTTTGAAGGATGGGAGGAAATATGAACCATCGGAATAAAGCCATGCAGACAAGGGAAGGATTTGAAGACTCGTTACGCAGAAGGGGGATTCTAACTCAGGATTGGTCCCGATAGCCAGCGCTGTATATGCGGTGCACTAAACAGAACACCAACTCTACCGCCATATGTCATGTCATGCATGCACTCCAACAATAAATCTGATGTATGAGATCCCTACTGGTATGTTGTAAGGTAACTCAATCATATCATCTTTGTAAATGTGACAACAAAACAGAATTCGAATTTGAACCATTGATTCATCATGACAATCTTTGATTCATGTGCCATTTAATATTTGGCTCCATTGTTTGGACAATTACACTGGCCAGCAATCCACCAGTCAGCTTTCGGATAATAGCGATGATTTTGTATCGGCTTATCTTCATATAAATTACTAAATGTTAATTTGCATTCAGGGTCAGAAAGGTAAATTTATTTTGAAATTCTGAGTGGCCCAAGGTGTTTGTTAATATGAAGCATAAATATTGTAGAGCATAGAACATTAAGTGCGTGTTTTTTGGTTCACAATGTGGCACCGACCGACGTGAACCATCTATTCTTTCAGTACCTAACACCCACAGCGAAACATGGGAAAGGGAGGGACACGATGAAATGGGGATGGTTTATTGACAGAAATCGTGTCGATATTGATGAAGTCTTCTTGAGACGGAATACAAGGTCGTTTTCCTCGAATTTGCGGGTCACTTTAATTTGGCAGTCATGAGGCCACATTGGTGTGGCAATGTTGTGTGTGTGTGTGTGTGTGTGTGTGTGTGTGTGTGTGTGTGTGTGTGTGTGTGTGTGTGTGTGTGTGTGTGTGTGTGTGTATGTGTACGTATGTGTGTGCGTGTGCGTGTGCATGTGTGTGTGTGTGTGTTTGTGTGTGTGTGTGTGTGTGTGTGTGTGTGTGAGAGAGAGAGAGAGAGAGAGAGGTGGTTTTCTTTGTTTTACGGGGCTTCATAATACTGGAGATGATTGAGTGATCGCGCGAGAGTCGAAACGGAAGCGAACTGACGAAGAGGGCCATCTGATTTATAGTCGCTCTCTAAATGGTCTCAAAAACTGAACAATGACAACAAATTGATATTTTACCAGTTTCTTCACTTCCACCCGGAATCTCCTCTGTGTCAACGCATAAATACAAGTGTTTGTGCAACAGGTGGAATACATCAGCAGTATCGCGATTCTAATGGCCAGATACAGTGACTTCATGTCGCTGAACTCATTGACGTGAGTGCGAAAAAGAGGTCAATGATCGTAACCGGTGTCCACAACACTATGAAGGTACCAGAGATGGCGATGAGAAAAATAACGGACGTTCTCCGCTCGTCATCTCGGGATTAGAAACCTCACCAACCCCGCGGCGCTTCAAAGTCCTCCGAGCTCTGCTGCCCAATAAAATGTGTCGGACGGTGAGGGAATTCAACGGTAACATCAGCGGAAGCGGCACCAGTGGTACCATGAGTTTAGTCAACCATCTGTAAGACTGCCATGCTGGTGAAGAGTTATATCCTGTTAAAATTGCGCAGCCCCATTGGACGTCACCCAGAGTGTAATGAGGTTCAAAGCGGAAATAAGCAGGAATGTGCATCAAAAAGCTTAGCAGACCCACAGCAGTTAGAATGATGGCGGCGTTTCTTTCGTTGCAATATTTTGTTTTCAATTCCTGGCAACAAATGACAATGAAGCGGTCAATTGTGAATGACACCGTGGTCCAGGCGGAGAATTGCACGCTGGATACCTGAAAGAATGAAGAAAGACGGCAAGTGGTGGTGTGGGCCAGGAAGGAAAGCGGAAAATGATACAGGAAGACGTTTTCCAACGTAACGTTAAACACACAGACCATTGTGTCTGCAACTCCCATGGCCAGCATGTAACGGATCACTCCTTTGGAGAGGCCGGGAATTCCCCGGGACAGGATCACAACGGAGAGCATGTTGGCTGTAACAAGACGGAAAAAGAGGAAACGACCATCAAATCACCCCAATAGTTTTACATGATTTTAACAGCAGAGTCTCTGAAAATAACAACCAGAACATTTATTTTCTCCTGAAAATCATAAAGTTGCTGAATATACAATGGCGCTATGGAACGGAAAGCGCAGCAAAACCTCCACTTCCTCTGGAGTGGAGGAAATTCGCCACTTCCTTTTTGACACAGTCCTTTGTGCGCAGATACACAATCGTAAGTGTCCAGTGCGTCTCTATCATAGAGATGTAGGGAAGCTCCTCAACTCGGGGATTCATTCTGTTCCCTTGCACTGCCTGCTGTATTATACTTGGGTCGATTTTGCTGGATCGCGCGGAGAACAACCCCCTTTTCACATTTTATTTTGTTTGCTACTCATTTCAATAAGTATTTTGAATTATTAAAATCGATTGTTAAATGTAACATTTTAAATGTTTTAAATTTAATTATTTTTACATTTTTAAAATTCAATTTTAAATTTAGGCATCGATTCCTTTTGACCATAGGCCTCAATAAGGTATGAAGGGTGGGAGGAAACCGATGGAGATTTGTTGAGAACATGCAAACTCCTTAGAGATGGTGTGGGTTTCCAATCCCTGGTACCGATTACTGGTACTGCATTAGCGTTGTGCACCATGCTGAGTTTAGTTTGACACTCAACTTCTATGACAGTGTTTTAAGTCTTCTTTGCTGTTTTTCCTGTCAGCCATCTGCTAATTCAGAAATACTTTCACATGTAAAATCAATACGATCGTGTATTCTAGCAAGCCTGTCGGCAAAAAAATTGAATCTGAGGGTTGCACGTGATGTCATGATTGTACTCTGACAATACATCTGTAATCTGGGAAGAACTCAGCATAAATTAAGGTGATCACTCCAGCTAACTGGGCCTCCAAATGAATGCCACACAGCATCTCACCTTTGCTGGTTCCCTGAGCAACCGCTTCATTTATATTACCTGATATTTTCATCTCATGGCAAATTCCACCTCAATTCTGCCTACACTGTACAAGGACAAATTAGCCAGTTATGCTAAGAACCTGCTCCTTTAAAGTTGAAGAAACCAAAAGTGAAGCACTGAAGGTGTTGCTTAAATGTCAGCCTTTTAAGCTCATTGTTGACATTCAAGTTTGTCTCATTCCCGAGAAATGGCCAAATTCCTGAAATCCCATTTAAAAGGAGCTGGCGTAGTAAAACACAAACGTCTGCAGACACCGTGAATGAATCAAAAACACAGTGCTGGAGATACACAGCCTGTCTTCTGTTTCCTTCTACTCCATTCTCAACGTTTAGTTTGTGTGTCTGGTCAAACCTTGAAGGGCTTAAGCCCCGAACGTTGGTTATGATCTTTGATCTTTGCTCGATATAATAGAATGGCTGCTGAAGGCCCTAAACCAGATGGGCTGGACATGTGGTCAGAACGCCAGACAGCCGATTGCCTAAGCAGCCGCTTTACAGAGAACCGTGTCTGGGCAAGCGCTCAGTTGGGGTACAGAAGAAAAGTCGCAAAGACGACATAAAAGCGTCCTTCAAAGGCTCGGGTGCCGACATCCACACATGGGAGATGCTTGCCCTCGACCGTCCAGCTTGGCGCAGCAAGATTACCACAGGACCCCGTGCAGGTGAAGACAGGCTCGACAAAGGCGTGTTGTGCACAAGGCCCTAGCAGCATCCACTGTCAGGATAACACCAACCCACTTATGCACCACATGTTGCCTAGACTTCAGGGCCTAGATTAGCGTCCTCAGTCACCTCCGGATGCACAGACACCAATCTTCCGTTTGTCTTTGAAGCCATGGTCACCTTCGACTATGAAGGACCTACAACTTAAAGTACATCACTGAACCTGCTGATTTTCTGGAGCATTATGACTTTACAAAAAACAAAATGGCATTTTCCAAACTCGGCCTGTAACATAATTTAACCAAATTATTGTGGTTCGTGCAAAGACTGCATCTTTTTTGTGCATGACAAGTGCTGAAAGAAGGGAACAACAGTCACCACATCCTGAGAAGAAAGAAGCGGGCAAGGCAGTCTGTCACCATCGTGTCAACCTTCAACAGGAGCCCTATCAAGAGCAGGCTCAGTCACAGTGTGTTACAGATGCTGTAGAGAATTGGATCGGAGGTCAAACCTCAGTACCGCAAGAGTGGAAGCGATGATGAACAGCTTTCTCTCACTCCCCCCTCCCCAACTCCAGCGATGTGATCTACTGGGATCGTTGTCTGAAGAGGGAGCGCAGAAGTGTTGACAATCCCGGACACAGCGTCCTTTAGCACAGATGTATGAGGGCCAGCAGCAGCAGGCTGAGAAACAGCTTTTCACCACAATGAGTGACAATGCTGAACGACCAAAGGAACTGCACTCATTAAAAAATGTACATCCAACTATTCACAAACAAATACATATCTGTCCGGCATATATATTGTTTATCTCTATAGCTGTTTTCAGGTGGCCAGAATACCCGAATGTAGAGTGGCCTAAAATAACCAAATGCGGCTGTCGGGAGGTCACCAGGAAGCGGGGAACCCGCAACCGAGGACAACTGACTCAACCCACCTCGGGGATGTATAATCTCCCTTTCCGAGCCCTCCAGCAGCTTTCAGGTCTCTAGCTGGGGCCGGGATGATGACAGTCAGCCTGCGACCCAACTCCCTCCTCGGGTGGCCGGCACGGGCCATCAGGACTTGAGCGACCGGCCACTCCAGCCCCCTCGTCCCACGTCGGCAGCTACAGCCTTGACATCCCGCACCTGAGGACTGTCAGGCAGTAAGGAGGGGAGCTGTCATACTATGAGTACCAATAAAAAAATTGTTTCGTAAGATATTTCAAAATTGAAGTTCAACTTTATTAGTTACTGTGCAGAATCCTTTTGTAATTTTTCTCTTCTTTTTCTTTAATGGCTACTTCGTTGTCAAAACAATTTTTGATCCAGGTTCACAAATACGAATGATGACAAGATCGTAGCGAAAACACAGAACATCTGACAAAAGCAGCGATTATAAAAACACCAGAAGCAATGTAAACAACAGCGCTTGCTTGTGGTGCATGCAGATGAAACCGCGCGATTCGAAGCACCATTGTCCTTGGGTAATAATGATAGCTCTGTCCGGAGCGCATTGGGAAGTTCCAACAGTAAATGAGCATCCAGTTTTTTTTTCTAAACTTTATTTATTAATTTTAACATATGAAGAACGTAAGTAATTCACGTACAGAAAAAAATACAAAGTAAAGAAATACAAGTACAAAGTAACATAGTTAATACAATACCAATCTCGGCATTTCCCCCTAACAACTAAATACTAAGACTAAAAAAAAACTATTTTAACCCCTAACCCCCCCTCCCTACCCCCACGATAAAGAGTGAAGAATTAATAGTATTAGTATAATTTAAAAATATTAAAATATAGCTTAAAAAAAGATCGATATATATTTAAAAAATTATTAATTAAGTATTAATTATTAATCCAAATTTTTTTATTATATCAGAATATATATGAAAAAACAAAAACAAAAAGAATTTAAACGAAAAAAGAACCAGCTAATAATAAAAAAAACCTAAAAAGAAAAAAGAAAGAAAAAAAGAAAACATATATATATAGAAAAAATATATAATAAAAAAAAGTTTTTTTAAAGAAAAATATGATTAATTCAAACTTATTTAAATTGTATATAATCAATAAATGGGGTCCACTTTAACATAAAAAGACATCTTATCTTGTATAGAAAAAGATATTCTTTCCATAACCAAGCAAAACTTCATCTCTGAATACCTCCTATCTAAAGACAATACATTTCTATTCTTCAAAGTAATCGCTATACATTTCTTGGCCACTGCCAGCGCGAAGTAAATAAAAGAAATCTGGTAATTATCTAATTCTAAATCAATCAGCGGTTCCCTAATAAAAAATTATCAGGGTCTAATACAATATGAAGATTATATAGATTATTAAATACCTTTCCAAAATTGTTGTTACCGATCACACAACAAAACAGCATGTAAAAAAGTACCAGAAACCTGATCACAACGAAAACAAAGATCTGACTTACTGAAACCAATTTTTTTTTAATTTTTCGGATGTTAAATATAATTCATGTATAAAACTATAATTAATCTTCGCCAATCTAGCATTAATAAATTTTCGAACACTATTACGGCAGATTTCAGACCAATCTTCTTCAGTTATTGTTAAACATAAATCTTTTTTCCCATTTCATTTTATCTTTATCCCAATCTATTTTACTTTCACTTTTCAACAAAATACGATACAAACCTGATATATCACCGTTTTTTGGAAATGAGAGCACATATTTCTCAAAATCAGTTTCAGACAGTAAATTCATTTGACGACCACATACCTGTTTTACAAAAGATCTTAACTGATAATACACAAATATAGAATAACCACTTATATCAAATCTCTTTTGCAATTCTACAAAAGAACAAAAATTACCTTCTAAAAAACAGTCAGGTAAATTATGTATTCCTTTCTCCTCCCATTGTTTCAAAATAGTATTAGATACCGTGGAAGGAATAAGTTGATTACTATATAATGACAATCTTCCCGACCACTTATATTTCAATCCCATTTTATGCAATTTACTTGTCCATAAATTCATTAAGTGTTTCAATATTGGTACATCATAAGTTCGTAACAAATTTTTATTCCATCAAAATAAAAATTCATTCGAAAATTTTTCAGAAATAACTGCCAATTCTATCTGTGCCCAACTAGGCGTATCTTGTGTGGCCATTAATGCACTAATAAATCTAAATTGAGCTGTTTCATAATAAAATTGAAAGTTAGGTAGCCGTAACCCTCCAAATTGAAAATCCCACGTCAATTGATTCAATGCCACCCTAGGAAATTTTCCTTTCCACAAAAAATCCCTAATTACTTTATATAAATCCTGAAAAAAATCTTTTTTGTAAACAACAAGGAATTAATTGAAATAAATATTGTATACAAGGAAAAATATTCATTTTTATAGTATTAATTCTTCCTAATAAACCCAAAGGTAAATTTTTCCATTTAACTAAATCTGCCTTAATATTCTTCATTAAAGGAAGATAATTAAGTGAATACAAATTTTGGTCGTCAGTATTAACATTAATTCCCAAATATTTAATTTGTTTTGTCCACTTCAAATTCGTAATATTTCTAAACATTGAATAATCATCTTTACTAATTGATAAAATTTCACTTTTAGTCCAATTAACCTTATAACCAGATAATTGACCATAAATCTCTAAGGAATCTTGAAGTTCTGTCAGAGAAACATCAGGATCCACCAAATACAGCAAAACGTCATCCACAAATAAATTTATTTTATAATCTTCATTCAAGACTCTCATACCTTTGATACTATCATTCTGACGTATTGATTGTGCTAGAGGTTCAATAACTAAAGCAAACAAGGCGGGTGATAATGGACATCCTTGTCTAGTAGATCTTGTTAAATTAAAGGATTCTGAAAGCAAACCATTAGTAACAACTCTAGCTTTCGGACCATTATACAGAGCCCTAATCATACCAATAAATGAGAGACCAAACGAAAACTTTTCAAGTACTTCAAATAAAAACTTCCATTCTACTCTATCGAATGCCTTTTCTGCATCCAATGAAACCACCATTGGATTATTCTTCTGAGATTTAGATCTATTTATCAAAGTAATTAATCGGATAATATTATCCAAAGCATACCTATTTTTATAAAACCTGTTTGATCACGATGTATTATCTTTGGAAAATACTGAGCCAACCTATTAGCCATAACTTTAGCTACTATTTTATAGTCTACATTTAACAAAGATATAGGACGGTAAGAAGCTACCTGTAAGGGAACTTTATCTTTTTTTGGTATGACTGTAATTATAGCATTAGAACAGGACTCAGGTAATTGAAAAGTATCATAAAGTTGTTGTATTACTTTCTTAAATAAGGAAGATATATTAACATAAAAAGTTTTGTAAAACTCAATAGAAAAACCATCTCCACCAGGCGCTTTTCCATTTGGCATATCTTTTATAGCCATTTCAATTTCACTGTTCGTAAAAGGTTTATCTAACTCTTGTCTGTCTTCTTGAGATAACTGTGGTAAATTAATATTTTTCAAAAAAGAGTCTATTGCATCTTCTTTTATCTCTTTACAGTCAGTCAAATAAAGTTTTGTGTAAAAATTACAAAATTCATCGTTAATTTCTTTTTCACTAAAAGTAATACCCGATTAATTTCTAATAGCTGGTATAATCCTAAACAACTGTTCTTTTTTTTAATTGCCAAGCTAATACTTTATGAGCTTTCTTACCCCATTCATAAAATTTATTTTTTTGAACGATTAAACAGACATTCAAATCGATATGACTATAACTTATTATACTTCAACTTTAATTAGTTAATTGGATCTTTTGGAATTCACTAGCTTTCTTTTGAAATTCTTTTTCACAGATTATTATTTTCTTCTCCAAATACTCAGTTTCTCTAACTCCCTCTTTCTTCAGTTTGGATGCATAACTGATAATTTGACCTCGTAAAAAAAGCTTTCATTGCCTCCCACAAAACAAACAGATCAGAAACAGAGAGAACATTATTAGCAATGAAATCCTCAATTTGTTTTCTCAAATAAACAATAAATTCTGGCTTTTGTAGTAACATAGTATTAAATCTCCATCTTCAAGTATGTTGTGTAACATGAGAATTTTGATATTCCAGTAATAACAATGAATGGTCCGAGACTAACCTTGCCTTATAATCCACAGATATAACCTTATCCTGTAAATGTGCCGAAATTAAAACAATAATCAAGTCTTGAAAAAGAATTATGTCGAGAAGAATAAAAAAATCTTTCTGTGTAGGATTAAATATACGCCAAAGATCAACTAAATTCAAATCTTTCATCATATTAGCCATATGTATCGCCATCTTATATTTCTTAATTACCTTTGGATACTTATCCAATAACGGTTCTAATACCATATTTAAATCCCCCTCAATCTTCACATTAGAATTAGCATGTCCCAATAATAAAGATATTTCTGTAATAAAAACAGTGTCTTAAACATTTGGAGCATAAACATCAATCAAAGTCCAGGCTTCATTAGAGATCATACAATTTAACTTAAATAGTCTTCCTCCATTTTTCTCCTCGTCTGGCAATTGAAACGGTAAATTTTTATGTACCAAAACCGCAACTCATTTTGCCTTTCAATTAAATGAAGAATAGAGGACTTGTCCAACCCAGTCCCGCTTAAGTTTCAAATGTTCTTTATCTGTCAATGGATTTCCTGTAAAAAGGCCACATCTACTTTATTTTTTTTAAAATAAGCAAGTACTTTCTTAGCTTTATAGGATTATTCAAACCCTGAACATTAAGAGAAGCAAATTTAAATTTCGACATGTCTTACAACAGTTAGAAAAAAAACCCAACTCTTACCCCCTTACCCTCTCTTAATACGATCAAAAAAAAGAAAAAATAAAGAAGAGAAAAAAGGAAAAAAAAATTCCCCTTTATTATTTAAACAAAAAAATCCTTCACTCTTTAATCTAATAATACAAAAATAAAGGAAAAATCCGGGTAGGAGGTTAAAAATACCCCCTCCGGTCTAAACCGCGCAATGAGGTAACTCCCAAAAAAAATGGGTGTGAGATAACTCACACATAGCAGATGACTTACAGAAAATCGTGCCTATCCAGTTCTCTCCCCCAACTCTCACCTCATCTTAAACTAACATCCTCATTATTTAATATCCCTTTTTTTTTATAAAAAGAGCATTAGAAAAAAAGGACAACTCTTCTTTTAATCAGCTCCAACTGACGAGTCACCATTACGACCATTCCTTCTTGGAGCACGGCTCTTTTCTTCCATCTCTTGTCTCCTTGAAGATCGCGGTGGACTATATCTCTGTTGAAACTGAATGATTGGCAGCTCTTGAGCAAATGCAATAGCTTCCTTTGCAGAATCAAAGAACTTTGATCAGTAACCATCTTGAAAAACCTTAAAAACAGCTGGTTATCTAAAGGTTGCCTTATAACCTTTCTTCCACAACAACTCTTTAGCAGGGTTGAATTCCCCTCGTTGGAACATAACCTCTTGACTCAAACCCGCATAGAATTTATTTTGAATCATCAAGGGTGATTTTCTCTGTTTTGCATTTCTAATAGCCACTCGTAAAATTATTTCTCTGTCATAATAATTTAAGCAACGAACCAAAACAGGTCTTGGACTTTGACCTGAAATAGGTCTTCTATGCAAAGCTCTGTGAGCACGTTCCAGTATTATATCTTCCGGGAAATGTTCCTGACCCAGCACCTGCGGAATCCATCAGTAAAAAATTTTCTTTGGTCTGGTCCCTCCATACCTTCCGGCAAACCAATAATCTTTATATTGTTCTGTCTGGATTGGTTTTCCAAATAATCAATCTTTTTCACCAAATTTTTATTTTGAGTTTGTAAGTCTTCAACCATTTTGGTCACATCAAGAACTTGATCCCGTATTTCGTCTATATCTTCTTCACACTAATTAAATTTATCTCTCACTTCAAGCTTAAAAGCTGCAAACTCAGCCATCTGTTGAGAATGTATTTTCACCAGGGTATTAAACCTAGTACCAAGTTCAGTCATAATCTTCGATAATCCCTGCATTGTATAAGATAATTTAGATTCCCCATCTTGCCACGCCCCCTTGCTTTTGAGGATCTATTTAATGGATATCAAGAGATGACCCCAAGTTTAGTTCACCCCCGCTTTTATTCTGCATCATATTTTCTTCTGATCGCTCACTATGTGATATGCTACACCGATCCAACACATGTGCTTGACACCTAATTTCCTTCAGATTCACTAAACAGGGATTTGAATTCATCTGGATTTCCAGTGGCATGTAACATTCCTATTCATCACTACTCCAAGACTTCCAAAAGCCTTGTGTAAACACACAATATCTGAAAATCCCCATTCCACCACCCCCCTCCCCAGCCACTCTCTTTTCACCCTCCTCTCATTGCAAAGAATATTGACGAGATGGAGATAATTTTCTCCTATCCTTTGAAATTTAAACACCCAGAGATGGAGATTTCTTGAGTGCTCTCCTGTCGAGGCAAAGACCCTGTTCATTTGAAGGAAAACGAAGAAGATTTCTGTGACGTGCTCGTTTGGAATACTGTGGGCAATTTGTGTCAGCCAACTACAGAAAATACATTAAAACTGATAGAAAACAGGCAGAAAATGTTTACAATGTATGTTGTCGGGACCTGAGGAGCCGAGGTCGTGGGAAACGAGGAACCTGTTTTGAATTGTTTCAACTCAACGCCAGAGAACAAACGCTGAAGTTATATAAAGATTTATAAGCGGTATATCTCGAGTAAATACAAGCAGGATTTCCCCACAGACGTTTGATGAGACCAGCAGTCAAGGACATCAATTAAATTTGGAAAGTAAGATACTTAGAGGCCGAATCTGGGGAAAATGTTAACATGATGTGAGATGGTGATTGAGCTGCCGGATTAAATGGCGAATGCAAGCTCAATTATGACATCAATGAAAATTTTGGAAAGGAGGGATATGCAGAGATATGGTTCAGTTACAAGCCACTTGGGGCTACCCAAAATAATGTTTCAGCACGGACTAGATGGACGGAATTAATGCTCTTCAATTCTATGATTAGGAGGTTCAAGGATATTTAATACAGCGCAATGTAAACAGCCACACTATTTTTATTTTATATCAATTTAATTGATTATATCTTCCTATTTACCGATTAGAAACAGGACAGGTGGCCGCATCTACTAACTATATATCACAAATCATAGCTGATATGCTACTGCACAACATTCCTTCACTAAGAGGTGACGAGCCGAAACGTTGTCTGCCCATATTTCTCCGCGGATGCTGTAGGACTTGTTTGGAGCACAAGAAACATCGGACCATGTTGCAGACTCTTCAGCCTGCGAGGTTATACCGAATTAAGCAATGGTCGCCCACAACACAACTACAAAGCCCTTACCAGCCCTTACTCGAGTTACCCGATTTTTAGCCACGTTTCGACCAACAACACTTCTTGTGTTTCTTATATTTTATCAGTCACGCGCAACACCCCAATCTCTCTCCTCCTTGTGTCTGTCCCAGGAGGGGGCCTCTCATCGGGCCATCGCTGCCTTGCCCGATGGCATTTCCTGGACTGAAAATACACCGGACCCTGTATGAGGCGAACCTTATGCTTATCATCGATGGTAGCTGGAAAATTAGACTCGAGAGTCATAATAATGCTTCTGACTATCAGATGGACGCTCCTGGAAGGGAGGATGGCAGACTGACGTAGAGGGGTCAGACTAAATTCCCTCTGGGACCAGGATGAAGCGAAACAAACAGAAATGGATAAACGTTACGATCCCCTGCCAAGGTTCCAGGTGATATGTAACAGTGACTCACACCTGAACCTTGTTTCATGTCGGTTAATATGGGCTTATTACCAACCCACTAATTTGGAATGAACGGATTGGGATTGTTAAATCGAGACTGTGGAGATGTTATTTAAATTAAAGTCCAAGAGGAAACGGTTTTCCTATAAATTAGGCTTCACATTGTTCTGTGCTATACAAGAATTGTTCCTATTTTCAAAATGTGCCACGAATGGACGCCGGGGAGATCTTCTATCCCATTATTGCAAGTGTCGTCATTGCTGGTAAGTGATTGCGCTGCGATCCTAGGCGCCTGGCCCGAAATTGTCCTTATTCCCGAGATCACAGCTGCAACTTGTTTTTACGATTGCCCATGTCAATTAGTGAAAGCTAACTCGATTTATTAACTTTTCCTTTTAATTAAATTTACTATAATGTGATGCTATGTAATTGAATGTCCCAGTGGAAACGACTGTCTTAGACAGCGAATTATAAGCAGTGCAAGGCTTTACCTTCACTTCTGAGAGGTCAGTTGAAGTGCCTGACAGCAAAAATCAATGTGCGCTTGAATCGAGTGAGAAGAGTTTTATTCAAACTCGTGCATATTCCACTCGATGGGATAAGGAAGGAGAGAATGCAGTCCGGGTGGAATTGATACTTTAACATGTACATTAATTATTTATACACAAGGCGGCGGAAGGTATGGATGGATCGATAGACGGAAGGTTGGATTTCCTGATAGCCCTCAGTTGTGCCATAGTTACTTGAGTCCCCGAGTTGAGCAATCTCCACACCTATCTATGAAATAGCCGAACTTGTCACTTATGATTGTGCATCTGCGCAAATAGGGCAGTATTAAAAAGGGAATGGAGGAGTTGCTGCGCTTTCCTTTCCATGCCGCCAGTGTACATTCATCAACTTCATCATGTTCAGGAGAAAACAAATATTTTGGTTGTTATTTCCAGAGACTCTGCTGTTAAAATCATGTTAAAGCTATTGTGCGACTTTGATGCTCGTTTCCTCTTTCCTGCTCTCCGTTGAGATCTTCTCCCGGAAATGCCCGGCCTCTCCAAAGGAGTGATCCGTTACATGGTGGACCTGGCAGTTGCAGACACAATGGTCTGTGTGTTTAACGTTATGCTGGGAAACGTCTTCCTCTATCATTTTCCGCGTTCCTTCCTTGCACAAACTTCCATTTGCCAGCTGAGAGTCGTCAGGTAGAGAACCAGTGTGCAACTTTCTGTCTGGTCCACGGTATCATTCACAATTCACCGCTTCATTACCATTTCTTGGCAGCAATGGAAAATACAATTTGTACCGTATGAAAAGCCGCAGTCATTCTAACGACTGTGTGTGCGCTGAGCCTTTGGATCCATAGTCCAGCTCATTTCAGCTATGAACCCCAATGCACTGTGGGCGATGTCCAATGGGGCTGCCGTACGCGATATAACTCTTCACCAGCATGGCAGACTTACAGATGATTGACTAAACTCATGGTACCACTGGTGCCGCTGCCGCTGATGTTACTGTTGAATTCCCTCACCGCCCTACACATTTAACTGGTCAGCAGAGCTCGGAGGGCTTTGAAGCTCCGCAGGGTCAGTGAGGTCCATGATCCCGAGATGACAAACCGTAGGACGTCCATGATTTTGCTCTTCGCCATCTCTGGGACCTTATTAGTGTTGTGGACACTGGTCATGGTCACATTGACCTATTTTTTCCCACTCACTTCTGGGTTGTCCTTGTTCAGTTTTTCAAACCAATTAGCGAAAAAGAATGAATCAGGTAGCCCACTTCCTCAGTTCATTTCTTGTCTCGACCATCGTTCTGTCACTGAATGAACCCTATCGTTAAGCCCCGTAAAACAAAGAAAACCACACGCACACACACACGCACGCACGCACGCACGCCAAATAAAAGTTACCCAAAAATTGCAGGAACACAACCTTGTATTCCGTCTCCAGAAGACTTCATCAATATCGACTTCGGATTTCCGTCAACATCCCCTCCCCATGTCCCTCGGTCCATTTTGTTTTCTAAGAATTAAAAGATGAGATGTTTGATGAATAGGTTCACATTGGTCGACGCAACATCGTGGCCAAAGAATGTGAACATACCGTTCTATGCCCTAAAATCGTTACGCTTTAAATTAACGAAAACGCTGGGCCACTCGGAATTTCGGAACAAAGTTTCCTTTCTGACCACGAATGCAAATTAACTCAGAAATTTACTTGAAATAAAGGTGATACAAAATCATCGCTGTTGTCCGAAAGATGTCTGGTGGATTGCTGGCCAGTGTAATTGTCCAAAAAATGGAGCGAAATATTCAATGACACATGAATCAAAGATTGCATAGGTCAATCAACGGTTCAATTTCTAGTTCCGAGTTGTTGTCACATTTACAAAGATGATGTGATTGAGTTGTCTTTCAACATACCAGTAGGGATCTCATACATCAGATTTATTGTCAGAGTACATGCATGACATGACATAGGGCGGTACGGTTGACGTTCCGGTTAGCTCATCGCCTTTACAGGGCCAGCAATCTGAACCGGAAATGGGACGGAATTCCCGTGGTCTGTAACGAGTCTTCACATTCTCCCCTTGTTTGCATGGTTTTTATCTGGGGGCTTAGGTTTCCTCCTACCTTTCAAAAACGTTCGATGAATGTCGGTTAATGCGGTGTAAACCAAGTGAAACAGGCACGTGGACCGAAATGTTCAGTTACCGGGCTGAATGTCTAAAAGTTATTTAATTAAAAAGTTCAACTCCGTGATTATTTTTTTTCTGCTGTGAGGTAGAATTTCCACTTATTGGTGGTGCACCAATAGTAATTAGCCTATACATGTAAACAAATAAAGAAATGGAAATACATACCGAGTGTAAACGATCAGTCAACAATACAGAGAGAATTGAAAACTATCAATCGAATGCAGAAGTAAGTACGTGGTCCAACAAGGGCAACACAATGAAACGGTGGAGAGATCAAAAAATCATGTGTGTGTATGTGTGTGTGTGTGTGTGTGTGTGTGTGTGTGTGTGTCTGTGTGTGTGTGTGTGTGTGGGTGTGTGTGTGTTTGTGTATGTGTGTGTGTGTGTGTGTGTGTTTGTGTTTAAGAGAGAGAAAGAGTGGATAAAGAGAGGGAGAGTGACCGAAATTCAGTCAGGAAGGGACAGAGCAAGACAGAGAGAGAGAGTGAGACAGAGAGAGAGAGAGAGAGAGAGGGAGAGAGAGAGAGAGAGAGAGAGGGAGAGAGAGAGAGAGAGAGAGAGAGAGAGAGAGAGAGAGAGAGAGAGAAAAGGGGTAGGGAGGGAAGGGCAGGAGAGACGGAGAGAAGGAAAAGAGCATTCTGTTGTCATGGAGAAGAGGCAAAAAATGGTACAGTCTTGGGAGAAATACACGAACGCAGCGATTTCTCCACAGAGCTGTCGGCCACTGAACCAGGAGTCTTAGGAAAATTCAGTTGGAGAGCAGCATCGAGTCTGACCTCTCTGCGTCAGTCTGCCTTCTTCCTTTCTAGGAGCGTCCATCTGATAGTCAGAAGCATTATTATGACTTTCGTATCTAATTTTCCAGCTACCATCGATGATAAGCATAAGGTTCGCCTCATACAGGGTCCGGTGAATTTTCAGTCCAGAAAATGCCAGCGGGACAAGGCATCGAGTAAGAATTTGCAAATTGTTTCCTTATCCGATTAATAAAAAGGATGAATCATAAAAACACCTTCCGGGTGTTAACAAAATACGTCCAAATTAGGAGACATTTTCGCGGATTCTCTGCTGGAATGGCCGGATTATTGGACTTCAGGCAGATCTAGCAACCTATCGTGTCTATTCTTCCCCTAAAGACTCGGTATTGAGTCCAGCTTCATATATTTACGGCTCTGCAACTATTCAAACAGGCACAAAGTGAGATGATGTGATTGAACGGGTTTCACCGCTCCTTCAGATCCCTCGATACGGCTCTCCATCAATTACTGAGTGAAAGGAAAATTAACATCCATCTATGGGAAAACCTCCTGTTATCGAGTGGTCGCAAAACGCCAGGAAGTAAAGATTTTTTCCCTAAGTGACATCGGATGAAATTCAACACCTTTACCAGTTTACAATCTGTGTCAGCAGAAGAAATGAAAGAAAATCAGAATCGGAATCTTCTGGCAGTATGAATAGAATTAGAAACCGAGTCGAAGTTTCGCCAGCCAGAAAAACAAATGAGGGGAACAGATCGGGAGAATGCATAGCGTGATTTGGCTGGAGGGGAGTGGAGAACCAGGAGACAGATTTGAAGACGCGGGGGTGGGGGGAGTTTTAATACGAACTGAATCTTTTACACAAATGGTGATCGACGAAATACAGGACATTGGCATGAGGCAGTATCTTTTGAAAAGCAGCCTCTGACCACACAGGCCATGCTGCCATCGGGGAAAGGGTCCAGGAGCCTGACGACGAGCACGCAGCGGCACAAGGACATCTTCTTCCCCCCGCTGCCATCAGATTCCTGAACGATCAACGAACCAAAGACACTGCGATGATATCGATTATTATAAGGGAGTTTTATTACATTCTGTCTGGTTGTGTGACAAGGTGCAAAACTTCTGGTTAAAAGTGAGACAATTTTTGGAACATTTGTATGATATACATTGTTACTTGATCCTTTATTATTTTTATTGGGTTCTATTAAGGATTTAAGGGGTTTGAAATTGGATAAAATTCAAATTGATTTTATTCGTTTGGCTTTGGCTTTGCGAAAAAATGTGTAGCAGTAACATGGTAGGACGATGAGGTAATTAATATTCAAAGATGGCATGATGAATTGAAATCAGGTATGCATTTAGTAAAATAACATATATCTTGCATAACAATTATTAAAATGTGGGAAGAGGATCTAAAATCGATGGATATTATGATATCTTAAATAATATGTTTTTAATTTCTTATGTAATATGAAGGTACTGAATATTTTTTTGTAAAAGGCACGATTATAATATTATGTAGCTGCAGGGGTAGTTAGGGAATTTTTGGGGGGATGGAGGGGAGGGGATGAATCTAATACTAAATTATTAATTTATGTTTAAGTATTTTATTAATATAACTCTGTAATAAGGGATATTGCTTTATAAATATATACATATATTTGTAAATTCTTAATATAAATGAAGTTAATTTAATTGTTTAAAAAATCTCCCAGTGGAACATCAGACATGTCCAGAAGTAAAGAATCGTTTAACCTGAGGTTGGTGAAAATATGGAAAGTCCAGTCATTGGGAAATGAAACCAACCACCTCGGGGCAAAGCTGCGTTATCAGGGAGAGTTGAGACAAATTTAATTTGTTTACTGCACCGTTGCTTGGATAATGGAGAACAAAACGAATGCCGTGATCTGAAAAGAGGTTTTCGCCAGTCAAAACTGGACTGGAACCTGGTTTTTTTGCAAATATAAAGCGCACAGTATGGTTTTTCAATTAACACTGGCTGGAACACGGACGGTTATTTTTTTGTCGACTACTTGTTCCACTGCTTTAGAGCAATTAGCCACCAAATCAAACCCCTTCAGCGTACCCTTAAATTTCTCATTCTTGAGTCTCACTGGAGCGCATCTCCTGCCAGTCACCAATAACAGGCGATCAGGTCTGGACGTGAGTTAGAATCCCCTTGGTCCATTACGAGTCTTCACATTATCTAATTGTCGCCATGGCTTTTATCTGGGGGCTCAGGTTTCCATTTTTCTGCTTGCGAGGTAGAATTTCCACTTATTGGTGGTGCACAAATTGTACATTGCCTATATATGGAAAACAATAAAGAACTGTGAATACATTCCGAGTGTAAACGATCAGACAACAAAACAGAGAGAATATAAAATTATCAATCGAATGCAAAAGGAACGACATAGTCCAAGAAGGAAAACATTGGAGAGATGCAAGCAACTATTGTGTATGCGTGAATGTGTGTGTGTTTGTGTGTGTGTGTGGGGGGGGTGTGAATGTGTGTGTCTGTGTATGTGTGTGAATGTATGTGGGTGTGTCTGTGTGTGTGTGTGTGGGTGTGTGTGTGTGTGTGTGTGCATGTATGCGTGTGTGGGGGGTGAGTGTGTGTGTTTGTGTGAGATAGAGAGGGAAGAGAGATGGGAAAGAGACAGGGAAGGCTAGAGAACAGGCAGAGAGAAAAAGAGAGGCAGGCAGAGAGAGGAGGGGGCGGGAGGGAGGGATGGACGGAAAAAATATTTCAGGAGCCATGGAGAAAATGCAAAATAACATTAGGATCTTTTGAATAGCTCTAACCCTAATACTACCATCGGGGAAAGGGTACAGAGGCCTAAGGATGAGCCCTCAGCGGCACAAGGACAGATTCCTGAATGATCATTGAACCAAAGACACTGCCTTACTTTTCGCGCTCTATATCGCTATTATTTTGTTATATTTTATAGTAGTGTCATAAAATGGAAATAATGTGTTTGTTTGCGCTCCGAAGCTGCCACAAAACACCGTATTTCATGACTTCTTTAAGACATTAAATCCTGATTCTGATACTGAGGGGTGATAGAAATAATCTCCCGGACGTGTTATTTGAGGCTGGGACTATAGAAACATTGAAGAAACATTTAGACTAATACATGGCTAGAATGTAATTTCGAGGGACATTTGCCCAAACGCAGGCAGGTGTGACCACTGTGGGTGAGGATATGTTTGACTGGGGTGGGCCGGTTGGGAGAAGCTAATCTTTCTCCGCCGTGTGAATCAGTATTGTCTTCACGAGGAACTCAAGGGATCAGTGTGTGAGCGAAAAAGGAAACAAAAATCAACGTTGCAGCCAGGAACAACGTTTCCTCGCAACTCTTAGAAGGTAGATGCAAATCGAGTCAGAGGGAAGACCTTTACTGCTCCGTTGTATTGCTATACAATGGAAGTCTCCGAAGAAATTCACACGAGATATCAAAATGAAATAATGCTTCCACACGGATATTGGCAAATCGATTTGCACACACTATTTCACATCAACAGCCTAAGGGATTCCTGCAGATTTCTGATCCAGCTGAACTCCTCATCTCATTGACTTCTGAGCGAGTGCACGTTGTGGATATACCGACACCCAGCAGCCTGCAGATCCACCATGGGTTGCAGGAACATGACTTGGTCAGCAGCATCATTGGGAGAATAACAATGGTCGAAGGTCGGGAATTGCGATTGCAATCAATGGGCCTTGCGTGACCATGGATGATGTCACATCAAAACCCCATTAGTCGAACGCCCCATCACATCGAATGCTGGTAGCTCCACTGTCAAAATCCCAACTTCACACCTGGTTTCAACACTACTGTCCCATCCCTTTGAAGTCGAGTACGAATTATTATGTTTTGTGTACGAATTATACTATTTTAGTATATTTGTATGTAATCTGGCTCATAATTTTAAATAAGGTATTCAAAAGAAGAGGTATGCACGTGCCCTTCCAAATTTGCCCAGATTCCGGGAAAGGAGAGACGCGGCTGTGCTTTCTTGACAATTGGATCGACGTGGTTGCAGCAAGACATGCCACTGCTGATATATACACCTCGTATCATAAAGGTGCCAATGATGTCCAACCCCGAAAGGCTACAATCAACATTTTGGTCTGACTGACACTGACGGAGTGGCTTTTGTATAGGCACCATCCCCTCTCACTTTACAATTATCAGCGGTTCAAACCCACTTCCAAATTAAAGATGTTTCACTTGCACTTTCTCCAACAGAGAAATCGTGCTCACGATTCGGCAAGCCCCCTTCTCTTAAATGCATGGAACATAGACGGTCTCTTTGAGGAACAATTTAATGGATATCGAGAGATGACCCCAAATTTAGTTCTCCTCCACTTTTATTCTGCATCCTATTTCCTTCTGATCCCTCACTATGTGACCTGCTACACCGTTCCAACATATCGGATTTGACACCTAATTTCCTTCAGGTTCACTAAACAGAGATTTAAATTGATCAGAACTTCCAGTGGCATGTAACATTCCCATTGATAACTTCTATCAATACTTCAAACAGCCTTGTGTAAACACAAAAAATCTGAACATCCCCATCTCCCTCCAGCCACTCTCTATTCACACTCCTCCCATTGCCAAGAAGATTAATGAGATGGAGATAATTTTCTCCCATCCTTGGAAGATTAAACACCCAGAGATGGCGATCTCTGGAATTACTTCCCGTCGAGGCAAATACTCTGTTCATTTGAAGGAGAACGAATAAGATTTTTGTGACGTGTTAAACATTGATCAATGCACGTTTGGATTACTGTGGGAAATTTGTGTCAATCAACTGCAGACAATACATCAAAGAAGATTGAAAACAGAGAGGAAAGGTTTATAATGTGTGTTGTCTGGTCAACAGGAGCCGTGTTCGAGGAAAACGAGAAACCTATTTCGACTTTTGTCCTCTAAACGCCAGAGAACAAACGCTGA
Organism: Narcine bancroftii; assembly: GCF_036971445.1. Classification (NCBI taxonomy): domain Eukaryota; kingdom Metazoa; phylum Chordata; class Chondrichthyes; order Torpediniformes; family Narcinidae; genus Narcine; species Narcine bancroftii. The sequence goes on from NC_091470.1 coordinate 183,356,744, forward strand.
AGTTATATATAAATAAGCTGTATATCTCGAGTAAAGGTTAAAAGTTCTATTTTTTTTTTACCTGAACCTGGATGCAACAGTGTTTGAGATTATCATGAAAGGCAGCTGGAAATTTAGATTTGCATATCAAAAAGTGCATACGTCCATATCAGTAACATTACATGAATCGATGAAGTCCGGCAGACGCAATAAAGTTTGACCATTCCCCTCAGACACGAGAATAAATCAAGGCAAATGGAGATGGATAAACGCGATTATCCAGTGACGCGGTTCAAGCTCACGTGAGGCACCGATTTCGTACCTGAACCTTGTTTACTCCAATCCGTCGTGAAAAATACTTGTGACCCAGTTTATCAATTTAGAATGTTGTTTAAATCGAGTCTGTGGATCCGTAATTAAATGTCCCAGTGGAAACGGCTGTCAGACAAATAAGGCTTCACAGATAAACTCTTCGTTCTGGCACCTGGAATGATCAGCAAATAAAACGTTCCCATCTTCAACCTGTGCTTCGAATGGACGCCACGGATATCTTCTATCCAATTCTTGCGATAGTCGGCATTCCTGGTAAGCGCTGCCATCTCTGGGGTTTCGTTGCTGCTTGTCATATTGCGGACGACTATTCGCTTTTCATTGCGTGTGTTCATCACTGCAGATCGATTCACGTTTCACTTAAAAGGAATGAACTGTTGCCTATTTTTTTACCCCTGCCGTCACCTGGTACAAACCTGAAATTGTTGCAGATAGGGCATGTCCAGTCATTGGAAAAATTTTAAAAAAGACGAACTCAGTCAATGGCGCTTCAGCAGTGAGAGGCGAGAGAAATCTCAAAGATTTATGGCTCAGAGTCCGGGGTAAAATAGAACGTATCAGACGCCGCGATAGAACCAGTGGTTTTCATTATTTACAGACTGAACTGGGACATAGAATCAGGCAAAGGGATTAGTCAGAGTGTGCGATTTTCAGTTACAAAGGATTGGTTCGCGTATGTTGGGGTAATGTCGAATATTGTCTATTCCCATTACACCCCTGCGCGTCTTTTGGATTCTTTCTCAACTCGATTTATATCCTCACCTGTGCACAAATACTAAATTACTTACAAATGTGCTGACAATGCCACGTTAATTTGTCGTATCTAAATGGTTTATGTGTCCGCAAACAGGATGGTGATTGAAAACCTGGTTGAGTGGTGTATCAACAAAAACCTCTCACTCAATGTCGCCAAACCCCAAAAGCTGATAGTAGAGTATAGGAAGGGAAAACCAGGTGTCTACTCTGATTTGGGAGCAGAGGCGGCAAACTTTCACAAATTTCATATCATGGCAATGACAAATTCAAACGACCCATTCTGGAAACAACCTACTTGTGTCTCGTGGGAAAATAAATATTTCAACGCCTCAACATACACTGCGAGCTTGCTGATATTTGCAGGGAGAGTTGATATACTCGGCCGATGTGAAGTGGAATTTGTTCGGACCGACTACTTGGGGGCTGGGAAATGGCCCAAAACACTTAAAGGCTCAAAACACTTTCAAAATATTACTTTACACTATACACTACATCAGAGACAAGTCTCTCCCCATTATTGAGAAAATCTACATGGAACACTGTTTTCCTAGCGCAGCAGCTGTTATCAATGAACTAACCAGCCACACACCACTCGGTGCTCGATACTGCCTTCAGCAAAAAGGTACAGGTCCCACAATACTCGTACTACCATGATCAAGAACAGTGGGTATCCCTCCCCCACCAGATTGCTAAACAGGCTCAATCTGAGACTCTTTAAAACTCCAACTTTGCATGTTATTGATGACAATATTTATCTTTTTCTGTATTTCCACATTCAGCTTGTTAATTTTTCTTTCATTGTTTACGTGTCTCTTCTTTGTGTCCAGATATTTTTCAACAATATTTTAAACAAACGATCAATAGAAATGTTGTCTTCCCCAAATGAAAACAAAGAATCTCACGGTTTCATTTGATGCCATGTCTGTGATAATATACTTTAAACTATTTTTTTAATTTTTCACACGATGAACCATATTAATCAAAATGCACACAAACATTTCCCTTTGAATATACACAGTGTGCTTTCTCTCCTTTTTCTCCCTCCCCTCCCTCACTCCTCCTCCCACCCCTGCCAAACCCATTAAACATTCAACATATACAATAAAATAAACCCATTGAAAAATGTCATCACACAATGAAAATAAACAAGAATATTGTGTCATCTACTTTTACACATTGGATCAAGTCATTTCATCTTCTTTTCATTCTATCATTTTAGGGGGTGGAGGTCCGCGTTAGGCCCTATCTGTTGTGTTGCATGTATGGTTCCCAAATTTGTTCAAATAATGTGATTTTATTTTTTAAATATTATGTTATTTTTCCAATGGAATACATTTATTCATTTCTATATACCATTGCTGTGTTCTCAAACTTTCTTCTGATTTCCAAGTTGACATTATAGATTTTTATTTTTGTGACAGCTAAGACTATCATAATAAATCTTTATTGTGCTTCATCCAGTTTGAGGCCTAATACATTACTGCTTATATTACTGAGAAGAAAGATATCTGGATATTTTGGTATGTTGCTTTTTTATGATTTACTTTAATACCTGATTTAGATCTTCCCAACACTTTCTCTCTTTCTCATATGCCCATATTGCATGTACTGTTGTTCCCATTTCCTTCTTACAGCGAAAACATATATCTGATAATGTTGAGTCCCATTTATTTAACTTTTTGAGCGTGATATATAGCCTGTGTAACCAATTATATTGTATCATGTGTAACCTAGTATTTATTATATTTTTCATAGTTCCAGAGCATAACTTTTCCCATATTTCATTTTGTTCTTTATGTTTAAATATTTTCCCACTTTTGTTTGGATTTATAGCTTATTTCATCATTTTATTTCTCTTGCAGCTTGATGTACATGTTTGTTATAAATCTTTTTATTATCGTTGTTTCTGTAATCACATATTCAAAGCTGCTTCCTTCTGGTAATCTCAGTCTGCTTCCCAATTTGTCCTTTCAGTAAGTTTTCAGCTGGTGATATGCAATCATTGTACTATGAGTTATTCCATATTTTACTTCACTTGTTCAAATGATAATAAATAATTTAACAAAAAAAAACAATTTTCTATTCTTTTAATTCCTTTTCTAACCCATTCTCTAAAGGAAAGGTTGTCTATTATAAAAGGGATTAGCTGAGTATGCGTTAATAATAATTTTGATCGTTGGTAAATTGTTTTTGTTTTCCTTTCTACGTGAATTTTTTTCCATATGTTGAGTAAATGATGTAGTACTGGTGATCTTCTATATTGCACCAGTTTTTCATCCCACTTATAAAGTATATTTTCTGGTACCTTCTCCCCTATTTTATCCAGCTCTATCTTGGACAAATTGGTTTTTCACTTATTTGATTTCAAATCTGATAGATACCTTAATTGTGCTGCTCTATATTCAATTTTAAAGTTTGGTAGTTGCAAACCACCTTGTTTGTACCATTTGGTTAATTTATCTAGCGGTATCCCCTTTCCATAAGAATTTCCTTATTATTTTATTTTAGTTCATTGAAGTATTTATCTGATAAAGGAATTTGAAACGATTGAAATAGGTATTGTATCCTTGGGAAGGTATTCATTTTAATACAATTTACCCTCCCTATCAGTGTTCGTGACAATTCATTCCAATTTTCTAAGTAATACTGTAATTTCTTCATTAATTATTGATAATTTAATTGATATATGTGGCCAAAATTATTATCTAATCTCATACCTAGATATCGAATTGCTTGTGTTAGACATTTAAATGGTGATTCTCTTTTAAACTCTGTGTAATCCGCATTATTCATTGGCATCACTTCACTTTTATTTGCGTTGATCTTGTACCACGATATTTTTGAATATTCCTTCAATTTCTTATGTAGACCTTTTATCAATATTTCTGGTTCTATTAAGTATACTATGATGTCATCTGCAGATAAAGTGATTTTATATTCCTTCTCCTTTAATTTCATCCCTTTTATTTTATTTTCTGTTCTTATCAGTTCTGCCAATGGTTGTATTGCTAAAGCGAACAGTGAGGTAAATAGTGGACATCTCTGCCTAGTTGACCTACATAATTTAAATTGTTTCGATGTGTATATCATTTACTGTCACCTTCGCCAATGGTCCCTTATATAATGTTTGAATCCAATTAATATATATTTCTAGTAGGTTGAACCTCTGTAAAACTTTGAAAAACTTTTTCCATTCTACCCTATCAAAGGCTTTCTCTGTGTCTCAAGCAACAGCCACTGTTGGTATCTTATTTCCTTGTACTGTTTGGATTAAGTTGATGAATTTACAGACATTGTCCATTGTTCATATTTATTTAATAAATCCAGTTTGATATTGTTTTACTATTTTTGGTACAATCCGCTAATCTATTTCCCAATACTTTTCCTATTATCATATAATCTGAATTAAGTAGAGATATTCCTCTATATGATGCTGGTGTTAGTGGATCCTTCCCCGTCTTTGGTAATACTGAAATTATTCATGTTTTACATGAATCTGGCAAGTTTTGTGTTTCTTCTATCTGGTTCATTACTTCCAGGAGAGGAGGAAATAATAACTCTTTAAATGTGTTATAGATTTCTATTGGGAGTCCAGCCTCTCCAAGCATTTTATTGTTCGGTAGCTGTTTTTAATATATCCTGTATTTCCTCTATTTCAAATGGATTTATCAATTTATTTGGATCCTCTTCTTGCAATTTCGGTAGTTCAATTTTAGCACAAAACATCCATTTTGACTTCTTTCCCTTCGTTCTCAGTTCGGTATAATTGTTCATAGAATTCCTTAAAGTTTTCATTGATCTCCATTGGTTGACATGTAATTTGTTTGTCCTTTTTCCTTGATGCCAATACGGTTCCTTTAACTTGTTATGTTTTAAGTTGCCAGGCTAATATTTTGTGCGGTTTTTTTTGTCCGCCAATTCTTTTCTTTTTGTTGTATCTTCCCTGGTTGCTAGTTCTTTTTCTGTACTTGCTATTTCCCTTTCCATCTGTTTTATTTCCCGATTGTATTCCGTTTTCATTTTAGTTACATAGCTTATTATCTGCCCTCTAATGAAGGCTTTCATTGCATCCCATAATAGAAATTTGTCTTTCACTGATTCCGTATTTATATCAAGGTACATTTTAATTTGGCGTTCAATAATTTCTGAAAATTCCTTTCTTTAAGTAGGATTGAGTTCTATTGCTAATAACAGGAGTGAATGATCAGAAAACAATCTAGCTATATATTCCGTTTTCCTAACTCTCCCTTGTATATGGGCTGAAAACAGGAACAGGCCAATCCTTGAGTATGTTTTATATCTACTCGAATAATATGAGTATTCCTTCTCCTTTGGGTGTTGCCTCCTCCGTATATCCAAACGTTGCATTTCTTGTATTGATTTAAACATTCATTTGGCTACTTTGTTCTTTTTGCTAGTCTTTAGTCCAGTTTCATCCACCTTTGGGTCCAAATTAAGGTTAAATTCCCCTCCTATCAATATATTCACCTGCGCATCTACAATCTTCAAAAAAGATATCTTTCTAAACATTTAATGCAATTCATTAGGTGCATATATTGACAAAAGTCCAGAATTCTGAATATATCTGACATTTTATCATTACATATCTCGGTGTTGGATCTATTATTTCCTCCTCTATTTTGATTAGTATATTTTTGTTCATAAATATAGCTCACCTCTGGATTTTGAATTATATGATGGTGCTGTTACGTGCCCTACCCATTCTCTCCTTAATTTATTATGTTCCACTTCAGTTCGATGTGTTTCCTGCAGGAATGCTATATCTATTTTTTTTTCAGTAAATTTAATAGGCTCTTTCTTTTGATTTGGTTATGTATCCATTAATATTTATAGTCATATTGTTCAACATGGTATCTCATACTCTTTTTGCGCCTCATTTCCACTTCATCACCACCGCCTTTCCCCTTTTCCCCATTTTCAACTCTTAATTTTCATTTTTTGAACTCAATGTATGACAACACTTTCAAACATAAAATACTTCAACAACTCCCACATATAAAATTCCCTTAACCCCAAGTGCCACCCCCCTCTCTGAGTCGCCCCTTATCCCTTGCTGGGCAACCACAACTCCCCTCTCTATTTGCATTGTGAACCTGTTTGCAAGTGTCAACTGATTTCGCAGTGACGGTTATTCTCTCCCACCCAACCCCCTCCAGAAAAATCTTTTATCTTCACATTAAAACAAAGCTCACCCTCTTTTCTTATCTTCTTCCCCCTCCATTTTTTCACACTCTCCCTTACTTCCTTCTCTTTCCCTTCTTTAGTTCTTACTTATACATTATTTATAAATCTTTATATGGAATTTGTCATCGTTCTTCGTTCTTGTTATATCGATTCATCTCTTTTTATTTCCTCCCGATGTTCTGAAAATTCTCGTGCTTCCTCCGGATCTGAGAACAGTCTGTTTGCTACCACAAATAACTATTTTAAGCACCGCTGGATATCTTAACATAAATTTATAGCCTTTTTTCAAAAGGATAGATTTTTCAGTGTTAAACTCCTTTCTCTTCTTTAGGAGTTCAAAACTTATGTCTGGATCAAAAAATATTTTATGACCCTTGTATTTCAATGGTTTTTTTGTCTTCTCTAATTTTATTCCATGCCTTCTCCAATGTATTTTCTCTTGTTGTTTGTCTCAGAAATTCAAATAAATGTTTTATGTTCTGACTGTGGTTTCGGGGCTAGTGTTCTGTGTGCCCTTTCTATGTTCATTCCTTCCTGTATTTCTGGCATTCCTAGGACTTTTGGAATCCATTCTTTTTCAAATTATTTCATGTTTTTGCCTTCTTCATCTTCCTTTAATCCCACTATCTTTATATTCTTTCGCCTACTATAGTTTTCCATTATATCCATCTTCTGAGCTAACAACTCTTGTGACTTGAACTTTTTTATCAGTTTCTTCCAATTTTCTTCTTAGGGCATTCACTTCCATTTCTACAGCCATTTCTTGTTGTTCCACATTTTCGAATCTTTTCCCTATTTCTGTTTTGATCAGCGCTATTCTATTCGCTTTTTCTTCTGTTCTTTTCATTTTTCTTTACATTTTACAAAATTCTAATGTCAACCATTCTTTTAATGCTTTCATTTGTTCTTCAAAGTTTTTAATCTATTTACTGTGCATCTATTTTACCTTCTATTCCTTTGTGCAGAGCTTGGTCTTCTTCTTCTGTGTCTGCTCTTGGGTTTGTGTCTTCTGCATCTCTTCCTTGTATCTGTGTCTCTTCTGACTTTCGTGTTGAGCTGCTCGCCTCCGTTTGTTGGGTGTTTTTTTCATGGATTCTTGTTGTTGGTCCTCTTCTTCTGGGCTAGTTATCTGTTGGGCTTCCTTTTGCTGTTTTTCTTTCTTATCACTCCCTTTCCCGTTACTTTTCCGTACTTCCAGTTGAGAACCCTGATGTCGGGCATCTCTCAGCTGGTGTAAGTTCACTCCGCAGCTGGGCCCTCCTTCCGTTGGTGTTTTCTTTTTCCTTGTTATGCGCATTGTGCACTTCTGTTTGGCTCAGTGAGCCATTTTTGCAGTTCCGCAGTCAGGGGTGTCACGAACATGGGGGATTTCCACTAACCTTGGGGAGCAGGCTCCTCTGTCCACGGCGGGTCTCTGCCTCTTCATGCAGGTAAAGACTTCTCCTTTCTCTTCCGGCATCTTTCTTTCTTTTTTCCCTTTGTTTTGGTTTTTCCTACTTAGGTGCCATTTTCTTTCTTTTCTCCAAACCATTATATTTTATTTGTTGTGTTTTGTGTTTCTTGAGCTCCGCATTTTCTTCACTTTATTTCTTCTTTTCTGGAGGGGGCTGGTATTCTCCTACCGGCCACTACTCCATGACGTGTCCCTTAAATACATTGAAAATTCAAGGAGACGACACTCACCAGCTGCTTTCCTGGAAATGGTTTATGGTCGCAGCCACCCTTCAGTTCAGATGGTCCACGGATTCGTAATATCCAATGTCGAATATGCAGTCGATCGATCCCCTTTTTTCTTTGCGCATCCTACTCTATCTATTAAACAGCTAACCTAGAACAGTACAAAATCTTCATGATGCTGTGCTGATCCGTGAAACATCATCGTCCATAACCAAGTTTCTCCAGATCACATTCACGAAAATCTACTTATCAAAGTGTGTTTTAATTGTCGTTGCCTTATCCGCCTCTACCAGAAAACCATGCAATAAATTCCGGGCGCCCAACATTTTTAAATACAATGAAAACGTATCTCCACATCTCCCCTAAATTTCCTTCAACTCATTTGAATCAGCTGTCATCTGATACTTGCTATCGTAGCTCCAAGTGACAGCTTTTGGCTGTCCACGCCATCATCTTGAATACCCCTGTAAAGTCACATCTTACCCTTTGTCGGTCAGTGAAAGCCCGGGCCCTGTCAACCTTCCTTCACATGACAAGTTCTCCAATCCAGGCATCGCATTTTCTCCATCTCAAGGCATCGTCTTCCTTCTATCAGGAAGCGACCGGAACTGAAAGCAAAGAGTTAAACTGTTTATAGTCACGTGTGGGGTGAAATGTGGAAAGGGGTATTGTTTTTCGTGCTACCCAGACAAAATAGCCCATAAAATATACGGCAGGCAGTGCAGAGATAACATTTAGTGCAGGCGAGACTGGAAAAATGAAGTCATCACATATCCTGCTTAAGATAATGATGCTGTTAGGCAGTGCAAGGGATTACATTTTACTTCCAAGGTGTCGATTCACAAGCCTGACAGCAGGAATAATGGTGCCCTTGAACCTGGTAATTTTTTTTGCGAAACTCGTATTTCTCTTTGACGGGAGGCAGAAGTAGAAACTATTATACAGTGGAATGGATATTCTACCATGTACACTGATTATCTATCCAAGAGGCGGTGAGAGGTATTTCCGGTACCAATGGTCGGTTGTTGGCTCATTGGACAGTCCCGAGTTGCGTTTGTTCCTCGCCGAAGACTGTTGAGACAGGGGCCGGAGCATTTTACAATCCTATCAGTGATTAATGAGCACAAGGTGCTGCATTTGCACACAAGAGTCACGTTCAATGGGGCCATGCATATTAACCTCAGAATCTGAGGTAGTGGAGGCGATCCTGCGCTTTCCGTTCCGTACCGTCAGTGTAATATCAGCAAATGAATCAATTACAGGGGCATACCAATGACCCGCTAAGATTATTCCTTGTGTTTCTATTGTTAAAATCACGTTAAAACTGATGGCCTGTATTCTGATAGTTGAATTGTTTTGCATTCTGTTACAGCTAACCTGCTCTCCGTTGTCGTCCTGTCCCGGGGAATGCCCGACCTCTCCAAAGGAGTGATTCGTTACATGCTAACTATGGCAGTTGCAGACACAATGGTCTGTGTGTTTAATGTGACGTTGGGAAACGTCTTCCTGTATCATTTTCCGCGTTCCTTCCTGGCCCACACCTCCACTTGCCGCCTGGGAGCCGTCATACAGAGAAGCAGTGTGCAATTCTCTGTCTCATCCACGGTATCATTCACCATCGACCGCTGCATTGCTATTTGCTGCCAGAAATTGAAAACCAAATATTGTACCAAGAGGATCGCCGCGGTCGTTATATCGACCGTGTGTGTCTTCAGCTTTCTGATGCACATTCCAGCTTATTTCCAGTATGAACCCCAGTCAGTTGTGGATGGTGTCCAATGGGACTGCAGTACCGTAATTCAATACTATTCTTCACCAGCATGGCAGGCTTATAGATGGTTGTCCAACAGCTTCGTGACATATGTTCCACTGCCACTGCTGTTACTGCTGAATTCTCTCACAGCCCGACACATTTTACTGGCCAGCAAAGCTCGGAAGTCTTTGAAGCGCCGTGGGGACGGTGAGGTCCGTGATCCCGAGATGATAAGCCGAAGGACGTCCATTATTTTGCTCTTCGGCATCTCTGGGTGCTTCATCGCCTTGTGGGCCCCCGCTATGATCATTGGCATTTTTTTTCAATTTACTGCAGTTTTCGCGTTTGACGTCGAGAAGTCTCTGTATCTGGCCATTAGAATCTCGGTTCTGCTGATGTATCTTAGTTCCTGTGCAAATACTTGGATTTATGCTTTGACCCAGAGGAGGTTCCGTGAGGAATTGATGAAGCTGTTAAAATATCCATTTATGGTCCTTGTTCGGTTTTTTTAAACGGATGTAGTAGTTGCAATAAATCAGAGTTCATGAAAATGTTCCTCAGTTCGTTTCCAATTTCGGCTCTTGACGATTCTGTCTTTTCATTGAGTTTATTCTTACTTTATATTCTTAAGAATTGCATATGTTTTGGTCCTTATGGTCCTAAAATATCTGGAAGAGACGCTGTCAAATGCAAGAGGAGGTGGGGGGCGAGGATTCATTCATTGTTGCTATCTCTCATTTCAGGGCAATTGTCTATTAATATTGTCTGGTTATATTAATGGAGATATAAGGTAGGGGACGAGGGAAAATTGGATTCGATGCTGAAGCTTGTGCATAATTGGAAAATGTTCCGCATTTTTATTATTATGGATTTTTGGAAAAATAATAAAATATTTATTTAAATCAAATTGTATGAAAGAAAAAGGCAAAATGCTAGAATAACTCATCACGACTGGCAGAAACAATACCAAGAGAACTCGTTAAATGTTTCGTAAACAAGAAAAATACATGAGAGGATTGGATCAGCGAATGAACCGCGAAGTTTGCCTGGAGTAGGGGCTTGAAGGACCAGATGACACATTGAGGGGGAAGGAGCGATTTAATACGAACTGGGTGGGGGTATAGTGACAGAGTATATAAAAATATTTTTGGGAAGATAAATTGGGAAAGGTTAGAGTAGGTTACATAAAACACTTTAAAACAAATCTTATTTGTAATCCTGGAGACTTCACAGAACATTGAATAATGCTTATGGAGCCTTCACAAGTAAGAGTTAATAGAACTGATGTTGTAGAATAAATGGACTATTGTATTCTTTGATAAACATTATTTATAAATATATAAAATACATAACTAAAAACACAAAAGAAAAACTAAATCCCCCTTAAAAAAGAGGAAAAACCCTATATACCCCCTCCTCTAACTTCTCTAATAAAAACTCTCTAACGAGGGAACAAAACATATCTCAGTTACTCATTCATTGCTGAGGAATATGCCAACGTTTACAATTTAATAAGAAACACACAAAACACCACAAATAGTAACTATTGTACGTTCAAACACATACGTCTCAAATACATTTCCTTGCCACCGCTAAAGTTAAACGAGTAAATTCACGTTGAAATGTATCCATTTTTCTTGTGAAATTTATAATATTCCCCATTTAAAAAACATTAGATTCAATATTAAAATAATTTCAAATGAATCCTCCAAAAACACATTAATTTGTATCCAAAAATACTTAACCTTATCACCCAATTAGACAGAAAGGGAAAGGTACCAATGTGAGTCCCACAACGGAATCATAAATCCGAATGATTAAATCCATATATTTTATCTTTTCCAGAGTTAAATATAAATTTTCAATTTTAGTTAATTTAGATATCTTCAGTTTTCGCCTAAAATTTTCCATTACTAAAGCACGGACTTGATATTATGCAAACAAAGAATTTAATGGCACCTCCAATGTTTCCCAAAGTCTATCTCTTCCTCAAAAAAATCTGCTAACACTTTAATACCATTCAGTTACCAGATCTTTAAATATTAATTGTACATCTAGGAAGGTATTAACCTATTCTGATATAATGGAATCTGTAATGAAACCTTGTCTAATTGCCTTTAATGCAACAGCGGAGACATAGTAGTTTCCAATCCTTTTTACAGGTTCTTTGAAGAGTGCTCAGAGAGATCAGTGATGAATGAGAATGAGAAGGCTGGCTCCTATTGTTTTCTGGACAAGATGATATAGTTTTGCAAGCAGAGAGAGTCCAACAGGCTACTCAGTCTGTGTGCGTCTGTGTGTGTGTGTGTGCGTGTGTGTGTGTGTGTGTGTGTGTGTGTGTGTGTGTGTGTGTGTGTGTGTGTGTGTGTGTGTGTGTGCGAGCGAGTGTGTGTGTGTGTGTGTGTGTGTGTGAGAGAGAGAGAGAGAGAGAGAGACATAGAGACAGAAAGAGAGAACAGTGTCAGCCAACTGAAAGAGAAATGGCTGGCAAGAATCTCCAATATGGAAGATGGCATCGTCACAATGCAAGAGGAGTGGACTGGTTGTCTAATGTTTCACTTCCATCAGGAATCTCTGCACTGACCTGAAAGAAAAATGCGAGACATGTTTTGACAGTAAGGTGACTGATGGAAGTATCTCAGTTGTGGATGTGCTGGAACAACACATCTCTCTCTCTGAAAATTTTCCTGAATGGTAACCATTTATCTTTCGAGCAGCAAAGTTGGTGAACGTTATACACTTTGAATTATGGGGACAGTATAGGAGTTGCCTGCAACCAGTGAACTTGTAGGAATGAGAAGTGAGATTGGACTGGGAACCAGGGAACTTTTCTGCACTTGTATACACATTATACACACGCGTGCTTATAATTAGAAGGGCGATGAGTTAGATTAGTTACGTTAGTTATAGATAGGTTAATGTGTGATTATGTTTTCATGTTTAAAGATCATTAAAATCAACTTTTGTTTAAGTTACCATTTGTCTTGGTGAGTAACTATTGCTGCTAGGTTTTTAGATCCTTTGGGCTCGTAACAGTACTTTCACAGCAAATGGCGGTGAATGAATGTATAAGTTACCGAAGGAAGTATTTGTGGCTGTTACTATTTCAACGTTTAAAGAAACATGCAGAAGTGTTGATTTCAACTTAATACATAGAAAGTGTATGGTCTCTGAAGAAATTCACAAGTAATACCAAAATGAAACAAGGTTCCACAAGGATATTGGCAAAGCTATTTTAGTGTTGAGTAGAATGCAAACTTTGGTTATATTAGTTGAATAATTTCCCATTTAGACATTTATAGCAGCGGAAACTATTGGCAAACCTGCCCTCTCCTACCAGCCATGGTGTCTGCAGCCTTTCCTGTTTTAACCCCTCCCTCACTTTTCCCGATTGTTTACAGGGTTTGCTGAAATCATTCCTGTTAGATATGCAACAAATAAATGTTTCAGTGAGCAATGCTCGTTCGATCGAAAGCAGTACTCAACACTGAGAAAGAATCATTAATTTAAAAGTGACCTGATTTTTATATCTGATAAACAATCTTGTCCTGGTTTTACATAATAAACCGCCGTGAAACATGAAAGACTTCGGACGCTGTGTCTGTAGTTAAAGCACACCGAAATGCTGGACGAACACAGCCAGTCTTTCAGCGTCCATAACAAACATATATTGCCGATGGTTCCGTCCTGAATGCATAGAATCGGCCAGAAGCAGGGAGTCTCAAAATTCAGAAATATTCTGCCTGGGGAGGAATCTACACCAACGAAACATGTCGATTGAACACCATGGGGCGGTGAGAATGTATCGTGTCTGCGTGAAACAAGACAGGTAGGGGAGAGACCGGGCAGGGCGAAGGTGATGGGCGAAGCATTAATATTGATTTCTCTGGTTTTCGTTAACCCCACTCTCATTCCTTCACCCAGAGAGTGGTTGGATTGTGGAACGAGCTAGCATCTGAAGTGGTTAATGCGGGCTCTGTTTTGTTCTTGAATAAAGATTTGGAAGGTATGTGCCTTGCAGGAATTTGGAGTTTTATGGTGTTGGTGCAGGTCACAGAGACAGTGCAGAATGGATATGTCGGCACAGATTAGATAGGCCGAATGTAACGTTTCTGTGTTGTCGTGTTCAATGGCTAATCAGCTAAGAAACGCGGGACGGTGAGAACAGCACTATGTAGGTCAGCTGTAATTTGTATAGGACATGAATTATTTTCTTATTTACAAATTAGAACCAGGTCTGCCAGCCAAAACTGCTAATTATTTTTCAAAAATCATAGCTGGCCTTTCATAGCTGCGCGAGCTGTCTTCACGAACATTTTGCACCACTAAAGTTGACTGAACCATGTTCTGCATCAATGCTGCCTGCCATGTTGAGCATATAGGAGCATCGGAGCTCACGATGTTGCGCTGTCATATGTAAACATACTTCACGACATTTAATTTTTCCACCATTTCGCCCACAAATCTCTGAGTCTAAACAGCTACGTGATGTTTCACAAATATTCCAGCATGTTCTTGTTGTTCGTCTTTCGGAGTCGAAGATGATCACGACTTCAAAATCAAATGAGACATTGATGGCTGTGGGTCCGGAAGTGACTGCTGAGGCCACTCTGGGACCTGAAGGCTCGCCCTCATGTGGGACACAAGTGGGTGGGTGTTGTCGTGGCCGTGGATGCTGCTCGAGTCTTGCTCACAGCACGCTTTCATGGAGCCTGCTTTCAGTTGCAAAGGCTCCTGTGATGACCACGCTACGTGACGCTGGACGGTCGGGGGTTAGCGTCCCCCACGTGTTGTTATCGACACCCAGTCCTTTGAAGGACACTTTGCAACATTTCTTCTGCGCCAGACTGAGCGCTTGACCTGACACGGTTCTCCGTAAAGCAGCGGCTTAGCCAATCAGCTGTCTGGCGTCCAGCCGATCTGGCTTGGAGATATAGACGCTGCAGAGCACAGCACAGTAGACATTAAGCTTGGTGAAAAAGATTAGTGCTCTCCACTCCCAGACGTTCTCACGGAGTCTTCCAAAACATTCCAGCATGTGCATTCCTGTTGTTGGACCTTATTTAGGATTTGATCAGTCACACGTTATCTCCTTCATCGCCTGCCTTCTCTCCATCCCAGGATGGGCCACTTTATGATGGTCACCCCATCGCCGCCTTCTCTCCATCACAGGATTGGCCACTTTGTGATGGCCACTCCATCGGCGCCTTCTCCCTTCAGCGTCTGTTGGTCTGGCTCATTGTAGGGAAATGTACAATTCTCGTTTATTATTTTTTCTATACCGAGTTCTCTTTGCCAGCCGTTGGAAGAATTCCAAAGGAATAATAATGGAAATGAACATCGCGGATCGATAGAATGCACCTCAGGACAAGAACGTGAATAGAAGCGACGGAACTGTTACACAACCTCCCAGAGACCAGCATAAAGCGAAGCGAGTCTGCGGTGTTACGATTCCAAGGAAGGAATTCCAAGCTTAGAGCTGCCACTTAATTTTGGAAACGCTGGTACCAATTGTTTAGAGCCAAATCGGTTCATTACTTTAGAAAAAGCTAGTACTGTTTGTTAATTTGAACATATAGAGCGGTTATGCAATTGAATATCTCCGTGGAGCCGGCAGTCCTCTAAATTAGGCTTCTTATTGAAATTCTTCGCTGTACGGTGCCGTTTAGAAAGCGTTCTATTCTTAAAAGATTTCACGAATGGACGCAGCGGAGATCTTCTATCCCATTCTTGCAATTATCGGCATTCCTGGTAAGTGCTGTTGATGCTACCTCCGCCGCGAGGTTCCTGGTCGTCCGTATTCCGGAGGGGTATCTGCTCTTCACCGCGTGTGCACATTGATCCGCCTTCCACTTACGCAAGGAGAACCGTTGAAAACTTTTCTCCCACTGCTGCCACCTGGCACAGAGCAGTCCTCAGTGGGACAGAGAGAACGTTTTTCAACCGTCGCCCCGCCAAAGTGTGATGAATCATTTGACTTGAAGTTGTTGAAGATTGGGAATGTACAATCATTGGGAAATAAAAAAACCGACGACCTTAGGGCGCTAACAGAAACAGGTGAGACAAATCTCTGTTGTTTGCTGTCCCAATACATAGCAAAAGGAGAGCACAACGGACTCTATCAATGAGTGTTATGTCGCCTCCCGCTCCACTGGCATAGAGGAAATATCCATCGAATGCAAATCCTTCAATTTACCCTGAATTTTCTCATTCGTGATTCTCTCCCGTTTCTATCGCCGTCGCGACGCCGATGACAGACACTTGCGGGGCTGCATGACATGGTCAGTTAACAAGCGACGGCCCACCCCGAGTCACTTCAAATCACAGTCGCTGTCTTCAACGGGTCCTGTCTTACCAAACCCCTGCAGAATGATCACCGGCATGTAACCTGCTGTACAGGGTGTATCAGCCAATTTGATCTCTGCGAAAGGCCTCTCTTCTTTCATGATGCAGCATGTTGGGTGTTTCCTGTCCACCCCATCTAACCCCCTCATAATTTTGTATACCCTCAATAATTCACCTCTTACCTTTCGTCGCTGCTTAAACAAAAAGCCGTGACTCTGTCAACCTTCTTTGAAATAGCATATTCTCAAATCCAGGATGCGCCGTGACGCCTTCACAAGAGCATCCACGTCCTCTAAGGAGGCGACTTCAACCGAATGCACCATATTGAACTTGTCTATCATCAGGCGCACGGAAAAAAATCTCCAGTCGAATCAGCCCAACAGCAGACAGTCCAAGGGTAAAATATATTGCAGGCGATAGTGTTACATGTATGCAAGTCCAACGTGTTGCTAAACAGTGTAAGGCATTACCTTTACACATGATAGGGCACTCAAGATCCTGCCCCAATGCAACGGGAGGAACGGTCGGACACGATGGAGGGGAAGGTGGCCTGTTTGATGATCATGAATTGCGTTCCATTCTCTCCTTCGTTTATTGAGACCCCGTGCACAATAGTCTCCACGCTAATCTGTGATACGCGGGAAGCAAACTGTTTTTGCTCTGCATTTACACACAACGGTCAGGGGGGGAGGGGGAATTTATTCAGCTTCTGAGGAAGTGGAGGCGTTGCTACACTCTCTGTTCCTTTACGCCGGAGTAATGTCAGCAAATGTATCATTTACAGGAGCATAAAAGTGATCCGGATAGTTTATTGCCGATTGTTCCACAGTTAAAATCATGTTAAAGCCTTTGGTCTTGTTTTCCTTTTTCTCGCGTAATTTCATTGTTTTCCATCTTGTTGCAGGTAACCTGCCCTCCGTTGTGGTCCTGTCCCGGGGAATGCCCTGACTTGCCAAAGGAGTGATTCGTTATTTGGTCACCACGGCAGTTGGAGACACAATGGTCCGTGTGTTTAATGTTACGGTTGGAAACGGCTTCTTCAATCATTTTTCGGACTCATTCCAGACCGTCGACTCCACTTGTCTAACAGCCTTCATGCAGATATCCACCGTTCTAACCTCCGTCTGGGCCACGGTGTCATTCATAGTCGACAGCTTCATTGTCATCTGTTTCCATAAATTTAAAACAAATTATGGTACCGAAAGAAACGCCGTGGTGGTTCTAACGACTGTGTGTGCACTGAGCATTTTGATTCACGTTCCATTTTATTTCTGCTATGAACTCCATTACACGGTGGGTGGCGTCCAGTGGGGTTGCCGTACTGTAACACGATATACCACTTCACCAGCATGGCAGTCTTACAGTTGGATGACCATTCCCACGCTACCACTAGTGCCGGTGCCGCTGATATTACTGTTCAATTCTCTCACCGCCCGACACATTTTACTGGTCAGTAGAGTTCGGAGGGCTCTGAAGCGCCGCGGGGACAGTGAGGTCCCCGATCCCGAGATGACGAACCGGAGTGCGTCCATTATTTTACTCTTCGCCATCTCTCGGGCCTTCATAGCTTTGTGGAAACCGGTTACGGTCATTGAACTATGTTTCCAACTCACCTCAGGTTTTGCCATCGACGTCTCGAAGTCACTCTACCTGGCGATTAGAAATGCGATTCTACTGATGTATTTGAGTTCCTGTACAAACACTTGTGTTTATGCGTTTGTGCAGTGCAGATTCTGGGAGGAGGTGAAGAAAGTATGAAATGTCCATTTATTGTCTTTGTTCCGATTTTTAAACAATGGAAACCAACCACGGATTCATTATTCGGCTGTTATCAACTTTGACTTTTGTCCGTTTTCTGAATTATCCACTATATAGTCAGCCCGTTAATCAAAGCAAACCAGGCAAGCCATTCACACACCAACGTGTCTGTCTGTGGCCGCATGTACTCCCAAGTGGAGTCCATCCTTAATTGGAAGAACAGAACCTTTGCGGTGTCAGACTTACTCAATATCGAATTCGATTTTCTTTTACCAGCCCCTCCATGTGCCCCGTCCCTTCATTTCCTGATCAGCGAACAACATTGTCCTTTCGTTTTCAACTTGTCTGCCTTCTACTCTCCCACATGTATCACTCCTACTTCTAACCTTCTGACCTGTTCTCCTCTCTTCAACTTTCTCATCCCCATCGCCTCTGCTCTCGCTCCCGTCATTTATATAAACAGGTGCCTGACCGATATTAATGCCTTATACCCAATGAAGACCTCATGCCTGTATGATGGTTATCCTTTGTTTTCTATGAACGCTGCGTGACCTGTTGAGTTTCTCCAGCAGCCCAGCATCTGAAGACTTTCTTGTTTACCTCTTAATTCCAAAACTTAGGTTGAATCTGTTCATTAGCACGTTTGGCGTAGCGGTCAGAGCAACACTAGTACAGTGAAGCGGGATGGGATACAGCACCGTCAGTAAGGTGCTTGCATGTTCTCCCCATGCATGTGTGAGTTTCTTCTGGGTGCTCCATTGTCTTCACACACGTTAAAACGTACTGATGCTGAAGATTAATTAGGGAAGCACCGTGCGAAACATCTGAACTTTCATGACTCAACTGAACTTTCATGCGAGGCGCCTGTTTCGAGTGATAGAATGAAAGTGTTTGGGAGATGTCGGAGATAGATTTTTACAGAGAGAGTGGTGGGTGCCTTGAATGCCATGATAGTAGAGCCTGGTGCCATAGAAACCATCAAATGACCTTTATATAAGCATATGGATGTATGAAAAATAATCAGCTATGTAGAGTGTAGAAAGTAGAGTTGAGGTGTACGGTGACATCTTGAGAAGAAGATGTCATTGTGCTGCAATGTTCAATGTTCTAAAATAGTCTTGACTTAAACTGACGAACACAGTAGTCAACTAATAAATTCAGGAAAAAAAATGTTTCCTTTCATAAGTGTGATTGCAAATTAACATCGGTAAATCAGTCATAATATCCATGACATCACTGAGTTGCTTGTCCATGTTCGGAGATCACGTCATTCTCAACGAAATCGCACAGACAGGACAAAACAAGGGGAAATGCGGCCCCTCGTTTATGTCAAATAATATATCTGTCTCTTTCCAATATTTCTATTTATATATGCTCATACATAGGTAATAACATGAATACGTACTCAACAAAATAACCGTATATTAACGAATAGCTGTTAATAATCAATGAAAGAGACAAAATGTATATAAAACAAAAGAACCTATTTTAATAATCTAAACCTTCCCTTATGAAATTAAGATTAAACATATATGCTCCATCGTTGCATAAAGTAAAGAATACCCAAACTGTAAAATTGAATCCAATAATCATAATTTCTGAATATAATTAAGGTAAGGACTCCATATGTTTTGAAAATTAAGGTTCATTACATTCGTAAAGCTTCTAATTTTTTTTCCAGATTCACGCATGCCATCACATCAGATAACCATTGAATCTGTGTAGGAGGGATAGCATTCTTCCATCTCAGAAGCCTAGCTCTTCTGACAATAAGAAGAGCAAAAAGGCCACTCTATGGGATTGTAGCCCAGACAAATTTAAATCTGCTAACCTATGTGCTCCAAACAGGGCGAGGAAAGGACAGGGAGCAAAATTAACATTATGAACTGAAGAAATGTTACGCGAGATACTTTCGCATTAATTGCAAAGCGAGGAATGTGACCAAAACACATGAAATTATCGCCCTTCTTCAGTCTTATATCTGTCACATTTTATCGAGAAATTAAAATAAAAGTTGTGCAATTGAAGTATGTAAAAGTGACCTCGATTAACTACTTTTAATGAAGAAGAATTAATCAATTGCAAGATAGAATTCCATGATGCATCCTTGTCGAAAATGTTGCCATCGTTTCTTTGTCTTGTAGAGGGAATTTGAATTCCAAAATAGTATCTCTCAATAGAAGATTTTAAACAAATGTGGAAATATCTTACAAATTGATACTTGAGCTGCATTATTTTCCATCCAGTCAGTGATAAATGGGCTCCTTCGACTTACCAGTGGGACCATATGCTACGGTCAACAAACATGAACCATTTCCCTTCACCCACGTTTCAGATTCATTGCGCCGCTGGTTTCCCATATGTTTTCCTTATCCGTTTTGGCAGATTAATTAACATAGTGCACTGATGACTGAAACCACGTCAAAATAGATAATCCAGGATAGAAATTTCTTCGTCAGTTTTTAAACTGAAAAGCTGCCTTGCCGGGGGTTGTTGCTTTAATAGAAAAGGACATTGCAAAATAATATGTTCTACATCTCGAAAAGAATGATTTGAGTGACCTCCAAACAGTAGGCGAAGTGAGGTTAGCGGGCGGGGCGTAAAACACCAAAGTCTGCAGACACTCTTTTAGAAGTAAAAACGCAAACATTGGAATCTCGGCAGGTTAAACAGTGATATCTGATACAGCACATATAAAAACACATGACCATACTTTCGGGATTGAGCCCTTCATCAAGGTGAGAAACAAATGTGGGATCGGTGCCCGAACAAAATTGTGTGGGTGGAATGGCCCTGTGGAGGTTTAGCATGATATCAGAAACCCTGACAAACTTCGACAGAGGTTTGATAGAAACTGGGCTGACTGAATGCATCACGGTCTGGTTTTGAACCACCAATATCCCTGAGCATAAACCCCTTCAATAGGTATTGGACACAACGCAGATCATCAGAGCCAAACCCCTCAGCACCATTGAGCGAGCAATGTAGAATTCCCACATATTTGTAGTGCAGAAAAAAAAAACTGTACATAGTCTATAAATGTTGTGACAGATTATATAGATGCGTTTGGGAGATATATTGGGAGGATTTGTTACAACAGGTCACACACAATCATTTTAAAACCCAGAAACTTTGCAGGAGTTTTTCAGAGGGTTTAGAGAGTTCAATAATGACCTGCTATTTTGGAAAAGGCAACAATGTTGCAACATACAGCAGCACCTTGACTGGAAAAGCAGGTGATCTTTGCAGGCAGAGGCAGAACAGCTTTACTCTAAGAGTGGAAGGGAATAAGAGAGAGTACAGAGACACAAACATCAGTTCAAGGCTATTACTGCCAGCGAAAGCATCTAGAAGCCCATTTTGTAAGACAGGCCTTAGCAAAGTCTGTGTGGTTCCTGCAAAAGGAGAAGACTGACTATCAGTTGTTTCTCTTGCAATATTTGGAACAGTAAGGAACTCTGTGATGGCTTGAAAGAAATAGATTATCATCTGAAGAAACCTGAAGGGTGCAGGTTTCGACAGCAAGATTGATTAAAAAGGAAACAGTTGATGATGTCCTGGAACAAAGGAATTTCTCTCTGAAAACCAAAACCTTCCCTCCGGAGTGGTAACCATTTTCCTGTTAACCATCAAACCCTGGTGAACTTTATTAATGCTAACTTCTGTGCACTGTACAAGAATTGCCTGAAACCAATGAGATTGGACTGTGAGCCAAAGCACTTTTCTAAACTGAAATACACATTACACACAGGTGCGCTTAGAATTAGAGGGGGCATAAATAGGTTGTGTAGGTTGATAGTAATAAGTTAAATTTTATTCTGTTTTCATGTTCAAAGATAATTCAAAGCAACGTTTGATGAGGTAACCCTTTGCCTTGGTGTACATTTATTCCTGCTGTGTTTTGGGGTCCTCTGGACTCCTTAACAATGTAAACAAATAAATAACGGTAAATACATAACGAGGGTAAACAACCTGACTACAATACAGAAATAATTTAGAAATATATATTGAGTGCACAATTAAGAACATGGCCCAACAAATGAGACACAATGAAACAGTGCAGTGTTACGAAGAAGTGTGTGTGTGTGCCAGTGAGAGAAATGGGAAAGAGTGAGGGGAGAGAGAGGTAGAAAAAGAAAAAGGGAGGGACAGAGAAAGACAGACAGAGAGAAAGCGGGGGCAGGAGAGAGGGAGCCATGGAAAAAAAAGTAACAGAATTTTACGATCCTAGGACTAATTCACAAATGCAGCGAATTCTCAGCAGGTCTTGCAGCGGTTGTGCCAGAACTCTGAAGAATATTCCGTGGGAGAGCAGCATCGAAAGTATTTGTTCAAGCATTTGCAAATTATTTTCATTTCCAATTTATAAAAACACCAGTAACCCAAACACCGGTCTTAACGTTTAAAAAATGCGTCGAACTAGGAGATATTTTTAACGAGGTCTCTGCAGGAATAGCTAGATCATTGGAGTTCAGTGTCATTGAGGAACCGATCGATTCTATTCTGCCCCCAAATACTCGGTCTCGGCTCCTACCGCTCTGCAGATATTCAAGCAGGCACAAAGTGATATGTATGATTCAGTGGTACAAATCGACTTCCAAATAAAAGATGCTTCACTTGCACTTTCTCGAACAGAGAAATCGTGCTCACGATTCGGCGATCCACCCCAACATAAATACATGGAACGTAGAAGGTCTCTCTGAAAGCCAACACCTTCCCTCCTGAATGGTAACGATTTTCCTGTTAAGCACCAAAGCCTGGTTACCTTTATGGAGGTACAGAGATTACCCCAAGATCAGTTCTCCCCCGCTTTTATTCTGCATCCTATTTCCAACTGAACGCTCACTATGTGGTCTGCTACACAGTTCCAACACATCGGACTTGACGCCTCATTTCTTTAGGTTCACTGAACAAGAAGTTGAATTGATCTGAACTTCCAGTGAGATGTACCATTCCCATTGATAACTTCTACCAAGACGTCAAACAGGTTTGTGTAGACACACAATATCTGAAAATCTCCGTCTCCCTCCAGCCACTCTCTCTTCACCCTCCTCCCATTGCGAAGAAGATTCATGAGAGCGAGATAATTTTCTCCCATCCTTGGAAAATTAAATACCCAGAGATGGCGATCTCTGGAATTCCCTCCCGTCGAGGCAAAGTACTTGCTCATTTAAAAGAGAAATAAGAATATTTCTGTGACGTGTTTAACATTGATGAGTAAACGTTTGGAATACTGTAGGAAATTTGTGTTATCCAACTACAGAAAATACATCCGAAAAGGTTGTAAACAGGCGGCAAATTTTCACAATGTGTGTTGGCGGGATCTGAGGAGCCGAGTTCGAGGGAAACGAGAAACCTGTTTAGATTTCTTCCCCTCAAGGCTAGAGAACAAACGCTGAAGTTATATTTAGATTAATAAGCGGTATATCGCGAGTTAATGCGAGCGGGATTTCCCCACAGACGTTTCCTGAGACGGATGTCAAGGGTATCAGTTAAAGTTGAAATGTGACATATTCAGGGGCAGAATCGTGGGAACATGTGAACGAGTAGTGAGAGGGTGATCGAGCTGACAGCTTAAATGGTGAATGCAGTCTCCATTATGACATTAAAGAACATTCTGGAAAGGATGGATATGCAGAGATATGGTTCGGTTACAACCCAATGGGGCTATGCAAAATAATGTTTCAGCAGGGACTAGATGGTGTGAACGACTGCTCTTCAATTCTATGATTAGAAGATTAAGGGATGTCTAATATAGCGCAATATAAATCAGCCATGTTATTTTTTATATCAATTTAAATGTTTATATCTTCTCATTTACATATTAGAAACAGGACAGGTGGCCGCATCTACTAACTATATATCACAAATCATCGCTGATATCCTTCTGCACGACATCATTCACTAAGAGGTGCCGAGCCGAAACGTTGTCTGCCCATTTAATTCCCCGAATGCTACAGGACTATCTGGGAACACAAGGAACATCGCAGCACAGTGCAGTCCCTTCAGCCTGCGCTGTTGTGCCGACCTAAGCAATGGTGCCCCAACTCCCACTTATAAGTCCTTACTGTAGTTAGCCGCTTTTTATCAACATTTCTAGCACCTGCAATTCCTGTGTTTCTTATATTTTAATCAGTCACCCGCGTCTGCCACATCTCTGTCCTCCATATGTCTATCCCAGAATGGGGCCACTCATCGCACAATCTCCGCCTCCTCCCGTTGTCATTTCTTGGAGGGGCGCATTTAATCGCAGGGGCCATTTCTCGGCTGTTACTTTTCTGACCGCAAGAACGTTCTCAACTGTTTGACAGCGGTTGAAATCACTATAAGAATTCACCGGACGCTGAATTAGGCGGGACTTGTGCTTATCATAGATGATAGCTGGAAAACTAGATGCACGGGTCGAAATAATGCATCAGACAATCAGATGGATGCCCCTAGAACCGAAGAAGACAGGCTGACGCACAGAGTTTAGACTAAATTCCCTCTGAGACCAAGATAAAGCGAACCCAACAGAAATGTATAAAGGTGACGATCCGCTGGCAAAGTTCCAGGTCACGTATGGCAGCGACTCACTACTGAACCTTGTATCGCATCAGTTAATATTGGCTGATTACTAACTCACTAATTAAGACTGAACTGGTTGGGAGTGTTAAATCGAGTCTGTGAAGATTTTATTTATTTATCGTCCCAGTGGAAACGGCAGTCCGATAAATTAGGCTTCACAATTTTCTGTACGATACAAGAATCGTTCCTATACTCAAAAGGTGCCACGAATGGACACCGCGGAGATCTTCTATCCCATTCTTGCCATTGTCGGCATTCCTGGTAGGTAATTATGCTGCCATATTCACCACCTGGCCTGAGTCTGTCGTTATTCCGGAGCGCACAGCATCAAATTATTTTTGCTATCGCTCATGGCAATTATTAACATCTAACTCGGTTTAATAATTTAGAAGTAACTTGGCCTTTTTGCTCAATCGAGTGTGTGGAGATGGAAAGAATGGGCTCTGAAATTTATTCGAAATGGAAAAAAAATTGTTTTGAAAAAGGTGTTTTTCTTTCTTCTGTCCAGTTGCAAGAAACTTTTTAAATATTATCGATCTCATCAAATGCAAAATTGTTAAGAGAATATTTGGGGAAAGAAACTAATCTTGCTAATTTAACTAGGTTTCAAATATTAATTACAGACCCTTTGAAAATAGCATTTATATCGGAAATATATATAGTTTGTTACAAAGGAAGTTGAATAAACCTCATACGTTTAAATTTAAAAATAAGTGGGTGGAGGACATGCAAGTGGTTATTTTCGATGAAGATTGGTTAAAGATGTGTGAAAATACAGTCACTAGATTGTTTAATGTGAGGTATAGTTTGGTTAATAATAATTATCTACATTAAATATATTTGACGGTAGAGAAATTGCAAATGTATGGGTTTAGGTATTCGGATTTATGTTTTCGAAGTGGAACAAAAGATGGACCTATTGCATTCTTTCTGGTTGTGTAACAAGGTGCAGAACTTCTGGTTAAATGTTAGACAATTTTTGGAACATTTGTATAATATACATTGTTACTTGATCCTTTATTATTTTTATTGGGTTCTATGAAGGATTTAAGGGGTTTGAAACTGGATAAAATTCAAATTGTATTTATTCTTTTGGCTTTGGCAGGGATGAGAAAAGGTGTAGCAGTAACATGGAAGGACGATGTAGTAATTAACATTAAAAGATGGCATAATGAATTGAAATCATGTATGGATTTAGAAATGTAACATAACTTGCATAACAATTATTTTAGTTACTAAATTATTTGAACAAGATCTAAAATCAATGGATATTATTATATCTTAATGATTATATTTTAAATTCTTATGTAATATTAAGGTATTTAACATTTTTCTAAAACACTCCATTATAATATTATGTAGCTGTAAGTGTAGTTATGGGTTTTTGGGGATGAGGAAGGGAGGGGATGAATGCATAACTAAATTATTAATTTATGGTTAAGAACTTTATTAATATAACTCCTTAATAAGCGATTTTGCTTTGTAAATAAATAAATAAACACACATACTTATATATACATGTATTAGCACATTCTTAATAATAAATATAAAGTTGATTGAAAATTATTTTTAAATATCCCAGTGGAAAAGGCTGTCCTATACTTTTGGCTTCATAATGTTCTGTGTACACAGCAATCGTTCCTATCCTCAGAAGGTGCTGTGAAGATCATTTACCCTATTCATTCAATTGTCAGCATCATTGGTATGTGTGTCTAATGCGTATATCATTTTTAGATTGATTTCCGAGAGAGTGGGGGGGAGAGGGAGAGAGAGAGAGAGAGAGAGAGAGAGAGAGAGAGAGAGAGAGAGAGAGAGAGAGAGAGAGAGAGAGAGAGAGAGAGAGATGGCCATAGACCTGTCCAGATATAAAGAATCATTTGACCTGAGGTTGGTGAAAATAGGGTAGGTCCAGTCATTGGGAAATGAGACGGTCCACCTCGGGGCAAAGCTGCATTATCAGAGAGAGGTGAGACAAATCTCATTTGTTTACTGCACCGATACTTGGTAAATGGAGAATAAAACTAATGCCGCGATCTGACAAGAGGTTTTCGCAAGTCAAAACTGGACTGGAACCTGGCTTTTGGCAAATATAAAGCGCACAGTATGGTTTTTCAATTACCACCGGCTAAAACACGGACGGTTAGGTTTTGTCGACCACCTGTTCCACTGCTTTAGAGGAATTAGCCACCAAATGCAACCCCTTCAGCATACCCTTAAATTTCTCATTATTGTGTCTCGTCGGAGCCAGTCTCATGCCAGACGCCGATAACAGGCACTTGCGGAGCTGCATGACGTGGTCAGTAAAGAGCGACGGCACACTGCACTTTACTTCAAATCAAAGTAGGTGACTTTATCCAGGCCTGTGAATAGTAATCCCTGCAGAATGATCACCAGCACTTTCCCTGCTGGATCAGTGGTACCTATACATTTCATCACGTCTAAAATACAATAATCAAGGTCTTTCATTCGTTTACGTCTCCGCATTTTCGTGTTTGTTGTCCACCCCATCTAAACCACTGATAATGTTTTAGACCCTCAATAATTCACGACTATCTCTTCGTCGCTGCAAAGATAAAAAAAACCCCAGGTCTGTCAGCCTTCATTGATATGACATGTTCTACAATCCAGGCAACACCTTTGAACCTTCTACAGAGCGTCCATATCCTTTAAGGAGGCGACCGGAACTGTAGCAATGTCTTGAACTGTTTATCGTCAGGTGTATGGACAAAAATGAAAGGAGATGTTTTAGGCACTATCCAGCAAAATCAACCAACAAATAATACAGCAGGAAACGCAAATTAAAAAACATAATGCAGGGGATAATGTTACAATAAATGTACAGCATGTTGTGTTAAAGACAGAGCTGCCTTAAAGCAATGCAAGGCTTTACATTCACTTATGAGAGGTCTGTTTAGTTGACTAACGGCAAGAATCTATGTGTCCTTGAATGGAGTGAAAAGCGTTTATTTCGAACTCGCGCATATTCCACCCGACGGAATGAAGAAAGTGAGAGTGCGGTCGGGATGGAATTGTTACTTTGAAATGTACATTGAATATTTATCCATAAGGCGACGGGAGGTATGGATGGATCGATGGACGGTCGGGAGGTTGGCTTTCTTGATGGCCCGGAGTTGCGTCCATTCGTGGCCATAGTTAATTGAGTCCCCGAGTATAGCAGCTTCCTCGCCTATCTATGACAGGACACTTACGAATGTGCATCTACGCACAAAGGACAGTGATAATGAGTGGTTGACGAATTTAGTCCGCTTCTGAGGAAGTGGAGAATTTGCAATGCTTTCCTTTCCGTGGCGCCAGTGTGATTTCATCAACATCATCAATTACAGTAAATATGGTTGTTACTTCCAGGGACTCTGTTTTAATATCATGTTAAAGCTATTGGGGTGTTTGGATGGTCGTTTCCTCTTTTTCCATCTTGTTACAGCAAACCTGCTCTCCGTTGTGGTCCTGTCCCAGGGAATGACCAGCCTCTCCAAAGGAGTGGTCCGTTACATGGTGGACATGGCAGTGGCAGACACAATGGTCTTTGTATTTAACGTTACTTTGGGAATCGTCTTCCTCTATCATTTTCCGCGTTCCTTCCTGAGAAAAACTTCCATTTGCCGACTATCTTCATTCTCTCAGGTATTCAGCGTGCAATTCTCCGTCTGGGCCATAGTGTCATTCACAATTGACCGCTTCATTGTCATTTGTTGCCAGGAATTGTAAACAAAATATTGCAACGAAAGAAACGCCACCGTCATTCTGACTGCCGTGTGTCTGCTGAGCTTTTTGATGCACATTCCTGCTTATTTCCGCCTTGAACCTCATTACACTGTGGGTGACGTCGAATGGGGTTCCGAAATTTTAACACAATATAACTCTTCACCAGCATGGCAGACTTACAGATGGTTGACTAAACTCATGGTACCACTGGTGCCGCTGCAGCTAATGTAACTGTTGAATTTCCTCATCGTCCGACATATTTTACTGGTCAGCAGAGCTCGGAGGACATTGAAGCGCCGCGGGGTCGGTGAGGTAGCTGAACCCGAGATGACGAACCGGAGGAAGTCCATTATTTTGCTCTTCGCCATCTCTGGGACCTTTATTGAGTTGTGGACACCGGTTACGATCATTGGCCTATTTTTAGCACTCACATCAGGATGCGCGTTCGGCGCCCCGAAGTTACTGTCTCTAGCCATTAGAATCGCGATTCTGCTGATGTATTTCAGCTGTTGCACAACCACTTGTCCTTATGAGTTGACATAGAGGAGATTCCGGGAGGAAGTGAAGAAACTGGTAAAATTTCCATTTGTTGTCCTTGTTCAGTTTTTTCAAACCAATTGGGGAGCGACAAAAAGTCCGATGGCTTTCTTCCTCAGTTCGTTTCCCGTTTCGATTTTTGTCCTATCGCTGAATGAACCCCAGTCTCGTTAAGCCCCGTAAAACAAAGCAAACCACACACACACACACACACACACACACACACACACACACACTCACACACGCACGCACGCATACACACACACACAAACACACTCATACACACACTCACACAAACACTCACACACACTCACACTCTCTCACACACACAACATTGTACACAAATATGGCCTCATGACGGCCAAATATAAGCCTCCCGCAAATTGGAGGAACACGACCTTGTATTCCTTCTCAAGAAGACTTCACCAATATCTTCTTCGGATATCTGACGATGCCTATCCCCATTACGCCGTGTCCCTCTCTTTCCGATGGTTTCTTGTCGGTGTTAGGTATTGAAAGAGTAGATGGTTCAGGAGTAAGTTCACATCAGTCGGCGCCACATTGTGGGCCGAAGAACATACACTTACTGTTCTATGCTCGAAAATACTTATGCTTTATATTAACGAACACGCTGGGCCACTCAGAATTTCGGAATAAATTTTCCTTTCTGACCGTGAATGCAAATTAACATCAGACATTTATATGAAGAGAATGCGATACGAAAGCTAACTGCTGGATTACTGGCCAGTGTAATTGTCCAAACCATGGAACCAAATATTCAATGGCACATGAATCAAAGATTGTCCAGGTGAATCAACGGTTCAAATTCGAATTCTGATTTCTTGTCACATTTACAAAGATGATGTGATTCAGCTGTCTTACATCATTCCAGAAGGTTTCTCAAGCATCAGTTTTATTGTCAGAACACATGCATGACATGACATAAGGTGGTACGACTTGCATTCTGTGTACCGCTCCGCATATACAGCGCTGGCGATCGGGACCGGACCTGACGTATAATCCCAGTTGTCCTTTACGAGTCTTCACATTCTCCTCTTGTCTGAATGGCTTTTATCCGGGGGCTCAGGTTTTACCTCATCCTTAAAACACGTACCGAGGCTGTTGGTTAAATTGGTGTAATCCGAGCGTAACTGCACGTGGGCCGAAAATGTCAGTAACCGGGCTGTAAGTCTCAATATTATTTAATTAAATATTACATCCCCGAGATTATGTTTTTCTGCGGGCGAGGTAGAATTTACACTTATTCGTGGTGCACAAATTGTACATAGCCTATACATGTAAACAAATAAAGAACTATAAATACATCACGAGTGTAAGCAATCAGACTGCAATACACAGAGAATTTAAAACTATCAATCGAATGCAAAAATAAGTACATGGTCCAACAAGGAAGTCCAAATGAAAGAGTGGAGAGATCCAAACAAATGTGTGTGTACGTATGAGTGTGTGTGTGTGTGTGTGTGTGTGTGTGTGTGTGTGTGTGTGTGTGTGTGTGTGTGTGTGTGTGTGTGTGCGTGTGTGTCTGTGTGTGCGTGTGTGTGTATGTGTGTGTGCGCGCGTGTGTGTGAGTGTATTTGTGAGAAATAGGGAGTGTAAAGATATGGGAAAGAGCCCGGGAGGGCTAGAAAAGATAGAGAGAGAATAGGAGGGAAAGACGAATAGAGGAGGGGGGCGGGAGAGAGGGAAGGACGAAACAAAAATTTCAGATGCCATGGACAAAAGGCAACATAACATTACGACCTTCGGAATAACACTCACCCTAATACAACCATCGGGGAAAGGGTACAGGGGCCTAACGACGACCACTCAGTGGCACAAGGACAAATTCTTCCCCGCTGCCATCAGATTCCTGAATGATCATTGAATCAAAGACACTGCCTTACATTTCGCGCTCTATTATCATAAATATTTTATTATATTTCATAGTAGTGTCATAAAATGGATATAATGTGTTCGTTTACGCCACGATGCTACGGCAAAACTACGTATTTAATAACTTGTTTAAGACATTAACTCCTGATTCTGATATTGACGGGTGACTGAAATGAGCTCCCGGACGGGTTATTTGAGGCTGGCCCTATTGTATCATGGAAGAAACATTTAGATTGATACATGGCTAGAATGTGGTTTCGGGAGAGAACGGCCAGACGCAGGCAGGTGTTACCACTGTGTGTGGGGATATGTTTGATTGGGATGGGCCGTTTCGGAGAAGCTAATCTTTCTCAGCTGTGTGAATCAGTTTTATCTTCTCGAAGAACCCAAGGGATCACTTAGTGAGCGAAAAAGGAAAAAAAATATTATCAACGTTGCAGGCAGGAACAATGTGTTATGCAACTATTCGAAGGTCGATACAAATCGAGCCAGAGGGAAGACAATTACTGTTCCGTTGTGTTGTTATAGAATGAAAGTCTCCAAATAAATTCACGAGATATCAAAATGAAAAATGCTTCCACACGGATATTGGCAAAACAATCTTCACACGGTGATTCACGTCAACAGCCGAGGGCATTTCTGCAGATATCTCCTCTGACTGAACTCCGCACCCCATCTCCTTCTGAGAGAATGCAAGCTGTGGATGTACGACACCGAGCACCCTGCAGAACCACCGTGGGTTGGAGGAATAGGTTTTGGCCAGCAGCATCACTAGGAGAAGAACAATGGTTGACGGTCAGGAACTGTGATTCCAATCAATGGGCCTTCCGTGACCATGGATGATGTCAGATCCAAGCCCCATCAGTAGATCGCCCCATAATATCGAATGCTGGAAGCTCCAAAGTCTAAATCACAACTTCACACATTGTTTCAAGTCAACTGTCCCATCCCTTTGAATTAGCATATGAATTACTAAATTTTATGTGTACAAATTATTTTTTTGAGTATATTTGAATGTAATGTGGCTCAAATTTTAAATAAAGTATTCACGTGACATACCAAATGTACCTAGATTTCGGAAAAGTAGAGGCGCTGCTGCGCTTTCTTGACAATTGGATCGACGTGGTTGCAGCAAGGCATGCCACTGCTGATATATACACCTGGTAACATAAATGTGCCCACGATGTCCTGACCCGGAAGGCAGCAATCAACGTTTTCGTCTGACTGATACTGAGGGGGCGGCATTTGTATAGGCACCATCCCCTCGTAATTTACAATTATCAGCGTACAAACCCACTTCCAAATTAACGATGCTGAACATGCATTTTCTCCAACAGAGAATTCGTGCTCACGATTCGGCAATCTCCCTTCTATTAAATGCATAGAACAAAGACGATCAGTTTGAAAAACTACTTAATCGATAGCGTGAAATGATCCCTAGTTTAGATCTCCCCCGTTTTTATTTTGCATCCTATTTCCTACGGATCGCTCATTATGTGACCCGCTATACCGTTCAAACACATCGGACTTGAAACTTAATTTCCTTCATATTCAATAAACCGGGATTTGAATTCATCTGAACTTCCAGTGGCATGTAACATTTGCATTCATAACTTCTACCAAGACTTCCAATAGCATTGTGTAAACACAAAATATATGAAAATCACTCTCTCTTCACCCTCCTCCCATTGCGAAAAAGATTGATGAGACAGAGAACATTTTCTCCCATCATTCGAAAATTAAACACCCAGAGATGGAGATCTCTGGAATTCCCTCCCTTCGAGGCAAAGACCCGGTTCATTTGAAGGAGAATGAAGAAGATTTCTTTGACGTGTTAAACGCAAGTTCAAGTTTGCATTACTGTGGGCAATTTGTGTCAGGCAACTACAGAACATACATCAAAAAAGATTGAAAACAGGCAGCAAAAGTTTACAATGGGTGTTGCTGGGACAAGAGGAGCCTAGTTCGAGGGAAACGAGAAAACTATTTAGACTTTTATCTTCTGAACACCGGAGAATAAACGCTGAAGTAATATAGGGTTTATGAGCGGTATATCCTAAGCACATGCAACCAGAATTGGCCCACAGACGTTCGATGAGACCAGAAGTCAAGGAAATCAGTTAAATTGGAAAAGTGAGATATTTAAAGGCCGAATCGGGGGAATATGTTAACAAGTGGTGAGAGGGTGATCGAACTGCCAGATTAAATGGTGAATGCAGGCTCAATTATGACGTTTAAGAAAATTTTGGAAAGGTGGGATAAGCAGAGATATGGTTCGGTTACAAGCCATTTGGGGCTATGCAAAATAATGTTTCAGCAAGGACTAGATGGGCTGAACAAATGCTTTTCAATTCTAGGATTAGAAGATTCAAGGATATTTAATATAGTACAATGTCGATCAGTCATATTAATTTTATTTTATATCTATTTAATTGATTATATCTTTCTATATACCGATTAAAAACTGGACTCGTGGCCGCGTCTACTAACTATATATCGCAAATCATAGCTGATATGATTCTGCACGACATTCGTTCACTAAGAGGTCACGAGCCGAAACGTTCTCTTTCCATATCTCTCCGCGGATGCTGAGGAACACGTTGGGAACACAAGGAACATCAGAGCACAGTACGGTCCCTTCAGCCTGCGAGGATGACCCGAATTAAGCAATGGTCACCTACAAACACCTTATCAGCCCTTACTCGAGTTAAGAAATGGTCACCTACAAAGACCTTATCAGCCCTTACTCGAGTTAAGCAATGGTCACCTACAAAGATCTTATCAGCCCTTACTCGAGTTACCCGATTTTTAGCCACGTTTCGAGAAACAGCAGTTCTTGTGTTTCTTATATTTTATCAGTCACGCGCGTATCCCCCAATCTGTCTCCTCCTTATGTACGCCTCTCATCGCGCCATCGCCACCTTCTCCCACTTTAATTTCTTGCACTGAGAATTCACCGGACCCTGTATGAAGTGGAACTTGTGCTTATCATAGATGGTAGCTGGAAAATTAGATTCGCGGGTCGAAATAATGCTTCTGACTATCAGATGGACGCTTCGAGAAACGAAGAAGGCAGAATGACGCAGAGAGGTCAGACTAAATTCCCTCTGGAATCAGGATAACGCGAAGCCAACAGAAATGAATTAACGTGACGATCTGCTGCCAAGGTTCCATGTCACGTGTGGCAGCGACTTACACCTGAACCTTGTTTCGTGTCAGTTACTATGGGCTGATTACTAACTCACTAATTTCGAATGAACTGGTTGGGAGCGTTAAATCGAGTCTGTGGAGATGTTATTTAATTTAACGTCCCAGTGGAAACGGCTGTCCTATAAATTAGGCTTCACAATGTCTGTGCTATACAAGAATTGTTCCTATTCTCAAAATGTGCCATGGATGGACGCCGCGGAAATCTTCTATACATTTCTTGCAATTGTCGTCATTCCTGGTAGCTGATTGTTCTGCGAACTTCGCCGCCTGGACCGAAATTGTCCTTATCCCCGAAATCACATCTGCCCTTTGTTTTTACCATCGCTCATGCCTCTTACTAAACGCTAACTCGATTTATTAATTTAGAAAGAACTTTTCCTTTTCATTCAATTGACTATATGGAGATGCTACGTAATTGAATGTCCCAGTGGAAATACCTGTCTTACAGAGCTAATTATAAGCAGTGCAAGGCTTTACATTCTCTTCTGAGATGTCTGTTCATGTGTCTGACAGCAAGAATCTATGTGCCCTTGAATCGAGTGAGAAGCGTTTTATTCAAAATCGTGCATATATCACCCGACGGGATAAAGAAAGAGAGAATGCAGTCGGGGTGGTATTGATACTTTAACATGTACATTGATTATTTATCCGCATGGCGCCGGATGGTATGGATGTATCCATAGACCAGAGTTTGGTTTACCAGATAGCCCTGAGTTGCGTTCATTCCTGGCCATAGTTACTTGAGTCCCCGTGTTGAGCAACTTCCTCAGACTGGTCACTTACGATAATGCATCCGCACACAATGGGCAGATTCAAACATGGAATGGAGGAGTCGCTGCGCTTTCCTTTCCGTAACACGAGTGTATATCCATCAACATCATGATGTTCAGGAAAAAAACAAATATTTGGTTGTTATTTCCAGAGATGCTGCTGTTAAAATCATGTTAAAGCTATTGGGCTGTTTTGATGGTCGTTTCCTCTTTTTCCATCTTGTTACAGCCAACCTACTCTCCATTGTTGTCCTGTCCCGGGGAATGCCCGGCCTCTCCAAAGGAGTGATCCGTTACATGGTGGCCATGGCAGTTGCAGACACAATGGTCTGTGTGTTTAACGTTATGTTGGGAAACGTCTTCCTCTATCATTTTCCGCGTTCCTTCCTGGCCCACATTCAGAGAACCAGTGTGCAATTTTCCGTCTGGTCCACGGTATCATTCACAATTGACCGCTTCATTGCCATTTGTTGCCAAAAATTGAAAACAAAATGTTGTACCCAAAGAAACCCAGCCGTCATTATAATGGCTGTGCTTCTGCTGAGCTTTCTGGTGCACATTTTTACTTATTTCAGCTATGAACTTCAATACACTGTATATGGTGTCCAATGCGCTGCCGTACTCTCACACGATATAACTCTTCACCAGCATGGTTGACTAAACTCATGGTACCACTCGTCCCGCTGTCGCTGAATTTACTGTTGAATTCCCTCACCGTCCG
Source organism: Narcine bancroftii (assembly GCF_036971445.1). Lineage (NCBI taxonomy): Eukaryota > Metazoa > Chordata > Chondrichthyes > Torpediniformes > Narcinidae > Narcine > Narcine bancroftii. The sequence continues at coordinate 183,391,968 of NC_091470.1, forward strand.
ACACATTTTACTGGTCAGCAGAGCTCGGAGGGCCTTGAAGCGCCGCGGGGACGGTGAAGTCCCTGATCCTGAGATGTCCAACCGAAGGACGTCCATTATTTTGCTCTTCGCTATCTCCGGGACCTTCATAGCGTTGTGGACTCCGGTTACGATCATTGAACTATTTTACCCACTCACCTCAACCTTCGCGGTCGGCGCCCCGACGTCACTGTATCTGGCCATTAGAATCTCGATCTGCTGATCTATTTCAGATGTTGCATAAACACTTGTGTTTATGCGTTGACACAGAGGAGATTTCCGGGTGAAGTGAAGAAACTGGTAAAACATCCATTTGTTCAGTTTTTCAAACCAGTTAGGGAGCGACAATGAATCAGGTGGCTGTCTTCCTCAGTTAGTTTCCCATTACGACCCTCTTACAATCACTGAATCAACCCCAATATCGTTAAGCCCCGTAAAACAAAGGAATCCAAACACAGATACACACGCACACACAAATACATACGCTAACACTCTCACACACACATTCTCTCTCACACACACACACACTTTCACACACACACTCTCACACTCACACAAACACAAACACACTCTGTCACACACACACACACACACACGCACACACACACACACGCACACACACACACACACACACACACACACACACACACACACACACACACACACACACCATTCAAACACCACTATCGCCTCATGACTGCCAAATAAAAACCACCCGCAAACTGCAGCAACACTACCTTGTATTCCGTCTCAAGAAGACTTCATCAACATCGACTTCAGATTTCCGACAACACCCCGTCCCCATGTCCCCGTATGCATATCTTTCCCTCGGTCTATTTTGTATTTTAAGTATTAAAAGATAAGATGGTTGAGAAGTAGGTTCACACCGGTCGACGCAATATCGTGGCCGAAGAACATGAACATACTGTTCTATGCTCGAAAATAGTTATATTTTAAATTAACGAACACGCTGGGCACCCTCAGAATTTCGGAATAAAGTTTCCTTTCTGATCACGAATGCAAATTAATCTCAGAAATTTACATGAAAAAAGGTGATATCAAATCATCGCTCTTGTCCGAAAAATGTCTGGTGGATTGCTGGCCAGTGCAACAGTCCAAACAATGGAGCAAAATATTCAGTGGCACATGAATCAAAGATTGCCCAGGTCAATCAACACTTTAATTTTTAATTCCGAGTTGTTGTCATGTTTACAAAGATAATGTAATTGAGTTGTCTTACAACATATCAGTAGAAATCTCATACATCAGATTTATTGTCGGAGTACATGCATGACATGACATAGGGCGGTACGGTTGACATTCCCGTGAGCGCATCGCCTTTACAAGGAGAGCGATCAGAACCGGACCTGGAACGGAATCCCCGTGATCTGTAACGAGTCTTCAAATTCTCCCCTGAGCATGGCTTTTACCCGGGGGCTTAGGTTTCCTCCTACCTTTCAAAAACATTCAGGGGCTGTCGGTTAATGTGGTGTAAACCGAGTGGAAAGTGCATGTGGACCGAAATTGTCAGTTATTTAATTATAATTATTTAATTATTTAATTAAAAATTTCAAATCCGAGGTAATTTTATTCTGCGGTGAGGTAGAATTTCCACATATTGGTGGCGCAAGAAACTATACATAGCCTGTACATGCAAACAAATAAAGAATTGTAAACATATAACGAATGTAATCCATCAGTGCGCAAGACAGAAAGAATTTAAAACTATCAATCGACTGAACAAGTAAGAACATGATCCAACAAGGGAGAAACAATGAAACAGTGGAGTGGAGAGATATAAAGTGGTGTGTGTGTGTGTATGTGTGTGTGTGTGTGTGTGTGTGTGTGTGTGTGTGTGTGTGTGTGTGTGTGTGTGTGTGTGTGTGGGTGGGTGGGTGGGTGTGTGTGTGTGTGTGTGTGTGTGTGTGTGTGAGAGAGAGAGAGACAGACAGACAGACAGACAGAAAGACAGACAGACACAGACAGAGACACAGAGAGAGAGAGAGAGAGAGATGGAGAGAGAGAGAGAGAGAGAGAGAGGGAGAGAGAGAGAGACAGAGAGAAGGAGATGGGAAAGAGCGACAGGGAGGGCCAGAATACAGGCAGAGAGGAAAAGAGAGACAGAGACAGAGAGAGGAGGGGCTGGGAGAAAGGGATGGATGGTTATAGAAGGAACGTCTCCGAAAAAATTCACACGTGATTTCATAATGAGAAATGGTTCCACAAGGATATTGGCAACCCGATCGTCACACGTTGATTCACGTCAACTGCCTAGTGGATTCCTGCAGATATCTCCTCTGGCCGAACTCCGCATCCCATCTCCTTCTGAGCGAGTGCACGCTGTGGACGTACCGGCAACCAGCAGCCTGCAGATCCACCGTGTGTTGGAGGAACAAGAGTTGGCCAGCCCCATCATTGGGAGAATATCAATGGTCTACGGTCGGGAACTGCGATTCCAATCAATGGGCCTTCCATGACTATGCATGATGTCAGATCAAAGCCCCATCAGTCGAAAGCCCCATCACATCGAATGCTGGTAGCTCCAATGTCAAACCCCAATTTCACACAAAGTGTCAAGACCACTATCCCACCCCTTTGAAGTTGAGTACGTATTTTTATATTTTTTGTGTATGAATTATTCGATTTGAGTATGTTTGAATGTAATGTGACTCAATTTTATTAATAAAGTATTCAACAGCACGTGACTTTCCAAATGTCCCCAGATTCCGGGAAAGGAGAGATGCTGCGGCACTTTCTTCACAATTGGATCGACATAGTTGCAGCAAGACATGCCACTGCTGATATATACCCTGGTAACATAATGGTGCCCATGATATCCAGCCCTGGACGGCTACAATCAACGTTTTGGTCGGACTGGCACTGAGGGAGTGGCTTTTAGTTTTACACCAAGCCATCTCACATTACAATTGTTAGTGGTGCAAACCCACTTCCAAATTAAAGATGCTTCACTTGCACTTTCTCCAACAGAGAAATCGTGTTCAATTTAATTGTGTTCCATTAAGCGAATGGTCACTTTGAGGAAATTGATATTGAGAGGTGATCCCAAGTTTAGTTCACCCCGCATTTATTCTGCATCCGATTTCCTTCTTATCGCTCAGTTTGTGACCTGCTGCACTGTTCCAACACATAGGACATGACACCTAATTTCCTTCAGATTCAATAAACTGGAATTTAAATTGATCTGATCTTCCAGTGATGTAACATTCCCAATGATAACTTCTACTAAGACTTACAACAGCCTGGTGTAAACATAATATCTGAAATTCCCCATCTCTCGCCAACCACTCTCTCTTCACCCTACTCCCATTGTGAAGAATATTCATGAGTCCGAGAGAATTTTCTCCACACCCTGGAAGATTAAACACCCAGAAATGGCGATCTCTGGAATTCCCTCCCGTCGAGGCAAAGACCCTGTTCATTTGAAGAACGAAGAAGATTTCTGTGACGTGTTAAACATTGATCAGTGCACGTTTGTAATTCTCTGGGCAATTTGTGTCAGCCAACTACAGAATATACTTCAAAAAATATTGAAAACAGGAAGCAAAGGTTTACAATGTGCGTTTCCGGGACAAGAGGAGCCGAGTTCGAGGGAAACGAGCATCCTATTTAGACTTTTGTCTTCTCAACGCCAGAGAACAAACGCTGAAGTTAAATATAGACTAATAAGCGGTATATCTCGAGCAAATGCTAAACGTTCTATTCTCTGTCAGAGTCCTTGAAATCGAGGGATTTTTTTTTTTTTTTACCGGAGCCTGAATGCAACATTCTTTGGTATTATCATGAATGGCAACTGGAAATTTAGATTGGCATATCAAAAATGCATAGGGCCATATCAGTAACGCTACTTGAAGCGATTAAGTCTGGCAGACGAACTGAAGTGTGACCAAATGCCCTCAGAGACGTGAATAAATCAAGGGCAAGGGAGATGAATAAACGTGACACTCCGGTGCCAAGGTTCCAGGTCACGTGTGGCAGTGATTCACCTCTGAAACTGATTTCATGTGAATTACTATGGACTGATTACTAAATCAGGAATTTAAAATGAACTGGATAGGAGTTTTACATGGTGTCTGTGGAGATTTTATTTAATTTAAAGTCGCAGTAGAAACGGCTGTCCAATAAATTAAGTTTCACTGTGCTATAAAGGAATCATTCCTATCCACAAAGGTGCCACGAATGGACGTCACGGAGGTTTCTTATCCCATTCTTGCCATTGTCGGCATTCCTGGTAAGTAATTATGATGCGATCTTCGCCTCCTGGCCTGAGTCTGTCCTTATTATGGAGCGCACAGCATCAAATTGCTTTTACTCTCGCTCATGTCAATTACTAAAAGCTAACTCGGTTTATTAATTTAGAAATAACTTGGCCTTTTTGCTCAATCGAGTCAGTGGAGATTTTATGTAATTAAAATCCCCAGCGGAAAGATTGGGCTCTGAAAGGTATTCGAAATGGAAAGATTGTTTTGAAAAAAGGTGTTTTTCTTTCTTTTGTCCAGTTGCAAGAGTTTTGAATATCATCGAACTCATTGTTTGCTTGTTATCAGATGCGAGCTTTTTAAGACAAATGTTTGAGCAAGAAACTAAAATACCTAATTTAACTAGGTTTCAAATATTAATTATAGACCCTTTGATGATAGGATTTATATCAGAAATGGATAGTTTGTTACAACAGAAGTTGAATTAACCTGATATGTTTAAAATTAAAAATAAATGGGTGGAGGACTTATAAGTGGTTATTACAGTAGAAGATTCCTTAATGATGTGCGAAAGTACAGGAACTGGATTGTTTCATGTGATAGATACGACGCTGGAGAAATTGAAAATATATGGATTTATGGATTTGGATCTATGTTTTCGATGTGGAACTAAAAATGGACTTTTACTACATTCTGTATGGTTTTGTGACAAGGTGTAGAACTTCTGGTTAAAGTTATTTTTTGGGACGTCTGCATAATATACATTGTTACTTGATCATTTATTATTTTTAATTGGGTTCTATGAAGGATTAAAGGGTTTTGAAATTGGATAAAATTCAAATTGGATTTATTCGTTTGGCTTTGGCTGTGGCGAGAAAATGTGCAGCAGTAAAACATGGAAAGATGATGTAGTAATTAATATTCAAAGATGGGATAATGAATTGAAATCATGTATGCATTTAGGAAAATAACATATAAAGCATAACAATTATTGTTTTTTTATTAAATTGTGGGAACATGATCTAAAATCTATGGATAATATTATATCTTAAATAATATATTTTTAAATTTTTATGTAATATTAGGGTACTTATTTTTTTGTAAAAGCCTCCATTATAATATTATGTAGCTGCAGGGGTAGACAGGGATTTTTTGGGATGGAGGGGAGGGAATGAATGCATTACTAAATTATTCATTTATGGTTAAGTACTTTATGAATACAACCCTGTAATAATGGAATTTGCACGAAATATATTTGTACATTCTTAATAATATAAATAAAGTAGATTTAATGATTTTTTTTAAATGTCCCAATGGAAAAGGCTGTCCTATATTTGTGGCTTTACAGCAATCCTCAAACGTTCCCATGAAGAAATTCTTACCTATCTTGCAATTGTCGGCATTCTTGTTATGTGTTTCTCATGCGTGGATTCTGTTTGGCGTTATTTCGGGGTACTGTCACCTCTTTATCACGCATGTTGATCCACGTTTCACAAACGTGAGGAGAACTGATTTATAATTTGCTGCCTCTATTTTCACCAAACTCACCAGACTTTTGTGAAAATAAAGAAGGTCCAGTCATTGGGAACTGAAACCGACCACCTCGGGGAAAAGCTGCGTTATCAGAAAGAGGTGAGACAAATCTTATTTGTTTACTGCACCGATACTTGGCAAATTAAGAACGAAACTAATGCCGTGATATGACAAGAGGTTTTCGCCCGTCCAAATTGGACTGGAACCTGGCTTTTGGCAAAGATAAAGGGCACAGAATTGTTTTTCAATTAATACTGGCTAGAACATGGATGGTTATCTTCTACAACCTCCTGTTCCATTGCCTTAGAACAAAAAACCATTAAATTCAATCCCTTCAACGTACCCTTAAATTTCTCATTAGTGTGTTTCACCGGAGCACATCTTCTGACAGACGCCGATGACAGCCACTTGCGGAGCTGCATGACGTGCTCAGTAAAGAGCGACGGTCCACCCCATTTCACTTCAATTCAAATTCGGTGACTTGACTCAGCCCTGTCGTACGAAATCCCTGCAGATTTATCACCAGCATGTACCCTGCTGGACCAGTAGTACTAATATATTTCATTACGTCTAAAATACAAAAGGATGGTCCATAATTCTTTCACGTGTTCGCATTTTCGTGTTTGTTGTCCACCCCATCTAAACAACTGATAATGTTTTAGACCCTCAATAATTCACCTCTATATCTCCGTCACTGCAAAGGTAAAGCTCCATCTCTGTCAGCCTTCCTTCATATGACATGTTCTCCAATCCAGGCAACACCTTTGAACCCTCTCCAGAGCGTCCACATCCTATAAGGAGGCGGCCAGAACTTCAGGAACGTCTTGAACTGGTCAAAGGAGAGGAATGGGAGTCCGGTGTTTCCTTTGGAACACAGAAAAACAAAAAGGAAATCTGTGGTGACCTGAAAGAAAGAGGGTATCATCTGGAGAACCCTGAAGGGGGCAGGTTTCTTCAGCAAGACACCAGAGTACCCGATTAAAAATGAATCAGCTGTGGATGCCTGGAACTCTGAAAACCAGCAAGAACCTTTCAAAGTGGTAAAGATTTACCTGTTAAGCACGAAAGCCTGGGGAACATTATTATCAGTGTTAACTTCTGTGCAGAGTACATGAACTGCCTGAAGCCAGTGAGATTGGACTGTCAACCAAAGAACTTTGTTGAACTTACACACACGTGATCTTGCCATGAGAAGGGGTTAAGTAAGTTAAGTAAGTCAATAGAGATAAGTTGAAGTTAGATTCTATTTTCATTTTCGAAGATAATTAAAAGCAACTTTTATGTAAGTTACCCTTTATCGGGGTGCATATGTCTTGCTGCTGGGTTTGGTGATCCTCTGGACTCGTAACACAACGCACACTGTTCCCGCACCAAAATTTCTGTCAATGCCCTCATGCACTGCCAACTGGAGATCATCTGCAAATTGGAGGTAATCGACGTAATATCACCCTCAAATTTAGTACCATCCCTTATCAATCTCCGTCTCAATACAATTAGAGGGGGTGAGAACCACAATCGGTACCACCGTCAGTGGGGCTGACGCCAAATGACTGTCAATAAAACTGTTGTGCAGAAATTTATTATTTATCATGAAAAAATCTTTCTACTTAATTATAACAACAAAAACATTTTTCATCAGTCCAGTTTACACTGACAAGCTGTATGCTCATTTACTGTTGGAACTTCCCAATGCCTCGGGACAGAGCTATCATTATTAACCAAGGACAATGGCGATTCGAATCGCGTGGTTTCATCTGCACGCACCACAAGAAAGCGCTGTTGTTTTCGTTGCTGCTGGTGTTTTTATAATCGCTGCTTTTGTCAGGTGTTCTGGTTTTTTCGCAAAAATCTTGTGGTCATTAGTATTTGTGAACCTGGATCAAAAATTGCTTTGACAACGAAGTAGCCATTAAAGGAAAAGAAGAGAAAATTAGAAAAGACTGCTCAGTTACTAATAAAGTTGAACTTCAATTTTGAAATATCTTATGAAACAATTTTGTTGTTGGTATTCATATAATCTTTAAAAAAGTTATATTTATGCAATATGCAACTCTATTTATCATATATTTTTCTATCTTTTGCAACTATATATTATATATTAATATAGGCCACGTGTATGTGATATTGTAGTTGAAATGTGTAATTTTAATTTTGATCGTTGTTTATCTCACTACAATCATCGTTATATTCAATTATATACGGGAATTACAATTTACGAGTAACATTAGTACAAAGAACATTAAGGATTTTGTCTGGTCTGGTATGGGAGGAGTTTCATTGGTGGGGAAGGGTGAAGAGTGACAGCGTGAGTTACAGCACTGGGTGATACCAACCCGAGTATCATTACTGTTCTTTACCCCGTCTCCTTTCCTCAACCCCCTTACATTCTGTCTCCTATTGGAGAGCCACATTCTCTGATTTCACTTCTCAGCTTGTGGTTCAAATTCATTATCATCTGATTGTACAAGTGTAACCCAATGAGACAAAGTTTTCCGGTCCTCATTGCAAACACGCAGACACACAATGAGCCATAATACAGACGCTTTCAGGTGAATCGCCTGGAAATTGCAGCTCCGGATGTCTGCGAATGGGCGTTCAGAAGGCAGTGCTGAAGGCAGTATTCTGCCATTTCTCACGCCGCAGCGGGGAGATGGGCGCAGAGCAAACTCCGACTCCTGAGTCAGGGCAAGGGCAGCCGTCTGACAGCTCCCCTCCTCACTGCCGACACACCCTCCTCCCTGCCCGATAGCACTGCGGTGCGGGACGTCAGTGTTCGGGCTTCCGAGGTGGGACTAGGAGAATGGAGTGGCCGTCAGCTCCAGTTTTGATGTCCTGTGCCGGCCACCCAAGACGGGAGATGGTTCGCAGGCTGACTGTCATCAGCCCGCCCTCTGCTAGGCACCTGAAACCTGCGGGAGGACTCAGAAAGTGAGATTATACCTCCCCGAGGTGGGTTGAATAAGTCCTCCTCGGTGGCGTGTTCCCCCCTTTCTGGTCGCCTACCGACACCCGCATTTGTCTATTTTAGGCAGCTTTACATTCGTCTTTTCTGGCCACGTGAAAACAGCTATAGAGACAAACAATATATATGCGGGACAGATAGGTATTTATTTGTGAATAGTTGGATGTAGATTGTTTAATGAGAGCAGCTCCTTTGGTCGTTCAGCATTGTCACTCACCGTGGAGAAAAGCTGTTTCTCACCCTGCTGCTGCTGGCCCTCATACACCTGTGCTAATTTTCGGACGGAAACAGTTGAAGGACGCTGTGTCCGGGGTTGTCAACAATTCTGCACTCCCTCTTCAGACATCGCTGGAGTTGGTGAGGGGTCGGGGGGTCAGGGTAAGCTTTTGATCATCTCTGCCACCCTTGCGGTCCTGAGGTTTGACCTCCGATCCAATTCTCTACAGCATCTGTAACACACGGTGACGGAGCCTACTCTTGATAGAGCTCCTGTTGAAGATCGACACGATGGTGGCCGACTGCCTTGCCCGCTTCAGTCTTCTCAGGAGGTGGTCACTGTTGCTCCCTTCTTTCAGCACTTGTCTGGCACAAATAAGATGCAGTCTTTTCACCAACCACAACAATTCGCTCAAATTATATCACAGGCCGAGTTTAGAAAATGTCATTTTGTTTTTTGTTGTTGGTCCTTCATAGTCGATGGTGACCATGGCTTCAAAGTCAAATGGAAGATTAGTGGCTGTGGGTCCGGAGGTGACTGTGGGGGTTAATCTTGGCCCTGAAAGCTCGCCAACATGTTGTGAACAAGTGAGTGGGTGCTGTCCTGGCAGTGGATGCTGCTTGGGCCTTGCGCACAGACCGATTTCCTTGCGCCTGACTTCAGCTGCACGGGGTCCTGTGGTGATCTTACTCCGCCAAGCTGGGCTGTCGAGGAGAAGCGTCTCCTACGTGAGGACGTCGGCACCCAAACCTTTGAAGGACGCTTTGAGGTCGTTTTTGCGACTTTACTTCTGTCCCCCAACTGAGCGCTTGCCCTGACTCGGTTCTCCATAAAGCAATTGCTTCAGCAATCGGCTGTCTAGCTGGTGACCACATGTTCAGCCCATCTGGCTTATCGTCTTCAGCAGCCATTGTATTTTATCCAGCAAAGATCAAAGATACATAACGAACGTTCGGGGCTTGAGCCCTTCAAGGTTTGAGCTAAATGTCAGCAGGCACACAAACAAAACGGTGGAAAATGAGGAGAAGGAAACAGAAGATAGGCTGAGTATCTCCAGCACTGTGTTTTTGATTCATTCACGGTGTCTGTAGACGTTTGTGTTTTACTAGGCAAAATTGAGGTGGAATTGGCCATGAGATGAAAATAACAGGTAATATAAATGAAGGGGTTGCTCAGGGAACCAGCAGAGACGGGGTGCTGTATTGCATTTATTTGAGGGACCACTTAGCTGGAATGATAACCTTAATTCATGCGGAGTTCTTTGTAGATTACAGATTTATTGTCAGAGTACATACATGACATCACGTGTAACCCTCAGATTCATTTTTGCCTACAGGCTGGGTAGAATACACGATCGTATTGATTTTACATCTGAACATTTTTTTGAATTAGCAGATGGCTGACAGGAAAAACAGCAAAGAAGACTTAAAACACTGTCATAGAAGTTGAGTGTCAATTTAAGGTCAACATGGCGCACAACGCTAATACAGTACCAGCAATCGGGACCAGGGATTGGAAACCCACGCCATCTATACGGATTTTGCACGTTCTCCCCAAATCTCCATCGGTTTCCTCCCACCCTTCATAGTTTACTGAGGGTTGTAGATCCATTGGGTGTAATTGGCCAGCATGGCCCTATGGGTCAAAATGGACCGCGTGCCTAAATTTAAAATTGAATTTTAAAAATGTAAAAATAATTAAATTTAAAGCATTTTAAATGTTACGTTTAACAATCGATTTTAAGAATTCAAAATACTTATTGAAATGAGGAGCAGCAAAGTAAAAAGTGAAAAAGGGGGTTGTTTTCCGCGCTATCCAGCAAAATTAACCCAGACATAATACAGCAGGGAGCGCAAGGGAAAAAAAATGGGTCCCCGAGTTGAGCAGCTCTCCACAGCTCTATAATGGAGCCGCACTGGACATTTACGATTGTGTATCTGCACACAAAGGACTGTGTCAAAAAGGAAGTGGCGAATTTCCTCCACCCCAGATGAAGTGGAGGTTTTGCTGCGCTTTCCGTTCCATAGCACCATTTTATATTCAGCAACTTTATGATTCTCAGGAGAAGACAAATGTTCTGGTTGTTATTTTCAGAGACTCTGCTGTTAAAATCATGTAAAACTATTGGGGTGATTTGATGGTCGTTTCCTCTTTTTCCGTCTTGTCACAGCCTACCTGCTCTCCGTTGCGGTCCTGTCCCGGGGAATGCCCGTCCTCTCCAAAGGAGTGATCCGTTACATGCTGGCTATGGTAGTTGCAGACACAATGGTCTGTGTGTTTAACGTTACGTTGGAATACGTCTTCGTCTATCATTTTCCGCATTCCTTCCTGGGATAAACTTCCACTTGCCGTCTTACTTCGTTCTTTCAGGTATCCAGCGTGCAATTCTCCGTCTGGGCCACGGTGTCATTCATAATTGACCGCTTCATTGTCATTTGTTGCCAGGAATTGAAAACAAAATATTGCAACGAAAGAAACGCCGCCGTCACTCTAACTGCTGTGGGTCTGCTAAGCTTTTTGAAGCACATTCCTGCTTATTTCCACTTTGATCCTCATTACACTGTGGGTGACGTCCAATGGGGCTGCGCAATTTTAACGCGAAATTACTCTTCACCAGCATGGCAGACTTACAGATGGTTGACTAAACTAATGGTACCATTGGTGCCACTGCCGCTGATGTTACTGTTGAATTCCCTCACCTTCCGACACGTTTTATTGGGCAGCAGAGCTCGGAAGGCATTGAAGCGCCGCGGTGTCGGTGAGGTTCCTGATCCCGAGATGACGAGGCGGAGGATGTCCGTTAATTTTCTCATCGCCATCTCCGGGGCATTCATAGTGTTGTGGACACCGGTTATGATTATTGACCTAATTTTCCCACTCACCTCAGGATTCGATGTCGGCGCCCCGATGTCACTGTATCTGGCCATTGGAATCGCGATTTTGCTGATGTATACCACCTGTTGCACAAACACTTGTATTTACGCGTTGACACAGAGGAGATTCAGGGAGCAACTGAGGAAACTGCTAAAATATACATTTGTTGTCATTGTTCAGTTTTTCATACCAATTAGGTAGCGACAATAAATCAGATGGCTTTCTTCCTCAGTTCTTTTCCCGTTTCGACTCTCATCCAATCACTCAATCATCTCTAGTATCGTTAAGCCCCGTAAAACAAAGAACCCCCCCACACACTCTCTCTCTCTCTCTCTCTCTCTCTCTCTCTCTCTCTCTCTCTCTCTATCTCTCTCTCTCTCTTCTCTCTCTCTCTCTCTCTCTCTCTCTCTCTCTCTCTCTCTCTCTCTCTCTCTCTCTCTCTCTCTCTCTCTCTCTCTCTCTCTCAAACACACACAACATTGCCACACAAATATAGCCACATGAATGACGAATTAAAATCATCCGCAAATTGGAGGAGCACTACCTTGTATTCCGTTTCCAGTATACTTCATCAATATCGACTTCGGATTTCCATCAATAACCACACCCCATGTCGCCGTGTCCCTCTCTTTCCCATGTTTCTCTGTGGGTGTTAGGTATTGAAAGATTTGATGCGTGAGAAGTGTGTGGACCGAAGAACATGCACTTACTGTTCTATGCTCTAAAATAGTTATGCTTTATATTATCGAACACCCTGGGTCACTCAGAATTTCAGAATAAATTTTCCTTTCTGACCGTGAATGCAAATTAACAGCTCGTAATTTATATGAAGATAAGGCAATACACATACATCACTGTTGTCCAAAAGATGACTGGTGGATTGCTGGCCAGCGTAATTGTCCAAACCATGGAGCCAAATATTCAATGGCACATTAATCAAAGATTGTCCAGGTGAATCAATGCTTCAAATTCAAATTCTGATTTGTTGTCACATCTACAAAGATGATGTGATTGAGTTATCTTACAACATACCAGTAGGCATCTCATGCATCAGATTTATTTTCGGAGTACATGCATGACATGACATGGGGCCGTACAGGTGGCTTTCCATTTAGAATATACAGCGCTGGCGATCAGGCCCGGACCTGAGTTAGAATACCCGTTGTCAGTAACGAGTCTTCACATTCTTCCCTTGTCTGCATGGCTTTACTCCAAGGGCTCAGGTTCCTCATATCCTTCAAAAACGTATCGCGATTGTCGGTTAAATCCGTGTAAACCGAACGGAACGGGGACGTGGACAGAAGTGGTCAGTTACTGGGCTGTATGTCTAAATATTATTTAATTAAAAATTACATTTCCGAGATTTTGTTTTTCTGACGGCGAGGTAGAATTTACACCTATTGGTGGTAAACAAATCTGTACATAGCCTAAACATGTAAAGAAATAAAGAACTGTAAATACATAATGAGTATAAACAATACAGAGTCGAAACTGCAATACAGAGAGAATTTAAAACTATCAATCGAATGCAAAATTAAGTACATCGTCCAACAAGGAAGATACAATGAAACAGTGGAGAGATACAAACAAGTGTGTGTGTGTGTGTGTGTGTGTGGGGGGGGGGGGTATTGTGAGAGCCAGAGGGAGAAACAGATGGGAAAGAGAAACAGGACGGGCCTGAGAACAGGCAGAGAGATGCGGGGGTGGGAGAGAGGGAGGGACTTAAAAAAGATTTCAGGTTCCACGGAGAAAAGGCAACATAACTTTACGATCTTCGGAATAATCCTAACCCTAATACCAACATCGAGGAGAGGGTACGGGAGACTAACGACAAGCGCTCAGAGTCACAAGACAGATTTTTCCCCGCTGCCATCAGATTCCTGAATAATCATTGAACCAAAGACACGGCCTTACATTTCCCGAAATATTATTTCGTTATATTTTATAGTAGTGTCATAAAATGGATGTAATGTGTTTGTTTACGCCACGACGCTACCGCAAAACAACGTATTTAATGACTTGCTTAAGACATTAACTCCTGGTTCTGATCCTAAGGGGTGACTGAAATGAGCTCCCAGACGCGTTTTTTTGAGGCTGGCAGTATTGTAACTTTGAAGAAACATTGGTATTGGTACATGGCTAGATTTTTTTTTCGTGGGACATCGGCGAAAAGCAGGCAGGTGTTACAAATGTGTGTGGGGATTTGTTTGATTCTGGTAAGCCGGTTGGGAGAAGCTAATCTTTCTCTGCCTTGTGAATCAGTTTTATATTCTCGAGGAACTCAAGGTGTCAGTTAATGAGCGAAAAAGGAAAAAAAAAATACATTATCAACGTTGCAAGCAGGAACAACGTTTCTTTGCAACTGTTAGAAAGTAGATGCAAATCGAGCCAGATGGAAGCCCTTTCATGCTCCGTTGTATAGTTATCGAAGGAAAGTCTCCAAAGAAATTCACATGTGATATCAAAATGAAAAATGGTGCTACACGGATATTGGCAAATCAATCTTCACCCGGTGATTAACATCAACAGCCCAGGGGATCCTGCAGTTATCTCCTCTGTCTGAACTCCGCATCCCATCTCCTTCTGAGCGAGTGAACGCTGTGAAGGTACTGACATCCAGCAGCCTGCAGATCCAGTGTGGGTTGGTGGAACAGGAGTTGCCCAACAGCATAATTGGGAAAATAACAATGGTCGACGGTTGGGAACTACGATTCCAATCAATGGGCTTTCCATGACCGTGGATACTGTCAGATCAAAGCCCCATCATTCGAACACTCCATCATATCGAATGCTGGTCGTTCCAATGTCAAAATCCCAACTTCACACAATGTTTCAGGACCACTGTCCCGTCCATTTGAAGTTGGGTACAAATTATTATATTTTGTTGTGTACGAATTATTCTATTGGAGTATATTTGAATGTAATGTAAATCAAATATTTAAACAAAGTATTCAAAAACAGAGGAATGCACGTGACATTCCAAATTTCCCCAGATTCCGGTGGCTGTGCTCTCCTGACAATAGTATCGACGTGTTTGCACACACACACACACACACACACACACACACACACACACACACACACACACACACAAACACACACACACACACACTCACACACACACTCACACACACACACAAACACACACACACACACACATGCACACGCACACGCACACACACACATGCCACTGCTGATATAGACACCTCGTAACGTTCACGTGCCGTTTGGTCTGACTGACACTGAGAGAGTGGCTTTTCTTTTTACACCACGCCCTCTCACTTTAAAATTATCAGGGGTACAATGCCACTTTTAAATTAAAGATGCCTCAATTACACTTTCTCCAACAGAGAAATCGTGGTCACGATTCGACAATACCATTTCTATTAAATGCATGGAACATAGACGGTCCATTTAATGAACTATTTAATGGATATCGAGAGATTACTTCAAATTTAGTTCTCCCCACTTTTATTCTGCACCCTATTTCCTTCTGATCGCTCACTATGTGACCTGCTACACCGTTCCAACACAGCTGACCTGACACCTCATTTACTTCAGGTTCACGAAACAGGGATTGAATTGATCTGAACTTCGAGTGGCATGTAATATTCCCATTGATAACTTCTACCAAGACGTCAAACAGTCCTGTGGAAACAATTTCTGAACATCCCCATCTCCCGCCAGCAACTCTCGCTTCAACCTCCTCACATTAAAGAGAAGATTCATGAGAAGGAGATAATTTTCTCCCATCCTTGGAAGATTAAACTGCCATAGATAGCCATCTCTGGAATTCCCTCCCATCGAAGCAAAGACTCTGTTCATTTGAAGGAAAACGAATAAAATTTCTGTGACGTGTTAAAATTGATCAATGCACGTTCGGAATACTGTGTCAAATTTGTGTCAGACAACTGCAGAAAATACGTCAAAAATGATTGAAAACAGGGACAAAGGTTTACAATGAATGTTGCCTCGACAGAAGGAGCCGAGGTCGAGGGAAACGAGAAACCTATTTAGACTTTTGTCCTCTCAACGCCAGAGAACAAACGCTGAAGTTATATATAGATTAATAAGCGGTATATCTCGAGTAAATAATAAACGTTCTATTCTCTGTGGGAGGCCTTGAAATCTAGGTTTTTTTGTTTTCTTTTTACCTGAACCTGAATCAACAGTCTTTGAGATTACCATGAATGGCAGATGCAAATTTAGATTTGAATATCAAAAAGTGCAAACGTCCACATAAGTAACATTACATGAAGCGATGAAGTCTGGCAGACGCACTGAAGTGTGACCAAATCCCCTCGGAGACGAGAATAAATCAAGGCAAATCGAGATGGATAAACGCGATTCTCCGGTGACGCGGTTCAAGCTCACATGAGGCACCAAGCTCGCACCTGAACCTTGTTTATTCCAATCCGTGGTGACAAATACTGTGGGCCGAGCTGACCCAGTTCATCAATTTAGAATGTCGTTTAGATCGAGGCTGTGGTTACTTAATTTAATGTCCTAGTGAAAACGGATCTCAGACAAATAAGGCTTCACAAGTAATCTCTTCGTTCTGGAACCTGGAATATTTTGCAAAGAAAACGTTCCCATTTTCATCCTCTGCTTCGAATTGACGCCACGTAAATCTTCTATCAAATTCTTGCTATTGTCGGCATTCCTGGTAAGTGCTGCTATCTCTGGGGTTTGGTTCCTGGTTGTCATATTTCAGACGAGTATCCGCTCTTCATCGCGTGAATTCATCACTGTAGATCAATCCACTTAAATGGAATGAACTGTTGCCTCTTTTGTTGCCTCTGCCGTCACATGGTACAAACATGAAATTGTTGCAGATAGGGCTTGTCCAGTCATTGGAAAATAAAAAAAAACGGACGAACTCAGTCAATGGCGCTTCAGCAGTGAGAGGTGAGAGAAATCTCAGAGATTTATGGCTCTGAGTACGGGGTAAAAGAGAACGTATCAGACGCCGCGATCGGACCAGTGGTTTTCATTATTTACAGACTGAACTGGGACATAGAATCAGGCAAAGGGATTGGTCAGAGTGTGCGATTTTTAGATATTATCGATTTGTTCGCGTATGTTGGCGTAATGTCGACCAAATGTCGAATATTGCCTATTCCCCTTACACCCATGGGCGTCTTTTGGAATCTTTCTCTACTCTATTGATATCCACTTCTCTGTACAAATGCTAAATTACTTACAAATGTGCTGACAATGCCACATTTATATGTCGTATCTCAGTGGGTGATGTGTCCGCAATCACGATGGGGATTCAAAACATCATTGAGTGTTGCATTAGCAACACCCTCTCCCTCAATGTCGCCAAATCCCAGAATCTGATAGTAGAGTATAGGAAGGGAATACCAGGTGTGTACTCTGATTTGGGGAGCAGAGGTAGCGAGCTAATTGAAATTTCATATCATGGTAATGACAAATTCAAACGAACCTTTCTGGAAATACCCTACTTGTGTCTCGTCGGAAAATAAATATTTCAATGCCTCAACGTACTCTGGGGGCTTGCCGATGTTTGCAGGGAGAGTTGAAAAACCTCGGCTGAAGTGCAGATGAATTTGTTTGGATCGTCTACCTGGGGGCTGGCAAACGGCATACGAATATTTAAAGGTTCAAAAGATTTTCAAAAGATAACTTCACACTGTACACTACATCAGAGACAGGTCCTTCCCCATTATCATCGAGGAAATCAACATGGAACACTGTTTTACTAGCGCAGCAGCTGTCATCAATGACCTAACTAGTCGCATACCTCTCGGTGCTCGATAGGTCAGAAAAGCGGTGCAGGCCCCACAATACTCGTACTACCATGATCAAGAACAGTGTATATCCTTCCCCCACAAGACTGCTAAACAGCCTTAATCTGAGACTCTTTAAAAGACTCCCACTTTACATGTTATTGATGACAATATTTATCTTTTTCTGTATTTCCAGATTCAGCTTGTTCATTTTTCATTCGTTGTTTACGTGTCTCTCCTTTGTGTCCAGATATTTTTTCAATGATATTTTACACAAACGATCAAGAGAAATTTTGTCTTCCCCAAATGAAAACAATGAATGTCAGACATGATGCCATGTCTGTACTCTGATAATATACTTGAAATTATTTTTAATTTATTAAAATTTTTCACACGATGAACCATATTAAACCAAATACACACAAGCATTTCCATCTTGAATAAACATAGTGTGCTTTTTCCCCTTTTCTCCCTTCCCTCCCACCCTCCTTCCAACCCCCTCTAAACCCATTAAGCATTCTTCATATAAAATACAATAAACCCATTGAAAAATGTCATCACACAATGAAAATAAACAAGAATATTGAGTCATATATTTTATACACTGGATCAGGTCATTTCATCTTCTTCTCATTCTATAATTTTAGGGGGTGGAGATCCGCTGTTGGCCCTCTCTGTTGTGTTCCATGAACGGTTCCTAAATTTGTTCAAAAAATGTGACTTCATTTTTAAATTATATGTTATTTTTTTTCTAATGGAATACATTTAGTCATTTCTATGTACCATAGCTATACTCTCAGGCTCTCTTCGGAATTCCAAGTTGACATTATACATTTTTTTGCGACAGCTAAGGCTATCATAATAAATCTTTTTCTGCTTCTTCCAGTTTGAGGCCTAATTCTTTACTTCTTATATTACTTAGAAGAAAGATCTCTGGATTTTTTGGTATGTTGCTTTTTGTGATTTTATTTAATATCTGATTAGATCTTCCTAAATTTTTTTCTCTTTCTTACATGCCCAAATTGCATGTACTGTTGTTCCCGTTTCCTTCTGAGAGCAAAAAAGTCTATCTAATAATGTTGGGTCCCATTTATTTAACTTTTGTGGCGTGATATATAGCCTGTGTAGCCTATTATATTGTATGATGCGTAACCTCGCATTTATTATATTTTTCATTGTTCCAGAGCATAACATTTCCCATATTTAATTTTTTTCTTTATGTTTAATTATTTTCCCCACTTTTGTTTGCGTTTATAGCTTATTTCATTATTTTCTGTCTGCTCCATAATACGTTTTAAAGTTTGGTAGCTGCACTCCAACTTGATTGTTCCATTGTGTTAATTAATCTAGCGCTATCCTTGGTTTCCCCCCTTTCCTTAAGAATTTCCTTATTATTCTATTTAGTTCATTGAAGCATTTCTCTGATAAGGCTATTGGTAACGATTGAAATAGGTATTTTATCCTTTGGATGATATTTATTTTAATACAATTTACCTTCCCTATCAGTGTTCGTGGCAATTCATTCCAATGTTCTAAGTCATCCTGTAATTTCTTCATGAATGGCTGATAATTTAATTGATATAAGTGGCCTAAATTATTATCTAATCTTATACCGAGGTATCGAATTGCTTGTGTTCGCCATTTAAATCTTGATTCTCTTTTAAACTTTGTGTGATCCGCATTATTCATTGGCATCACTTCACTTTTATTTGCGTTGATCTTGTACCCCGATATTTCTCCATATTCCTTCAATTTCTTATGTAGTTATTTTATTGATATTCCTGGTTCTGTTAAGTATACTATGAAGTCATCTGCAAATAAACTGATTTTATATTCCTTCTCCTTTAACTTTATCCCTTTTATATTATTTTCTGTTCTTATCAATTCTGCTAATGGTTGTATTGCTAGAGCGAAGAGTGAGTTATATAGTGGACATCCCTGCCTAGTTGACCTACCTAAATTAAATTGGTTCAGGATATATATACATTTACTGTCATCTTCGCCAATGGTCCCTTATATAATGATTTAATCAAATTTTAATATATATTTCTGGTAGGTTGAAACTCTATAATACTGTGAATAAATAATTCCATTCTACCCCATCAAAGGCTTTCTCTGCGTCTCAAGCAACAGCCACTGTTGGTATCGTATTTCCTTGTACTGCATGGATTAAGTTAATGAACTTAAAGGCATTGCCCAGTGTTCATCTTTTCTTAATAAATCCACTTTGATCTTGTTTTACTATTTTTGGTATAGTCGGCCTATCTGTTTGCCAATAGTTTTACGATTATCTTATAATCTAAATTCAGTAGAGATATTGGTTTATATGATGCTGGAGCTAGTGTATCTTTCCACGTCATTGGTATTACTGTACTTATTGCGGTTTTACATGAATCTGGCAGGTTTTGTGTTTCTTCT
The DNA here is from genome assembly GCF_036971445.1 of Narcine bancroftii. NCBI lineage: Eukaryota > Metazoa > Chordata > Chondrichthyes > Torpediniformes > Narcinidae > Narcine > Narcine bancroftii. The sequence goes on from NC_091470.1 coordinate 183,411,960, forward strand.
ATCTGGTTCATTACTTCCAGGAGAGGAGGAATTAATAACTCTTTAAATGTTTTATAGAATTCTATTTGGAGTCCTTCCTCTCCAGGCGTTTTATTGTTCAGTAGGTTCTTTAATATATCCTGTATTTCCTCTGTTTCAACTGGATTTATCAATTTGTGTTGCTCATCTTCTTGCAATTTCGGTAGTTCAATTTTAGTTAAAACTCAACTATTTTGTCTTCTTTCCCTTCGTTCTCAGTTCGGTATAATTGTTCATAGAATTCCTAAAAGTTTCCATTGATCTCTGTTCGGTTATATGTAATTTGTTTATCATTTTTCCTTTATGCCAATAGAGGTCTTTTAGCTTCTTCTGTTGTAAGTTGCCAGGCTAGTATTTTGTGCGTTTTTTTTCCAAGGTCGTAATAATTCTGCTTTATTTTCATTATGTTATTCTCCACCTTATACCTTTGTAATGTTTTGTATTTTATTTTTTTGTCCGCCAATTCTCTTCTTTTCGTTGTATCTTTCCTTGTTACTCGTTCTTTTTCAGTACCTATTATTTCCCTTTCGAACTAATTTATTTCCAGATAGTAGTCCTTTTTCATCTTAGTTACATAACTTATTATCTGCACTCTAATGAAGACTTTCATTGCATCCTATAATAATATAAAATTGTCTTTCACTTGTTCCGTATTTATTCCAAAGTACATGTTAATTTTGCGTTCATTAAATTTTCTAAATTCCTGTCTTTTAAGTGGAATAGAGTTTAATCTCCATCGATATGTTCTTGGTGGGATGTCCTCCAGTTCTATTGCTAATAAAAGGGGTGAACCATCAGCTAACAATCTAGTTTTATATTCCGTTTTCCTAAATCTCCCTTGGATATGGGCTGACAACAGGAACAGGTCAATCCTTGAGTATGTTTTTTGTTTTCTCGAATACTATGAGTATTCCTTCTCCTTTGGGTGTTGCCTGCTCCATATATCCAAACGTTGCATTTCCTGCATTCATTTAAACATACCTTTGGCTACCTTGTTCATTTTGCTAGTATTTTGTCCAGCTTTATCCAACTTTGTGTCTAAATTAAGGTTAAAGTCCCCTCCTATCAATATATTCCCCTGCGTATCTACAGTCTTCAAAACTATATCTTGAATTAACTTTTAATCTTCTTCATTAGGTGCATATATGTTGAAAAAATTCCAGAATTCTGAATATATCTGATTCTTTATCATTACATAGCTCGATGCTGGATCTATTATTTCCTCCTTTATTATGATTAGTACATTTTTATTGATAAATATAGCTACACCTCTGGCTTTTGAATAATATGATGCTGCAGTTACGTGCCCTACCCAGTCTCTCCTTAATTTATAACGATCCACTTCAGTTAGATGTATTTCCCGCACGAATGTTATATCTTTTTTTTTCTGAAAATTTAATACCCTCTTCCTTTTGGCTTGATTATATATTCCATTAATATTTATAGTCATATAGTTCAACATGACCATCTTAAACTCTGTTTACACATCATTGCCGCTTCCTTTCCACCGCCTTTCCCCTTTTCCCCATTTTCAACTCTCAGTTTTCAATTTTTGAACTCAATGTATGACAACACTTCTCAAACATAATATACTTCAACCACTCCCACATCTAAAATTCCCTTAACCCCAAGTGTCCCCCCTCTCTGATTCGCCCCTTGTCTCTTGCCAGGCAACCACAACTCCCCTCTCCATTCAGATTGTGAACACCTACGCAAGTGTCAACTGATTTTGCAGTAACTGTTATTCTCTCCCACCGAACCCTCTCCACAAAAATATTTTATCGTCACTTTAAAGCAAAGCTCACCCCCTTTTCTTCTCTTCCCCCCTCCTTTTTTCACCCTCTCCCTTACTTCCCTTTTTCCCTCCTTTAGTTCTTACTTATACATTATTTTTACATCTTTATATGTAGTTAGTCGTCGTTCTTCATTCTTGTTACATCCCTTCATCTCTCTTTATCTCCAGCAGATGTTCTGAAACTTCACGTGCTTTCTCCAGATCTGAGAACAGTCTGTTTGGCTCACCTGGATAATAATTTTAAGCACCGCTGGATATCTTAACATAAATATATAGCCCTTTATTTCCAAAGGATCAATGTTGCTGTGTTAAACTCATTCCTCTTCTTTAGGAGTTCAAAATTTATGTCTTGGTTAAAATAAATTGACCCTTGTACTCCAATGGTTTTTTGTCCTCTCTAATTCTACTCCTTACTTCTCCAATATATTTTCTCTTGTCGTGTGTCTTAGAAACTCTACAAAAACTGATCTTGTTTTTTTGTTGTGACTGTGATTTCATGGCTAGTGTTCTGTGCACCCTTTCTATTTTCATTCCTTCCTGTATTTCTGTCCTTCTCAGGACTTTTAGGATCCATTCTTCGACAAATTCTTTCACATATTTGCCTTCTTCATCTTCCTTTAGGCCCAATATATTTATATTGTTTCACCTACTATAGTTTTCCATCATGTCCATCTTCTGAGCTAACAACTCTTGTGACTTGAACTTTTTTGTCACTTTCTTCTAATTTTCTTCTTCAGTCATTCACTTCCATTTCTACAGCCATTTCTCGTTCTTCCACATTTTCGAATCTTTTCCCAATTTCTGTTTTGATCAGTGCTATTCTACTCACTTTTTCTTCTGCTCTTTTCATTTTTCTTTTCATTTTACAAAATTCTAATGTCAACCATTCTTTTAATGCTTTCATGTGTTCTTGAAAATGTTAAATCTATTTACTGTCCATCTATTTTACCTTCTATTCCTCTATGCAGAGATTGGTGTTCTTGTTCTTCTGTGTCTGCTCTTGGGTTTGTGTCTTCTACTTCTCTTCCTTGTATCTGTTTCTCTTCTGGCATTCCTGTTGAGCTGCTTGCCTTAGTTTGTTGGGTGTTTTTTTTTTCATGGCTTCTTGTTCTTGCTCCTCTTCTTCTGGGCTAGTTGTCTGTTGGGCTTCCTGTTGAAGTTTTTACTTCTTATCGCTCCCTTTCCCGATGCTTCCGCCTTCTTTCCTGCTCTCGGGCATCTCTCAACTGATCGCGTTGTGTAGGTTCACTCCACATCTGGGCCCCCCTCCCGCGGTGTTTTCCTTTTCCTTGTTATGTGCATTGCGCCCTTCTGTTTGGCTCAGTGAGTCGTTTTTGCATTCCTGCGGTCGGGAGGTCGCGGGCTCCCTTGTCCACGGCGGGTCTCTGCCTTTTCATGCAGGTAAGGACTTCTTTCTCCTCCGGCGTCTTTCCTTCATTATTTTCCCTTTGTTTTTTGGTTTTTACTTCTTAGGTGCCATTTTCTTTCTTTTCTCCTCAACTTTATCTTTTATTTGTTGTGTTTTGTGTTTCTTCAGATTTGCATTTTCTTCATTTTATTTCTTCTTTGCAGGAGAGGGCTGGTATTCTCTTACCTGCCACTACTCTTTGTCTCTTCCATTTATTGAAAATTCAAGGAGACGACACTCACCAGCTGTTTTTCTGCAAATGGTTTGTGGCTTCAGTTCGGATGGTCCACGGATTCGTGTTGGCTAACGTAGAATAGGCAGTCGATCGATCCCCTTTCCCTTCGTGCATCCTTCTCTGTCTATTCAACAGCTAACGCAGAACAGTACAAAACCTTCATGATGTTGTGCTGATCTTTGAAACCTCATCAACCACAACCAAGTTTATTCAGCTCACAATCATGACGATCTATTTTTCTAACATTTATCGAAATGTGTGTTTATTTGTCGTTGTCTTATCCGCCTCTACCAGAAAACGTTGCAATAAATTCCGGGCGTCCAACATTTTGAAATACAATGAAAACGTATCTCCGACATCTCCCCTACACTTCTTCCAACTTACTTGAATCATCTGTCATCTGATACTTGCTATCGTTGCTCCAAGGGACAGTTGTTGGTTGTCCACGCCATCACCTTGAATACCCCTGCAAAGTCACATCTTTCCATTTGTCGGTCATTGAAAGCCCAGGCCCTGTCAACCTCCCTTCACATGACAAGTTCTCCAATCCAGGCATTGCTTTTTCACCTTCTCCAGAGCATCGACTTCCTTCTACAAGGACGCTACCAGAACTAAAAGCAATGAGTGAAACTGTTTATAGTCACGTGTGCGGTGAAACGTGGAAAGGGGTATTGTTTTGGGTGCTATCCAGACAAAACAGCTCATAAAATCTATGGCAGGCAGTGGTGAGTTAACATTCAGTGCAGGCGAGACTGGAACTTTATCCTGCTACAGATAATGATACTGTTAATCAGTGCGCGGAATTGCATTTTACTTATAAGGCGTCGATTCAAAAGGCTGACAGCAGCAATTTTGGTGCCCTTGAACCTGGCACGATTCTTTTGCCAAACTCTTACTTCTTATGTTTGACGGGAGGGAAAAGTAGAAACTATTATGCAGTAGAATGGATATTCTAATATTTACACTGATTATCTATCCAAGCGGCTGTGAAAGGTATTTCTGGTGCTGATGGTCGTGATGTTGGCTCTTTGCACAGTTCTGAGGTGTGCTTGGTACTCGCCGTAGACTGTTTAGACAGGAGCAGGAGCATTTTACAATCCTATCCATGATTAACGCGCACAGGATGCTGCATATGCACACAAGAGTCACGCATCTGAGGCAGTGGAGGCGTTGCTGCGCTTTCTGTTCCGTACTGCCAGAGTAATGTCAGCAAATGCTTCATTTGCAGGGGCATACCAATGTCTGATCAGATTATTCCGAGTGTTTCCATTGTCAAAATCACGTTAAACCTGTTGGCCTGTATTGTAATAGTTGAATAGTTTTGCATTCTGTTACAGCTAACCTGCTCTTCGTTGTCGTCCTGTCCCGAGGAATACCCGACCACTCCAAAGGACTGATTCGTTGCATGGTAACTATGGCAGTTGCAGAAACAATGGTCTGTGTGTTCAATGTGACGTTGGGAAACGTCATCCCCTATCATTTTCCGCATTCCTTGCTGGCCCACACCTCCATTTGCCGCCTGGGAGCCGTCATACAGAGAAGCAATGTGTAATTCTCTGTCTTGTCCACGGTGTCATTAACCATCGACCGCTGCATTGCTATTTGCTGCCAGGAATTGAAAACCAAATATAGGGATCGCCGCGGTCATTATATCGACCGTGTGTGTCCAGCTTTTTGATGCACATTCCACTTATTTCCAGTATGAACCCCAGTCACTTGTGGATGGTGTCTAATGGGACTGCAGAACCGTAACGCAATACTATTCTTCACCAGCATGGCAGACTTACAGATGGTTGTCCAACAGCTTGGTGACATATGTTCCACTGCCACTTGTGTTACTGCTGAATTCTCTCACTGCCCGCCACATTTTGCTGGCCAGCAAAGCTCGGAGATCTTTGAAGCGCCATAGGTTCGGTGAGGTCCGTGATCCCGAGATGATAACCCGAAGGACGTCCGTTTTTTGCACTTCGCCATCTCTGGGTGCTTCATCGCCTTGTGGGCCCCCGCTATGATCATTGGCATTTTTTCTCAATTCACCACAGAGTTCACGTTTGATGCCCAGAAGTCTCTGTATCTGGCCATTAGAATCTCAGTTCTCCTGATGTATCTGAGTTCCTGTGCAAACACTTGTATTTATGCATTGACCCAGAGCAGATTCCGGGAGGAATTGACGAAGGTGTTAAAATATCTATTTATTGTCCTTGTTCTGTTTTTTAAACGAATGAAGTAGCCATAATAAATCATAATTCATGGAACTGTTCCCCACTTCGTTTGCAATTTCGGCTCTTGAAGATTCTGTCTTTTCGTTGAGTTTGATCTTACATTTTATTCGCAAGAATAGAGTATGTTTTGGTCTTTATATCCCTAATATATCTGGAAGTTAAAGAAAAGCTGTCAAATGCGAGAGGAGGAGGGGGCGAGGATCCATTTAATAATGCTCTCTCTCTCTCTCTCTTTTCAATGCAGTTGTCTATTTAATTTTGTCTTGTAATATTAATGGGGATATAGGGTAGGGGGACGAGGGAAAATTGGACTCGTTGCTGAAGCTTGTACATAATCGGAAAAAGTCCCGCATTTATATTTCAATGGATTGTTGGATAAATAATAAAATATTCATTTAAAACAAATTGAATTAATGCAAAAGGCAAAGTACTCGCATAGCTCATCACGTCTGGAAGAAACAATACCAAGAGAACTCGCTAAATGTTTTGTCAACAATCAAAACACATGAGAGGTTTGGATCGGCGAATGCGCCATGTAGTTTTCCTGGAGTAGGGGTTTGGAGGACCAGAGGACACAGTGAGGGGGAAAGAACAATTTAATACGAACTGGGTTGGAGTATTGTGACAGAGTATATAAAAATACTTTTTGGGAGATAAATTTGGAATATTTAGAGTACGTTACATACAAACACTTTCAAACATATCTGATTTGTAATCTTGTAGACGTTACAGAAAATTTGAATAATGCCTATGGAGCCTTCACAAGTCGGGATTAATAGTACTAATGCTGCAGAATAAATGGACTATTGTCTTTTTTAAAAAACTTTATTTATGAATATATAAAGTACATAACTAAAAACACAAATGAAAAACTAAACCCTCCTTAAAAAATAGAAGAAAAACCCTATATACCCTCTCCCCTAACCCCTCTAATAAAAACCCTCTAGCGAGGAAACAAAACATTTCTCAGATACTCATTCATTGCTGTGGAATATGCCGAATGTTTACAATTTAAAACGAAACACACACAACACCACAATTAGTAACTATTGTACCTTCAAACACACACGTCTCAAATATGGAGACCACATCTTCACGTGGAAAGAATAATTATTACATAAATTATATGTTATCTTTTCCACACACAAGCTTTCAATTCATCATGCAAACGATTCATATTCAAATCTATATCCTTTTTCCATGTAATGACAATACATTTCTTGCCACGCTAAAGTTAAACGAGTAAATTCACGTTGAAATGTATCCATTTTTAAATATCGTTAAAGTTATAATTAGAGAAAAAAACATTGGATTCAATGTTAAAATAATCTCAAATAAATCCTCAAACAACACTTTAATTTGTATTCAAAAATACTTAAAATTATCTCACAATCAGACAGAAAGGAAAAAGTACCAATGTGAGTCCCACAACGGAAACATAAATCCGAATTACTAAATCCATATATTTTAAAAATTTCTAGCGTTAAATATAACTGATATAAAGTTTACAATTCGCCAAACTATATCGTACATTAATCAATTTACTCACACTATCTTCACACACACTTGTCCATTCATCTAGCATTAATTCCAAAGATAAATCTTTTTCCCATTTATTCCTTTATTTATCTCAATCCGATTTCGCCATTTTGTCTTGAAACAAAAAATACATTTCTGAAATAAATCCCTTCTTTACCCCATTTACAATTAAATTTTCAATTTTAGTTAATTTAGGTATCTTCCGTTCTCACCAAAAATTTTCCACTATTGAAGCACGTACTTGATCATATGCAAACAAAGCATTTAATGGCACCTCCAATGTTACGCGAAGTCTTCCCTTCTTCAAAAAATCTGCTAACACTTTAATACCATTCAGTTGCCAGATCTTTAAATATTAATTGTTCATCTAGAAAGATATTAACCTATTCTGATATAATGGAATCTGTAATGAAACCTTGTTTAATTGTCTTTAATGCAACAGCGGAGACATAGTGGTTTCCAATCCTTTTTGCAGGTGCTTTGAAGAGTGCTCAGAGAGGTCAGTGATGAACGGGAAAGCTGGCTCCTATTGTTTGCTGGAGTAGATAATATAGTTTTGCAAGCAGAGGGATTCCAACAGGCCACTCAGTCTCAGTTTGTGTGTGTGTGTGTGTGTGTGTGTGTGTGTGTGTGTGTGTGTGTGTGTGTGTGTGTGTGTGTGTGTGTGTGTGTGTGTGTGTGTGTGTGTGTCTGTCTGTCTGTTTGTGTGTGTGTGAGAGAGAGAGAGAGTGAGAGAGAAAGAGAGACAGACAGACAGACAGAGAGAGCAGTGTCAGCCAACTGAAATAGAAATGGCTGGCAAGAAGCTCCAATTTGGAAGATTGCGTCGTCACAATCTTGTGATTCATGCAAGAGGAGAGGACTCGTTGTCTAATGTTCGAATAAGTGAAACAGAAATGAACTCTGTGCTGATCTGAAGAAAAGATGTAAGTATCTGGAAAACCCTCCGGGGGAGGTTTCGACAGTCAGGTGACTGATGGAAGTATCTCAGTTGTGGATGTCGTGGAACAACACATCTCTCCCTCCGAAAACCTTCATGAGTGGTAACCATTTATCTTTCAAGCAGCAAAGTTGGTGAACGTTATACATGTTGAATTCTGTGCACAGTATAGGAGTCGACTGCAAACAGTGAACTTGGAGGATTGAGAAGTCAGATTGGACTTGGAACCAGGGAATTTTTCTGCACTTGAATACACATTATACACACGCGTGCTTAGGATCAGAAGGCGGCTAAGTTAGGTTAGTTCCGTTAGTTACAGATAAGTTAAAGTGTGATTATGTTTTCATGTTTAAAGATAATTAAAATTAAGTAACCATTTGTCGTGGTGAATATCTAATGCTGCTGGGTTTTTAGACCCTTTGGGCTCGTAACAGTATTTTCACAGCAAATGGCGGTAAGTGAATGTGTAAGTTGCCAAAGAAAGTATTTGTGGCAGTTACTATTGCAGACCTGTTGATCTGAACTTAATAGAACGAAAGTGTATGGTCTCTGAAGAAATTCACAAATAATACCAAAATGAAACAAGGTTCCACAAAGATATTGGCAAAACTATTTTAGGGTTGATCAGAATGCAAACTTTGGATATATTATTTGAAGAGTTTCCAATTTAGACATACACAGAAGCGGAACCTATTGGCAAACCTCCCCCCTAAAACTAGCCACGATTTCTGCAGCCTTTCCTGTTTTAACCCCTCCCTCCATTTTTCCGACTGTTTACAGGGTTTTTCTCAAATCATTCCTGTTAGATATGCAATAAATAAATGTTTCAGTGAGCAATGCCCGATCGATCAAAAGCAGTATTCATCACTGAGAAAGAATTTTTAATTTAAAGGCGATCTGGATTTTATATCTGATGAACAATCTTGTCCTGGTTTTAGTTAATAAACCGCCGTGAAACATGAAAGCCTTCAGACGCAGTGTCTGTAGTTAAAACACACCGAAATGCTGGACAAACACAGCCAGTCTTTCAGAGTCCATAACATGCAAAGATATATTGCCGATGGTTCCGTCCTGAACGCGCAGAATCGGCCAGAAGCAGGGAGTCTCAAAATTCAGAAATATTCTGCCTGGGGAGAAATCTAGACCAACGAAACATGTCGAGTGAACACCATGGAGCGGTGAGAATGTATCGTGTCTGCGCGAAAAAGACAGGTGAGGGAGAAATCGGGCAGGGAGAAGGCGATGGGCGAAGCATTAAAATCGATTTCTCTGGTTTTCGTTAACCCCACTCCCATTCCTTCACCCAGAGAGTGGTTGGATTGTGGAACGAGCTAGCATCTGAAGTGGTTAATGCTGTCCCATTTCTTTCCGTGAATAAATATTTGGAAGGACACTTGCCTTGCAGGCATCTGGAGGGTTATGGTGTTTGTGCACGCCACAGAGATAATGCAGAATGGATATGTCGGCACAGATTAGATAGGCCGAATATAACGTTTCTGTTGTCGTGTTCAAGGGTTAATCAGCTCAGAGACGCGGGACAGTGAGAACAGCACCATGTAGGTCAGCTGTGACTTGTATAGGACGTGATTTATTTTCTTATTTACAAATTAGAACCAGGTCTCGCAGCCGAAACTGCTAATTATTTATCAAAAATCATAGCTGGCCTTTCATAGCTGCGCGAGCTGTCTTCACCAACATTTTGGACCACTAAACGTTGACTGAACGACGTTCTGCATGAATGCTGCCTGCCGTGTTGAGAATACAGGAGCGTCAGAGCTCACAGTGTTGCGCTGTCATATGTAAAACTACTCCACGATATTTAATTATCCCACAATTTCGCAAATGAGTCCAAACAGCTACGTGATGTTTCACAAATATTCCAGCATGTTCTTGTTGTTCGTCCTTCGTAGTCGAAGGTGACCACGACTTTAAAATCAAATAGGGCATTGATGCCTGTGGGTCCAGAAGTGAATGGAGAGGCCACTCCGGGCCCTGAAGACTCGCCGTCATGTAGGACACAAGTGGGTGGGTGTTGTAGTGGCAGTGGATGCTGCGGGAGTCTTGCTCACATCACGCTTTCGTGAAGCCTCAGTTCAGGTGCACGGGCTCCTGTGGTGACCTCGCTGCGAGAAGCTGGACGATCGAGGGTAAGCGTCTCCCACGTGTTGATATCGACACCGAGTCCTCTGAAGGAGACTTGCCAACGTTTCTTCTGCGGCTGACCAAGCGCTTGCCCTGACACGGATCTCCGTAAAGCAGCTGCTTCGGCAATCAGATGTCTGACGTTCTGACCACATGTCCAACCTATCTGGCTGCAGATCACAGCACAGTAGACATTAAGCTTGGTGAAAAGGATGAGTCTTCTCCGCTCCCAGACGTTCTCACGGAGTCTTTCAAAGCATTCTAGTATGTGCATTCCTGGTGTTGGAACTTATTCATGATTTGATCAGTCACAAGTTATCTCCTTCATCGCCTGCCTTCTGTCCATCCCAGGATAGGCCACTTGGTGATGGCCACTCTATCGCCGCCTTCTCTCCATCACAGGATTGGCCGCTTGATGATGGCCACTCCATCGCCACGTTCTCCCTTCAGCGTTTGTTGGTCTGGCACATTCTTGGGAAATGTACAATTCTCGGTTGTTATTTTTTCCAAACCATGTTCTCTTTGCCAGCCATTGGATGAATTCCGAAGGAATAATAATGGAAATGAACATCGCGGGTCGAAGGAATGCACATTAGTACAAGAACGCGAATGGAAGCGACGGAACTGTGACAAACCCACCCACCACCCCCCCCCCACCCCCCATCACACCCCCCGAGACCAGCATAAAGCTAAGCGAGACTTTGGTGTCACGGTTCCAAGGCAGGAATTCCAAGCTCAGAGCTGTCACTTCATTTCGCAAACGCTGGTACCAATTGTTTAGAGCCAAATCCGTTTATTACTTTAGAAAAAAATAGTACTGTTTGTTAAATTGAGCATGTAGAGCGGTTATGTAATTGAGTATCACAGTGGAGGCGGCAGTCCTATAAATTGGGCTTAATATTGAAACTCTTCGCTGTACGGTGCCATACAGAAAGGGATCCTTTTCTCAAAATATTTCACAAATGGACGCCGCGGATATCTTCTATCCCATTCTTGCAATTTTTCGGAATTCCTGGTAAGTGCTGTTGATGCGATCTCCGCCGCGAGATTCCTGGTCGTCCGTATTCCGGAGGGGTATCTCCACTTCACCGCGTGTGCACATTGATCCGCCTTTCACTTACGCGAGGCGAACCGTTGCAAACTTTCCTCCCACTGCCGCCACCTGGCACAGAGCAATCCTCAGTGGGACAGAGAGAACGTTGGTCAACCATCGCCCTGTCAGAGTGTGATGTATTATTCGACTTGAAGTTGTTGAAATGGGGAATGTACAATCATTGGAAAATAAAAACCGACGACCTTAGGACACTATCGGAGACAGGTGAGACAAATCTCTGTTGTTTGCCGTCCCAATACGTGGCAAACGGAGAGCACAACGGACGCTATCTATGAGTGTTATGTCGCCTCCCGTTCCACTGGCATAGAGGAAATATCCATCTAATGGAAATCCTTCAATGTACCCTGAATTTTCTCATCCGTGATTCTCCTCCGTTTCTATTGCCGTCGCGACGCCGATCACAGATTCTTGCGGGGCTGCATGACGAGGTCAGTTAACAAGCGCCGGCCCACCCCGAGTCACTTCAAATCACAGTCGCTGTATTTAACGGGACCTGTCTTACCAATCCCCTGCAGAATGATCACCGGCATGTAACCTGCTGGACAGGGTGTATCAGGCAATTTTATCACTGCGAATGGCCTCTTGTTCTTTCATGATGTAGCACGTTGGGTGTTTGCTGTCCACCCCATCTAAACCAATTTTATATTTTGTATACCCTCAATAATTCACCTCTTGCCTTTCGTCGCTGCTAAACCTATAAGCACCGGCTCTGTCAACCTTCCTTGAAATGTCATATTCTCCAATCCAAGAAGCTCCTTTATACCTTCACCAGAGCATCCACGTCTTCTAAAGAGGCTACTTCAACTTAACGCAGTATATTGAACTTGTCTATCGTCAGCTGCACAGAGAACAGCGAAAAGGTGTAGGTTCGCCTTCTCTCCAGGCGAATCAGCCCTACAGCAGACAGTCCATGGGTAAAACATACTGCAGGCGATAGTGTTACATATGTTGAAGTCCAAAGGGTGCTAAGAATTGTAAGGCATTACCTTTATTCATGAGAGGGCACTCAAGAGCCTGCCAGTTTGAAACTGAGTGTCCTTGAATCGGGTGCGCAGCGGTTTTTCAAACCCGTGGCTTTTCTATCAGGCGGGAGTGAGAAGGGGTGGGATTGATGCTTTAACATGTAGACTGATTAATTATTTCCGACGTAGCGGGAGGTACGGTCGGACACGTGGAGGGGAGGGTGGCCTGTTTGATGATCATGAATTGCGTTCGATACTCTCCTTCGTTTGTTGAGACCCCGTGCACAATAGTCTCCAGGGTAATCTGTGATACGCGGGCAGCAAATTGTTTTTTGCTCTGCATTTACATACAATGGCCGGGCGGGGTTGGGGGGGAGGTGGCAGGCGGAATTTCTTCAACTTCTGAGGTGGTGGAAGGTTTGCTGCACTATCCGTCCTTTACGTCGGTGTTATGTCATCAAATGTATAATTTACAGGAGCATAAAAGTGATCCGGTTAGTTTATTGCTGATGGTTCCACACTTAAAATCACGTTAATGGCGTTGGGCTTGTTTTTCTTTTTCTCTGGTAATTTCATTGTTTTCCATCTTGTTGCAGGTAACCTGTAGTCCGTTTTCCATCTTGTTGCAGGTAACCTGTCCCGGGGAATGCACTCACTTGCCAAAGGAGTGATTCGTTATTTGGTCACCATGGCAGTTGCAGGCACAATGGTCGGTGTGTTTAAGGTTAGGTTAGGTAACGTCTTCTTCTATCATTTTCCGCGGTCCTTCCTGGCCCCCACTCCCACATCCGTCTTGGAACCGTCCTACAGAGTGCCAGTGTGCATTTCCCCGTCTGGCCCAGGTGTCATTCACAGTTGTCCGCTTCATTGCCATTTGTTGCCAAAAATTAAGGCTGTGGGTCTGCTAAGCTTTCTGTTGCAGGTTCCAGTTTATTTCCGATGTGAACCCAAATACACTGTGGGTGACGTCCAAAGGGGCTGCCGTACAGTAACACGTTTAACTCTTCACCAGCATGGCAGATAGTTGACTAAACTCATGGTACCACTAGTGCCGCTGTCGCTGATCTTACTGTTAATACCCTCACCGTCGACACATTTTATTGGTCAGCATAGCTCGGAGGGCTTTAAATGCCGCGGCGATCGTGAGTTCCCTAATCCCGAGGTGACGAACAGGAAGGCGTCCATTGTTTTGCTATTCGCCATCTCTGGGACTTTCATAGTGCTGTGGGCACCGTTTCCGATCATTGACCAATCTTTCCAGCTCATCAGCGCTTTAGCAGTCGGCGCCCCGAAGTCACTGTACCTGGCCATTAAATGTGTCTATGTGTTGACACAGATGAGATTCCGGGATGAAGTGAAAAAAGGGTTGAAATATTCCATTCTTGTCTTCTTTCGGTTCTTTGAAGTAATTCGGCGGTCAAAATTAAGAAGATTGCACGAACTATTCATCAGTTCCTTTCCAATTTTAACTTATCTTTTCTCGGAATCCTCCCTGCATTTGTAATCCCCGTGAAACAAATCATTGTACCAGAGAATGTAGAGGTTTTTGGGAGATAAATTGGGAAAGGTTTGTTAGGGCAGGTCACGCACAAACACTTCAAAACACCGAATTTTTGCAGAGGGCTCACGGACTCATGGTGGAGTGCTGATTGCAAAAGTTTACAAATGTAACAACAGGCAGTAGCAGCTTTATCAGGAAAAGAGCATTTAGTTTCTGGAAGATTATGTGCTCTTTGCAGGCAGAGACAGCAGAAGAAAAGACAGTCTATGGTCTCAGAGATGACGGCGGGTGAGAGAGGAGAGGCACAGACATTGGTTCCAGAGGGACAGGCTGGCCAGCTTTGGAAGACATCCTGGTCAAAAGAGAGGACTGGGTGTCCGGTGTTTCCCGTGGAACAGGGAAAACAGAAAGGAACTCCGTGGTGACCTGAAAGAAAGAGGTTATTATCTGGAGAACCCTGAAGGGGGAAGGTTTCTTTAGCACGTCACCAGAGTACCTGATTAAAAAGGAATCAGTTGTGGATGCCTGGAACTCTGAAAACAAGCAAGAACCATTCTGAGTTGTAAAGATTTACCTGTTAAGCACCAAAGCCTGGGGAACATTATTATCAATGTTAACTTCTATTCACAGTACATGAACTGCCTGAAATCAGTGAGATTGGACTGTGAGCCAAAGAACTTCATTGAACTTACACACATGGAATCTTAACATGAGAAACTTAAGTGAGTCAATAGAGATAAGTTGAAGTTTGATTCTATTTTCATCTTCAAAGATAATTAAAAGCAACTTTTGTTTAAGTTACCCTTTATCGTGGTGCATACGTATTTCTGCTGGGTTTTGGTATCCTCTGGACTCATAACACAACGTATACCGTTCCCGAACCAAAATATCTGTCAATGGCCTCATGCACTGCCAACTGGAGGTCATCTGCAAATTGGAGATCAACAACTTGTATACTGCTTCCAAATATCACCCTCAAATTTAGTACCATCCCTTATCCATCTCCATCTCAATACAACTTGCGGGGAATGCGGACCACAAATGGTGACAACGTCAGTGGGGCTGACGCCATATGACTGTCAATAAGACTGTTGTGCAGAAATTTATTATTTATTATGACAAAATGTTTCTACTTAATTAGAACAACCAAAACATTTTTCATTAGTTCAGTTTACACTGACAAACTGGATTCTCATTTACCGTTGGAACTTCCCAATGTGCTACGGACAGAGCTATCATTATTACCCAAGGACAATGGCGCTTTGAATCGCGCGGTTTCATCTGCACGCACCATAAGCAAGCGCTGTTGTTTACATTGCTGCTGGTGTTTTTATAATCGCTGCTTTTGTCAGATGTTCTGTGTTTTCGCCACGATCTTGTCGTCATTCGTATTTGTGAATCTGGATCGAAAATTGTTTTGACAACGAAGTAGCCATAAAATGAAAAAAAGAGAAAAATTACAAAACTAATAAAGTTGAACTTCAATTTTGAAATATCATACGAAACAGTTTTGTTGTTGGTATTCATTGTATGACAGCTCCCCTCCTTACTGCCTGACAGCCCTCAGGTGCGGGATGTCAAGGCTGTAGCTGCTGACGTGGGACGAGGGGGCTGGAGTGGCTGGCCGCTGCAGTCCTGATGGCCCGTGCCGGCCACCCGAGGAGGGAGTTGGGTCGCAGGCTGACTGTCATCAGCCCGGCCCCAGCTAGGGACCTGAAAGCTGCTGGAGGGCTCGGAAAGGGAGATTATACATCCCCGAGGTGGGTTGAGTCAGTTGTCCTCGGTTGCGGGTTCCCCGCTTTCTGGTGACCTCCCGACAGCCGCATTTGGGTATTAAGCAGCTTTACATTCGGGTATTCTGGCCACCTGAAAACAGCTATAGAAATAAACAATATATATGCGGGACAGATAGGAATTTATTTGTGAATAGTTGGATGTAGATTGTTCAATGAGAGCAGTTCCTTTGGTCGTTCAGCATTGTCACTCACCGTGGTGAAAAGCTGTTTCTCAGCCTGCTGCTGCTGGCCCTCATACATCTGTGCTAATTTCCTCATGGGAACAGCTAAAGGACGCTGTGTCCGGAGTTGTCAACACTTCTGCGCCCCCTCTTCAGACAACGATCCCAGTAGATCACATCGCTGGAGTTGGGGAGGGGGAGTGAGGGAAAGCTGTTGATCATCTCTTCCATCCTTGCAGTCCTGTCGTTTGACCTCCGATCCAATTCTCTACAGCATCTATACCAGATTGTGACTGAGCCTGCTCTTGATAGGGCTCCTGTTGAAGGTTGACACGATGGTGGCAGACTGCCTTGCCCGCTTCTCTCTTCTCTGTAGGTGGTCACTGTTGTTCCCTTCTTTCAGCACTTGTCAGGCACAAAAATGATGCACGAACCACAACAATTTGGTTAAATTATGTTTCAGGCCGAGTTTAGAAAATGTCATTTTTTTTGTAAAAACATGCTCGAGAAAATCAGCCGGTTCAGTAGTGTACTTTATGTTGTTGGTCCTTCATAGTCGAAGGTGACCATGGCTTCAAAGTCAAATGGAAGATTGGTGTCTGTAGGTCCAGAAGTGAATGAGGAGGATAATCCAGGCCCTGAAGTCTAGGCAACATGTGGTGCATAAGTGGGTAGGTGCTATCCTGGCAGTGGATGCTGCTTGGGCCTTGCACACAACATGCTTTCCACGCGCCTGTCTTCAGCTGCACAGGATCCTGTGGTAATTTTGCTGCGGCAACTGGACGGTCGAGGGCAAGTGTCTCCCACGTGTGGACGTCGGCACCCCAGCCTTTGAAAGACGCTTTGAGGTCGTCTTTGCGACTTTTCTTCTGTCCCCCAACTGAGCACTTGCCCTGACACGGTTCTCTGTAAAGCAGCAGCTTAGGCAATCTGCTATCTGGCGTTCTGACCACATGTCCAGCCCATCTGGTTTAGGGCCTTCAGCAGCCATTGTATTTTATTGAGGAAAGATCAAAGATACATAACAAACGTTTGGGGCTTGAGCCCTTCAAGGTTTGAGCTAAATGTCAGCAGGCACACAAACAAAACGGTGAGAATGGAGTAGAAGGAAACAGAAGACAGGCTGAGTATCTCCAACACTGTTTTTTTTAATTCAATCACGGTGTCTGCAGACGTTTGTATTTTACTACGCCAGCTCATTTTATATGGGAGTTCAGCCATTTTGGCCATTTCTCGGGGATGAGACAAACTTGAATGTCAGCAATGAGCTTAAAAGGCTGACATTTAAGGATCCCCTTCAGTGCATCACTTTTGGTTTCTTCATCTGAAAGGGAACAGGTTCTTAGCTTAACTGGCTAAATTGTCCTTGTACAGTGTAGGCAGAATTGAGGTGGAATTGGCCATGAGATGAAAATAGCAGGTAATATAAATGAAGGGGTTGCTCAGGGAACCATCTTAGACGAGATGCTGTGTGGCATTCATTTGGAGACCGAGTTATCTGGAGTGATAACCTTCATTTATTTTGAGTTCTTTCTAGGTTGCAGATTTATTGTCAGAGTACATACATGACATCACGTGCAACCCTCAGATTCATTTATTATTGCCGACAGGCTTGGTAGAATACACCATCGTATTGATTTTACATCTAGAAGTATTTTTTAATTAGCAGATGGCTGACAGGAAAAACAGCAAAGAAGACTTAAAACACTGTCATAGAAGTTGAGTGTCAAATTAAGGTCAACATGGCGCACAACGCTAATACAGTACCAGCAATCGGGACCAGGGATTGGAAACCCACGCCATCTCTAAGGATTTTGCACGTTCTCCCCAAATCTCCATCGGTTTCCTGCCACTCTTCATAACTTACTGAGGGCTGTAGATCCATTGGGTGTAATTGGTCAGCATGGGCCTATGGGTAAAAAGGGCCCGGGTGCCTAAATTTAAAATTGAATTTTAAAAATGTAAAAATAATTAAATTTGAAGCATTTAAAATATTACATTTAACAATCTATTTTAATAATTCAAAATACTTATTGAAATGAGAAGCAAGCAAAATATAACGTGAAAAGGGGGTTGTTTTCCACGCTATCCAGCAAAATCGACCCAAATATAATACAGCAAGCAACGCAAGGGAAAAGAATGAATCCCGAGTTGAGCAGTTTCCCCACCTCTCTATGATAGAGCCGCACTGGACACTTACGATTTTGTATCTGCGCACAAAGGACTATGTCAGAAAGGGAATGGCGAATTTCCTCCACCCCCGAGGAAGTGGAGGTTTTGCTGCACTTTCCTTTCCATAGCGCCATTGTATATTCAGCAACTTTATGATTATCAGGAGAAGACAAATGTTCTGGTTGTTATTTTTCAAAGACTCTGCTGTTAAAATCATGTAAAACTATTGGGCTGTTTTGATGGACGTTTCCTCTTTTTTCCGTCTTGTTACAGCCAACCTGCTCTCCGTTGTGGTCCCGTCCCGGGGAATTCCCGGCCTCTCCAAAGCAGTGATCCGTTACATGGTGGCCATGGTAGTTGCAGTGTGTTTAACGTTACGTTGGAAAACGTTTTCCTCTATCATTTTCCGAGTTCCTTCCTGGCCCACACCACCATTTGTCGTCTTTCTTAATTTTTTCAGGTATCCAGCGTGCAATTCTCCGTCTGGGCCACGGTGCCATTCACAATTGAGCGCATCATTATCATTTGTTGCCAGGAATTGAAAACAAAATATTTCAACGAAAGAAACTCCGCCGTCATTCTAACTGCCGTTGGTCTGCTGAGCTTTGTGATGCACATTCCTGCTTATTTCCGCTTTGAATCTCATTACATTGTGGGTGACGTCCAATGGGGCTGCGCAATTTTAACACGATATAAGTCTTCACCAGCATGGCAGATTTAAGGATGGTTGACTAAATTTATGGTACCATTGGTGCCCTGCACCTGATGTTAGCGTTGAATTCCCTCATCGTCCTACACATTTTATTGGCCAGCAGCGCTCGCATGGCTTTGAAGTGCCGCGGTGTCATTGAGGTTGCTGATCACGAGATTACGAAGTGAAGAACGTCCGTTATTTTTCTCATCGCCATCTCCGGGGCATTCATAGTGTTGTGGACACCGGTTACGACTATTGACCTAATTTTCCCACTCACCTCAGGTTTCGAGTTCGGCGACATGAAGTCACTGTATCTGGCAATTAGAATCGCGACACTGCTGATGTATTCCACCTGTTCCACAAACACTTGTATTTATGCATTGACACGGAGGGCATTCCAGGAGGAAGTGAAGAAACTGGTAAAATATCCATTTGTTGTCATTGTTCAGTTTTTCCAAACCATTTAGGGAGCGACTCTCTCTCTCTCTCTCTCTCTCTCTCTCTCTCTCTCTCCCGGTTTCCGTCAATAAACCCTCCTAATGTCGCCATGTCCCTCCCTGTCCCATGGTTCGCTGTGGATGTTAGGTACTGAAAGAATAGATGGTTGAGGAGTAGGTTCACATCGGTTGCTGCCACATTATGGACCAAAGAACATGCACTTAATATTCAATGCTCTAAAATATTTATGCTTCATATTACCCAACACCCTGGGCCACTCAGAATTTCGGAATACATTTTCCTTTCTGACCGTGAATGCAAATTAACATTTAGTAATTTATATGAAGATAAGCCTATACAAAATCATCGCTATTATCCAAAAGCTGACTGGTGCATTGCTGTCCAGTGTAATTGTCCAAACAATGGATCCAAATATTCAATGGCACGTGAATCAAAGATTGTCCAGGTGAATCAATGGTTTAAATTCGTATTCTGTTTTATTTTCACATTTGCAAAGATGATGTGATTGAGTTATCTTTCAACATACTAGTAGGGATCTCATGCATCAGATTTATTGTTGGAGTACATGTATGACATGACATGGGGCAGTACAATTAGCATTCCGTTTAGCGCACCACATATACAGCGCTGGCGATCAGGACCAATCCTGAGTTAGAATCCCCCTTGTCCGTAACGAGTCTTCACATCCTTCCCTTGTCTGCATGGCTTTATTCTGATGGCTCATGTTTCCTCCCATCCTTCAAAAACGTATTGCGGCTGTCAGTTAAATCTGTGTAAACCGTGCGAAATGGGCACGTGGAACGAATTGGTCAGTTACGGGGCTGCATATCTAAAAATAATTTAATGAATAATTACATTCCCGAGATTACGCTTTTCTGCCGGCGAGGTAGAATTTCCACTTATTGGTGGTGAACAAATCTGTACATAGCCTATACATGTAAATATATAAATAACTGTAAATAAACAACGAGTGTGAACAATCAAATTGCAACACAGAGAGAATTTAAAACTATCAATCGAATGCAAAATTAAGTGCATGGTCCAACAATGAAGACACAATGAAACAGTGGAGAGATAAATGGAGTGTGTGTGTGTGTGTGTGTGTGTGTGTGTGTGTGTGTGTGTGTGTGTGTGTGTGTGTGTGTGCGTGTGTGTGTGTGTGCGTGTGTGTGTGTGTGTGTGTGTGTGTGTGCGTGCGCACGTGTGTGTGTGTTTGTGTGTGTGTGTGTGTGTGTGTGCGCACACGCGCGCGTGTGTGTGTGTGTGTGTGTGTGTGTGTGTGTGTGTGTGTGTGTGAGAGAGAGAGAGAGAGAGAGAGAGAGAGAGAGAGAGATAGAATGAGAGAGACAGATGGAAGAGAGAGAGAGAGCGACAGGAAGGGCCAGAAAACAGGCAGAGAGAAAAACAGAGACAGGCAGAGAGAGGAGGGGCGGGAGAGAGACAGGTGCGGTGACAAAAGTTTTCAGGAGCTATGGAGAAATGGCAACATAACATTACGATCTTTGTAAAAACCCTAACCCTAATACAATCATCGGGGCAAAGGTACAGAAGCCTAAAGTCGAGCCCTGAGCGGCACAAGGACAGATTCAACCCCTCTGCCATCAGATTCCTGAACTTAAGCCAAAGACAAGACCTTACTTTTCGCGCTCTATTATCGCTATTATTTTGTTATATTTTATAGTAGTGTCATAACAGGGATTTAATGTCTTTGTTCGCGCTCCGACGCTGCCGCAAAACACGGTATTTCATGACTTATTCAAGACATTTAATCCTGATTCTGATCGTGAGGGGTGACAGAAATAAGCTCCCGGACGGGTTATTTGAGGCTGTCCCTATTGTAACTTTAAAGAAACATTTAGACAGATACATGTCTAGAATGTGGTTTCGAGGGACATCGGCCAAAGGCAGGCAGGTGTGATCATTACGTGTGTGGTTATGTTTCATTGGGGTGGGCCGTTTGGGAGAAGCTAATCTTTCTCCGCCGTGAGTCCGTTTTATTTTCTCGAGGAACTCAAGGGGTCAGTTAGTGAGCGAAAAAGGAATAAAATAAATTATCAACGTTGCAGTCATGAACAACGTTTCTTCACAACTGTTCGAAGGTAGATGCACATCGAGCAAGAGGGAAGACCTTTACTGCTCCGTTGTATTGTTAAAGAAGGGCAGTCACCGATGGATATCACTCGTGATATCAAACTGAAAAATGCTTCCACACGGATATTGTTAATAGGAACTTCACACGGTGATTCATTCAACAGCCTAGGGGGATTCCTGCAGATATCTCCTCTGGGTGAACTCCGTATCCCAACTCTTTCTGAGCGAGTGCACGCTGTTGATGTACCGAAACCCAGCACCATGCAGATCCACCGTGGGTTGTTTAAAATGGAGTTGGACAACAGCATTATTGGGAGAATAACAATGGTCGACGGTCGGGAACTGCGATTTCAATCAATGGGCATTCCATGACCATGGCTGATGTCAGAACCAAGCCCCATCAGTAGAAAGCACCATCACATCGAATGCTGGTAGCTCCACTGTCAAAATCCTAACTTCACACATGTTTTCAAGACGACAGTTCCATTCCTTTGACGTTCAGTACGAATTATTATATTTTTGTGTACGAATTATTCTATTTGAGTATATTTGAATATAATGTGGCTCAATAATTTGAATAAAGTATTCAATAACAGAGGTATGCAAGTGACCATCTAAATTTCCCCAGATTCCGGGAAAGGAGAGACGATGCGGCGCTTTCTTTACAATTGTATCGACGTGATTGCGGCATGGTATACCACTGCTGGTATATATACTTGGTAACATAAAGGTGCCCACGATGTCCAGCCCCGGAAGTCAATAATCAACATTTTGGTCCGACTGACACTGAGGGAGCGCCTTTTGTTTTGGCACCACGCCCTCTCACTTTTCAATTATCAGGGGTACAAACCCACTTCCAAATTAATGATGCTTCACATGCACTTTCTCCAACAGAGGAATTGTGCTCACGATTCGGCAAGCCTCCTTCTATGAAATGCATGGAACATAGACGGTCCCTTTGAGGATCGATTTTTTAAACTTTATTTATGTCGTTCAAAAAACAATTAGCACATAACATATACGACAATTAACCCTAAACATGAACGATATTTTATATATATATAGAGAGAGAAAAAAAGAAAAGTAAAGAACCCCCCCCCCCTTCAGCCAACTCTCCTAAGGAGAGCCATAAAGAAAAAAGAGAAAATTTATTTAAAAAAAAATTAAGCATACATATTAAGATCTAATCAATTTAAATTGAAATGTAAATATTCTGAATATAACAACAACTTATTAATGAAAAAACACCATAATTGTCACGCGAAACATATGTAGTTTTTCCATTATTAAACAATATTTCATTTCATTATGCCATCTATTAATATCAATCATATTTGTAGCTTTCCACGTACTAGCAATATATTTTTACGCTACAGATAAAGCTAAATATACAAAAGCATGTTGAAACTTATCTAATCCCAAAGTTTTTCCAATAAAAACCAATAAAAACACAGTCACATCAAAAAGTATTTTAATCTTATACAGGTATTCTAAAAACAATTGAATTTTCTTCCAAAAAGATTGTATATGTATGCATGACCAAACAGCATGAAAAAAGTTCCAACAAAATTACCACATCTAAAACACAAATCTGATTCATGAAAACCATACTTTTTAAAATTTTCAGGTGTTAAGTATAATTGATGTAAAACATTGAATAACGTGCATTTATCAATCTAGTTACACTATCAATACAAAAATCTAACCAATCATCCTCAGAAAAAAAAATAAAACAAATATCTGCTTCCCATTTACGTTTAGAACTAGCCCAACCCTTTTTATCAATACCATCCTGTAATATTTGATCCATAGATGAAATATAATCCTTCTCTGGTATCTTCATAAGAAAAGTCTCAAATTTAGTCATTTCAGGTAAAATCATATCTCTACCAAACGTACGTTTTGCCAAAGATCGAATTTGGTAATAGAGAAACAAAGAGTTCTTATCAAAACCAAAACTGTCCCTCATCTGATTAAAAGATACAAATTTACCCCCTTTAAATAATCTCCTAAATTCTTCACATCTTTAAATCTCCAATGCAATAAACTTCGATTATGTATTGAAAAAAAAATAAGTTGATTATAATACAATGGTGTCAAATTCGATAATTCAGCCCTGGAGCCTATCATTTTATTTTTCTTAATCCATAGCTTCATTAACTGTTTTAGTATAGGCACATTATATTGCTGTAACAAATTTAATTCCATCTAAACAAAAATTGATGTATTTCCAATTCAGAAATATTTGCCATCTTAATTTTGGCCCAACTAGGAGGCCGTTCAAAATCCATCAAGGAACTAATAAATTTAAGTTGGCTGCTTCATAATAATTTAGAAAAAGTGGTAAACGTAATCCCCCTAACTCATATTTCCTAGTTAATTTATTGAAAGCTACTCTCAAAAATTTACCTCTCCAAAAAAATTCCCTAACCATTATATTCAAATCTCGAAAAAAATATATTATCAAGTAAATACGAAATAGATTGACAGTGATGAGGGGAGTTGATCGTGTGGATAGTTAGAGGCTTCCCCCCTCGGCTGAAATGGAAGAGGACACGGCTTTGAGGGGCTGGGGAGAAGGGACGGAGGAGATGTCGGTGGGTGGAGGGGGTGGTGGTAGGTTCTTTTACGCAGAGAGTGGTGGGTGCGTGGAATGGGCTGCTGTCTACGGTGGTGGAGGCAGGTACGGTAGGTACCTTTAAGAGACTTTTTTGCAGCTTAACAGAATAGAAGGATATGGGTAAGATCAGTAATTTATACGGACACGTTCGGCACAACTTTGTGGGCCGAAGGGCCTGTACCGTGTGGTAGGGTTTCGATGTTTTTGAGACGAGGCAAGAATGGGTTTGGACTTCAGGTGTGAACATGTCAAACTGCCCAGGTCGGAAGTGAATGGAAATTTATATATTTATTTTCCATGTAACTAATCTTTTAAAAAATACATAGTTGGGCGATTACTCACCATCGTTTTTGGAGTGAACTTCAAATATTGCATACGTGGAAATATATTCATCTTAATTGTATTTATCATACCCAATAAATTAATAGGTAAATCGTTCCATTTAATCAAATCATTATTTTTTTCAATTAACGAAACATAATTTAATTTATATAAAGATTGATAATCAACATTCAGAATTATACCCAAATATTTAATTCGATCATTCCATTTCAAATTGATAATATTCTTATAAACTGAACAATCTCCTTCAATTACCGATAATATTTCAGTTTTCTCCCAGTTAACTTTATATCCAGAAAGATTTCCATATTGTATTAGACATTCCATCAAATGCAAAAATTACTGAGCTGGGTTTATTAAATACAAAATATATCATCAGCAAATAAATTAATTTTATACTCCTCATCTAAAACTTTCATACCTTGTATCTGTGTATTTTATCTTATTAGCTGTGCTGAAGGTTCAATCACTAACGCAAACAAAGCTGGTGATAAAGGACAACCTTGATGAGTTGATCGAGTCAATTTAAAAGGTTCTGAAATCAATCCATTCAACAATACTCTAGCTACCGGTTTACTAAATAAAGCCTTAATCCAACCAATAAAAAAAGGACCAAACTTAAATTTCTCCAGAACTTTAAACAAAAAATTCCACTCAACTCTATCAAATGCTCTTTCTGCATCTAAAGTTATCACCATTGGGTGGCCTGAAGATTGTCTAAATCTATTAATCAAACTAATCACGCGCAAAATTTTACCTGAAGCATATCTATTCTTTATAAAACGTGTTTGATCCATATGAATCAACTTAGGTAAAGTTTTAGCCAATATATTCGCTAATATTTTAGCTATTATTTTATAATCTATATTTAACAACGAAATTGGTCGAAATGAAGATACTTTCAAAGGATATCTATCTTTCTTTGGAATGACTGTGATTAAAGCACTAGAACAAGTCTCAGGTAATACATAATGTTCTCCAACTTGACGGAATACATCCCTAAACACTGTAGAGAAATCATCATAAAATATTTTATAAAATTCAACCGAAAATCTATCATCACCAGGCGATTTACCTTTCGGCATTTCCATCATAGCCATTTTAATTTCGGAATCAGTAAATAGTTCCTCTAACTCCTGTATATCTGCATCCTCTAATATCGGTAAATTCAACTGTGATTAAAAAAAGATCAATCGATCCAACTTCTTGTGTTTCTTCAGATGTATATAACTTTTTATAAAATGAATAAAATTCATCATTAAGCTCACGAGGTTTATAAGTAATGCGAATTCTGTCTAAAAGCATTAATAGTCCTCGAAACCTGTTCTTTCTTTAGTATTCATGCCAATACCTTATGTGCATTCTCTCCCCATTCATAACACCGTTGCTTAGTCCTATTAATAACACATTGAAATTGATAACATTGCAGTATTATATTCCAATTTCAACCTAGATAATTCTATTTTCTGATCTTCAGAAGCATCTTTCTGAAATTCCTTTTCTAACTCAGCAATCTGTTTCTCTAAGTCAAGACTCTGATTTACTCGATTGGTTTTTCATTTTAGAAGTATAACTAATTATTTATCCTCTCAAATAAGCTTTCATAGCATCCAATAATAAACTTTCTTTGAACAGAATTTGAATTTTCTTCAAAAAAAATTAATTTGTATTTTTAAAAAATCAATAAATTCCGTATTTTTAACAACATTGTATTAAAGATCTAACAATAGGCCACTTGAATTTTCTCAGAAGTTGCAAATGTAAAATATTACAAAGAATAATCAGAAATCACCCTAGTTTTATATTCCGCTTGTTGTATCTTCCCTTGTAAATGTGCCAATACTAAAAAAGTCAATCTTTGAAAACGATACATGTCCAAATTAATAAAAAGAGAAATCTTTCTCTGTCGGGTTAAGACATCTCCAAATAGCTACTAAATTAAGATCTTTCATCAATGCTTGAACCTGAACTGCCATCTTAGATTTCTTAACTTTCTTCAAAGATTTATCCAATAGAGGTTCCAAAATACAATTAAAATCACCACCAACTAAATTATTATCATTAGCCTGACCCAAATATAAAAATGCATCTGAAGTATTAAGTAAAGTCCAAAATTCACTAAAAATCTTACAATTCAATTTAAGGAATGCAACCTCCCTTTTCCTCCATTGATTGTAATTCAAAAGATAAACTTTTATGTATCCAATTTGCTACACATTTATCCCTAGAATTAAATGAAGCATATACATGCCCAACCAGTCCCTCTTTAATTTTATACTTTCCTTCAGATTCAAATGTGTTTCTTCTAAAAAAGCAATGTCAATTTCCACTTTCTTAATATACGCCAAGACTCACTTACGCTTGATCATACTGTTTAAACCTCCAACATTAAAAGTACCAAACCTCAACTTTGACATATCTACTATTGTAACTAAATTCTAATAATATCTTTATATGAAAACTCAAATCAACGTATGTAGGCCCACCAGTAGGAGGAAAAAATCACAAATTAAAAGCTAACTAAAATGAAAATTTTAAAATAAAATTTAAAATCTTCCCCCCACCCCGAAGAAGATCTACCAAAAGGTAGTACTCCCTAAACAAAAATTGGGTGTGGGTCACCCACCAGTGGCTGATGACTAGTAAAGAACTTAGAGCAAATCTCTCCCTCCCCAGCCAAACAATGTATAACATCAAAACATCATAATTACAAAAAAAGTAGAATAAGGATAAGAAAATTCTTCTATTCATCCAAGAGATTCCAGTCTCGGAGATCCCATTTCAGAAAAAGTTGAACTCTTTCCATTCCCGTTTTTCCCATTTCTGCCATTTCTTCCGTTTCCAAAACAAGCAGATTTTTCTTTAGGAGACAATGGTGGACTACGTCTTTGTCCTCTTATGTCTGGCAATGAATCAGCAAAAATCATTGCTTCATGATTATTCTCAAAAAAACCGAAATTGATGATCTCCATAAAACACCTTCAACACTGCCGGGTAGTGAAAAGTAGCCTTATAACCTTTATTCCACAAAGCTTCTTTAACTGGGTTAAATCGACGTCGGCATTAAATGACCTCTTGATTCAAGTTAGGGTTTAAAAAAACTCTACTATTCTGAATCAATAATGGAGTCTGTCATTGTCTCGCATTTTGCACTGCTTGTTGAAGTATAGCTTCTCTGTCCAAATAATTCAAACATCGAATTATTATCGGTCTCAGTGATTGGCCAGGTAAAGGTGTTCTTCTTAAAGCTCTATGACCTCTTCCCAATACCAACCCTCCAGAAAAATGTTCTTGTCCTAATATTTATGGGATCCAGTCTTTAAATAAACGAAGAGGATCTTGTCCTTCTATACCTTCTGGCAAACCAACGATATTCACGTTATTCCTTCTCCTTTGATTCTCCAAGTAGTCTATTTTCCTCTCTAACTCCTTTTCACGTTCTCCCAATTCTATAACTGATTTTTCAACCTTCAACACTTTATCTGTGTTAGAAACCAATTACTGCTACATTCCAAAACAGCAGACTGAATTTTTTTAAAATCTTCACAAGATGCTTATACACGTGCTTTAACTATATTCAATTCTGAACTTATACTAGCATTCATTTGAACCATCTAATTCATTAAAGGTTGAATTACAGCATTTAACTGCATTCACTGTAGATCAGAAAAGCTCAGCCCTGCTTTCTCTGACGTAATGGCAGAACCAGGTAACTGCAGCTCCTGCTGCAACTCAACGAAAGACATTTTAGATGTTTTACTGCGGGTCTGGACTCCCTGCGACGGAACCCCGACTTCTTCAGGGGGTCACCGCTGGTCTGCCCCCGCAGC
The DNA here is from genome assembly GCF_036971445.1 of Narcine bancroftii. NCBI lineage: Eukaryota > Metazoa > Chordata > Chondrichthyes > Torpediniformes > Narcinidae > Narcine > Narcine bancroftii. The sequence continues at coordinate 183,440,001 of NC_091470.1, forward strand.
TCGTTGTTTTTCGCAACATCACGGAGGAAATCGATACTTTCAGGTTGAAATGCTTCCGGATGCATTTCAAAGAATGGAGTCGTCTTCCTGTGTTCTCCCTCTGTCAAAATCGAGAAGCTTCCAGAATCGAGATCCACTTCTTGGGAACACGCACCTTCCTCCAGAGAATGGATAATTCCAGCTCTATCCTTCGCTTGGTGAGTAGTAGACTTTTTTTTTCAGCTCCCACAGGCACTCTTTGTGTTTTAGACACTTACGAAGTTAAACCTGAAGCTGTAACAAAATCTTCAGCACTTCGAAAATGTAACTTCTTCTGCACTTGAGGTTTAATCTTTTTTACCATTAATGGCCATAATAGTTTCTCAATACTTTAAATTGAAATTTAAAAGTTTAAACTTGAAAACAAAATGTTAAAAAAATGGGTACTTAAAAGTTTGGCCAGAGAGATCGAGATTACACGTCAAGACTCTATGCCATATTGCCACACCCCATTGCTTTTGAGGATTTATTTAATGGATATCAAGAGATGACCCCAAGTTTAGTTCACCTCCACTTTTATTTTGCATCCTATTTTCTTCTGATCGCTAATTATGTGATCTGCTACACCGATCAAACACATGCGCTTGACATCTAATTTCCTTCAGATTCACTAAACAGGGATTTGAAATCATCTGATTTTCCAGTGGCATGTAACATTCCTATTGATCACGACTCCAAGACTTCCAATAGCCTTGTGTAAATACACAATATCTGAAAATCTCCATTCGCACCCAGCCACTCTCAATTCACCCTCCTCTCATTGTGAAAAAGATTGACGAGACAGAGATAATTTTCTCCCATCGTTTGAAAATTAAACACGCAGAGATGGAGATTTCTTGAATGCTCTCCTGTCGAGGAAAAGGCGCTGTTCATTTGAAGGAAAACGAATAAGATTTCTGTGACGTGCACGTTTGGAATACTGTGGGCAATTTGTGTCAGCTAACTACAGAAAATACATTAAAACTGATTGAAAACAGGCAGCAAAGGTTTACAATGGGTGTTATCGAGACCCGAGGAGCCGAGATCGAGGGAAACGAAAAACTATTTCGAATTGTTTCAACTCAACGCCAGAGAACAAACGCTGAAGTTATATAAAGATTTATAAGCGGTATATCTAGAGTAAATGCAAGCAGGATTTCTCCACAGACGTTTGATGAGACCAGAAGTCAAGGACATCAGTTAAATTTGGAAAGTGAGATATTTAGAGGCCGAATATGGGGAATATGTTAACAAGTTGTGAGAGGGTGATCGAACTACGAGATTAAATGGTGAATGTAGGCTCAATTATGACATTAATGAAAATTTTGGGAAGGAGGGATTTGCAGAGATATGGTTCGGTTACAAGCTATTTGGTGCTATGCAAAATAATGTTTCAGCATGGACTAATGGGCGGAATGAATGCTCTTCAATTCTTTGTTTAAACTTTATTTATTTGTTCAAAAACATATAATATACGATATATGCAGCAATTAAACATAAACATGAACGTTTATTTATATATAAAAAAAAGAAAAAATACAAAAGAAAAGAAACACTCACCCCCTTCAGCCAACTCTCCTAAGGAGAGCCATAAAGAAAGAAAATATATTAAATAAAAATTAAATATACATATTAAAATCTAATCAACATAAATTGAAACGTAAATATTCCAAGTATAACAACAACTTATTAATTAAAAAATTATAATTATCACTCCAAACATACATAATTCTTTCCATTATTATACAATATTTCATCTCATTATGCCATCTATTAATATCAATCATATTTGTATCTTTCCACGTACTAGCAATACATTTTTCTGCTATGGATAAATATAAAGATACAAAAGCAAGCTGAAACTTATCTAATCCCAAACATTTCAGAGGTTGCAAACTACCCAAGAAAAATACTGTTGGATCTAAAACTATCTTAATCTTATACAGGTATTCTAAAATAGATTGAATTTTCTTCCAAGAGAATTGTATATGTATACATAACGAAACTGCATGAAAAACAGTTCCAACCTTATCACCACATCTAAACCACAAATCTGATTCATGAAAACCATATTGTTTTAAATTTTTCTGGTGTCAAATATAATTTATGTAAAAGATTGTAATTAATCATTGCATAACGTGCATTTATAAATCTTCTTCTTCTTTGGCTTGGCTTCGCGGACGAAGATTTATGGAGGGGTTTAAAAGGTCCACGTCAGCTGCAGGCTCGTTTGTGGCTGACAAGTCCGATGCGGGACAGGCTGACACGGTTGCAGCGGTTGCAGGGGAAAATTGGTTGGTTGGGTTTGGGTGTTGGGTTTTTCCTCCTTTGCCTTTTGTCAGTGAGGTGGGCTCTGCGGTCTTCTTCAAAGGAGGTTGCTGCCCGCCAAACTGTGAGGCGCCAAGATGCACGGTTTGAGGCGTTATCAGCCCACTGGCGGTGGTCAATGTGGCAGGCACCAAGAGATTTCTTTAGGCAGTCCTTGTACCTTTTCTTTGGTGCACCTCTGTCACGGTGGCCAGTGGAGAGGTCGCCATATAACACGATCTTGGGAAGGCGATGGTCCTCCATTCTGGAGACGTGACCCATCCAGCGCAGCTGGACCTTCAGCAGCGTGGACTCGATGCTGTCGACCTCTGCCATCTCTAGTACTTCGACGTTAGGGATGAAAGCGCTCCAATGGATGTTGAGGATGGAGCGGAGACAACACTGGTGGAAGCGTTCTAGGAGCCGTAGGTGGTGCTGGTAGAGGACCCATGATTCGGAGCCGAACAGGAGTGTGGGTATGACAACGGCTCTGTATACGCTTATCTTTGTGAGGTTTCTCAGTTGGTTGTTTTTCCAGACTCTTTTGTGTAGTCTTCCAAAGGCGCTATTTGCCTTGGCGAGTCTGTTGTCTATCTCATTGTCGATCCTTGCATCTGATGAAATGGTGCAGCCGTGATAGGTAAACTGGTTGACCGTTTTGAGTTTTGTGTGCCCGATGGAGATGTGTGGGGGCTGGTAGTCATGGTGGGGAGCTGGCTGATGGAGGACCTCAGTTTTCTTCAGGCTGACTTCCAGGCCAAACATTTTGGCAGTTTCCGCAAAGCAGGACGTCAAGCGCTGAAGAGCTGGCTCTGAATGGGCAACCAAAGCGGCATCATCTGCAAAGAGTAGTTCACGGACAAGTTTCTCTTGTGTCTTGGTGTGAGCTTGCAGGCGCCTCAGATTGAAGAGACTGCCATCCGTGCGGTACCGGATGTAAACAGCGTCTTCATTGTTGGGGTCTTTCATGGCTTGGTTCAGCATCATGCTGAAGAAGATTGAAAAGAGGGTTGGTGCGAGAACACAGCCTTGCTACACGCCATTGTTAATGGAGAAAGGTTCAGAGAGCTCATTGCTGTATCTGACCCGACCTTGTTGGTTTTCATGCAGTTGGATAATCATGTTAAGGAACTTTGGGGGACATCCGATGCGCTCTAGTATTTGCCAAAGCCCTTTCCTGCTCACGGTGTCAAAGGCTTTGTTGAGGTCAACAAAGGTGATGTAGAGTCCTTTGTTTTGTTCTCTGCACTTTTCTTGGAGCTGTCTGAGGGCAAAGACCATGTCAGTAGTTCCTCGGTTTGCGCGAAAGCCGCACTGTGATTCTGGGAGGATATTCTCGGCGACACTAGGTATTATTCTATTTAGTAGAATCCTAGCGAAGATTTTGCCTGCAATGGAGAGCAACGTGATTCCCCTGTAGTTTGAGCAGTCTGATTTCTCGCCTTTGTTTTTGTACAGGGTGATGATGGTGGCATCACGAAGATCCTGAGGCAGTTTTCCTTGGTCCCAACAAAGCTTGAAAAACTCATGCAGTTTGGCATGCAGTGTTTTGCCGCCAGCCTTCCAGATCTCTGGGGGGATTCCATCCATACCTGCTGCTTTGCCACTTTTCAGTTGTTCGATTGCCTTATATGTCTCATCCAGGGTGAGTACCTCATCCAGCTCTAGCCTTAGGGGCTGTTGAGGGAGCTGGAGCAGGGCGGAATCTTGGACTGAGCGGTTGGCACTGAAAAGAGGTTGGAAGTGTTCTGACCATCGGTTGAGGATGGAGATCTTGTCGCTGAGGAGGACTTTGCCGTCTGAGCTGCGCAGCGGGCTTTGGACTTGGGGTGAGGGGCCGTACACAGCCTTTAGAGCCTCGTAGAAACACCTGAAGTCGCCAATGTCCGCGCTGAGCTGGGTTCGTTTGGCGAGGCTAGTCCACCACTCATTTTGGATCTCCCAGAGTTTGCGCTGAAGATGGCTGCATGCGCGATGGAAGGCTTGTTTCTTCTCTGGACAGGACGGCTTTGTAAGGTGAGCCTGGTGGGCATCTCGCTTCCTTGCCAGCAGCTCCTGGATTTCCTGGCTGTTTTCATCAAACCAGTCCTTGTTTTTCCTGGAGGAGAAGCCCAGTACCTCTTCAGTGGATTGCAGTATGGTAGTCTTCAATTGATCCCAGGGTTTCAGGGGACGGGTCCGTGAGGCAGGTTGCATCGTCGAGCTTTGCTTTGAGGTTTGCCTGGAAGTTTCCTCTCGCTTCGTCTGACTGCAGGTTTCCAACATTGAACCTCTTTCTGGGGGCTTTATTGTTCCTGGGCTTTGGCTTGAAGTGAAGGTTGAGCTTGCAGCGAACCAGCCGGTGGTCAGTGTGGCATTCCGCACTAGGCATGACCCTGGTGTGGAGCACATCTCGTTTGTCACTTTCTCGCACCAGGATGTAGTCCAGGAGGTGCCAGTGTTTGGATCGGGGATGCATCTAGGTGGTCTTAAGGCTGTCCCTCTGCTGAAAAAGGGTGTTTGTAATGACAAGCCGCTGTTCTGCGCAGAGCTCCAACAGGAGGCGCCCATTGTCGTTGCACTTGCCGACGCCATGCTTGCCCAGGATTCCTGGCCAGGTTTCTGAGTCTTTGCCGACACGAGTGTTGAAGTCGCCCAGGATGACAACCTTGTCGGCTGTAGTGGTGCGTTGGATGATGTTGCGCAGGTCGGTGTAGAACTTGTCCTTTTCTGCTGGTTCCGCCTGGAGGGTTGGAGCATAGACACTGATGAGGGTGATGTGACGCTTGTTTTGAAGGGGGAGTCGCATGGACATGATTCGGTCCGAGATGCCTGTCAGAAGGTTTTCGAGTTTGGAGGCAATGCAGCTCTTGACCATGAAGCCTACACCAGATAGGCATCGTTCATCCGAAGGCTTGCCAGACCAATAGAGTGAGTAGCCCGCGCTGCGTTCTTGGAGGCTGCCTACATCTGCCAGGCGGACTTCACTGAGAGCGGCTATGTCGATGACAAGTCTGAGGAGTTCATGTGCAATGAGGGCAGACCGACGTTCAGGTCGGTGGCTGTCAGCCTTGTCTAGCATGGTTCTGATGTTCCAGCATGCTAGCTTGAGTTTGTGAGCATATTTTGAGGGGGAGGACGTGGAGGGGGAGGACGTGGAGGTGGAGGACGTGGAGGGGGAGGACGTGGACCTGTCCTCGGGCCTGCGCAAAAGAGCTTGTAGGTGGAGTGCAGTGCGTGCAGTACTGGCCCCACCATTTACACCCATGGTTCGTGTGCCGTGGCCAAGGAAGCTGGGACGTGGCAGCGAGATCCTTGGGTCGTAGGTGTTATATCGGAGTGGCCTTCTCCTATGCAGGTTTCTTACCCGGGCTGGAGGGGCCTGCCTCCCCTCCTAGGTCGGTCCATACTGCCCGGACCGGGACCGAGCCGCCGCAGCTCACCCTGTGCCTGGACTGGGGCCGCCGCCTCCCACTCTCTTCCCGGACCGGGGCCTCCGCCTGCCTCACTCGACCGAGGCCGCGGCCGCCGTCTCCCCCTTGCTCCTGCCCGGATCGGGGCCGCCGCCGCCGCCTACCCTTCGCCCGGACCGGGGCCGGGGCCGCTGCTGCTCTCCCTGTGCCAGGACTGGGGCCGCCACCTCCAACTCTCTGCCCGGACCGGGGCCTCCGCCTGCCTCACTCGACCGAGGCCGGGGCCGCCGTCTCCCCCTTGCTCCTGCCCGTATCAGGGCTGCCGCCATCTACCCTTCGCCCGGACTGGGGCCGGGGCCGCTGCTGCTCTCCCTGTGTGCGGACTGGGGCCGCCGCCTCCAACTCTCTGCCCGGATCGAGGCCTCCGCCTGCCTCACTCGACCAAGGCCGGGGCCGCCGTCGCCCCCTTGCTCCTGCCCGGATCGAGGCCGCCGCCACCTACCCTTCACCCAGACCGGGGCCGGGGCCGCTGCTGCTCTAGTTACACTATATTTATATTATCAATCTAGTTACACTATAATAACAGATATCTAACCAATCATCTTCAGAAAAAAATAAAACCAATATCCACTTCCCATTTACTATTAGATCTATCCCAAAACTTTTTATCCATACCCCACTGTAATATTGGAAACTTAGATGAACTATAGCCCTTCTCTGTTACCTTCATAAGAAAAGTCTCAAATTTATTCATTTTAGGTAAAATCACATCTCTGCCAAACATACATTTTACCAAAGATCGAATTTGATAATAAAGAAATAAAGGGTTTTTATCAATACCAAAATCTACCCTCATCTGATTAAAAGATAAAAACTTACCCTCTTTAAAACAATCTCCCAAATTGTTCACACGTTTAAATTTCCATACAATAAAATTTGATTATGTATTGAAAAAGAAAAAAGTTGATTATTATACAATGGAATCAAAGCCGATAATTTACCCCTAGAGCCTGTCATTTTATTGTTCTTTATCCATAATTTCATTAAATGTTTTAGTCTAGGCAGAATATATTGTTGTAACAATTTTATATTTCATCTAAACATAAATTGATGTATTTCAAATTCAGAAATACTTGCCATCTCAATTTTAGCCCAACTATGAGGCCGTACCAAATCCATCAATGAACTAATAAACTTAAGTTGGGCTGCTTCATAACAATTTCCAAATTAATTTAATCATAGCTACTCTCGAAAATTTACCTCTCCATGAAAACTCCCTAACCATTTTATTCAAATCTCAGAAAAAAAAATTATCAAGTAAATACAGAATAGATTGAAACAAATATTGTATATGTGGAAGATATTCATCTTAATTGTATTTATCCCACCCATTAAATGAGTAGGTAAATATTTCCATTTAATCAAATCAGTTTTAAATTTTTTGTTAACAGAACATAATTTAATTTATATAAAGATTGATAATTAACATTCAAAATTGTACCTAGATATTTAATTCGATTAGTCCACATCCAATTAATAATATTTTTATAAACTGAATAATCTCCTTCACTTACCGGTAATATTTCACTTTTATCCCAATTAACCTTATATCCAGAAAGACATCCATATTGTCTTAAACATTCCTTCAAGTGCAAAAGTGACTGAGCTGGATTTATTAAATACACCAATAAGTCATCAGCAAAACAAAAATATTTTATACTCCTCATCTAAAACCTTCATACCTTGTATCTGTGTATTATGTCTTATCAGCTGTGCTAAAGGTTCAATCACTCACGCAAACAAAGCTGGTCAAAAAGGACAACCTTGACAAGTTGATCGAGTTAACTTAAAGGATTCTGAAATCAAACCATTCGTCAATACGCTAGCTACTGGTTTACTATATAGAGCCCTAATCGAATCAATAATAAAAGGACCAAACTTAAATTTGTCCAAAACCTTAAACGAAAAATTCCATTCAACTCTATCAAACGCTTTTTATGCATCTTAAGATATCACCATCCGGTGATCTGAGGATTGTCAAAATCTATTAATCAAACTAATCACGTGCAAAATGTTATCTGAAGCAAATCTATTCTTCATATTACCTGTTTGATCAATATGAATCAACTTGGGTAAAATGTAGCCAATATATTCGCTAATATTTTAGCTATTATTTTATAATCTACATTTAACAACGAAATTGGTCTATATGAAGATACTTTCAAAGGATCTCTATCTTCTTTTAGGAATTACTGTAATTAAAGCATTAGAGCAAGACTCAGGTAATTCATAATGTTCTCCAACTTGACATAATACATCCCCAAACACTGAAAATAAATCATCATAAAAAAATTTTATAAAATTCAATCGAAAATCCATAATCATCAGGCGATTTACCATTCGGCATTTCCAGCATAGCCATTTTAATTTCCAAATCACTAAATGGTTCTTCTAACTCATGTATATCTGCATCCTCTAATATCAGGATATTCAACTGTGATTTAAAAAATGATCAATCGATCCAGTGTCTTGTTTTCCTGCAGATGTACATAACATTTTATAAAATTCATCATTAATCTCACGAGGTTTATATGTAATAAGTGAATTCCATCTAACAGCATTAATAGTCCTCGAAATCTGTTCTTTCTTTAATTGCCACGACAATATCTTATGTGCTTTCTCTCCCCATTCGTAATACCGTTGTTTAATTCTATTAATCACACATTCAAATTGATAAGATTGTTAATTATTTGTCCTCTCAAATAGGCTTTCATAGCATCCCATAATACAAATATAATTTGAAGAGAATTAGAATTTTCTTTCAAAAAAATTAATCCGTTTTTTCAAAAAGTCAATAAATTCAATATTTTTAACAATATTGTTTTAAACCTCCAACGATAGGCCATTTGAATTTTCTCAGAAGTTGCAAATGTAAAATATAACAAAGAGTGATATGAAATCACCCAACTTTTATATTCCACGTTGTATTTTCCCTTGTAAATGTGGTGATACTAAAAAGAAATCAATCCTTGAAAACGATTCATGTCTAGATGAATAAAAGAATAAATCTTTCACTGTTCAGATTAAGACAACTCCAAATATCTATTAAATTAAGATATTTCATCAATGCTTGGACCTGAATTGCCATCTTGGATTTTTTAACTTTCTTCAGAGATTTATCTAATATTGGTTCCAAAACACAATTAAAATCACAACCAACAAAAATATTATCATTAGCCTGACCCAAACATAAAAATGCATCTGAAATAAATATTTCATCATTCACTAAAAATCTTACAATTCAATTTAAGAATACATCCTGCCTTTTCCTCCATTGATTGTAATTCAAAAGATATTTTTTTATGTATCAAAATTGCTACACATTTAGCTCTAGAATTAAATGAAGAAGAATATACATGCCCAACCCAGTCCCTCTTTCATTTCATGCTTTCCTTCTGTAATGGAGGATTAAAACCATGTGCTTAGATGTTTGCTTATTTGAAATTGACGACATTGGGGCCACACTCAGGTCACCTTACTTTCAGAACTAGCAGATGTAATTAAACTCAGCCATGGAGATTTATCTGAAGATACACTTTGAAATGGAATTCCACTGTGAGGCTCAGGGAAAGCAGTTGTCAAATACAACACTCTGAAATTGATGAATTGGTCACAACCTGTCTTGCTCAAGAGTCTCTGTATCTACGAGATAAACCAGGAAATCATAGCATCCTGTTTCCATAATAATTAATCTTCTAAATTGTAGAATAGTATGCTCAGCTTTGATTTTGACTGACAAATGTTAGACAGAGTGGGTGCATGATTAATTGTTTTTGGGGTATATAAGCCTGTGGTCCTGCTGCTGACGTTTAGACTCTCCGAGGGATGGGAACATTCCTTGTCAAGAAGGATGAACAGCCAGAGTCCGAGCAACATCCCAGTCGGGGGAGGTGAAGAAGCTGCTACCGGCGCCCCGGCAACCTACTACAAGTGTGCCGTCATTGCCTCGCTTCGGCAGTTGGGACCAGACCAGGTGTTGTTAAGTATGATTAGGCAGGGCTTGCATATTGTAGTTTGAAACCTGCTTTGAATTTGCAATAAACATTTGTGTAGACTGAACTGCTCTCCATGTGTGTCTCTGTTTTCTTTCGGTAGCTCAAACACTGTGACCAATCTAAAATGAACAAAGTGAGAGGTACAAGTTTACCCAAGACACCTTCACATTCAAATGTGTTTCTTGTAAAAAAGCAATATCAATTTTCATTTTCTTTATATACGCCAAGACTCGCTTATGATTATTCAGACTGTTTAATTCTCGATCATTAAAAGTAGCAAACCTCAACTTTGACATACCTACTATTATTACTAAATACCAACAATATATTTATATAAAACTCAAATCAACGTATATAGGCCCTCCAATAGTAAGGTAATCACAAATTAAAAACTAACTAAAATGAAAATTAAAAAAAAGAAAATAAAATAAACCCCCCCCCCAAAAAAAACTACCAAAAGGTAATAATCGTCTAAACAAAAATTGGTTGTGGGTCACCCACCAGTGGCTGATGACGAGTAAAGAAATTAGCGCAAATCTCTCCCTCCCCAGCCAAACAGTCAGTAACATCAAAATATCATAGTAACAAAAACAAATAGAGTAAGGAAATTCTTCTTTTCATCCAAAAGATGCCAAACTCGGAGATCCCATTTCAAAAGAAGTTGGAGTCTTTTTTTTCCCATTTCTGCCATTTCTTCCATTTCCAGAACAACCAGATTTTTCTTTAGGAGATGATGGTGGACTACATTTTTGTCCTCTTATATCTGGCAATGAATCAGCAAAAATCATTGCTTCACGATCACTTCCAAAAAACAGAAATTGGTAGTCTCCATAAAATGCCTTCAACACTGCAGGGTAGTGAAAAGTAGACTTCCAACCTTTACGCCACAAAACTTCTTTAACTGGATTGAATTGACGTCGATGTTGAATGACCTCTTGTCTCAAATCAGGATTAAAAAAAAAACACTGCTATGCTGAATCAATAACGGAGTTTGTCATTGTCTCGCATTTTGCACTGCTTGTCGAAGTATTGCTTCTCTGTCCAAATCACTCGAACATTGAATTATTACCAGTCTTGGTGGTTAACCAGCTGAGGGTGTTCTTCTTAAAGCTCTATGGGCTCTTTCCTGTACCAATCCCCCAGAGAAAAATTCTTGCCCTAATATTTGCGGGATCCAGTCTTTAAAGAAATGAAGAGGATCTTGTCCTTCCATACCTTCTGGCAAACCAACAATTTTCACATTATTCCTTCTGCTTTGATTCTCCAAGTAGTCTATTTTTCTTTCTAGCTCCTTCTCACGTTCTCGTAGTTCTATGACTAATTTTCCTACTTTCAAAACTTTTTCTGTGTTAGAAGTCACTTGCTGTTTACAGTCTAAGAAAGCAGTCTGAAACGTTTTAAATTCTTCATAAGATGCGTCCACACGTGCTTTAACCATATTTAATTCTGAATTTACACCAACATTTATTTGAACCATCTCATTCATTAGAGATGTCAACATAAGTTGAATAACTGCTTTAATTGCATACATTGTGAATCGTAAATCTCAACTCTGCACTTTCTGACATAGTGGCAGAACAAGTAAACTGCAGCTCCTGCTGCAACTCAACAGAAAGCACTTCAAAAGTTTTACTGTGGATCTGGACTCCCAGCGACGGCATCCTTCTTCAGGAGGTCGCCACTTGTCACCCCTGCATGTCGTTTTTTCATAAAATCACAAAGATAAGTAATTTCTTCACATTGAGATGCCTCCTGATGCATTTCCAACAATGGACTTGTCTTCCTGTGTGCTCCCTCCATTGAAATCGAAAGCCTTTCCAAATTGGGGTCCACTTCATGGGAACACGCACCTTCTTCCAGAGAACGGGTAACTCCAGCGCCATCCTTCACTTGGTGAGTAATAGACATTTGTTTCAGCTCCCACAGGCAGTCTTTGGGGTTTAGACAATAAAGGGATTGAGCAAGTCAACTAAGCCCAAAATCTTCAGCACTTCGAAAATGTTACTTCTTCTGCATTTGAGGTTTAATCTTTCTTACCATTAGTGGCCATAATAATTCCTTAATGGTTTAAACTAAAATTTAAAAAATGTTACATTGAAAACAAAGAGTTAAAAAACAGGTACTTAAAGGTATGGCCAGAGAGGTCGAAATTACACGTCAAGATTCTACGCCATCTTGCCACGCCCCCCAGCTCTTCAATTCTATGATTAGGAGGTTCAAGGATATTTAATACAGTGCAATATAGACCAGCCATATTATTTTTCATTTTATATCAATTTATTTGATTATATCTTCCTATTTACCGATTAGAAACAGGAAAGGTGGCCGCATCTACTAACTACTTATCACAAATCATAGCTGATATGCTACTGCACGACATTCCTTCACTAAGAGGTCACGAGCCGAAACGTTGTCTGCCCATATCTCTCCGCGGATGCTGCAGGATTTGTTGGGATCAAGGAACATCGGAGCACAGTGCAGTCTCTTCAGCCTGCGAGGTTGTACCGAATTAAGCAATGGTCGTCCACAACACACCTACAAACAGCTTATCAGCCCTTACCAAAGTTACCTGAACTTTAGCCACGTTTTGAGCAACAGAAGTCTTGAGTTTCTTATATTTTATCGGTCACGCGCGACACCCCAAACTTTCTCCTTGTTATGTATGTCCCAGGATGGGGCCTTTCATCGGGCCATCGCTGCCTTGTCCCGCTGACATTTCTTGGTCTGAAAATTCACCGGACCCTGTATGAGGCAGACCTTATGCTTATCATAGATGGTAGCTGGAAAATTAGATTCGAGGGTCATAATAATGCTTCTGACTATCAGATGGACGTTCCTAGAAGGGAAGAAGGCAGGATAACGCAGAGAGGTCTCTGGGACCAGTAAGAAGCGAAACAAACAGAAATGGATAAACGTTACGATCCCCTGCTAAGGTTCCAGGTGATATGTAACGGCGACTCACACCTGAACCTTTTTTCATGTTGGTCAATATGGGCTGATGACTAAATCACTAATTTAGAATTAACTGGTTGGGAGTGTTAAATCGAGACTGTGGAGATGTTATTTAAATTAACGTCCCAGAGGAAACGGATTTCCTGTAAATTAGGCTTCACATTGTTCTGTGCTATACAAGAATTGTCCTACTTTCAAAATGTGCCACGAATGGACGCCGTGGAGATCTTCTATCCCATTATTGCAAGTGTCGGCATTCCTGGTAAGTGATTGCGCTGCGATCCTCGCCGCCTGGCCCGAAATTGTCCTTATCCCCGAGATCACAGCTGCAACTTGTTTTTACGATCGCCCATGTCAATTACTAAAAGCTAACTCGATTTATTAATTCAGAAAGGACTTTTCCTTTTAATTCAATTTACTATAATGTGATGCTAAGTAACTGAATGTCCCAGTGGAAACGGCTGTCTTAGACAGCTAATTATAAGCAGTGCAAGGCTTTACCTTCACTTCTGAGAGGACAGTTCAAGTATGTGACAGCAAAAATCTCTGTGCACTTGAATCGAGTGAGAAGAGCGTTATTCAAACTCGTACATATTGCACCCGACAGGATAAGGAAGGGGAGAATGCGGTCGGGGTAGAATTGATACTTTAACATGTACATTGAGGCGCCGGAAAGTATGGAAAGTATGGTTGGATTTCCGGATAGCCCTCAGATGCGCCATAGTTACTTGAGTCCCCGAGTTGAGCAACTTCCACACCTATCTATGAGAGAGCCGGACTTGACACTTACGATTGTGCATCTGTGCACAAAGGGCAGTATTAAAAATGGAATGGAGGAGTTGCTGCGCTTTCCTTTCCGTGCCGCCAGTGTACATTCATCAACTTCATCATGTTCAGGAGAAAACAAATATTTTGGTTGTTATTTCCAGAGACTCTGCTGTTAAAATCATGTTAAAGCTATTGGTCGGCATTGATGCTCGTTTCCTCTTTCCTGCTCTCCGTTGTGGTCCTGTCCCAGGGAATGCCCGGCCTCTCCAAAGGAATTCCCGTTACATGGTGGACTTGGCAGTTGTAGACATAATGGTCTGTGTGTTTAACGTTATGCTGGGAAACGTCTTCCTCTATCATTTTCCGCATTTCTTCCTTGCACAAACTTCCATTTGCCACCTGAGAGCCGTCAGGCAGAGAACCAGTGTGCAACTTTCTGTCTGGTCCATGGTATCATTCACAATTCACCGCTATATTACCATTTATTGCCAGAAATGGAAAACACAATTTGTACCGTAAGAAACACGGCAGTCATTCTAACGTCTGTGTGTGCGCTGAGCCTTTGGATCAATAGTCCAGCTGATTTCAGCTATGAACCCCAATGCACTGTGGGTGATGTCCAATGGGGCTGTGATACTGTAACACGAGATAACACTTCACCAGCATGGCAGACTTGCAGATGGTTGACTAAACTCATGGTACCACTGGTGCCGCTACCGCTGATGTTACTGTTGAATTCCCTCACCGCCCGACACATTTTACTGGTCAGCAGAGCTCTGAAGGCTTTGAAGCTCCGCGGGGTAAGTGAGGTCCATGATCCCGAGATGACAAACTGTAGGACGTCCATTATTTTGCACTTCGTCATCTCTGGGACCTTCATAGTGTTGTGGACACTGGTCATGGTCACATTGACCTATTTTTACCCACTCACCTCTGGTTTCGCGTTTGGCGCCCCAAAGTCACTGTATCTGGGCATTAGAATCACGAATCTTCTAATGTATTTTAACTGTTGTACAAACACTTGTTTTTATGCGTTTACACAGGGTAGATTTCGGGTTCAAGTGAAGAAACTGGTAAAATATCCATTTGTTGTCCTTGTTCAGTTTTTCAAACCAATTAGCGAATAAGAATGAATCAGGTGGCCCACTTCCTCAGTTCGTTTCATGTCTCGACTCTAGTTCTATCACTGAATCAACCCCAATATCGTTAAGCCCCGTAAAACAAAGTAAACCACACACAAAAACACACGCACACACAAACACACGCACACACACACGCACGCACGCACACACACACCCTATTCCAACACCAATATCTGCCAAATAAAAGCTACCCACAAATTGCAGGAATGCTACCTCGTATTCCGCCTCCCGAAGAATTCATCAGTAATGACCACATTTCCGTCAACATCCCCTCCCCATGTCCCCGTGTCCATAGCTTTCCCTCGGTCTATTTTGTTTTCTTAGAATTAAAAGATGAGATGGTTGAAGAGTAGGTTCACATCGGTCGACGCAACATCGTGGCCGAAGAACATGAACATACCGTTCTATGCTCTAAAATAGTTATGCTTTACATTAACAAACACGCTGGGCCACTCATAATTCCGGAATAAAAATTCCTTTCTGACCACCAATGCAAATTAACCACAGAAATTTACATGAAGAAAAGAGGATACAAGATCATCGCTATTCTCCGAAAGATGCCTGGTGGATTGCTCGCCAGTATAATTGTCCAAACAATGGAGCGAATTTTTCAATGACGAATAAATCAAAGATTGCACAAGTCAATCAAATGTTCCATTTCTAGTTCCGAGTTGTTGTCACATTTACAAAGATGATGTGATTGAGTTGTCATTCAACATACCAGTAGGGATCTCATACATCAGATTTATTGTCGGAGTACATGCATTACGGTTCTGGTTAGCGCATCGCCTTTACAGGGCTAGCGATCTGAACCGGACATGGGACTGAATTCCCATGGTCTGTAACGCGTCTTCACATTCTCCCCTAGTTTGCATGGCTTTAATCCGCTGGCTTCGTCTTCCTCCCACCTTTCAAAAACGTTCGGTAGCTGTCAGTTAATGCGGTATAAACCGAGTGGAACGGGTACGTGAACCGAAATGGTCAGTTACCGGTCGGTATGTCTAAAAATTATTTAATTAAAAATGTCAAGCCCGAGATTATATTTTTCTGCGGTGAGATAGAATTTCCACTTATTGATGGTGCAAAAACCTGTACATCGCCTGTATATGCAAATGAATAAAGAACTGTAAATATATAACGAATGTAAACAATCAGACTGCAATATTGAGAGAATTTAAAACTATCAATCGAATGCACAAATAAGAACATGGTCCAACAATGGATAAACAATGAAACATTGGAGAGATAAAAGGAGTGTGTGTGTGTGCGTGTGTGTGTGTGCGTGCGTGCGTGCGTGCGTGCGTGCGTGCGTGTGTGTGTGTGTGTGTGTGTGTGTGTGTGTGTGTGTAAGAGAGATGGGTACGGTCTTGGGAGAAATACACAAACGCAGCGATTTCTCCACAGATCTGTCGGCCACTTAACCAGGAGTCTTAGGAAAATTCACTTGGAGAGCAGCATCGAACATTATTGGTTCAAGAATTTGCAAATTGTTTCCTTATCCAATTAATAAAAAGGATGAATCATAAAAACACCATCCAGGTTTTACAAAATACGTCCAAATTAGAAGATATTTTCGCGGATTCTCTGCTAGAATGGCCGGATTATTGGACTTCAGGGAGATATAGCAACGTATCGTGTCTATTCAGCCCCTAAAGACTCAGTATTGCCTCCAGCTTCATATATTTACGGCTCTGCAACTATTCAAACATGCACAAAGTGAGATGATGTGATTGAACTGGTTTCACCCTTCCTTCAGATCCCTAGATACGGGTCTCCATCAATTACTGAGTGACAAGAAAATTAACATCCATCTATGGGAAATCCTCCTGTTACCTAGTGGTCGTAAAACGCCAGGAAGTGAAGGGTTTTTTTTTCCCCTAAGTGAAATCGGATGAAATTCAACACCTTTACCAGTTTACAATCTGTGTCAACAGATGAAATGAAAGAAAATCAGAATCGAAATCTTCTGGCAGTATGAATAAAATTAGAAACCGAGTCAAAGTTTCGCCAGCCAGTAAAACGAATGAGGGGAATAAATCGGGAGAATGCACAGCTGATTTGCCCGGAGGGGAGTGGAGAACGAGGAAACAGAGTTGAAGACGCGGGGGTGGGGGAGTTTTAATACGAACTGAATATTTTACACCAATGGTGATCGACAGAATACAGGACATCGGCATGAGGCAGTATCGTTTGAAAAGCAGGCCATGCTACCATCGGGGAAAGGGTACCGGAGCCTGACGACCAGCACGCAGTGGCACAAGGACAGCTTCTTCCCCCGCTGCCATCAGATTCCTGAATGATCAACGAACCTGCAACAATGATATCGATTATTATTTTATTTTTGTGTATTTTACAGCAATGTCATAAGATGGTCATAATATGTATGTTTGCACTAAGACGCTGCCGTAAAACAACCTATCGCACTGCTTATTCATTAGATCCTGATTCTGATCCTAAGGGGTGACTGAAATGAGCTCCCAGACGCGTTATTTAACGCTGAAACTATTGTAACTGAAGAAATATTTTGATGGATGCATGGTTAGAATGTGGTTTTGAGGGACATCGGCCGAACTTGGCCTTTTTGCTCAATCGAGTCTGTGGAGATGTTATGTAATTGAATTTCCCAGTGGAAAGAATGGCCTCTGAAAGTTATTCGAAAGGGAAACGATTGTTTTGAAAAAGGTGTTTTTCTTTCTTTTGTCCAGTTGCAAGAAAATTTTTAAATATCATCGAACTCATTGTTTGTTTGTTATCAGATGCGAGCTTTTTTAAGAGAAAAGTTTGGGAAGGAAACTAAACTTCCTAATTTAATTCGGGTTCAAATATTAATTACAGACATTTTAAATATAGGATTGATATCGGAAATGTATAGATTGTTACAAGAGAAGTTGAATAAACCTGATAAGTTTAAAATTAAAAATAAATGGGTGAAAAATTTACAAGTAGATATTTTAGAGGAAGATTGGTTAAAGATGTTAGGAAAATACAATCACTAAATTCTTTAATGTGAGGTATAGTTTGGTTAATTATAATTATCAACATCAAATATATTTGACGCTGGAAATATTGCAAATATATGGATTTAGGGATTCGGATTTATGTTTTCGATGTCAAAAGCAAAAGGGAATTTTATTACATTCTTTCTGGTTGTGTGACAAGGTGCAGAACTTCTGGTTAAAAGTGAGACAATTTTTGGAACATTTGTATGCTATACATTGTTACTTGATCTATTATTTTTATTGGGTTCTATGAAGGATTTAAGGGGTTTGAAATTGGATAAAATTCAAATTGCATTTATTTGTTTGCTTTGCGCATTGCGAGAAAATGTGTAGCGGTAACATGGTAGAACAATGATATTCAAAGATGGCATGATGAATTGAAATCATGTATGCATTTACAAAAATAACATATAACTTGCATAACAATTATTAAAATGTGAAAAGAGGATCTAAAATCGATGGATATTATTATATCTTAAATATTATGTTTTTAATTTCTTATGTAATATGAAGGTACTGAATATTTTTTGTAAAAGGCTCCATTATAATATTATGTCGCTGCAGGGTACTTATGGATTTTTTTGGGGGGATGGAGGGGATGGGATGAATGTATTACCAAATTATTAATTTATGGTTAAATACTTTATTAATATAACTCTGAAATAAGGCATATTTCTCTATAAATATATACATATATTTGTACATTCCTCATGTAAATGAAATTGATTCATTTTTTTCAATCTCCCAGTGGAAAATCAGACCTGTCCAGATGTAAAGAATTGTTTGACCTGAGGTTCGTGAAAATATGGAAGATCCAGTCATTGGGAAATGAAACCACCCACCTCGAGGCAAAGCTGCGATATCAGCGAGAGGTGAGACAAATTTCATTTGTTTACTGTACCGATGCTTGGATAATGGAGAACAAAACGAATGCCGTGATCTGACAAGAGGTTTTCGCCAGTCAAAACTGGACTGGAACCTGGCTTTTGGCAAAGATAAAGCGCACAGTATCGTTTTTCAGTTAACACCGGCTTGAACACGGACGGTTCGGTTTTGTCGACTACCTGTTCCACTGCTTTAGAGCAATTAGCCACCAAATGCAACCCCTTCAGCGTACCCTTAAATTTCTCATTCTTGAGTCTCACCAGAGCCCATTTCCTGCCAGTCGCTGATAACAGGCGATCGGGACCGGACCTGAGTTAGAATCCACTTGGTCCATTACGAGTCTTCACATTCTCCCATTGTCGGCAGGGCTTTTATCTGGGGACCCAGGTTTCCATTTTTCTGCTGGCGAGGTAGAATTTTCACTTATTGGTGGTGAACAAATTGTACAAAGCCTATACATGTAAAAAAATAAAGAACTGTAAATACATTCCGAGTGTAAACGATCAGACAACAATACATAGAGAATATCAAACTATCAATCGAATGCAAAAGTAACTACATAGTCCAAGAAGGAAAATATTGGAGAGATGCAAACAAGTATTGTGTGTGTGTGCGTGTGAATGTGTGTGTGTCTGTGTGTGTGAGAGCCTGTGTGTGTGCATGTATGTGTGTTTGTACATGTATATATGTGGGTAGGTGTGTGTGTGTGAGATAGAAAGGGAAAAGAGATGGGAAAGAGACAGGGAGGGCTAGAGAACAGGTAAAGAGAAAAAGGGAGAAAGACAGAGAGAGGAGGGGGCGGGTGGGAGGGATGGGCGGAAAAAAAGATTTCAGGAGCCATGGAGAACAGGCAACATAACATTATGATCTTCGGAATAACCCTAACCCTAATACTACGATCGGGGAAAGGGTACAGGGGCCTAAAGACGAGCCCTCAGCGGCACAAGGACAGATTCCTGAATGATCATTGAACCAAAGACACGACCTTATCTTTCGCGCTCTATTGTCGCCATTATTTTGTTATATTTTATATTAGTGTCATAAAATGGAAATAATGTGTTTGTTTTCGATCCGACGCTGCCGCAAAACACGGTATTTCATTACTTGTTTAAGACATTAAATCCTGATTCTGATACTGAGGGATGACAGAAATGAGCTCCCGGACGTGTTATTTGAGGCTGGCACTATACAAACATTGAAGAAACATTTAGCCTGATACATGGCTAGAATGTAGTTTCGAGGGACATCGACCAAACGCAGACAGGTGTGACCACTGTGGGTGGGGATATGTTTAACTTGGGTGGGCCAGTTGGGAGAAGCTTATCATTCTCCGACGTGTGAATCAGTATTATCTTCACGAGGAACTCAAGGGTTCAGTTAGTGAACCAAAAAAGAAAAACAAATTATCAACGTTGAAGCCAGGAATAACATTTCTTCGCAACTATTAGAAGGTAGATGCAAATCGAGCCAGAGGGAAGAACTTTACTGCTCCGTTGTATTGTTATACAATGGAAGTCTCCGAAGAAATTCACAAGTGATATCAAAATGAAAAAATGCTTCCACACGGATATTGCCAAACCGATTTTCACACAATATTTCACATCAACAGCCTAAGGGATTCCTGCAGATTTCTCCTCCAGCTGAACTGGTCATCCCATCTCCTTCTCAGTGAGTGCACGCTGTGGATATACCGACACCCAGCAGCCTACAGATCCACCATGAGTTGCAGGAACAGAACTTGGCCAATAGCATCATTGGGAGAATAACAATGGTGGAAGGTCGGGAATTGCGATTCCAATCAATGGGCCTTTCGTGACCATGGATGATGTCAGATCAAAGCCCCATCAGTCGAACGCCCCATCACATCGAATGCTGGTAGCTCCACTGTCAAAATCCCAACTTCACACATGGTTTCAAGACCACTGTCCCA
Source organism: Narcine bancroftii (assembly GCF_036971445.1). Classification (NCBI taxonomy): domain Eukaryota; kingdom Metazoa; phylum Chordata; class Chondrichthyes; order Torpediniformes; family Narcinidae; genus Narcine; species Narcine bancroftii. The sequence continues at coordinate 183,460,449 of NC_091470.1, forward strand.
TCCCTTTGAAGTAGAGTACGAATTATTACATGTTTTGTGTACGAATTATTCTATTTGAGTATATTTGAATGTAATGTGGCTCATAATCTTAAATGAAGTTTTGAAAAAAAGAGGTATGCACGTGCCCTTCCGAATTTCACCAGATTCCGGGAAAAGAGAGACGCGGCTGTGCTTTCTTGTCAATTGGATCGACGTGGTTGCAGCAAGACATGCCACTGCTGATATATACGCCTCGTATCAAAAAGGTGCCAATGATGTCCAACCACGGAAGGCTACAATCAACATTTTGGTCTGACTGACACTGAGCGAGCGGCTTTTGTATAGGCACCATCCCCTCTCACTTTGCAATTATCAGCGGTACAAACACACTTCCAAATTAAAGATGTTTCATTTGCACTTTCACCAACAGAGAAATCGTGTCACGATTCGGCAAGCCCCCTTCTCTTAAATGCATGGAACATAGACGGTCTCTTTGAGGAATTATTTAATTCATATCGAGAGATGACCCCAAATTTAGTTCTCCTCCGCTTTTATTCTGCATCCTATTTCCTTCTGATCGCTCACTATGTGACATGCTAAACAGTTCCAACACATCGGATTTGACACTTAATTTCCTTCAGGTTCACTAAACCGGGATTTGAATTGATCTGAACTTCCAGTGGCATGTAACATTCCCATTGATAACTTCTAACAAGATTTCAAACAGCCTTGTGAAAACACACAATATCTGAACATCCCCATCTCCAGCCAGCCATTCTCTATTCACACTCCTCCCATTGCGAAGAAGATTCAGGAGACGGAGATAATTTTGCCCATCTTTGGAAGATTAAACACCCAGATATGGTGAACTTTGGAATTACTTCCCGTCGAGGCAAATACTCAGTTCATTTGAAGGAGACCGAATAAGATTTTTGTGACATGTTAAACATTGATCAATGCACGTTTGAATTACTGTGGGCAATTTGTGTCAGTCAACTGCAAACAATACATCAAAGCAGATTGAAAACAGTGAGGAAAGGTTTATAATGAGTGTTGTCTGGACAAGAGGAGCCGTGTTCGAGGGAAACGAGAAACCTATTTCGACTTTTGTCCTCTAAACGCCAGAGAACAAGCGTTGAAGTTATATTTTGATTAATAAGCTGTATATCTCGAGTAAAGGTTAAACGTTCTATTTTATTTTACCTGAACCTGAATGCAACAGTATTTGAGATTATCATGAAAGGCAGCTGGAAAATTAGATTTGCATATCAAAAAGTGCATACGTCCATATCAGTAACATTACATGAAGCGATGAAGTTCGGCAGTCGCACTGACGTGTGACCAGTCCCCTCAGAGACGAGAATAAATCAAGGCAAATGGAGATGGATAAACGCGATTATCCAGTGACACGGTTCAAGCTCACGCGAGGCACCGATTTCGCACCTGAACCTTGTTTACTCCAATCCGTCGTGACAAATATTGGTGGCCGAGCTGACCCAGTTCATCAATTTAGAACGTCGTTTAAATCGAGTCTGTGGTTACGTAATTAAATCTCCCAGTGGAAACGGCTTTAAGACAAATAAGGCTTCACAGATAAACTCTTCGTCCTGGCACCTGGAATTTTCTGCAAATAAAATGTTCCCATCTTCAACCTGTGCTTCGAATGGACGTCACGGAAATTTTCTATCCAATTCTTGCGATCATCAGCATTCCTGGTAAGCTCTGCCATCTCTGGGGTTTGCTTGCTGATTGTCATATTTCGCACAACTATTCGTTCTTCATCGCGTGTATTCATCACTGCAGATCGATCCACGTTTCACTTAAATGGAATAAACTGTTGCCTATTTTATTGCCTCTGCCACCTCCTGGTACAGACATGAAATTGTTGCAAATAGGGCTTGTCCAGTCATTGGAAAATATAACATACGAGTTCAGTCAATGGTTCTTCAGCAGTGAGAGGTAAGAGAAATCTCAGTGATTTACAGCTCCGTGTCCGGGGTAAAAGAGAACATATCAGACGCCGCGATTGGGCCAGAGGTTTTCATTATTTACAGACAGAACTGGGACATAGAATCAGGCAAAGGGATTGGTCAGAGATTGCGATTTTCAGTTACTATCGATTGGTTCGCGTATGTTGGGGTAATGTCGACCAAATATCGAATATTGTCTATTCCCATTACACCCCTGGGCGTCTTTTGGACTCTTTCTCTACTCGATTGATATCCACGCCTGTGTACAAATGCTAAATTGCTTACAAATATGCTGACAATGCCACATTAACGTGTCGTATCGAAGTGGTTGATGTGTCCTCAAACAGGATGGTGATTGAAAACATAATTGAGTCGTGTATCAACAACAGCCTCTCACTCAATGTCGCCAAACCCCAAAAGCTGATAGTAGAGTATAGGAAGGGTAATCCAGGCGTGTACTATGATTTGGGGAGCAGAGGTGGCCAGTTTTCACAAATTTCATATAATGGGAATGACGAATTCAAACGACCCATTCTGGAAACAACCTACCTGTGTCTCGTGGGAAAATAAATATTTAAACGCCTCAACCTACACTGAGAGCTTGCTGATATTTGGTGGTAGAGTAGATATACCTCGGCCGATGTGAAGTGGAATTTGTTTGGAACGACTACTTGGGGGCTGGGAAATGGCATACAAATATTTAAAGGCTCAAAAGACTTTCAAAAGATAGCTTTACACTGTACACTACATCTCCCCATTATTGAGAAAATCCACATGGAACACTGTTTTCCTAGCGCAGCAGCTGTTATCAATGAACCAACCAGCCACATACCACTCAGTGCTCGATACTGCCGTCAGAAAAGAGGTACAGGTCTGACATTACTCGTCCTACCATGATCAAGAACAGTGGGTATCCCTCCCCCACCAGATTGCTAAACAGGCTCAATCTGAGATTCTTTAAAGGACTCCAACTTTGCATGTTATTGATGACAATATTTATCTTTTTCTGTATTTCCACATTCAGCTTGTTAAAATTTCTTTCATTGTTTACTTGTCTCTCCTTTGTTTCCAGATATTTTTCAACAATATTTTACACAAACGAACAATAGAAATTTTGACTTCCCCAAATGAAAACAAATAATCTCACGGTTTCATTTGATGCCATGTCTGTACTCAGATAATATACTTTAAACTATGTTTTTTTTTAAATTTTTCACACCATGAACCATATTAATCAAAATACACACAAACAGTTCCCTCTTGAAAATACACAGTGCACTTTCTCTCCATTTTCTTCCTCCTCTCCCTCACTCCACCTCCCACCCCTTCCAAACCCATTAAACGTTGAACATGTACAATACAATAAACCCATTGAAAAATGTCATCACACAATGAAAATCAACAAGAATATTGTGTCATCTATTTTTACACACTGGATCAAGTCATTTCATCTTCTTTTCATTCTATAATTTTAGGGGGTGGAGGTCCACGATAGGCCTTCTCTATTGTGTTGCATGTACGGTTCCCAAATTTGTACAAATAATGTTACTTTATTTTTTTTATTATATGTTATTTTTTCCCAAGGGAATACATTTATTCATTTCTATGTACCATTGCTGTATTCTCAGGCTCTCTTCTGATTTCCAAGTTGACATTATTGATTTTTTTTTTGTGACAGCTAAGGCTATCAAAATAAATATTTATTGCGCTTCATCCAGTTTGAGGCCTAACACTTTACTTCTTATATTACTTAGAAGATCTGTGGATATTTTGGTATGTTGCTTTTTTGTGATTTTATTTAATACCTGATTTATATCTTCCCAAACCTTTTTCTCTTTCTCACATGCCAAAATTGCATGTACTGTTGTTCCCATTTCCTTCTTACAGCCAAAATATCTATCTGATAATGTTGAGTCCCATTTATTTAACTTTTTGTGCGTGATATATAGCCTGTGTAACCAATTATATGGTATCATGCGTAACCTAGTATTTATTATATTTATTATAGTTCCAGAGCATAACTTTTCCCATATTTAATTTTCTTCTTTATGTTTAAATATTTTTCCCACTTTTGCTTGTGTTTATACCTTATTTCATCATTTTCTTTCTCTTGCAGCTTGATGTACATGTTTGTTATAAATATTTTTATTATCGTTGTTCCTGTAATCACATATTCAAAGCTGCTTCCTTCTGGTAATCTCAGTCGGCTTCCCAATATGTTCTTTCAGTAGGTTTCAGCTGGTGATATGCAATCATTGTACCATGAGTTATTCCATATTTGTACTTCACTTATTCAAATGATAATAAATAATTTCACAGAAAACAATATTCTATTCTTTTAATTACTTTTCTCTCCCATTCTCTAAAGTAAAGGTTGTGTATTATGAAAGGGATTAGCTGATTTTGCGTTAATAATAATTTTGGTAGTTGGTAAATTGTTTTTGTTTTCCTTTCTACGTGAATTTTCTTCCATATGTTGAGTAAATGGTGTAGTACTGGTGAACTTCTATATTGCACCAGTTTTTCATCCCAATTATAAAGTATATGTTCTGGAACCCTCTCCCTAATTTTATCTAGCTCTATCTTGGACAAATTTGTTTTTTTTCCTTTGTTTGATTATAAATCTGATAGATAACTTAATTGTGCTGCTCTATAATAATTTTTAAAATTTGGTGTTTGCAAACCACCTTGTTTGTACCATTCTGTTAATTTATCAAGGGGTATCTTCGGTTCCCCCCCCCCCCCCCCGCTCCATAAGAATTTCCTTATTATTCTATTTAGTTCATTGATGAATTTCTCTGATAAAGGAATTGGTAATGATTGAAATAGGTATTGTATCCTTGGGAAGGTATTCATGTTAACACAATTTACTCTCCCTATCAGTGTCCGTGGCAATTCCTTCCAATGTTCTATGTCATACTGTAATTTCTTCATTAATGACATAATTTAATTTGTATAGGTGGCCTAAATTATTATCTAATCTAATACATAGGTATTGAATTGCTTGTGTTAGCCATTTAAATGGTGATTCTCTTTTAAACTGTGTAATCCACATTATTCATTGGCATTGCTTCACTTTTATTTGCGTTGATCTTGTACCCAGATATTTTTGAATATTCCATCAATTTCTTATGTAGTTCTTTTATCGATATTTATCGTTCTGTTAAGTATACTATGATGTCATCTGCAAATAAATTGATTTTATATTCATTCTCCTCTAATGTTATCCCTTTTATTTTATCTTCTGTTCTTACCAGTTCTGCCAATGGTTGTATTGCTAAAGCTAACAGTGAGGTAGATAGTGGACATTACTGCCCAGTTGACCTACATAATTTAAATTGGTTCAATGTATATATCCATTTACTGTCACCTTCGCCAATGGTCCCTTATATAATGCTTTAATCCAATTAATGTATATTTATGGTGGGTTGAACCTCTGTAATACTTTGAAAAAATAATTCCATTCTACCCTATCAAAGGTTTTCTCTGTGTCTCAAGCAACTGCCACTGTTGGTATCTTATTTCCTTGTACTGCATGAATTAAGTTAATGAATTTGCAGACATTGTCCGTTGTTCGTCTTTGCTTAATTAATCCAGTTTGATCTTGTTTTACTATTTTTGGTACAGTTGACCAATCTATTTGCTAATAGTTTTGCTATTATCTTATAATCTGAATTAAGTAGAGATATTGGTCTATATGATGCTGGTGTTAGTGGATCCTTCCCCGTCTTTCGTAATACTGTAATTATTGATGTTTTACATGAATCTGGCAAGTTTTGTGTTTCTTATATCTGGTTCATTCCTTCCAGGAGAGGAGGAAATAATAACTTTTTAAATGTGTTATAGTATTCTATTGGGAGTCCATCCTCTCCAGGCGTTTTATTGTTCGGTAGCTTTTATAATATATCCTGTAGTTCTTCTATTTCAAATGGATTTATCAATTTGTTTTGATCCTCTTCTTACAATTTGGGTCGTTCAATTTTAGGTAAAAACTCGTCCATTTTGTCTTCTTTCCCTTCGTTCTCAGTTCGGTATAATTGTTCATAGAATTCCTTGAAGTTTTCAATGATCTCTGTTGGGTAACATGTAATTTGTTTGTCATTTTCCCTTGGTGCCAATACAGTTCTTTTAGCTTGTTCTGTTTTAAGTTGCCAGGATAATATTTTTTTTGTTTGTTTTTTTGTCCGCCAATTCTCTTCTTTTTGGTCTATCTTCCCTTGTTTCTAGTTATTTTTCTGTACTTACTCTTTCCCTTTCAAACTCTTTTCTTTCCCGATTGTAGTCATTTTTCATCTTAGTTACATAACTTATTATCTGCCCTCTCAAGAAGGCTTTCATTGCATCCCATAATATAAATTTGTCTTTCACTGATTCCGTATTTATTTCAAACTAAATTTTAATTTGACGTTCAATAATTTCTCAAAATTCCTTTCTTTTAAGTAACATGGAGTTTAATCTCCATCTATATGTCATAGTGGGATATCCTACAGTTCTGTTGCTAATAACAGGAGTGAATGGTCAGATAACAATCTATCTATATATTCCGTTTTCCTAACTCTCCCTTTTATATGTGCTGAAAACAGGAACAGATCAATCCTTGCATATGTTTTATATCTACGAATAATAAGAGTATTCCTTCTCCTTTGGGTGTTGCCTCCTCCATATATCCAAACGTGGCATTCCTTGTATTGACTTAAACATTCATTTGGCTACTTTGTTCTTTTTGCTAGTCTTTATTCCAGTTTTATCCACCTTTGGGTCCAAATTAATGTTAAATTCCCCTCCTATCAATATATTCACCTGCGTATCTTCAAAAAATATATCTTGCTAAACATTTGATCTTCTTCATTAGGTGCATATATATTGACAAAATTCCATAATTCTGAATATATCTGATACTTCATCATTACATATCTTGGAGTTGGATCAATTATTTCCTCCTCTATTTTGATTAGTACATTTTTGTTCATAAATATAGCTACACCTCTGGATTTTGAATTATATGATGCTGCTGTTACGTGCCCTATCCAGTCTCTCCTTAATTTATTATGTTCCACTTCAGTTTGATGCACGAATGCTTTATCTATTTTTTTCAGTAAATTTAATAGACTCTTCCTTTTGATTTTGTTATGCATTCCATTAATATTTATAGTGATATAGTTCAACATGGCCATTTCATACTCTGTTTACACCTCATTTCCACTTCTTCACCACCGCCTTCCCCCTTTTCCCAATTTTCATCTCTCAGTTCTCCTATATTTTAACTCAATGTATGACAACACTTTCAAACATAAAATACCTCAACCTCTCCTACATATAAAATTCCCTTAACCCCAAGTGTCCCCCCCTCTCTGAGTCGCCCCTTGTCCCTTGCTGGGCAACCACAACTGCCCTCTCCATTTACATTGTGAACCTGTTTGCAAGTGTCAACTGATTTCGCAGTGACTGTTATTCTCTCCCAGCCAACCCTCTCCAGAAAATACTTTTATCTTCACATTAAAACAAAGCTCACCCTCTTTCCTTCTCTTCTTCCTCCTCCATTTTTTCACCCTCTCCCTTACTTCCCTTTTCTTTCCCTTCTTTAGTTCTTACTTATACATTTTTTAAAAATATTTATATGTAATTTGTCACCGTTCTTCGTTCTTGTTACATTGCTTCATCTCACTTTCTCTCCTGCAGACGTTCTGAAAATTCTGGTGCTTCCTCCGGATCTGAGAACAGTCTGTTTTGCTGCGCCAGATAAATATTTTAAGCAGCGCTGGATATCTTAACATTAATTTTTAGCCTTTTTTTCAATAGGATCGAATTTGCTGTGTTAAACTCCTTCCTCTTCTTTTGCAGTTCAAAACTTATGTCTGTATAAAAAAAATATTTTACGACCCTTGTATTTCAATGGTTTTTTGTCTTCTCTAATTTTATTCCATGCCTTCTCCAATATATTTTTTCTTGTCGTTTGTCTCAGAATTTTAAATAAACTGATTTTGGTTTTTGTTCTGACTGTGGTTTCAGGGCTAATGTTCTGAGCACCCTTTCTATTTCCATTCTTTCCTGTATTCTGGCATTCCCAGGACTTTTCGGTCACTTCTTTTTCAAATTCTTTAATATTTTTGTCTTCTTCATCTTCCTTTAGGCCCACTATCTTTATATTGTTTCGCCTACTATAGTTTTCCATTATGTCTATCTTCTGAGCTAACTACACTTGTGACTTTAACTTTTCTGTCCGTTTCTTCCAATTTTCTTCTTAAATCATTCACATCCATTTCCACAGCCATTTCTCGTTCTTCCACATTTTCTAATCTTTTTTTAATATTTCCGTTATGACCAACTCTATTCTACTCACTTTTACTTCTGTTCGTTTCATTTTTCGTTTCATTTCACAACAATCTAGTGTCAACAATTCTTTAATGCTTTAATTTGTTCTTGATCTTATTTCATCTATGTACTGTCCATCTATTTTACCATCTATTCCTTTGTGCAGAGCTTGGTCTTCTTCTTCTGTGTCTGCTCTTGGGTTTGTTTCTTCTGCTTCTCTTCTTTGTATCTGTGTCTCTTCTGACTTTCTTGTTGAGCTGCTTGTCTCAGTTTGTTGGGTGCTTTTTTCATGGCTTCTTGTTGTTGGTCCTCTTCCTCTGGGCTAGTTATCTGTTGGGCTTCCTGTTGCTGTTTTTCTTTCTTATCGCTCCCTTTCCCGATGCATTTCTGTTCTTCCAGCTGAGAGCCCTGATGTCAGGCATCTCTTAGCTGGTCACGCAGTGTACGTTCACTCTGCAGCTGGGCCCCCCTACCGTTGGTGTTTTCCTTTTCCTTCTTATGCGCATTGTGCACTTCTGTTTGGCTCATTGAGCCCTTTTTGCAGTTCCGTGGTCAGAGGGGTTGCAACCCTGTGGGGTTTACACTAACCTCAGGGAGCGGGCTCCTCTGTCCACTGCGGGTCTATGCCTCCTCATGCATGTAAGGACTTCTCCTTTCTTTTCCTTCTGGCGTCTTTCTTTCCTTTCTCGCTTTGTTTTGGTTTTTCCTTCTTAGGTGCCATTTTCTTTCTTTTCTCCAAACCTTTATACTTTATTTGTTGTGTTTTGTGTTTCTTGCGCTTATTTCTTCTTTCCTGGAGGGGGTTGGTATTCTCCTACCGGCCACTACTCCATGACGTGTCCCTTAAATACATTGAAAATTCAAGGAGACGTCACTCACCAGCTGCTTTCCTGGAAATGGTTTATGGATGCAGCCACCTTTCAGTTTGGATGGTCCACGGGTTCATAGTATCGAATGGTGAATATGCAGTCGATCGATCCCCTTTTTCCTTCATGCATCCTACTCTATCTATTAAAGAGCTAACGTAGAACAGTACAAAAACTTCATGATGTTGTGCTGATCCGTGAAACCTCATCAACAATAACCAGGTTTCTCCAGATCACACTCAAGAAAATCTACTTTTCTAACACTTACCGAAGTGTGTTTTAATTGTCGTTGCCTTATACGCCTGTAATGGAGGATTCTAACCTGTTTTTTTTAAAACTTGCAGCTCTGGATTCTGAAGGCTGAGAACCTGCTTGTGTTTTAGAATCAGCAGACATACGCTAAATTCCACCAAGGGGACAGAGATGCTGTTATCTGACAAAAGGACATCTGTGTACCAAGAATATTTCATCTTCCTGCTTGTTTTGGTCACAGACTGTCAGAGGCCTAGCCTCAATGCAAAATAAACCATTGTATTCAAAGTGATAAGCTGCAAATTATGTTATTCGTTAATAGCCTAGCATGCTAGCTTGCTTGCTTATTTTTCTTGCTGTGCTGGGAATAGGTGCTTTGGTAAGCAGTTTTGGGGTAATATAAGCCATGGTCCCGCTGCTGAAGTTTGAGACTCTTCGAAAGGTGGCAACATCTCTCAGCAAGGAGAAGAAGAACTTCTGGAGTCCAGCCAACGTCCCGGTCAGGGGACGTGGAGGAGTTGCTACCGGCACCCTGACAACCAACAACAAGTGTGCAGTCATTGCCTCGCTTCGGCAGTTGGGACCAGTCCAAGCGTTGATAAGTATAGTTGGGAAGGGCTTCCATATTGTAGTGTGAAATCAGCTTTTGAATTTGTAATAAACATTTGTATAAGCTGAACTGTTCTCGGTGTGTGTGTCTATTTTCTTTCAGTAGCTCAAACACTGTGAGCAATCTGAAACAAACAAAATGGGAGGTATAAGTTTACCCAAGACAATTGGCGCTGCGAGCAGGATTGGTTTCAAGATGTTTCGCTGAGAGAAAGAGGTTAGCCCTGAGCAGTTCTTGATTCCAGGATGGACTTCCAAAGGCGATGTGTTTGGCATTTTGGCCAATGCCCTGTCTTTGTTGAGACCACCCATTAGTTGGAATGAGAAGTTAGATTCATCAAGTGCACCTCTGGGAGAGCGGGTTGCCACTCTCCTTCGAGAAATTAAATTTCCTGATAAAAAGGGGAGGCTGACAGATGGTTTTTGGTTGCTGGCCACAGCCTTACGCCACTCCGTTCAGCGTGAAGCAGAATCAGTTCAAAGAGAAGTAGAATATCAGTGCAAGAGAAAGCAACTAGAGGAGGAGCTAGAAGCCATGCGACAATGCTGTTCCATGATGAGTGAGATTGTTCGCACCAGTCAGGACAGAGCCAAAGAATGGGAAGATAAGCATGTCCAAACAATCTGCCGTAATATTAAATTCCGGCAGCAGCTCTGTGCAGATAAGGAAAGGCAAGGAGTAGAACCCGATCCATATTGTATTCGTGCCATGATAAGGAATGGTGACAATCCTGATGTAATTGAGGATTGGGATGGGAATATCTGGAATGATGACAATGGTAATAATGCAGATACACCTCAGCATGTGTCTAACATACTACCCTCTCCACCTGCTGTTCATGCCCGCCCTATAAGGCAGCAGACTTCCCAAACAGACGGAAGGGGGGATGATTTAAGGGTAGAGATTGAAGGGATAGATACCCAGATCTCCCAAGCGGACCCAGGGGAAAATACCTGAACCCCTGCTTATGCTCTATGGCCTACCCCCTCTGCGGGATGGCCTAGGCCTCGTCCCGTCCACTGGGCAAAGGACCCTGTGGGCCAAAGTGGGAGCAGAGGTCAAGATCAGTCAATGATACGTGACTTCTCTATAAAAGAGCTGGCTGCCATTGGAGATCGATTTAGGCAAAAGGCAGGAGAAACACTGGCAATTGGCTCCTGTGTGTCTGGGAACAAGGAGGGGGTAACGTATTTTTAACTCCTGAGGAATATTTGGAATTAGGAACCTTGTCTACTGACATCAGGGTCACTGCTGAGCTGCGGAGTAGAGGGGGAGAGATGGATTACTTACTTAATACTCTAGGGGATGCCCTGCTACGAGTATTCCCATCACCAGTAGATTGGGATTTACATTTGCAGAACAATTGGAGAACCCCAGAGGAGGGCATAGCAGTAATTCGTCAACAGACCCTGGCCTCTGCCTTGTATGCAGGGCGTTGAGGCTATGGGTACATGGGGGGAGCCCTGATGAAGAGATATTCATGGCCGGAATGCATACCGGTTTTGTTTGTTCTGCCCAATCCACTACACGCGGGTTGGTTCTGTTGTAACTAGTCCATTAATTGGACACCCTGTGTCTGAGGCGGTGCATGCCTTATCTGGGCTTTGAGAATTAGAATTGGGAGGTAAAATCCACTCACGTACAGCCCAGGTTACATCAGACAAACAGGATGATAAGAGAGGGGCTGCTGCTAATAACGGACCGACAAGAAAGGACCTTTTTCTAACCTTGTTAAAGTTAGGCGTACTTAAAAGTGATATTGATGGGAAACCTACTGCAGTCCTTTATGCTCTTTATAGGAGAAAAGCAGGGGAACATCATCCCCAGCTGCTGAGTCCTCCTGGCCCAGCTGTGCCCTCTGTTCCCCCTGCTGCTTCTATCGAGCAGGCTTCTCCTACTCCAGTTACACGTGATGAGGTACAACAAATGGTTAACAAGGCTCTTATAGATAATAGTGACATGTGGGCCTGGAAGCGCCCGAACCCTACTAAAGTATGAAGGTGTGGGCAGGACTCCCGTGTCTACTCCATTGAGATACGGTGGATACACGGGGACCCACGGCCCTACATACCGTTAATAATCCATTGGGGTGGGGGTAATGACCGCCAATATTTGGCCTTGGTCGATACCGGTGCGGAGCACTCAGTGATTCTGGGTAACCCCAACTTCTGGACTGGACCAACCTTTCGAATAGAGGGGTTGGGAGGAGCTGTTACCCTGGCAAAGGAAATAAAAGTCCATGCCACAGTGGGTGATAGCCCTTCCCCTATCTGGTTACGTGCCCTGGTGGCTGCTACTGACGAGTGTATCCTGGGTATTAATATGTTGGCCGGTACGGCCCTTAATACTAGCCAAGGGGGATTTGCATTTGGAATTCGGACTATTACAAAAAAACTAGTAGTGGGTCAGGCTAAGTGGGATCCTGTGATGGTGCCACCCCCATGAAACCAGTGTGCATTCCACAATATCGCCTCCTTGGAGGGCAAAAACAGATTAGTGCCACCATTGATGCTTTGCACGTAGAAAGATTAGTGAGCTCCGCAACATCGCCCTTTAATAGCCCTGTTTGGCTGGTCCAGAAGTCGGACGGCTCCTGGAGAATTACAGTTGACTATCGCTTTTTGAACAAACATGCCCCATCACTTGCTTCAGCAGTTCCGGACATTGTTACCCTTATTGAAAACATTGCTACTGGGAACTCAGGAGCGTGGTACGCTGTCATTCATCTCGCTAATGCCTTCTTCAGTATTCTTATAACTCAGAACTCACAGGATCAGTTCGCCTTTACCTGGAAGGGGCGCCAGTATACCTTCACTCGCCTCCTTCAGGGTTATGTATACTCTCCCACTATTTGCCACAGCCTAATTGCCTGTAACCTGGAGACGGTGCCAGTATCGCCTTCCCTCTCGATTCACCATTATATTGTATATGTGATGATCCAAGGGGCGACAGAAGAGATGGTACAGGAAGGTTTGGAGAGTGTCCAAGATACCCTGATGCAAAGAGGGTGAGCCATTAACCCTGCCAAGGTGCAGGGCCCGTCCCAGACAGTTATTTTTCTTGGAATTCAGTGGCATGCTGGAGAACAAGTGGTTCCCGATAAAGTTCGCAATAAAAATCGCAGACTTAGCCACTCCTACTAACAAACAAGAGACCCGGCATTTCCTGGGGTTATTGGGATATTGGCGACGCCATATTCCACACTTGGCAATGCTTTTACGTCCTCTGTTTAAGGTTACCCGGAAAAAAACAGACTTTGTATGGGATGACGATCAGGAAAGGGCATTCTAGTCCGCCAAGCAGGCTATTCTTCAGGCCCTGCCCATTACTCACCGCATCCCAGATACCCCCTAAGAACTACAGGTCTCCGTTACTGATGCTGTGGCCTGCTGGAGCCTCTGGCAGAAACAAGAGGGTCGCCGAGTCCCGCTGGGATTCTGGTCACGTACCATGCCTGAGGCTGCCACTTGTTATTCTGCTTTTGAACAACAGTTACTAGCCTGTTACTGGGCCCTGCTGGAGACTGAAAGAATGACAGGTGATGCAGATGTTCAATTGAGACCTGCACTTCCAATAATGAATTGGGTTCTGGCTAAATGATGCTAATCTAAAGATTGGGCGGGCGCAGCAGTCTTCTCTTGATAAATGGAAGTGGTATATTCAGAGTCGTGCAACCAGAGGGCCTGAAGGGGTGGGCCACATACACGAACAGGTAGCTGATCTTCCGTCTCATCATGAGGACGTTGAACCTGACTTGCCCCCTCCTTTACCCCCTTCACCATTTCAGTGGGGTAAACCATATGATTTGCTCACTCCAGCAGAACAAGAGGATGCCTTGTTTACTGATGGTAGCAGCCGGTAGGTGCAAGGAAATCAAAAATGGAAGGCAGTGGCTTACCATCCCAAGTCAGGAACTCACTTATCAGAGGAGGGGTATGGTGGTTCCAGTCAGTATGCTGAGTTGAAGGCAGTCACTTTACCACTAGATCCCCATGATCACCCTCTTCGCCTGTTTACTGATTCCTGTGCTGTGGCTAATGGACTTGTATTATGGATGCCTGATTAGCAAAGGAATGACTGGATGATACATGACCGCCCAGTGTGGGGCAAAGAGCTGTGGCAGCTGTTGTGGGATGCTTCCCACCACCGTGAGATAACTGTGTATCATGTTGATGCCCATACTAATGTGGTGACTAACATGGCACAACATAATGCAGTAGAAGATCAGCTTGCCACTATCAGCCGTGCTGATACTATCCCCCTGGCTCGATGGGCACATGAACAGAGTGGTCATTTGGGGAGAAAGGATCAGCTATGTAGGCCCGAACACATGCTTTACCCGTCCATCAGGATAATGTCCCCATGGTCGTGCGTATATGCCGAGAATGTCACCTTGTGAAGTCCCATGTCGTTCCTCTTGGTCTCCATGGCCGAACAAAACGGGGTCTTCGCCCAGCTGCGGTTTGGCAAATTGATTACATACGCCCTATGCCAGACTGTATGGGTAAACGTTACATCCTAGTAATGGTTGACATCTTTTCGGGCCTGGTTTTTGCTTTTCCCACCAAGACGGCTGACCAAGCTAGTACTATCCAAGGACTAAATCATTTGATTTCTCGTTATGATGTTCCAGAGGAGATTCAGTCTGATAATGGCTCGCACTTCTCCGGGAAGGCAATCTGTGATTGGGCAAATGACAAAGGTATCTTATGGGTTCACCATATTCCTTATTACCCGCAGGCTGCTGGGTTAGTTGAACGAATGAATAGCTTACTGAAGGAACAAATTCGTTTGTTAACACCACTGGGAACCCTGAAGGGGTGGTGTCATGTGCTGCAGCATGCAGTCGACAATTTAAATCATCGCCCTTTAAAAGGAGGTACACCTTTCCACTGACTTCTTCATGCTTCTGAACTACAGCCTATTCCAGAGGAAAACAATCATTGCCCCCCACTCCCGAACTAGAGAATGCTGGACAAAAGGTATGGGTGGCACCACCAGGTAGTGACCCTCCTGTAAAGGGGGAAATAGTGACACCGGCCCAGGGTAACACTCAGTGGGTAGCTATTGAGGGACATGATGATTTAGTCTGTTTAAACACTGAATGCTTACGGCATCGTGAATGACATTTGTCAGGCTTCTTTGTTCCAGGTCCTCCATTTTACGCTCCTGGTGATCTGGCTTAACAGCTGCTTTGGTGCCAACAATTGGATTTGTAATGACGAGGATGTTTTGATTGAGTTGCCCGTGGGAGACATGGTCCGATGCATTACATCAAGGAAGTCCTCGGTCACCTGCCTCAAGTGCAGCTTATATAAATATTTTATTGTTCAGCATGTTTCAAAATCTATTCGTGAGCTCCAGTGTCTGTGTATTGTGGCCAACAAGGATAATGTGAGCCTTGGTTGGAATCCTTTTTCATGGTTAGCTGGTACATCTGGGGGGTTGGGCCACAATATTCTCCGTTGGTTGCTCGCATTATTGTTTGTTTTTGTGATTATTGTAGTTTTAATTTCTCTTTTACTCTCTTTTTGTACTCTTATGCTTGTCAAGTCTCGTGTCTGACTGCCTGTGACCAAAGGGTGGAATGTAATGGAAGATTCTACCCTGTTCTTTTAAACTTGCAGCTCTGGGTTTTGGAAGGCTGAGAACCTGCTTCTGTTTTAGAATCAGCAGACATAAGCTAAATTCCACCAAGGGGCCAGAGATGCTGTTATCTGACGAAAGGACCTCTGTGTACCAAGAACATTTAATCCTCCTGCTTGTTTTGGTCACAGACTGTCAGAGGCCTAGTCTTGATCCAAAATAAACCATTGTATTCAAAGTGATAAGCTGCAAATTATGTTATTCGTTAATAGCCTAGCATGCTAGCTTGCTTGCTTATCTTTCTTGCTGTGCTAGGAATAGGTGCTTGAGTAAGCTGTTTTGGCGTAGTATAAGTCATGGTCCTGCTGCTGAAGTTTGAGACTCTCCGAGAGGTGGCAACATCTCTCAGCAAGAAGAAGAACTTCTGGAGTCCAGCCAACGTCCAGGTCAGGGGAGGTGGAGAAGTTGCTACCGGCACCCTGACAACCAACTACAAGTGTGCAGTTGTTGCCTCGCTTCGGCAGTTGGGACCAGTCCAAGCGTCGATAAGTATAGTTGGGAAGGGCTTGCATATTGTAGTGTGAAATCAGCTTTTGAATTTGTGATAAACATTTGTATAAACTGAACTGCTCTCGGTGTGTGTGTCTATTTTCTTTCGGTAGCTCAAACACTGTGACCAATCTGAAATGAACAAAATGAGAGGTATAGGTTTACCCAAGACACCGCCTCTACCAGAAAACCATGCAATAAATTCTGCACGCCCAACATTTTGAAATACCATGAAAACGTATCTCCGACATCTCCCCCTAAATTTCCTTCAACACATTTGATTCAGCTGTCATCTTATACTTGCTGTCATCTTATACTTGCTATCGTAGCTCCAAGGTACAGCTTTTGGCTGTCCACGCCATCATCCTGAATATCCCTGTGAAGTCACATCTTACCTTTTGTCGGTCAGTGAAAGCCCGGGCACTGTCAACCTTCCTTCACATGACAAGTTCTCCAATCCAGGCATCGCATTATCCCCCACTCAAGAGCATCGTCTTCCTTCCATAAGGAGGCGACCAGAACTGAAAGCAAAGAGTTAAACTGTTTATAATCACGTGTGCGGTGAAAAGTGGAAAGGGGTATTGTTTTTCGTGCTATCCAGACAAAATAGCCCATAACATATACGGCGGGCAGTGCAGAGATAACATTTAGTGCAGGCGAGACTGGAATAATAAAAGCATCGCATATCCTGCTAAATATAATGATGCTGTTAAGCAGTGCAAGGGATTACATTTTGCTTACAAGGCGTCGATTCACAAGCCTGACAGCAGGAATATTAGTGCCCTTGAACCTGGCAAGATTTCTTTCGCAACCTCGTACTTCTGTTTGACGGGAGGGAGAAGTAGAACATATTATGCAGTGGAATGGATATTCTAACATGTACACTGATTATCTATCCAAGAGGCGGTGGGAGGTATTTCCGGTACCGATCGTCGGGATGTTGGCTCATGGGACAGTCCTGAGTTGCGTTTGTTACTCATCGAAGACTGTTGAGACAGGGGCCGGAGCATTTTACAATCTATCAGTGATTAACGCGCACAAGGTGCTGCATTTGCACACAAGAGTCACGTTCAATGGGGCCATGCATATTAACCTCAGCATCTGAGGCAGTGGAGGCGTTGCTGCGCTTTCCGTTCCGTACCGTCAGTGTAATATCAGCAATTGCATCACTTACAGCTGCATACTAATGGCCCGCTTAGATTACTCCTTGTGTTTCTATTGTTAAAATCACGTTAAACCTGTTGGCCTGTATTCTGGTAGTTGAATTGTTTTGCATTCTGTTTCAGCTAACCTGCTCTCCGTTGTCGTCCTGTCCCGGAGAAATCCCCGACCTCTCCAAAGGACTGATTCCTTATATGATAACCATGGCAGTTGCAGACATAATGGTCTGTGTGTTTAACGTGACGTTGGGAAACGTCTTCCTCTCTCATTTTCCGCGTTCCTTCCTGGCCCACACCTCCACTTGCCGCCTGGGAGCCGTCATACAGAGAGGCAGTGTGCAATAATCCGTCTCGTCCACGGTATCATTCACCATCGACCGCTGCATTGATATTTGCTGCCAGAAATTGAAAACCAAATATTGCACCTAAGGGATCGCCGCGGTAATTATATCAACCGTGTGTGTTCAGCTTTTTGTTACACATCCCAACTTATTTCCAGTATGAACCCCAGTCATTTGTGAATTGTGTCCAATGGGACTGCAGTACCATAACGCAATATTATTCTTCACCAGCATGGCAGGCTTACAGATGGTTGTCCAACAGCTTCGTGGCATACGTTCCACTGCCGCTAGTGTAACTGCTGAATTCTCTCACAGCCCGACATATTTTGCTGGCCAGCAAAGCTCGGATGTCTTTGAAGCGCCGTGGGGACGGTGAGGTCCGTGATCCCGAGATGATAAGAGGAAGGACGTCCATTATTTTGCTCTTCACCATCTCTGGGCGCTTCATCGCCTTGTGAGCCCCCGCTATGATCATTGGTATTTTTTTCTCAATTCAACACAGAGTTCGCGTTTGACGTCGAGAAGTTTCTTTATCTGGCCATTAGAATCTCGGTTCTGCTGATGTATTTAAGTTCCTGTGCAAATATTTGGATTTATGCTTTGAGCCAGAGGAGATTCCGTGAGGAATTGACGAAGGTGTTAAAATATCCACGTATGTCCTTGTTCGGTTTTTTAAACGGATGAAGTAGCCGCAATAAATCAGAGTTCATGGAAATGTTCCTCACTTCGTTTCCAATTTCGGCTCTTGACGATTCTGTCTTTTCATTGAGTTTCTTCTTACTTTATATTCTTAAGATTTGCAAATGTTTTGGTCCTTATGGCACGAGAATATCTTGAAGTTAAAGAGACGCTGTCAAATGCTATAGGAGGAGGGGGCGAGGATTCATTTATTGTTGCTATCTCTCATTTCAGGACAATTGTTTATTAATATTGTCTGGTTATATTAATGGAGATATAAGGGAGGGGACGAGAGAAAATTGGACGCGATGCTGAAGCTTGTACATAATTGGAAAATGTTCCACATTTTTATTATTATAGATTTTTGGAAAAATAATAAAATATTTATTTAAAACAAATTGAATGAAAGACAAAGGCAAAATGCTAAAATAAATCATCACGTCTGACAGAAACAATACCAAGAGAACTCGCTAAATGTTTCGTAAACAAGCAAAACACATGAGAGGATTGGATCTGTGAATGCACCGCGTAGTTTGCCTAGACTAGGGGCTTGGAGGACCAGAGGACACAGTGAGGGGGAAGGAGAGATTTAATACGAACTATGTGGGGGTATTGTGACGGAGTATATAAAAATATTTTGGGAGATAAATTGGGAAAGGTTAGAGTCGGTTACATACAAACACTTTAAAACAAATCTTATTTGTAATCCTGGAGACTCTACAGAAACTTTGCATAATGCCTATGGAGCCTTCACAAGTAGGGGTTAATAGTACTGATGTCGTAGAATAAATGGACTATTGTATTTTTGATAAACTTTATTCATAAATATATAAAATACACAATTTAAAACACAAAAGGAAAACTAAATCCCCCTAAAAAAGAGGAAAACCCCTATATTCCCCCTCCTCTAACTCCTCTAATAAAAACCCTCTAACGAGGGAACAAAACATATCTCAGTTACTCATTCATTGCTGAGGAATATGCCAACGTTTACAATTTAATAAGAAACACACAAAACACCACAAATAGTAACTATTGTACCTTCAAACACATACATCTCAAATATGGAGACCACGTCTTCATATGAAAAGAATAATTATTACATAAATTATATGTTATCTTTTCCACACACAAGCTTTCAATTCATGATGCAAACGATTCATATTCAAATCCATATCCTTCTTCCATGTAATCACAATACATTTCCTTGCCACCGTTAAAGTTAAATGAGCAAATTCACGTTGAAATGTATCCATTTTTAAATCTCTTGTGAAAGTTATAATATTCGCCATTTAAAAAAAAACATTGGATTCAATATTTAAAGAATCTCAAATAAATCCTCCAAAATCACTTTAATTTGTAACCAAAAAATATTTAACCTTATCACACAATCAGACAGAAAGGAAAAAGTTCCAATGTGAGTCCCACAACGAAAACATAAATCCGAATTATTAAATCCATATATTTTATCTTTTCTAGAGTTAAATATAACTGATATAAAATTAACAATTCACCAAACTATATCACACTATTTAGTCACACTATCTTCACGCATACTAATCCATTCATCTTGCATTAATTCGAAAGATAAAACTTTTTACCATTTATTCCTTGATTTATCTAAATCCGATTTAAACATTTTGTTTTGAAACAAAAAATACATTTCTGAAATAAATCCCTTCTTTGCCCCATTTACAATTAAATTTTGAATTTTAGTTCTCGCCAAAAATGTTCCATTACCAAAGCACGTACTTGATAATATGCAAACAAATAATTTAATGGCACCTCCAATGTTTCCCGAAATCTATCACTTCTTCCAAAAAATCTGCTAACACTTTTATACCATTCAGTTGTGTCTTGAGTAAACTTGTACCTCTCGCTTTGTTCGTTTTAGATTGGTCATAGTGTTTGAACTACCGAAAGAAAATAGACACACACACCGAGAGCAGTTCTGATTATACAAATATTTATTACAAATTCAAAAGCTGATTTCACACTACAATATGCAAGCCCTTCCCAACTATACTTATCGACGCTTGGACTGGTCCCAACTGCCGAAGTGAGGCAATGACTGCATACTTGTAGTTGGTTGTCAGGACGCCGGTAGCAGCTTCTCCACCTCCCCTGACCGGGACGTTAGCTGGACTCCAGAAGTTTCTCTTCTTCTTGCTGAGAGATGTTGCCACCTCTCGAAGAGTCTCAAACTTCAGCAGCTGGACCATGGTTTATATTACCCAAAAACTGCTTACCCAAGCACCTATACCCAGCACAGCAAGAAAGATAAGCAAGCAAGCTAGCATGCTAGGCTATTAACGAATAACATAACTTTCAGCTGATCATTTTGAATACAATGGTTTATTCGACATCAAGGCTAGACCTCTGACAGTCTGTGACCAAAACAAGCAGAAAGATTAAATGTTCTCGGTTCTTCAGATAACAGCATCTCTGGCCCCTCGGTGGAATTTTGCTTATATCTGCCGATTCTAAAAACAATTAGGTTCTCAGCCTTGCAGAACCCAAAGCTGCAAGTTTAAAAAAAAAGGTTCTCAGCTCTGCAGAACCAAGAGCTGCAAATTAAGAAAAAACAGGTTAAAAAAATAGGTTAGCATCTTCCATTACAAGTTGAAAAATCTTCAAATATTAATTGTTCATCTAGAAAGGTATTAACCTATTCTGATATAATGGAATCTGTAAGGAAACCTTGTCTAATTGTCTTTAACGCAACAGCGGAGACATAGTGGTTTCCAATCCTTTTTGCAGCTGCTTTGAAGAGTGCTAAGAGAAATCAGTAATGAACGAGAAGGCTGGCTCCTATTGTTTGCTGGAGAAGATAATATAGTTTTGCAAGCAGAGGGATTCCGACAGGCTACTCAGTCTGTGTGTGTGTGTGTGTGTGTGTGTGTGTGTGTGTGTGTGTGTGTGTGTGTGTGTGTGTGTGTGTGTGTGTGTGTGTGTGTGTGTGTGTGTGTGTGCGGTGTGTGTGTGTGTGTGTGTGTGTGTGGTGTGTGAGAGAGAGAGAGACAGAGAGAGACAGAGACAGAGACAGAGACAGACAGACAGATAGACAGACAGACAGACAGAGAGAGTGAGAGAGACAGACAGACAGAGAGACAGACAGACAGAGAGACAGAAAGAGAGAGCAGTGTCAGCCAACTGAAATAGAAATGGCTGGCAAGAATCTCCAATTTGGAAGATGGCATCGTCACAATCTTGTGGTTCGTGCAAGAGGAGAGGACTGGTTGTCTAATCTTTCACTTCGAATAAGTGAAACAGAAGGAAACTCTTCACTGACCTGAAAGAAAGATGTTAGTATCTGGAAAACCATGCGGGGTTCGTTTCGACAGTAAGGTGACTGATGGAAGTATCTCAGTGGTGGATGTTGTGGAACAACACACCTCTCTCTCTGAAAACCTTCCTGAATGGTAACCATTTATCTTTCAAGCAGCATAGTTGGTAACGTTATACATGATGAATTCTGTGCACAGTACAGGAGTTGCCTGCAACCAGTGAACTTGAGGGAATGACAAGTGAGATTGGACTGGGAATCAGGGACATTTCTGCACTTGTATACACATTATACACACACGTGCTTATAATTAGAAGGGGGATAAGTTAGGTTAGTTACGTTAGTTATAGATAAGTTAAAGTGTGATTATGTTTTCATGTTTAAAGATCATTAAAATCTACTTTTGTTTAAGTTACTATTTGTCTTGGTGAATATCTATTGTTGCTAGGTTTTTAGATCCTTTGGGCTCGTAACAGTATTTTCATAGCAAATGGCGGTGAGCGAATGTACAAGTTACCAAAGGAAGTTTTTGTGGCAGTTGCTATTGCAACGTTTAAAAATAAACATGCAGACGTGTTGATCTGAACTTAATACATAGAAAGTGTATGGTCTCTCAAGAAATTCACAAGTAATACCAAAATGAAACAAGGTTCCACAAGGATATTGGCAAAACTATTTTAGGGTTGAGTAGAATGCAAACTTTGGTTATATTAGATGACTAATTTCCCATTTAGACATTTATAGCAGCGGAACCTATTGGCAAACTTCCCCTCTCCTACCAGCCACGGTGTCTGCAGCCTTTCCTGTTTTAACCCCTCCCTCACTTTTCCCGACTCTTTACAGGGTTTGCTCAAATCATTCCTGTTAGATATGCAACAAATAAATGTTTCAGTGAGCAATGCCCGTTCGATCGAAAGCAGTACTCAACACTGAGAAAGAATTTTTAATTTAAAAGTGACCTGGTTTTTACATCTTGTCCTGGTTTTATTTAATAAACCACCGTTAAACATGAAAGCCTTCGGACGCTGTGTCTGTAGTTAAAATCCACCGAAATGCTGGACGAACACATTCAGTCTTTCATCGTCCATAATATGCAAAGATATATTGCCCATTATTTCTTCCTAAATGCGCAGAATCGGCCAGAATCAGGGAGTCTCAAATTTCAGAAATATTCTGCCTGGGGAGGAATCTAGACCAACGAAACATGTCGATTGAACACCATGGACGGGTGAGAATGTATCGTATCTGCGCGAAACAAGACGGCTGGGTGAGAGACCGAGCAGAGAGAAGGCGATGGGTGCAGCATAATATCGATTTCTCTGGTTTTCATTAACCCCACTCTCATTTCTTCACCCAGAAAGTGGTTGGATTGCGGAGTGGTTTCTGCGGGCCCAGTTTTGTCCTTGAATAAAGATTTGGAAGGTACATGCCTTGCAGGAATCTGGAGTTTTATGGTGTTGGTGCAAGCCACAGAGACAGCGCAGAATGGATATGTCGGCACAGATTAGATAGGCCGAATGTAACGTTTCTGTGTTGTGGTGTTCAATGGTTAATCAGCTAAGAGACGCGTGACGGTGAGAACAGCACCATGTAGGTCAGCTGTGACTTGTATACGACATGATTTATTTTCTTATTTACAAATTAGAACCAGGTCTGCCAGCCGAAACTGCTAATTATTTATCAAAAATCATAGCTGGCCTTTCATAGCTGCGCGAGGTGTCTTCACGAACATTTTGCACCACTAAATGTAAACTGAACCATGTTCTGCATCAATGCTGCCTGCCGTGTTGAGCATATAGGAGCATCAGAGCTCACGATGTTGCGCTGTTCCATGTAAAGCTACTCCACGACATTTAATTTTCCCAACATTTCGCCCACAAATCTCAGAATCTAAACAGATATGTGATGTTTCACAAATATTCTAGCATGTTCTCGTTGTTCGTCTTTCGGAGTCGAAGATGACCCTGAAGGCTCGCCCTCATGTGGGACACAAGTGGGTGGGTGTTTTCGTAACAGTGGATGCTGCGCGAGCCTTGCTCACAGCAGGCTTTCATGGAGCCTAACTTCAATTGCACGGGCTCCTGTGATGACTACGCTCCGCGAAGCTGGACGGTCAAGCGTAAGCGTCCCCCACGTGTTGATGTCGAAACCCAGTCCTTTAAAGGACACTTTGCAACGTTCCTTCTGCGCCAGACTGAGTGCTTGACCTGACACGGTTATCCGTAAAGCAGCTGCTTAGCCAATCAGCTGTCTGGCGTCCAGCCGGACTGGCTTGAGAATGTGGACGCTGCAGAGCATAGCACAGAAGACATTAAGCTTGGTGAAAAAGATTAGTCCTCTCTGCTCCCAGACGTTCTCACGGAGTCTTCCAAAGCATTCCAGCATGTGCATTCCTGGTGTTGGACCTTATTCATGATTTCATCAGTCATACGTTATCTCCTTCATCACCTGCCTTCTCTCCATCCCAGGATGGGCCACTTGGTGGTGGCCACTCCATCGCTGCCTTTTCTCCATCCCAGGATGGTCCACTTGGTGATGGCCACTCCGTCGCCGCCTTCTCTCCATCCCAGGATGGGCTTCTCCATCGCCACCTCCTCCCTTCAGCGTTTGTTGGTCTGGCTCATTCTAGGGAAGTATACAAATCTCGTTTATTATGTTTTCTAAACCGTGTTCTCTTTGCCAGCCGTTGGAAGAATTCCAAAGGAATAATAATGGAAATGAACATCGCGGGTCGATGGAATGCACCTTAGGACAAGAACGCGAATGGAAGCGACAGAACTGTGACAAACACCCCCCCCCCCCCCCAACACACACACACGCACACACACGCACACACAGAACATCATAAAGCGAAGCAAGACTGCGGTGTTACGGTTCCAAGGAAGGAATTCCAAGCTTGGAGCTGCCACTTAATTTTGCAAACGCTGGTACCAATTGTTTAGAGCCAAATCGGTTCATTACTTTAGAAAAAGCTAGTACTGTTTGTTAATTTGAGCATATAGAGCGGTTATGCAATTGAATATCTCCGTGGAGCCGGCAGTCCTCTAAATTAGGCTTCTTATTGAAATTCTTCGCTGTACGGTGCCGTTTAGAAAGCGTTCTATTCTTAAAAGATTTCACGAATGGACGCAGCGGAGATCTTCTATCCCATTCTTGCAATTATCGGCATTCCTGGTAAGTGCTGTTGATGCTACCTCCGCCGCGAGGTTCCTGGTCGTCCGTATTCCGGAGGGGTATCTGCTCTTCACCGCGTGTGCACATTGATCCGCCTTCCACTTACGCAAGGAGAACCGTTGAAAACTTTTCTCCCACTGCTGCCACCTGGCACAGAGCAATCCTCAGTGGGACAGAGAGAACGTTGGTCAACCGTCGCCCTGTCAAAGTGTGATGAATCATTTGACTTGAAGTTGTTGAAGATGGGGAATGTACAATCATTGGAAAATAAAAACCGACGACCATAGGGGCTAACAGAGACAGGTGAGACAAGTCTCTGTTGTTTGCTGTCCCAATACGTGGCAAACGGAGAGCACAACGCACGCTATCTATGAGTGTTATGTCGCATCCCGTTCCGCTGGCATAGAGGAAATATCCATCTACTGGAAATTCTTCAATGTACCCTGAATTTTTTCATCCATGATTCTCTCTTGCGACCCCGATCACAGACACTTGCGGGGCTGCATGACGTGGTCAGTTAACAAGCGACGGCCCACCCCGAGTCACTTTAAATCACAGTCGCCGTCTTCAACAGGTCCTGTCTTACCAAACCACTGCAGAATGATCACCGGCATGTAACCTTCTGGACAGGGTGTATCAGATAATTTGATCACTGCAAAAGGCCTCTCTTCTTTCATGATGTAGCACGTTGGGTGTTTGCTGTCCACCCCATCTAAACCACTCATAATTTTGTATACCCTCAATAATTCACCTCTTACCTTTCGTCGCTGCTTAACCAAAAACCCCGGCTCTGTCAACCTTCCTTGAAATAGCATATTCTCCAATCGAGGAAGCGCCATTACACCTTCTCCAGATCATCCACGTCCTCTAAGGAGGCGACTTCAATCGAATGCACCAAATTGAACTTGTCTATCAACAGATGCACGGAGAAAAGTGAATATGTGTTGTTGTGCATTCTCTCCAGGTGAATCAGCCCAACAGCAGGCTGTCCTAGGGTAAAACATATTGCAGGCGATAGTGTTACATTTATACAAGTCCAACGTGTTGCTAAGCAGTGTAAGGCATTACCTTTACACATTATAGGACACTCATGATCCGGCCAGCTGGAAACTGAGTGTCTTTGCATCTAGTGCAAAGTGGTTCCACAAACTCGTGCATTTTCTATCAGGCAGGAGTGAGAAGGGGTGGAATTAATACTATAACATGTAGACGGATTAATTATTCCCGATGTCGCAAGAGGAACGGTCGGACACGATGGAGGAGAAGGTGGCCTGTTTGATGATCATGAATTGCGTTCGATACTCTCCTTTGTTTGTTGAGACCCCGTGCACAATAGTCTCCAGCTAATCTGTGATACACGGGCAGCAAAATGTTTTTGTTCTACATTTACACACAACGGTCAGGGGGGCAGGGGGAATTTCTTCGACTTCTGAGGAAGTAGGCGAGTTGCAACACTATATGTTCCTTTACGCCGGAGTAATGTCAGCAAATGTATCATTTACAGCAGCATAAAAATGATCCTGTTAGTTTATTGCCGATTGTTCCTCAGATAAAATCATGTTAAAGCCTTTGGTCTTCTTTTCCTTTTTCTCTGGTAATTTCATTGTTTTCCATCTTGTTCCAGGTAACCTGCTGTCCGTTGTGGTCCTGTCCCGGGGAATGCCCTGACTTTCCAAAGGAGTGATTCGTTATGTGGTCATCATGGCAGTTGAAGAAACAATGGTCCGTGTGTTTAATGTTACGGTTGGAAACGTCTTCTTCAATCGTTTTTTTGGACTCATTCCTGGCCGTCGCCTCCACTTGTCCAACAGCCTTCATATAGATATCCACCGTGCAAACCTCCTTCTGTGCCACGGTGTCATTCATAGTCGACAGCTTCATTGTCATCTGTTGCCATGAAATTGAAAAGAAAATATTGTACCGAAAGAAACGCCGCGGTGGTTCTAACGACTGTGTGTGCACTGAGCATTTTGATTCACGTTCCAGTTTATTTCTGCTATGAACCCCATTATACTGTGGGTGGCGTCCTGTGTGGTTGCCGTACTGTAACACGATATACCTCTTCATCAGCATTGGAGAGTTACAGTTGGATGACCATTATCGCGCTACCACTAGTGCCGGTGCCGCTGATGTTACTGTTGAATTCTTTCACCGCCCGACACTTTTACTGGTCAGTAGAGCTCGGAGGGCTTTGAAGCGCCGCGGGGACAGTGAGGTCCCCGATCCCGAGATGACGAACCGGAGGGCGTCCATTATTTTACTCTTCGCCATCTCCAGGGCCTTCATACCTTTGTGGAAACCGGTTACAGTCATTGAACTATGTTTCCAACTCACCTCAAGTTTTGCCATCGACGTCTCGAAGTTACTCTACCTGGCGATTAGAATCGCGATTCTACTGATGTATTTGAGTTCCTGTACAAACACTTGTGTTTATGCGTTTGCGCAGTGGATATTCCGGGAAGAGGTGAAGAAAGCATGAAATGTCCCTTTATTGTATTTGTTCGAATTTTTAAACAATGGAAACCAACCACGGCTTCATTATTCGGCTGTTATCAATTTTGACTTTTGTCCGTTTTCTGAATTATCCAATATATAGTCAGCCCGTTAATCAAAGCAAACCAGACAAGCCATTCACACACCAACGTGTCTGTCTGTGGCCGCATGTACTCCCAAATGGAGGCCATCCATAATTGAAAGAACACAACCTTTGCGGTCTCAGACTTACTCAATATCGAAATCGATTTTCTTTTACCAGCCCTTCCATGTGCCACGTCCCATCATTCCCCGATCAGCGAACAACATTGCCCCTTTCATTTTCAACTTGTCTGCTTTCTACTCTCCCACCTGTATCAATCCGACCTCTAACCTTCTGATCTTTTCTCCTCTCTTCAACTTTCTCCTCCCCATCGCCTCTGCTCTCGCTCCCGTCATTTATATAAACATGTGCCTAACCGATATTAATGCCCAATGAAGACCTCAGGCCTGTATGTTGGTTATATTTTGCTTTCTATGAACGCTGCGTGACATGTTGAGTTTCTCCAGGACCCCAACATCTGAAGGCTTTCTTGTTTACCTCTTAATTCCAATACTTAGCTTGAAGCTTTTCATCAGCACGTTTGGTGTTGCGGTTAGTGCAACACTATTACAGTGACGCGGGATGGGATACAGCACCATCAGTAAGGTGCTTGCATGTTCTCCCCATGCATGTGTGAGTTTCTTCTGGGTGCTCCATTGTCTTCACACACGTTAAAACGTACTGATGCTGAAGCTTAATTTGGGAAGCACGGTGCGAAACATCTGAACATTTATGACTCAACTGAAATTTCATGCGAGGCACCTGTTTCGAGTGAGAGAAGGAAAGTGTTTGGGAGATGACAGAGATAGATTTTCACAGAGAGAGTGGTGGGTGCCTTGAATGCCATGATAGTAGAGTTTGTACCATAGAAACATTCCAATGACCTTTATATAGAGATATGGATGTATGAAAAATAATCAGTTATGTAGAGTGTAGAAAGTAAAGTTGAGGTGTAGGTTGACATCTTGAGAAGAAGAAGATGTCATTGTGCTGCAATGTTCAATGTTCTAAAATAATCTTGACTTAAATTGACGAACACAGTAGTCAACTAATAAATTCAGGAAAAAAATGTTTCCCTTCATGAATGTGAATGCAAATTAACATCAGTAAATCAGTCATAATATCCATAACATCACTGAGTTGGTTGTCCATGTGCGGAGATCAGGTCATTCTCAAAAAAATCGCACAGACAGGACAAAACAAGGGGCAATGCGGCCCCTCGTTTATGTCAAATAATATATCTCTCTCTTTCAAATATTTCTATTTATATATGCACATACATAGGTAATGACAGGAATACATTTTCAACAAAGTAACCGTATATTAACAAATAGCTGTTCATAATCAATGAAAGAGACAAAATGTATATAAAACAAAAGAACCTATTATAATAATCTAAACCTTCCCTTATGAAATTCAGATTAAACATATATGCTCCATCGTTGAATAAAGTAAAGGACCACCAAACTGTAAAATTGAATCCAATAATCATAATTTCTGAATATAATTAAGGAAAGGACCCCATATGTTTTGAAAATTAAGGTTCATTACATTCGTAATGCTTCTAATTTTTTTTCCAGAGTCAAGCATGCCATCACATCAGATAACCATTGAGTCTGTGTAGGAGGGATAGCATTCTTCTATCTCAGAAGCCTAGCTCTTCTGACAATAAGAAGAGCAAAAAGGCCACTCTATGGGATTTTAGCCCAGACAAATTTAAATCTGCTAACCTATGTGCTCCAAACAGGGCGAGAAAAGGACAAGGAGCCAAATTATCATTACGAACTGAAGAAAAGGTACGCAAGGTACTTTACCATTCATTGCAAAGCGAGGAA
Source organism: Narcine bancroftii (assembly GCF_036971445.1). Classification (NCBI taxonomy): domain Eukaryota; kingdom Metazoa; phylum Chordata; class Chondrichthyes; order Torpediniformes; family Narcinidae; genus Narcine; species Narcine bancroftii. The sequence goes on from NC_091470.1 coordinate 183,489,622, forward strand.
CGTGACCAAAACATATGCAATTATCGCCCTTCTTCAGTCTTATAACTGTCACATTTTATCGAGAAATTAAAATAAAAGTTGGCCAATTGAAGTTTGTAAATTTGACCTCGATTAACTACTTTAAATGAAGAAGAATTAACCAATTTCAAGATGCTTCCATGACGCATCCTTGTCGAAAATGTTGTTGCCATCGTTTCTTTGTCTTGTCGAGGGAATTGGAATTCCAAAATAGTATCTCTCAATAGAAGGTTTTAAACAAATGTGGAAATATATCTATATCTTTCAAATTGATACTTGAGCTGCGTCATTTTTCATCCAGTCAGTGATAAATGGGCTCCTTCGACTTACCAGTGAGACCATATGCTACGTTCAACAAGCATGAAGCATTTCCCTTCGCCCACGTTTCAGATTCATTGCGCCGCTGGTTTCCCATTTGTTTTCCTTAACCGTGTTTGCAGATTAATTAACATAATTCACTGAGGACTGAAACCACGTCAAAATAGATAATCCAGAATAGAAATTTTCTGGTCTCTTTTTAAACTGAAAAGCTGCCTTGCCGGGGGTTGATGCTTTAATAGAAAAGGACATTGCAAAATAATATGTACCACATCTCGAAAATAATGATATGAGCGACCTCCAAACAGTAGGCAAAGTGAGGGTAGAGCGGGCGGGGCGTAAAACACCAAAGTCTGCAGGCACTATTTTTGAAGTAAAAACGCCAACAGGGGAATATCAGCAGGTTAAACAGTGACATCTGAAACACATGACCATACTTTCGGGATTGAGGCCTTCATCAAGGTGAGATCCAAATGCGGGATCGGCGCCCGAACAAAATGGTTGGGGTGGAATGGCCCTGTGGAGGTTTACTATGATATCAGAAACCCTGACAAATTTCGACATATGTTTGATAGAAATTGGGCTGACTGAATGCATCACGGTCTGGTTTTGAACCACCATTAACCCTGAGCGTCAAGTCCTTCAATGTGTATTGGACACAACCCAGATCATCAGAGCCAACCCCTCCCCACCACTGAGCACATCTGCAAGGAAAGCTGACTTCGGAGAGCAGCAGCGATCATCAAATACCCTCACCACTTCTCTGTTCTCGCTGCTACCATCAGGAAAGAGGTAGCGGTGCTACAAGATTCGCACCACCAGTTTCAGGACCAGCTGCTCCCCCTCCACCAATAGACTCCTCACTGACACACTCAATCAGGGACTCATTTAAAGGCACTCGTTGTGCACCTTATTGATTTTCTTTTTGTTCCCTCTGTATTGCACAGTCTGTCTGTTTACAGTGCGTTCTCTGTTTACTCAATTGACGGTCTGTGCAGTTTGTTTTTGCACTATCCATTAGTAGTACTTCTGCGGCGACCGCAGGTAAAAGAAGGATTCTCAGAATTGTATGTGAAGTCATGTATGTCCACTGACAATAAATCCGAAACATTATCTGAATGAATAGGGAAATGAGTGGAGAGCTGGAGGAAAGAAGAGAGGGGTAGAGAAGAAAAGGATAAGGTGGCGTAGGCTGGAAGAAATCCGATAAATCTATGTTAATTGCGGAATATTAGATGTGGCGCCTCCAATATACAAATGGTCTTGATTTGGCAATGCCTGAGGCCATGGAGAGATCTGTCATCGCAGGAGTGAGGCGAAAAATTGAAATGGTTGGCTACTGGAAGATCTGTGTCATCGTTGTGGACAGAGCGAAGGAGATTAGCGAAGTGATCACCCAGTCTCGGATGTCAAGAGGGAGCACCGAATCAGGGTTGGGCAACAGATTCATTTTTTAAAAACTCACTTTCCACCTTAGATATTTCTTGTTCCAGAGGTGCTCTGTGAGCATTAAGGGATTGCTTAAGTTGGTAAGTGAGTGGAAAGGAAAAATTTGAAAACCAATGTTTTAAAGTTGCCTGCACGGTTTGATAACTCCAAATGAAATGGGTGAATGACATGTTCTTTGATCAAGCGAAATATTTCAATATTTCAAGAGCAGAGCTTCTCAATTGTTTTCTCCACACACATCCCACCTTAAGCAATCCCTTACTAATCACAATTATAGCAATACATAAGGTGGGATATGCGTTGGGGGAATGGAAGGTTGAGAACCACTGCTCTAAATCAAATTGTTACTAAAACAAGGTGACCCACCTGTGCTGTAGATGAATACAGAAAATTCATAATTGTTGTTACATCCTTTGGAAGGACTCTTAGACTCGGATGGTGGTGAGGGAGGAGAGGTGGGTGCATGTGTGGCGCATCCCTCAGCCGCAGAGGAAGTTTCCAAGGGGGCGTTTAGTGGGAAGGGGGCGAAGGAATCATACGGGAGCGCTCCCAACTGAATGCGGAGAGTGGAAGTTGTGACTGGTTTGTGAGATCGCGTTATAGGTAACAGACGTGGGACGGTGTGTTAGGGTAATGTGTTGGATGCAGAGGCTGGTGCAGAGGTAAGTGAGTACAAGGGGAACCATGGTTTTGTCGCGTCGAGGTGCAGCAGGTGTCAGGGCCGATGAGCATGACATGGATGAGATGCGGTAAATAGTCGGCGATTTTTTTTTAAATCGACTCAAAAGCGTTGAAAACTGCCGTCCCTGCGAATATCACCAATGACATTTGCAAATAAAATCACACTGACATTGGCTAGACGCCCCTATGATGATCTTACTGATAGGAAACCCCTACTAATCAGTGGACAATTTTGGTGTCGAGATTTCTTCAGGTGGATTGTGAGTTAAAAGGGCGCAGTTTGAAAACTACTGATGTATATTAATCACCACGATCCGAGAAAGTTGATTCAGCTCGACTACATTCACGTGATCTCTGAATACATAAATAGAATGATTGTCCTGCGCTTATTACACCCGAGGGATTTCTTCTATGAGATGTATTTAAGGTAAAATTGAAATCAGGAAATCCACATTTTTACTGAACTAACCAGAGAAGTAGCTTATCTCCGATATGGGACAGCCTCTTATCCTACTCATAGAATATATTTTCTACCCGATTGTTGCCGCAGTTGGTATTCCAACTCATTTCGTTTGTCGTATATATTTTAATCTCTTTGACCCGCGGAGATTGCAGTCCAACATCGAAATTAAAATTCTTCACAGCAGAGTCCCGCCGAGAGCTTTTTGTTTCCTTCTTTCTTTTCTGACTCTCATCGCAAAGGTGATTGGTAGCATTTTTTGGCTCAATTTGTTCCCTGCTAGAACATTCAGATAAGGAGAGACTATTTCGCGAAATTGGTGGAGAAAGCAACAACTATCCAAAGATATCTTTTTCATCGGATTTCATCGCGAAAGGGAGATGTGTCCAGCGTTCAGAATGTACATTGATGGAAGTTGCTTCAAGTATATCTTCAGACATGTTGCAATCTGACAGCCGGAATAGGGCGAGGAAAGGACGTCCGATTGCAGACCCTACAGATTGAGGGGGATGTCCTGAAATACATGGCATGGGGAAGCTGCAGCCTTAATCAAGAAATTCAAAGACAGGTGGGCTGACCTGGCCGCACGGAAACACTCAAGTCGAATCGAAAACATTAGGCATGTTAAGTAAGCAAATCCATACAGGTAAAGGCGGGCCTCGGCTTAAAACAGAAGCTTGTTTTCACTAAGTTCTTGTGTGATGATGGGCACGGTGAAGGCAAGGTGCAGTCGAAATAAAACCGTCAATACTCATTGTCCGTTTGGTATCGGAACTTAAAGAAGACTTGAGATGTGAGAAAGAAAACATTGTTCTTGATTTTTTTCCCCAAGTCCTCCATTCCCCTGAATGGACTTAGCATGGATCGAAATGTAAATTCAAAAACATGTTAATTTATGAAATGAATTTATATTCGATAGATCTGAGCAAAACCACAAGTGAAATAGATATGCGCAATACAAAAAAAAATTATCCAACGGTAAATTGTAAAGATGGAAGAAAATGAGTTTCACTCAGTCAGTAAAGGAAATAACCTATTCCAGCTGATCCTGGGACAACCAGGGGATCCGGTGTATTACACAGAAAATGCTGGATAAATCCCGTGGGTCACGCAGCATCCACTGCATGTATATTAATTCTATGTTTCGGGTCCACATTCCTAAAATCAGACAGATGCCTCAATAAAATTATGGTGGAAGAGCGATAGTGTGTGGGGGGCGGGTGAGGGTTAACAGGAAATAGGTCGATACAGGAGAGAGGTTGGTTAGGGATGGATTCCAGATTAGTAAGGTCTCGGTTAGGAGAAGGATGGGACTGAGGTTGGGATCTGGAGGAAAGCAATCAGATAAATGAGGGATGAGGGAGATCTGGGAAGGGAGATTGAAAATAGGAAGTGCAGATTCATTACGTCAGGTGGTGAATGTCAAAAAAAGTAAGGTGTTGTTCCTCCAATTTGCGGGTGAACTTCCTTCTTCTATGACTGCCCCGCGTCATCCCATTCCACATACTTCCAACTCGGCCATGAAGCACATTCTGACGCCGAATTTGAGCGCTGGCATCAATAGTGCGATGGGTCGTTTTCTTGAAAATTATCGACCGAATAATGTCCGAGCAATTATTTAACACTGAGTTTCCTTCCAGTCTTTCCGGACCCCGTTCCTGCTTTCACTGATCAGGGATAAATTTGGCAGTCACACCAAAGTGGGCGCCACCAGTTCCTTGCCTTTCCTTGACAAACGACAATGAAATGTTGAAACTATAAGTTGCTCGGAAAGAATTACAGTCGGAGATTTCAAAAGTCGTTTTTCACGTCGGCGCTACCGGATTTCCAAGATTTTAATGTCGAAAGCTTAAATATCGTTGTCGACATTAATGGAGAAAATAGAATAAAACTATTTCCAATTTTATGGAAGGAAAGTGATAATCGTGGGGGGTTGGGGGCGATATATCTTTAGCAAGTTGAGCTAACCTGTTGGGATTCGGACTTAAATAGAAAGATTGATGAAAATATTTGGAGATATTTGTGTAACGACAGTATGACTAACGCAATAAATGTACGTTGTTGGTTGGTGCAATATAATTTTTTACATCAATTGTATTTAACCGTGCAGAAATCTGAAAAACTATTAACCTAGTGCCTCAGATTTATGCTTTAGGTGTGGTCAAGAAATAGGTATTTTTTATACGACTTGGACTTGTCCTAAGATTAAAAGATTTTGGTCATAAATTTAATCGTTTTTTTTAGAACAGGTATTAAAGGTGAATTTAACTTTTGATCCATTGTTGATTTTATTCCTTCATAATCTTGGGCAATGGTTAATTGATGGCCGCTAATCGCTCATGAGAGTTTGGTGAGGAGCTGCTGTTTTGAACTGCTGCAGTCAGGATGGTACAGATATTCTCACAAAGGTGTAAATGGGCCTTGTTCCAGGAATGAGCAGCTTTTCCCATCATAATGAAAAGGTGGTTTGAGGGGTTGCGGCACATTCAGGTGCTGTATCCAAGCATCCGCTCCCCTTCATCTTTGTCCTGGTAGAATTTGTGGGGTTGGATGTTGGGCGTTGCTAGGTGGTGAAGTGAATAAACGATTGTGCATGGGGCGCCAATTGAGTGCGCATCTGTGCCCTCTGTGCTATCCACCAACTTGGGTGTTGATAAAGCGACATTCATCCCGGAATGTAGAATATATCCGGTCACAATTCTGACCTGATACTTGGGCAGTCTCTGGGGATGATGAGGCTTTTTGCACGCTGCTGAAAGGTTTGCATCGGACTTTCTTCCATCACTATATTGTTTCCACAGTATCTCTGGAAATATTAAGCCCCATGCAGAAATATTATTGTGCCTCGTTCCAACAATGAGCACGCAGTCCAGTGCCCTCCCATCCATTTAGCCATCCATATTTGCGATGAATTTCGAAATGGAACCTGCATCTATCACTTTCGTTGACTACCCGTTCTATGCATTGACATAAGATCACCATTACGTTCGTCCTGAATATTTCACTCTTCATCCTGAATGCATGACCTCTAGATCTCGTCTCAGCCAACCTCAGTGGGAATGCTCATCTATACCCTTCATAATTTTGCATTCCGCTATCAAATCTCCCCTCATTCTCCTGAACTCGAGAGAGTAAAGTCATAACCTAGTCAACATTTTTTCTGCACCTCCGCTCTTCACATTGCGGTAACAACCTTGGAAATTTTCTATGCACTCTTTCAAAACTTATTAATATCTTTCCCATAAAGCATCAGGCTGCACACGATATTCCAGAAAGGTGATGTACAACTTCCAACATAACTTCACATATCCTGTTTTTATTACTTTGAGATATGAAGGCCAATGCTCAGAATCTCTCCTTCCAAACCTATCCACCAGTGACGCCACTATTAACTAGCTATATCCATGAAATTCTGTTTCTTTTTTTTACAGCTACTTTGGTGACGATCTTCATCCTGTCTTCAGGGAAATGTGGTCTCTCCAGATGCATCACACAGTATCTGAAGTGGATGGCAAGATCTGACGTTCTTGATACTTGGCACAATCCATTATCATGTCAAGAGGGTGTACTTACCACATTCATTCCTCAATTACACTCCTGTCTGCCGTCTTCATCTCGCACTCCTCTACACTTCCATTGATTGCTCTGTCTGGCTCACGGTCGCTTTTACATTTGATCGATGTGCAGCAATTTGCCTTCACACATTTCGGTCAAAATATTTTACCTCTACGATAGCATCAAAGGTTATCACGGTCGTTTGCACATTGTGCATTTTAGAAAATATTCCGATCTATTTTCTCTACGAACCTCGTGAAATAATTGACAACGTGCCGTGGTTTTGTCATCTTAATTTAAGTTTATACGCCTCGCCCTTTTGGTTTGTATTCCTGTGGATCGAAACAATCTGGACCCCATTTGCACCCTTTCTATTGATCTTACTGTTCAATATTTTGACCATAAAGTATATTATTTTATCCAACCGAGTTAGGAATAGATTCAGAAAACTCAATGTTTCTAAGATCCAGGCCGATCGGGAGACTGAAAATCGATGGAATTCTATCATTTTATTGATCGCAATATCTGGAAACTTTGTTTTACTCTGGATGGTAATGTTTGCCTGCCTCATATGTGTGCAGTTTACGGACCACAAAATGACAGGGGAAAATTATGACAAAGCTTTCACCATTGCAGAAAATGTCGGCTACATGCTGAGGTACCTGAGTACTTCTACAAACACTTTCATTTATGTGGTTACCCAGCGGCACTTCAGAGAAGAATTGAAGAACATCCTCACGCGTCCTTTTTCCCCTTTTTCCAAATTAGTGTAATAAAGTATTGTGCCAGCGCACCATTAGGCAGGCGAACCAGCACCGCACCACCTGTTGGCCCGAGGTGATCTCAGTGCTAGATGCTTCCATGCACTCCTGCTCCTGAATGCTTTTGATTGTTCAGCTTCCCGAACCACCTCACCAGTGATCGTGGTGACCAGTTCGCCTTTGCACTCTGGGCACAGCTCGCCAACAGGCTGAGGATCGAGCTACATCACACCATGGCCTATCACCAAGAGGCCAATGGGCTAGTCGAGTGATTGGCATCATAAGTCACCACTTATGGCCTGCCTCCTTGGCCCGACTGGGTGGACAAGTTGACTTGGCTGCTCCTGGGCATCCGTTCAACCGCCAAAGAAGACCTACAGGCATCATCAGCCGAGTTGATCTACGTCCACCGCTAGCCCGACCCAGTGTGTTTGTCAATGCACCTCACAACCACAAACCCCAGCAATTACCACACAGTCTACTTCCCCGGCTCTAGTCTAGGTTGAACTCCTTCACAACCCCACCACCGCCCAGACACGGCACACGGGCGTCTAAAGTCCCCAGTGGGCGGTACTCTGCAGAGTACGTTTTTTAATCAGGTGAGGCCCATCCACTGCATCTTTACAAAGAACATAGGAAGGGTGTACAAAGTCGTCCAGCATTCAGGATCCACTTTCACACTGGACATCTGTGGTAAGTGCGGAACTGTTTATGGTGGACAGGTTAAAGCCAGCCCACCTTGACCCCACCGAGCCAGTAGTTGTGGTCCAACCCAAGAAGCGAGCCCACCCGGAACAAAAGGACATTTGCGCCGGTTCTGGGGGACTGTCTGATGGTACATCATTAAGCAGGAGGACCCGCTTGTCACGCATGTGGCGGGGTAGCCAGCTAAAATGGCGCAGTCGGGGGTTTCCTTCGGACCTTGGAACTGGGCTCAGAAGACTGTGCTTGGCGACCCACGTGACTCCCTGGTGACGTCGCCCCGCCCTTCCCACCCCCTACCCCCCACCCCCCACCCCCATCAGTTCTATTCCAGGTCCAGGCTTGGAGGATAAGACCAGTCAGGCAGCCTACAATAAATCAGTTTTGCTCACTGAACTCAAACCGTCTGGTTGTGCGCTCCTCAAGTTATCAATGTAGCTGCTGCAACAGTATTTTTCTTTAACACAACCCATATACATGCAATTTAAGGATAAGCAATTTATTTGACTTGAGAAATATTGAGTTTCTAAAATAATCGTTGGAGTAATCACCTTTATTTTCGATTTTACAGAGGAGGCAGTATCAAATTACGAACAGCCCTGGCTGATTGTTCGAATAAGATAATTAATTACAAAGGTGTCCACTTCTTTTTCACGAAGTAAACTCAAATACGGTTTCACTTATAAATATGGATCCTCGCAGGAATGTTTGTCTTTCCTGAAAACTTCGTCATCATAAAATTTCATAAGGGTTTCCAGTATCCATGGAAAAATTATCTAGAGATATTGTCATTGCATGTTGTTCTGCTGCTTTAAAAAAGTTCCAAAAGTAACACAGAAAATTATAGGCTGTTGAGCCTCACATCAGTAGTAGTTAAATCATTGGAACGTGTTGTGAGAGATCGGATATACAAGAATTTCGATAGCAGGGTAATGAATGGAGATATTCGACATGGCTTTGTGTGTTTAAGGTTGTGTTTAACCAAACCTGTCGTGTTTTGCGAAGTGGTTACCAGGAATGGTGATAGAGGATAGGCTGTGGATGTTGTCTACATAGACTTTAGTAAGGCCTTTTACAAGGTCTCATATGAGAGGGTAGTCAGGAAGCTCCAGACTCTCGGAATAAACTGGATCCAACATTGGCTGTCGGTGAGAAGACCAAGATTGGAAGTGGATGGTTGATTCTCAGACTAGATGCATGTGACAAGTGGTGGGCCTCAGGGACCAGTCGGGGTCATTATTGTTTGTCATCTATATCAACGATCTGGATGATAACGTGGCAAATTGGATCGGGAGGTTTTCAGCTTGGAGGCATTGTAGAGAATGAAGAAGGTTTTCAAAGGTTGGAGAGATATCGAGAACCGTTTGAATTGTGGACTGAAAGTGGCAGATGGAATTGAATGCAGACACATGAGATTTTTTTGGAAGGGCAAAACAAGATAGGAAACGCACAATAAATTGTTAGGCACTGACCAGTGTGGTGGAAGAGAGGGATCTGTGAAAATACAGATACATGATTCCTTGAAAGTGGCATCACAGATAAAGAGGCATGTAAAGAGAGCTTTTGGCATATGAGCCTTTGGAAATCAAAGTATTGAATATTGGAGTTGGGATATTGTGTTAATGTTTTGATATTAGTGAGGACTCATTTAGATTATTGTGTACATTTTGCTCACTTTACTACAGGAACGATATCAATTAGATGGAAAGTGAAGTGAAGATTTATTCAGATGTAGCTCGGACATCTATAACTGAGTTACAGTGAAAGGTTAAACAGGGTAGGTCATTCTTTCCTGGAGCGTAGCAGAAATGGGAAGATATGATTGCGGTTTTTCTTAATTATTAGGGGTATAAGCGGAGTAAATGTCGTAGGATTTTTCCACCCTGACGAGATGAGGCCTAAGGAGGAAAGGAGAAAGGTTTAGAGGGAACATTAGGGAAAACACAGAGAGTCGTGTGGGTGTTTGCCGTTCCTTCTATTTAATAAGGAACACGTATCTTCAACCCAACGTATTGTAAATATGGCCTCCATGTTTTCAAAATGAAATTATACTTATTACGTAAACTATATGCAATTTCTTTTCATGTGGAATACAAAATGGTAACTCAATATGCCATCTTTGCATTCCTAAACCTATGTCTTATTTCGAGGCAATGGCTCAAGTGGTTCTCAACCTTTTTTTTCTTTCCACTCACATACCACTTTAAGTAATCCTTACGCCATCATCGCCCTGTGATTAGTAAGGGGTTGCTTAAGGTGGGTGGAAAGAAAATATTTGAAAAACGCTCTTTTCATCGTTCCTCCTTGACTCGTTATGTGCATGGTTTCAGAACCGCAAAGGAAATTGGTCATTGACACTTTTTCTCAAGCAAATTATTTCAGTAACAATCAGGTCTAAAGCAGTGAATCTCAACCTTCACACTCACTCACCACCTTAAGCAATACCTTACTAATCACAAAGCACCGACGGCAGAGGAGCTATTTAAAGTGTGATGTGAGTGGAAAGGGGAAAGATTGAGAACCACTGGGCTACATATTTCCTAGAAATAGCTAAAACTAATGGTTAAAATTCAATTTGATACATAGTTCATCTTAATTTAAGACTAACCATTTTACATCCATATTTTCTTAAATGTCAAACGTGGGACTGCATTGATCAATTTAGTTATACAGTCCTTGAACAAATACATTCATTTTTACCCTTTCTCAAGTTCAGAGAAGGACTGAAGAAAAATAATTACACGCCCTTTTATACTCGTCTCCGGGTATTGCATGGATGTCAACGAAAAGAGACGTAGAAACATACAAATTGATTTGAGCAGATACTGTATTTCAACAATGAATGGAGGGGCTGATGTAAAAGGCCTGAAGAACTATGAACAACATATCACGATTCTGCTGATTTGATATGAAATATTTCATAATATATAATGACATATTTTAACGGAATTTGTCTGCTCTTTCTTTCATTGAAGCGATTCTTCCATCAGTCCGGGCAAACTGTCATCCATTGGCGGTAGGAGAAAGTATTCACTCACAATTCAAGCAACATCCGTGGAGGGAATAAACATTTTGTGTCAATGAATTTTCATTGACAATCAATAGTATGGACGATTCAGGATTAGAAGCAGCATTTTTAATGAGAAAAGTCTTTAATAAAGTAGAAAGGCTGGGACGTCTCCTCCACATTTCAAATACGAAACGGTGTCAATGAATTGGATACTTGGCATGGAAAATCCTAGAAACGTTTCTTTATCATAACTGGGATGTGAGACATTCTGTGGGTTTGATTTTACAAAGTTTGCAATCCTTTCTCAATGATAAGACACCCCTTGAGATTCTGTTATTTTATATTTTACCACCGTCAATCCCCAGAGCTCATTCCCATTTCGGGTTTGTATGGATATATCAACATTCAAGCTGTGTCCACTGTAAATTAAATATGATACAGATAAAGGTCATGCAAATAAGCATGAGAGCGCTAGTTCCAGACGCTTAGATGCACTTGTTCTATAAATACGCCTTAAATTCACCACAACCTATAAACCCCTGACTCGTGTTTTATTCATGTAAGTATCACGCCATTGTTTCCATGACAGTTAAACACGTTCGAGTACCATTCCCTGCAACGTCCGACAATAAATGCTGATGTGATATACAGAATTATATGGTGTATATATGGCGTAAATGAGGCAGGACTTTTTCGTAAGGCAAGAACATGAGGACAGAGGCTAAGGTTGAAAGGGGAGTTGTCAAGGGGGGAGCTTCGTCACGCAGAGACGGTGGGATTGTGGATCGAACTGCCATCTGAAGTGGTGAGTGCAGCATCAACGTCGACATTGAATAATGATTTGTTAAAAGACATGGATGGGAGGGGTATGGAGGATGATGTTGACGGTGCGGGCCACTGAGACCATGCAGTATCGGGGTAAACTAGAAGGTGATCTTTCTATTCCGCCGTGTGCTATGGTTATGAAGCTAAGAGACGAATCAAAATGGTCAGCGGTAACTTTTATTTTTTTATATTGATTTGTGGGACTTTATGTTTTAATTTACGGATTAGAAACAGGACTTACAACCGAAACTGCTAATTATTTATTGAAAATCGTCACTGGTTTTTCATATCCGCCTGACCTTTCTTCACGAATGTTTTCCAACACGAAACATTGATTGAAGAAAGGAAATGACGAAAATTTTTATCCACCGCGGTTGAAGTAAAAACACAAAATTCTGAAGAAGCTCAGCTGGTTAAACCGTGTCCTTAATGTAGCAAAGATACATAAACGACGTTTCGGCTTTCAGTGCTTCATCAAAGTACGCAAAATTGCCGGCAGGCGTCTGAACTAAAGAGTAGATGGGTGAGGAGGGGTGGAAAATGCAGGAGAACATAGAAGAGGAAGAGTGAGGCGACGTCAGCAATGAGGGGAGAAGAGATGGACAGGTAAGGGGAAGGGAGAGGAAAAATGGAAAGACAGGAAAGGCGAAGTGGAAGAAAAAGGCGAGCAGGTTTAGTAACGACAAATGCGAGCAATGCAGGAAAGTCAATGTTAATGCCATCTTGCTGGTGAGCGCCCAGGCAGGAAATAAGGCGGCGTTCCTCCAATCTGCGGGTGGTCAATCGTTGATTGAACATTTATTTCCATGAATTCCGCCCGCCTTGTTGGGAATATAGCAACATCAGAGCACGGGGCAGTCCCTTCAGCGCGCCATGTTCTGACCTACTCCACTAAGTTTGATTTTTCCATCTCTCACCCACACATCTGTATGAGCAGAAACAGTTACAAGGTGTTCAACGACGATTGCAACATTTCCATTCCTCGCGCTTGCCGTTACTTCTATTTTAATCAGTCACACGTATCTCCTTCGTAGTCCTACTGCTGTCCACCCCAGGATGAGTCATTTTTTACACAACATCTCCATTTGTCGTTTCTTGTTCTGGCGGATTGAAACGAAATGTGTAATTCCCTACTGTAATTTATTTTTGTTTTCTGAACCCTGTATTAGCTGTTCTCTTGGACAGCAGTTGAAATCAAAGGAAAAATTCGTCTGCATGACACCGAACTTGGGACGATGATATTTCGGCACCTCACAAATTAAAATCGCGGATAGAAATAATGCATCTGTTGACAAGAACAACGCGAATAGAAGCTATAACCAAAGGCGGATGCGCAGAAATGTGACCAAATAAGCCCGCCCCCACCCCCCAGAGAGGAGCATGAAGTGAAGCAAATGGATATAGGTGAACGTGAGACTCAGGTATCGCGGTTCCAAGCTCATAGCTGCACCTTGTTTTTGCGACCGTTCTATAAATTACTGAGAGCTAACTCCGCTCATTAATTTAGAAATTTACTGTTTGTTCAATGGAATATGTGGCGATGTTATGTAATTGACAGTCTCACTGGAGCCCACTGTCCTATGAAATACACTTCACGGTGAAACGTTTCATTTTTTTGAACCCTTGCCATAAAAGACAACGAGGCATAAGATGCCACGAATGGCCGTCACTGAGATCGTCTATTCCATTCTTGCAATTATCGGCATACCAAGTAAGTGCTTTGGCTGAAATCTCCGCACGTGGTTCCCGGTTGTGTGCGTTCTCGAAGAGCATCCCGTCTTAGCCGCTTGTAGTAATCACTGCAAATCAATCCGCATTTCACTTCCGCAAGTGTGGCAGACTATTTAGAGATGGTTTGGGAGGAATTGCTAGAGCAGCTTGCACACACACATTTTGAAACACAGAATATTTGCAGGACTCTTGCAGAGTGCTTTATGCAAAAAGACCAATAAAATATTGACATGCAGCTTGTCTGGGAGAGCCTATGATTTTTGCAGGCAAACTCAGAACAATTTTGCTCTCAGAGAGGGGGGGGGAGACACAGAAATCAGTTCCAGAGGGACAAGCCTGCAAACTTTGGAAGGCTGCCTGGTCAAAGGAGAAGACTGGCGGTGTGAAAGGTGACCTGAAAGAAGAAGATCATCTGGAGAACCCTGAAGGGGAAGGTTTCGTCAGTAAGACTGATTGAGAAGGAATCAGTTGCGGATGTCCTGTAAAAGGAATCTCTCTCTGAAGGACAGCAAGAACCCTCCTGAGTGGTAACCATTTGCCTGTTAAGCGCCAAAGACTGGTGAACTTCAGTGCACAGTACAAGAATTGCCTGCAACCAGTGAGATTGGAAGGTAATTCAAAGAACATTTTTAATCTTAAATATACATAACACGCACATGCGCTTAATATTAGAGGGAGGGAGATTAAGTAGGTTAGATAGGTTAACTCAGTAGGTTAAGTAATAAGTTAAAGTTTAATTCTGTTTTCTTCTTCAAATATAATTAAAAACTACTTTTGTTTAAGAAACCCTGTATTGTGGTGCATATTTATTGCTGCTGGTTTTTGGGGTCCTCTGGACTCTGTAACACAAGGAAAACTGTTGGTGCTTCGACCACTGCCTGGCATAGAAGGAAAGATGGTCCACTGTCCCCCTGTCAAGAGTGAAGAATCATTTGACCTGAAATTGTCAAAGATATAGAGTGTCCGTCATTCGAAAAATAAAGCTGATGACCTCGGGGCAACATTGCAATAACAGAGACAGGTGAAAGAAATCTCAGTTGTTTCTGGTCCAGAGACGAGTCTAACAATGGATGCTGCAATCTGACGAAATTTGGTCACCACTCATAGACTGGACTGGAACCTGGAATCTGACAAAGTGAAAAGGCATTGTGTGCGCATTTAATTTAATAAACGTTGGTGCACGGTCGTTGGGGTTATGTCACCTGCTGTTCCACTGCTTGAGAGCAAATATCCATGGATGGCAAACCCTTCAATTGTGAAAAATGGTTGAAAGTGGTTAAACACGCACCGTTCTGTGAAAAATGATGAAATGCAAAGTATGTAGATTAGAGCTTGAGAGTAGACAGTACTAGATCGTGGGCCCCTTCTTATCTCGAGCCCCAAGGATGCAAGGATCTGGTTCAGGCTGGTAGAGTGACCTACTGTAGTGTATAGCTAGTACTGCGCTTGCTTAATAGAGACATGAATGTTAACTTAGATGCCCCGAAGGAGGGAATTAACTAATTAACATAACATGCGATGTATGAAGAGGGAGGAACTGAGTGATACCTGGATTGATGGAAGGGAGAAGGGGAATGTTTAAATGTATTAGGATTCTGTTTGGAAGAATGTAAATGAAGGTGGGGTGATATTGAGAGCGGGACTGTACAAAGGAGTGTTGATTCTGAACCACCGGTGTGTCTCCAGACCAGGGGCACCCAGCTCTGCAAACTCGAAATATAGCTGAATCTGTTCTCCATGACTTTGTCTCCAGAGTCGTGATTCTGAAACCTTTATATTTCACACAATTTACCCCAAAATTTCTCATTAGTGATTCTCACCAGGGCTCATCTCCTTCCTGATGCTGATAGCAAGCAGGCCCTTGCTTGCGGGGTTGCATGACATGGTCAGTTAAGATGCTACGGGCGCATTCCGATACACTACAAATCATAGTCGGTGACTTTAACCTGTCTTAAGAAAACCCTGCAGAATTATCATAATAATTTCGACCCGAGATTTTAATTTGTCTGGCGCCGAACATCATCGACCCAAGGTCGGTGACATGCAGGTCAATACTTCGTTTGATTTCAATGGCTGTCCAAGAGTACAGCTGATACAGGGATCAGGAAATAAAATAACAGCAAGGAATTGCACATTTCGGTTTAATGCAACAGAGCAAGAAACGACAAAAGGAGAAGGTGATGCAATAAGTGAACAATCCTGGGATGGAGAGACGGAGGGCGACGATGGAGATAAGCGTGACTGATTAAAATATAAGTAACGGCAAACACGACCAATGTAAATGCTGCGATCTTTGTTGAACATCACGTAACTGTTTGGACTCAGAGATTTGTGGATGAGAAGTGGGATATTTAAACTACGTGGAGTAGGTCACATGGGTCAGCACTACATGGTGCGCTGAAAGTTCTGTCCCGTGCTGTGATGCTGCTCTATTCCCAACGAGGAAGCAGCATTCATGGAAAGAAATATTCGGGCAATGATCGACCACCGCAGATTGGAGGAACTCCGCATTATTTCTCGCCTGGGCGCTCACCAGCCAGATCGCATTAACATTGTCCTTCCTGCATTGCTCGTATTTGGCGTTACTAAACATGCTCACTTCTGCTTTAACAGAGGTACTAGAAAATAATATATCTGACCACAGAATGAGGAAGGTCTGTCATTCTTTCACGACACGGCACTTTGGTGTTTGTTGTCCACCCCATCGAAATCCGTCATAATTCTCTATATCAAATAAATCACCTCTTACCCATCGTCTCAGCAGAGGGGAAAGCCCCATCTCTGTTATCCTTCCATCTTGTGACATGTTCTCCAATCCAGGTAAGACCTTTGCGTCCACGTCCGATCGGGAGGCGACCAGAACTGTTGCAACTATTAAACTGTTTATCGTCAGGTGTGTGTCACATTTGTGGCCCGAAATGTGAACTTAATAAAACATTAAACACAAATTTTATCAGGTAAACTTCTCAGTGGCTTTATTTTCCCGTTTCCTTTGTTCTCCTGCTTGTGTTCTTATCTCTCTCTCATACCACGTGACTTCCGGTACATCTCATACATATTCATTATCATGACATCCCTCCTTTAATCAGAAATAAACTTTACCTTCACTTACCAATATCCCTCGGAAACCTACAAACATCGTAACTAATTGTAATACTATAACTCAACTACATAAAATTTACTTCCTGCAGCACTCATACATGCACTTTATGATACAAGATTAAAATACTGTCCCAAAGTTCTTATTAAAACTAAGGCACAAAGTCTTCGTATCGTTTGGGCACTTTCCGGTTTCGTTTCGGCCTGCCTGCGATATTGTCGTCGCTTCTCGGTTGTTCACTCTCAGTGTCGGAAATACTGCTCGCCACAGCTTCAGGTGTTTTTGGCGCTCTAGTAACTTCATTAGGAGTGCTGGCAACTGCCTCTGGAACATCATCAGGTCTCTCAGTTTCAGCATCTCGTATTGGCCTTTCAACCTCTTCGCTCGATGTATCTCTGGACTGGTACCTTTTTACACCTGATACATTTCTCTTATACAGGACTCCAGTCGGAGACTTGACTGTCACCGTACTGCCACTTCTGGATACGACAGTATAGGGTTGATGGTAATAAGGTGTGTCTAGCTTACCACCAGTTTCATGCCTCACTAGAACATTATCTCCTGGCATGATGTCTGAGTACTTGGCTCCACGTTACGAATCTGTGTACAGCTTTGCTGCACCTTCCTTTTCAGCATCGTGGTCCCTCATCTCCTGGTCATCTCGGATTTCCTTTATTTCTGGCATTTTTGTGCGGATTTTTCTCCCAAAAAAATGCTTCTGCAGGACTTTTTCCAGTGGTTGCATGAGGCGTTGCTCGATAGACAGCCCCATAAGATAGCAATGCTTCTCGCCAATTTTGTACTTCTGCGTGTGCAATCCTCAATCGTTTTTCAATGGACTGATTTTGTCTCTCTACTTCTCCATTGCCTTGTGGCCATTTCGGAGTTACTTTATGATGATGGATACCTGTGGTCCCCATGTATTCCGCAAATGTCTCTGAAATGAATTGTGGACCATTGTCAGAGTATAATGTAACAGGTAATCCATATCTTGCGAATATCTCTGCTAACTCTTGTATTGTTTTTTCAGTGGTTGTGGACTTCAACACCACGTACTCATAGTATCTGCTGTAGTAATCTATCACTACCATAATTGATTCACCCGTCGGTGAAGGTCCAAGAAAATCAACAGCTACGTCGATCCATGGTCCTGTTGGAAGTTGCGTACTCCGGATCGGTTCTGGCGGATTACTCCTACTTGTGATTTGACATCCGTGACAAGTTTTAACAAATTTCTCTGCGTCTTTATCACAACCTGGCCACCATACCTTGGTCCTGAGGTTTTGCTTGGTACCAACAATACCTAGGTGTCCTTCATGCGCTAAGGATACGATCTTCGGTCTCAATCTTTGCGGTATCACCAATCTGCAACCTCTTAATACACACTGTCCGATGTAAAAAAGTTCGTCTCTAATGGGAATGTAAGCCTTGTGAGTACACTTGTACCATTGTCCACTCTGTATGCATTCTCTTACTTCCCTGAGTTCTGGATCACGTTCGGATTCTCTCTCGACTTCCTTCGTAGTCACAGCTTTCGGTGTCGACTGAATAGCTACGAAGCATACAAAGCTCTCTGTTTCTGTTCCCAATTCTGACTTGGATTGTGGACCACCATCCTTCACCAATCTGGACAGCGGATCAGCAATGTTTGCTTTCCCTGCAATGTGGATTACTTTATATTTGTAGGATTGTAGTCTGAGTACCCATCTCTCTATTCTAGCACATGGTTTGGATCTAGGTGCATAGATCACCTCTAATGGCTTATGACCTGTGATGAGTTCAAATTCAATTCCGTATAAATATGCATGGAACCTCTCACAGGCCCATACAAGTCCGAGTGCTTCTTTCTCTGTCTGAGAGTATCTTCTTTCCACATCTGATAACGATCTGCTGGCATAGGCAATGATTCTTGGTCCTCATTCATGCATCTGGACCAACACGGCTCCTAAACCAACCGGGCTGGCATCCGCTATGACTTTGGTTGATGCCGCCGGATCATAATATCCAAGAATTTTTACATTTGTCAGGCTTTGCTTCAGCGCTGTGAACGCTTTCTTCTGCTCAGATCCAAAATGAAATGGTACACCTTTCCTGGTTAGTTTCCTTAGTGGTTCTGCCACAAAAATTGACCAATCCCAGGAAACTCCTCACCTCTGTTGCGTTCTGAGGTGCACGTGCCTCTTCAATAGGTTTCACCTTGGCCTCTGCAGGGTTTAGTCCTTTCCATGTAAGTCTGTGTCCCATGAAGTCTATTTCTGACACACCGAACTGGCACTTGTTTCCATTCATGGTAAGGCCTGCCTCCTGAAGTCTAGATAGTACACGCCTCAACCGTTTGTCATGCTCTTCCTTCGTTGATGCATTGACTATGATGTCGTCAGAAATGTTGGCAACTCCAGGAATGCCTTGAATCACTCGATGGATTTCATGCTGGTAGATCTCCGAAGCTGCATTAATTCCAAATGATAGTCTCTTGTAACGATACAATCCACAGTGAGTCACAAATGTTATTACATCTCGGGAACCCGGATCCAGCCCTAATTGATGATAACCCCATTTCAGATCAATTTTTGAGAATACCTTGCTGGTAGTTAGTTCTTGAAGTATTTCCTCCACGGTTGGTATAGGGTGTCGTTCTCTAATTGTAGCTTCATTGGCCATTCTCACGTCAACACATAGTCTTATGTCACCCTTTGGTTTGGGCACAATCACTACGGGACTGACCCATTGTGTCGAATGTTCCACCGGTTCAATAATGTCTTGTTCGATCAATTCTTTAATTTTGGCTTCGACTTTCCCACGAAGTCCAAACGGAGTTCAGCGCATTGGTTGTGCCTTGGGTTTGACCGTTTCATCTACCGCTAGCTTCAATTGTCGACCTTTCAGCTTTCCTACTCCTTGGAAGACTGCGGGGAATTCATGCTTCATATCCTCATATGACTGAATTGAATTGACACAAGCTCCAATATGAAGTATTGCCAGGTCTTGCGCTGTGCTTCTACTCCGAAATGGTTCTCCCCTCTCTTCTATGACCATAAACTCTGCTTCGGTGTACTTATCTCCAGCTTCAACAGTTGCAGTAAAACATCCAATGGTCTGCAATGGCTTGGTTGCTGTGTATGGATACAGTTTCTTGGAACACTTCTTTGAGGTACAGATGATCTTTTTCATTTTCAATTTCTCCCATAAATGTCGATCAATCACATTACTGTCACTGCCTGAGTCTACAATGACCTGCACTGTCACTCCACCAATGATCACTAGGACCTTCTCATGATGTACTTCATTCAATGTAAATTGGTAACAACTCTGTTCCTCCTGGGTATCATCATCGTCACCGTCTATCTGGCGAATGGTATCTTTCTTTCCAGGATACTTTCCTTTCCCCCAGGCTTTGCCTTTGGAAGTTGTAATCTTCCTCTTCTGGTCTGCATTGGACTTGCTTTTGCACTTCTTTGCAAAGTGGTCCTTACCTCCACACTTTCTCCAAACTTTGCCTTTGGCCGGGCAATATGGGTCTTTTCCAAAGTGACCTCGGATTCCACATCGATAACACTCCACATCCTGTGTCAACGTATATCTTGGCTGGTTATGGCGATGTGAGAGCCTCTTTAGTTGCTGGCTTGAGTTGTCTTTCAGGGTCATGGTATGAATTTGCCCTTCAACAGCCTCTAATGCAGCAGCAATGGTTAAAGCATCGGTGAGTTCCAACTCACTCCCTCTTTCCAGTAGACGTCTTCTGAGTTTATCTGATCTGCAGTGCTGTACAACTTGATCCAGTAATTGGTTGTCCAAATCAGCTGGCATGTAATTGCATCCAACAGCTAGCTGGCGTAGTCTCGTCACGTACTGAGCAATTGTCTGGCCATTTTCTTGTCTCGTTCTCCGAAACAAATGGCGTTGAAATGTAGCATTCGGTGTCACTACATAGTGTGCATTTAATGCATCTACCGCTTTCCGGTACTCATCTTTTATTCCAGTATTCAAAAGTGTCTTAAATGTTTCCCGAACTGCAGGTCCTGCGGTGAAAAGAAGTAAAACCCTCCTCTGTGCTTTTTGTTCAACTGTACCGGTATCTAGAAATAGGCCACGACTGTTGGCGTAGGTTTCAAATTCTTCCAGCCATGCCTTCCACTTCACACTTACAGTGCTTGCATCACCCGTTGGGTCAAAATGAGCAATTCCACTATGTGTTAGAAAGTCACAATTTGCACCATCCATGAGGAAATATTCCAGCCCCAAAAGTACTGAGTCACAGAGAAAATTCGTATCACCTTGAAGTTGTCTGTAATCCTCTGTAATCTTGTTTAGTCTTTAATTTTCTTCAAGCTTCTTTCATCCTCGTCGCCAATGTCACATTTGTGGCCCGAAATGTGAAGTTAATAAAACATTAAACACAAGTTTTATCAGGTAAACTTCTCAGTGGCTTTATTTTCCCATTTCCTTTGTTCTCCTGCTTGTGTTCTTATCTCTCTCTCATACCACGTGACTTCCGGTACATCTCATACATATTCATTATCATGACAGTGTGCTGAGGGGGAGTGAAAAGGCGTTGCCTTGCGTGCCATCCAGGTAAACCAACACAGACAAAATACATCAGGCAGTGCATGAAAAAATATAATATATGGTTATAATGAAAGAAGCACATATGGTTTTAAAGATAATGGTGCTGTTGAGCAAGGCATTACCTTTGCTAACCTGACGTCTATTCTAAATCCTGATAGCAGGATACTTCTTGCCTTTGAATCAGTGGGTTGTTTTGTTTACAACCAAGCAGGAGTTTCTGAGATCGAGGTCCAATGGATACTTCAACATGAAAACTGATCAATGAGCCCCAAGACGGGGGAAGGGGAAGGACGGGGATCGATGGAGGGGAAGATGACTTGTTTGATAACCGTGAATTGCGCTCACTGCTCCCCGTGGTTTCTTGAGACCCCGAGCAGAGCAGTTTCCACCCCAATCTGTGATTAGTCCGCTCGAGGGTTGTTCCTCGGCACAATTGTTAGTGTTAATGGGGACATGCCGAATTTCCTCCGCTCATGAAGAATTGGAGCGATAGCTGCACTATCATTTTTTTTTTACTTTATTGATTCGTTCAAAAACAGTATGACATATACAGCAATTAAACAATAACATTAACGTTTTATATATATATATATATATATATATATATATATATATAAATAAAGAAGCAGAATGAAAATAAAAGATCCCCCTCCCCCTTCAGCCAACTCTCCTAAGGAGAGACATAAAAAAGAAAGAATATTAAAAAAAGATTAAATATATATCTTAAAATCTAATCAAAATAAATTGAAATGTAAATATTCCGAGTATAACAACCACTTATTTTATAAAACAATTATAATTATCATGCGAAACATACGTAATTTTTTCCATTATTAAACAATATTTCTTCTCATTTTGCCATCTATTAATATCAATCATATTTGTATCTTTCCACGTACTAGCAATACATTTTTATCGCTATGGATAAAGCTAAATGTACAAAAGCAAGCTGAAACTTATCTAATCCCAAGTCTTTCAGAGGTTGCAAACTACCGAATAAAAATAGTGTTGGATCTAAAACTTTTTAAATCTTATACACCTATTCTAAAAACGATTGAAATTTCTTCCAAAAAGATTGTATATGGAAATATGACCAAACAGCATGAAAAAGAGTTCCAACCGTATCACCACATCTCAAACACAAATTTGATTCATTAAAATTATATTTTATTTTAATTTTTCAGGTGTCAAATATAATTGATGTAAACAATTATAATTAATCATTGCATTACGTGCATTTACCAATCTAGTTACACTACCATAACAAATATCTAACCAATCCTCTTCAGAAAAAGTGAAACCAATATTTGTTTCCCATTGAATTTTAGATCTATCCCAACCCTTTTTATCCATACCATCCTGTAATATTTGATTTTAAAAAATGAAATCTAACCCTTCTCTGGTACCTTCATCAGGCAAGTCTCAAATGTAGTCATTTTAGGTAAAATCATCTCTCTACTAAACATACATTTTACCAAAGATCGAATTTGATAATACAGAAATAAAGAATTCTTATCAATACCAAAATCTTCCTTCATCTGATTAAAAGATAAAAACTTTCTCTCCTTTAAACAATCTCCCAAATTTTCCACACCTTTAAATCTCCAATGCAATAACTTTGATCATTTATTGAAAAAGAACTAGGTTGATTATTATACAACGGATTCAAAGCCAATAATTTACCCCAAGAGCCTATAATTTTATTTTTCTTTATCCATAATTTAATTAAATGTTTTAGTATAGGCACATTATATTGTTGTAACAAATTCATATTCCACCTAAACAAAAATTGATGTATTTCAAATTCAGAAATACTTGCCATCTTAATATTAGCCCAACAAGGAGGCCGTACCAAATCTGTCAATGAACTAATAAATTTAAGTTGGGCTGACTCATAATAATTTTGGAAATGTGGTAAACGTAATCCCCTTAACTCATATTTCCAAGTTAATTTATTCAAAGCTACTCTCGAAAATTTACCACTCCATCAAAACTCCCTAACCATTTTATTTAAATCTGGAAAAAATATTATTAAGTAAATACAGAATAGATTGAAACAAATATTGTATACGCAGAATGATATTCATCTTAATTGTATTTATCCTTCCCATTAAATCAATAGGTAAATCTTTCCATTTAATCAAATCAGTTTTAATATTTTATTAATGGAGCATAATTTAACTTATATAAAGATTGATAATTAACATTCAAAAATATACCTAGATATTTAATTCGACCAGTCCACTTCAAATTAATAATATTCTTATAAACTGAATAATCTCCTTCATTTACACATAATATTTCACTTTTTTTCACAATTAACTTTATATTCAGAAAGACGTTAATATACGCCAAGACTCGCTTACATTAAATTAACCATTTAATTCTTGAACATCAAAAGTAGCAAACCTCAACTTCGATGTATCTACTATTATTACTAAATACCAATAATATCTTTCTTTAAAAACTCAAATCAACGTATATAGGCCCTCCAATAAAAAGAATCACAAATTAAAAACTAAGAAAAAAGTTTAAAAAAAATATATATACATAAAAATAAATCAATTTAAAAATCCCTCCCCCCCCAAAAAATACTACCAAAAGGTAGTAATCCCTCATCAAAAATTGGGCCTAGTAAAGAACTTAGTGCCAATCTCCCCCTCCCCCAGCGAAACAATCAGTAACATCCAAGTATCATAATAACAAAAGAAAAAATAAAATAAGAAAATTCTTCCTTTCATGCAAAAGACTCCTGTCTCGAAGATCCCACTTTGGAAAGAGGTGGACTCTTTCCACTCCCATTATTCCCATTTCTGCAATTTCTTACGTTTCTAGAACAACCAATTTTTTTCTTTAGGAGATAATGGTAAGCTACGTCTTTGTCCTCTGATATCCGGCAATGAGTCAGCAAAAATCATTGCTTCACAATCAGTTTCAAAACACTGAAATTTATAGTCTCCGTAAAAGACCTTCAACAATGCAGGGTAATGAAAAGTAGACTTATAAACTTTACGCCACAAAACTTCTTTAACTGTATTAAATTGACGTCAACATTGAATGACATCTTGACTCAGATCAGGATTTTAAAAAAAGACTCTACTATTCTGAATCAATAATGGAGTTTGTCATTGTCTCGCATTTAGTACTGCAAGTCGAAGTATTGCTTCTCTATCCAAATAACTCAGACATCACATTATTAATGGTCTCGGGGGTTGACCAGCTGAGGGTATTCTGCTTAAAGCTCTATGGGCTCTTTCCAGTGCCAATTCCCCCAGTGAAAAATTCTTGCCCTAATATTTGCGGAATCTAGTCTTCAAAGAAATGAAGAGGATCTTGTCCTTCTATTCCTTCAGGCAAACCAACAGTTTCCACATTATTCTTTCTGCTCTGAATTTTGAAAAATCTATTTTTCTTTCTAGCTCCTTCTCACAATCTCCTAATTCTATGACTGATCTTTCCACCTTCAACACTTTTTCTGCGTTAGAAGTCACTTGTTGTTTACAATCCAAAAAAGCAGTCTGATTTTTTAAAATACTTCAAAAGATGCATCCACACGCGTCTTAACCATATTTAATTCATTTGATCCATCTCATTCATTATAGATGTCAACATAGGTTGAATAACTGCATTTAATTGCATACATTGTGAATCCGTAAATCTCAGCTCTGCTCTCTCTGACATGGTGGCAGAACAAGGTAAATGCAGCTCCTGCTGCAATTCAACAAAAGGCATTTTAAAAAAATTTACTGCGGGTCTGGACTCCCAGCGACGGCATCCTGCCTTCTTCAGGGAGTCTACGCTGGTCTCCTCCCGCATCTTGTTCTCTTCTCATCCATTGGCGAAGAAAAACGATTTCTTCAGATTGCAATGCTGCCTGATGCATTTCCTTTTCAGCCACCAGAGGCGATCCTTGGGATTTAGGCAATTAAGAAATTGAGCCTGGGACTGCCTCAAGTGTCTTGTTCCCAAATCTTCTGCAGTTCGAAAATGTATTTTCTTTTGAACTTGAGATTTAGTCTTTTTACCATGTGACCATAATAATTCCTTAATACTTTAAACTAAACATTTAAAAGTTTAAATTTGGAAACAAAGGGTTAAAAAACGGGTATTTAAAAGTCTGGCCAGAGAGGTCGCGATTGCACTTCTGGACTATAAGTCATCTTCCCACGCCCCGGATGGCTGCACTATCCGTTCTGCTGCGTCAATGTAATGGCAACGACTGGAATATAACAGTAGCAGACAAATGATCCGTTTAGACTATTCCCAGGAATTCCACAGTTGAAATTACGTTGAATCTGTTGTCTTCTTTTTCTGGTAGTTTCTTGGTTTTCCATCTTGTTACAGCCAACGTGCTCTCCGTTGTGGTCCTATCCCGGGGAATCTGCGCCCTCTACAAAGGAGTGATTCGCTACGTGGTCACCATGGCAGGGGCAGACACAATGGTCTCTGTGTTTAAGGTGACGGTGAGAAATGTCACCCACTATCATTTTCCAGACTCAGTCCTGGTCCACACCTCCACTTGGAGGTGTTACAGCCTTAATACAGATATCCAGAGTGAAACTCTCCGTCTGTGCCACGGTGTCATTCACAATCGACCGCTGCATTTCCATTTGTTGACAGAAATTCTAAACAAGATATTGCAACGAAAGAAACGCCACAGTGGTTCCTTCGACTGTGTGTCTGCTTAGGTTTTTGATGCACATTCCAGTTTACTTCCGGTATGAACCCCATTACACTGAGTGTGGCGTCCAATTGGGCTGCGCTACTTTAACACGATATAACTCTTCACCAGCATGGCAGACTTATAGATGGTTGACTAAACTTATGCTACCACTGGTGCCATTGTTCCAGATGTTACTGTTAAATACACTCACCGCGCGATATATTTACTGCTCAGCAGAGCTCGGAGGGCGTTGAAGCTCCATGGGGTCAGTGAGATCCCTGATCCTCAGATGACGACAGAAGGACGTCCATTATTTTGCTCTTCGCCATCTCTGGGTCCTTCATCGTGTTGTGGATACAAGTTACGATCATTGACCTATTTTTCCCACTCACCTCAGTTTTCGAGTTCAGAACGCCGAAGTCATTCCATCTGGCGATCAGAATCAGCATTCTGCTGATATATTTCAGCTGTTGCACAAATATTTGTTGATACAGAAGAGATTTCGGGAGGAAGTGAAGAAACTTGTAAAATATCAATTTGTTGTCCTTGTTCAGATTTTCAAACCAATTAGGGAGAGACAATGAATCAGATGGACCTCTTCCTCAGTTCGTTTCCCGTTTCAACTCTCGTCCTGTTACTGGATCAACCCCAGTATCATAAGCTCCGTGAAACAAAGCAAAGCACACGCAAATACACACACACACTCACACAAGCATACACTCAAACTCAAACTCCCACCACACATACAGACCCACTCACACACAAACACACACAAACACACAGACGCATAAGCACGCGCGCACACACACATGAACACACACACACAGGCACACACAGGCACACACACACACACACACACACACACACACACACACACACACACACACACACACACACACACACACACACACACACACACACACACACACCATTCCAACGCCCAAATGACATCCTGACTGCCAAATGAAAGCCACCTACAAATTGGAGGCACATTACCTTGTATTCCGTCTCAAGAAGACTTCATCAATATCGACTTCAGATTTCCGTAAATACCCCCTCCCCACGTACCCGTGTCTCTCTCTTTCCCAATGGTTTGTTATTGGTGTTGAGTATGGAAAGATTAGAAGGTTGAGGAGAAAGTTCACATCTGTCATCTGTTCTATGCTCTGATGTAGTTATGCTTTAAATTAACGAACATGCTAGGTCATTCATAATTTCGGAATAAATTTTCCTTTCTGAACGTGAATGCAAATTAACATCAGACATTTATATGAGGAGAAGGCGATTGTCCAAACAATAGAGCAAAATATTCAATGGCACATTAAGCAAAAGTTGCACAGGTGAACAAAGGGTTGAAATTCGAATTCTGATTTGTTGTCACATTTACAAAGATGATGTGATTGAGTTATCTTACAGCATGCCAGTAGGGATCTCATACATCAGATGTATTATCGGAGTACATGCATGACATGACATAGGGTGGTCCGGTTGACGTACGGTTAACGCACTGCATTTACAGCTCTAGCAATCAGGACCGGACCCAAGTTCGAATCAACGCTGCTTGTAACGAGTCTTTACATTCTCCCCTTGTCTGCATGTTTTTTATCCGTGGGCTCCAGTTTTCGTCCTACGCTTTGGAAACTTACCTCGGCTGTTGGTTAACGCGGTATAAAGCGAACGGAACTGGCAGGTGGACCGAAATGGTCTGTTACCGGACTGTAGGTCTAAATATTTTAAATTAAAAATTATAATACCAATATTTTTTTGCGAGCGAAGTAGAATTCCCACATATTTGTAGTGCAGAAAAAAAAAACTGTACATAGCCTATAAATGTTGTGACAGACTATATAGATGCGTTTCGGAGATATATTGGGAGGATTTGTTACAACAGGTCACCCAAAATAATTTTAAATCTCAGAATCTTTGCAGGAGTTTTTCAGAGGGCTGAGAGAGTTCAATAATGCCCTGCTATTTTGGAAAAGGCAACAATGTTGCAACATGCAGCAGCACCTTGTCTGGAAAAGCAGGTGATCTTTGCAGGCAGAGGCAGAACAGCTTTGCTCTCAGAGTGGAAGGAAGTGAGAGAGAGTACAGAGACACAAACATCAGTTCCAGGCTGTTACTGCCAGCGAAAGCATCCAGGAGCCCATTTTGTAAGACAGGCCTTATCAAAGTCTGTGTGGTTCCTGCAAAAGGAGGAGACTGACTATCAGTTGTTTGGAACAGAAAGGAACTCTGTGATGACTTGAAAGAAAGAAATTATCATCTCGAGAAATCTGAAGGGTACAGGTTTCGACAGCAAGACTCATTAAAAAGGTACCTGTTGATGATGTCCTGGAACAAATGAATTTCTTTCTGAAAACCAACACCTTCTCTCCAGAGTGGTAACCATTTTCCTGTTAAGCATCAAAGCCTGGTGAACTTTATTAATGCTAACTTCTGTGCACTGTACAAGAATTGCCTGAAACCAGTGAGATTGGACTGTGAAGCAAAGAACTTTTCTAAATTGAAATACACATTACACACAGGTGCGCTTAGAATTAGAGGGGGCTTAAATAGGTTGAGTAGGTTGATAGTAATAAGTTTTTATTCTGTTTTCATGTTCAAAGATAATTCAAAGCAACTTTTGTTTAGATATCGTGGTGTACATCTATTGCTGCTGTGTTTTGGGGTCCGCTGGACTCCTTAACAATGTAAACAAATACATAAGGGTAAATGCATAACGAGGGTAAACAACCTGACTGCAATACAGAAATAATTTAGAAATATAAATTGAGTGCACAATTAAGAACATGGCCCAACAAATGAGACACAATGTAACAGTGCAGTGTTACGAAGAAGTGTGTGTGTGTCAGTCAGAGAAATGGGAGGGAGTGAGGGGAGAGAGAGGTAGAAAGAGAAAAAGGGAGGGACAGAGAAAGACAGGCAGAGAGAAATCGGGGGCAGGAGAGAGGGAGCTATAGAGAAAAGGTAACAGAATTTTACGATCTTAGGACTAATTCACAAATGCAGCGAATTCTCAGCAGGTCTTGCGGCAGTTGTGCCAGAACTCTGAAGAAAATTCCGTTGGAGAGCAGCATCGAAATTATTTGTTCAAGCATTTGCAAATTATTTTCCTTTGCAATTTATAAAAACACCAGTATCCCAAACACCGGTCTTAACATTTAAAAAATGCGTCCGAACTAGGAGATATTTTTAACGAGGTCTCTGCAGGAATAGCTAGATCATTGGAATTCAGTGTCATCGAGGAACCGATCGACTCTATTCTGCCCCCAAAGACTCGGTCTTGGCTCCTACCGCTCTGCAGATATTCAACCAGGCACAAAGTGATATGTATGATTCAGGGGTACAAACCCACTTCCAAATAAAAGATGCTTCACTTGCACTTTCTCCAACAGAGAAATCGTGTTCACGATTCGGCCACCCCCCCGCCTCCCTCCATTAAATGCATGGAACGTAGAAGGACACTCTGAAAACCAACACCTTCCCTCCTGAATGGTAATAATTTTCAGGTTAAGCACCAAAGTCTGGTTAACTTTATGGAGGTACAGATATTACCCCATATTCAGTTGTCCACCGCTTTTATTCTGCATCTTATTTCCAACCGAACGCTCACTATGTAGTCTGCTACACAGTTCCAACACATCGGACTTGACACCTCATTTCCTTAGGTTCACTGAACAAAAAGTTGAATTGATCTGAACTTCCAGTGAGATGCACCATTCCCATTGATAACTTCTACCAAGACGTTCAAAAAGTTTGTGTAAACACACAATATCTGAAAATCTCCATCTCCCTCCAGCCACTCTCTCTTCCACCTCCTCCCATTGCGAAGAAGATTCATGAGAGCGAGATAATTTTCTCCCATCCTTGGAAAATTAAACACCCAGAGATGGCGATCTCTGGAATTTCCTCCCGTCGAGGCAAAGAACTTCCTCATTTAAAAGAGAAATAAGAAGATTTCTGTGACGTGTTAAACATTGATGAGTAAACGTTTGGAATACTGTAGGAAATTTGTGTTATCCAACTACATAAAATACATCTGAAAATTTTGTAAACAGGCGGCAAATGTTTACAATGTGTGTTACCGAGACCTGAGGAGCCGAGTTCGAGGGAAACGAGAAACCCGTTTAGATTTTTTCCACCTCAACGCTAGAGAACAAATGCTGAAGTTATATTTAGATTAATAAGCGGTATATCGCGAGTTAATGCGAGCGGGATTTTCCCACTGAGGTTTGCTGAGACCGGAAGTCAAGGGTATCAGTTAAAGTTGAAATGTGACATATTCAGCGGCCGAATCGTGGGAACATATGAACGAGTAGTGAGAGGGTGACGAGCTGACAGCTTAAATGGTGAATGCAGGCTCAATTATGACATTGAAGAACATTCTGGAAAGGATGGATATGCAGAGATATGGTTGCTTACAACAAAATAGGGCTGTGCAAAATAATGTTTCAGCATTAGATGGAGTGAACGACTGCTCTTCAATTCTATGATTAGAAGATTAAGGGATGTCTAATACAGCGCAATATAAATCAGCCATGTTATTTTTTATATCAATTTAAATGTTTATATCTTCTCGTTTATGTTATATATAGAGAATTTAGGTTAAAATGGCTTAAGTTAAAATGTGATGATTAATCATAAAAAGGGAAGCCAGAACGGACAGGGAGCTTACTCGCAGCCAAGGACAAAAAGTTCAGCTGGATATGTTTTTTTAAATATATCTTTTCATGGTCATAGTGAGATACATGCAGGAGACAAAAGATTGATAAGAAGGGTGAGAAACAGAATTTAGTGTATGTAGAGTTCACAGCGTA
Source organism: Narcine bancroftii (assembly GCF_036971445.1). Lineage (NCBI taxonomy): Eukaryota > Metazoa > Chordata > Chondrichthyes > Torpediniformes > Narcinidae > Narcine > Narcine bancroftii. The sequence continues at coordinate 183,520,281 of NC_091470.1, forward strand.
CGTAACGAACGTGATAATTAAAAATGCAGTTGTACTTAGAATGCTTTTGCAATACTAACCAATTAAAACAGTATTAATAAGAAGGGGAAGGGCAAACAACAAGGGTATAAAAATCAATGCACTGTATGTATCGGGGCTTAACTGGTGAGAAGCCAGTTGAGTCCAACTCTGCAGACTTGTAAATAAAGCTTGTCGTGTCATCAGTTTTAAAGAGACTCATGTGTGAGAAGTTTTATTTCTGACAGTTTACATATTAGAAACAGGACAGGTGGCCTCATCTACCAACTATATATCACAATTCATCGCTGATATGCTTCGGCATGACATCCTTCACTAAGAGGTCCCGAGCCGAAACGTTGTCTGCCCATTGCATTTCCCGAATGCTACAGGACTATTTGGGAACACAAGGAACATCGGAGCACAGTGCAGTCCCTTCAGCCTGCGCTGTTGTGTACCTACCTAAGCCATTGTGCCCCAAACTCCCACTTATAAGTCCTTTCTGCAGTTAGCCGCTTTTTATCAACATTTCTAGCACTTGCAATTCCTCTGTTTCTTATATTTTAATGAGGCATGCGCGTCTCCCCCATCTCTCTCCTCGATATATCTATCCCAGAATGGGGCCTCTCATGGCACAATCTCCGCCTCCTCCCGTTGGCATTTCACAGAGGGGTGCATTCAGTCGCAGGGGCCATTTCTCGGCTGTTAATTTTCTGACCGCAAGAATGTTCGCAACTGTTTGACAGCGGTTGAAATCACGATGGGAATTCACCGGACCCTGAACGAGGCGGAACTTGTGCTTATCATAGATGATAGCTGGAAAATTAGATTCACGGGTCGAAATAATGCATCAGACTATCAGATGGACGCTCCGAGAACCGAAGAAGACAGGCTGACGCATAGAGTTCACACTAAATTCCCTCTGAGACCAGGATAAAGCGAACCTAACAAAAATGTATAAAGGTGACGATCCGCTGCCAAGATTCCAGGTCATGTGTGACATCGACTCACAACTTAATCTTGTTTCGAGTCAGTTAATATGGGCTGATTACTAACTCACTAACTAAGAATGAACTGGTTTGGAGTGTTAAATCGAGTCTGTGAAGATGTTATTTAATTTATCGTCCCAGTGGAAACAGCAGTCCTATAAATAAGGCTTCACAATGTTCTGTACGATACAAAAATTGTTCCTTTACTCAAAAGGTGCCACGAATGGACACCACGGAGATCTTCTATCCCACTCTTGCCATTGTCGGCATTCCTGGTAGGTAATTCTGCTGCGATATTCACCGCCTGACCTGAGTCTGTCCTTATTCCGGAGCGCACAGCATCAATTTTTTTTTGCTATCGCCCATGGCAATTATTAAAATCTAACTCGGTTAGATTTTTGCTCAATCGAGGCTGTGGAGATGTTATATAATTGAGTGACCCAATGGAAAGAATGGGCTCTGAAATTTATTCGAAAGGGAAAAACATTGTTTTGAAAAAGTGTTTTTTTTTCTTTCTCTTGTCCAGTTGCAAGAAAATTTTTAAATATTATCGATGTCATCAGATGCGAAATTGTTAGAGAAAATTTGGTGCAAGAAACTAATCTTGTTAATTTAACTAGGTTTCAAATATTATTTACAGACCTTTTGAAGATAAGATTAATATCGGAAATGTATATAGTTTGTTACAAGGGAAGTTGAATAATCCTGATATGTTTAAATTTAAAAATAAGTGGGTGGAGGACATACAAGTGGTTATTTTAGATGAAGATTAGTGAAAGATTTGTGAAAATACAGTCACTAGATTGTTTAATGTGAGGTATAGTTTCGTTAATTATAATTATCTACATCAAATATATTTGACGGCAGAAAAATTCCAAATGTATGGATTTAGGGATTCTGATTTATGTTTTCGAAGTGGAACAAAAAAGGGACCTATTACATTCTGTCTGGTTGTGTAACAAGGTGCAGAACTTCTGGTTAAACGTTAGGCAATTTTTGGAACATTTGCATAATATATATTGTTACTTGATCCTTTATTATTTTTATTGGGTTTTATGAAGGATTTAAGACGTTTTAAATTGGATAAAATTCAAATTGCATTTATTCGTTTGGCTTTGGCAGGGATGAGAAAAGGTGTAGCAGTAACACGGAAGGACGATGTAGTAATTAACATTCAAAGATGGCATAATGAATTGAAATCATGTATGGATTTAGAAATATAACATAACTTGCATAACAATTATTTTATTGACTAAATTATTTGAACAAGATCTAAAATCAATGGATATTATTATATCTTAATTATTATATTTAATTTTTTAATTTAATATTAAGGTATTTAACATTTTTCTAAAACACTCCATTATAATATATTGTAGCTGTAGGGTTATCTATGGGTGTTTTGGGGTGTGGAAGGGAGGGGATGAATGCATAACTGAATTATTAATTTATGGATAAGAACTTTATTAATATAACTCCGTAATAAGCGATTTTGCTTTATAAATATATATATATATATATATATATATATATATATATACACACACACACATATATACATATACATATATTTGAACATTCTTAATAATATAAATAAACTTTATTGAATATTATTTTTAAATAGCCCAGTGTAAAAGGCTGTCCTATACTTTTGGCTTCATAATGTCCTGTGTACACAGCAAGCGTTCCTATCCTCAGAAGGTGCTGTGAAGATCATTTATCCTATTCTTTCAATTGTCGGTATCATTGGTATTTGTTTCTAATGCGTGGATCCTGCTTCAATTCATTTCAGAGAGAGAGAGAGAGAGAGAGAGAGAGAGAGAGAGAGAGGGGAGAGAGAGAGAGAGAGAGAGAGAGAGAGAGAGAGAGAGAGAGAGAGAGAGAGAGAGAGAGAGAGAGAAAGAAAGAAAGAGCTGTCCAAAAGAATCTTTTGACCTAAGGTTGGTGAAAATAGGGAAGGTCCAGTCATTGGGAAATGAGACCGTCTACCTCGGGGCAAAGCTGCGCTATCAGAGAGAGGTAAGACAAATCTCATTTGTTTACTGCACCGATACTTGGCAAATGGAGAATGAAACTAATGCCGTGGTCTGACAAGAGGTTTTCGCCATTCAAAACTGGACTGGTACCAAGCTTTTGGCAAAGATAAAGCGCACAGTATGGTTTTTCAATCAAAACCGGCTGGAACACGGATGGTTAGGTTTTGTCGACCACCTGCTCCACTGCTTCAGAGCAATTAGCCACCAAATGCAACCCCTTCAGCATACCCTTAAATTTCTCATTATTGTGTCTCGCCGGAGCCAGTCTCCTGCCAGACGCCGATAACAGGCACTTGTGGAACTGCATGACATGGTCAGTGAAGAGCGATGGCTCTTTGATTTGACTTCACTTCAAATCAAAGTCGGTGACTTTATCCAGGCCTGTGATATGTAATCCCGCCAGAATTATCACCAGCACGTACCCTGCTGAATCAGTGATACCTATACATTTCATCACGTCTAAAGTACAATAATGAAGGTCTTTCATTCGTTCACGTCTCCGCATTTTCGTGTTTGTTGTCCACCCCATCTAAACCACTGATAATGTTTCAGACCCTCAATAATTCACCTCTATATCTAGGTCGCTGCAAAGATAAGAACCCCAGGTCTGTTAGCCTTCATTCACATGAAATGTTCTACAATCCAGGAAACACCTTTGAATCTTCGGTAGAGCGTCCATATCCTATAAGGAGGTGACCGGATCTGTAGCAATGTCTTGAACTGTTTATCGTCACGTGTATGGAGAAAGTGAAAAGGGGATGTTTTACGCACAATCCAGCAAAATCAACCCACAAATAATACAGCAGGAAGCGCAAATAATTAAAAAAAAATGCAGGGAATAATGTTAAAATAAATGTACAGCATGTCGTGTTGAAGGCAGAGCTGCCTTGAAGTAGTGCAAGGCTTTACATTCACTTATGAGAGGTCTGTTTAGGTGACTGACGGCAAGAACCTATGTGTCCTTGAATGGAGTGAAAAGCGTTTATTTCGAACTCGCGTATATTCCACCCGACGGGATGAAGAAGGAGAGAGTGCGGTCGGGGTGGAATTGTTACTTTAACATGTACATTGAATATTTATCCATTAGGCGCCGGGAGGTATGGATGGATCGATGGACGGTCGGGAGGTTGGATTTCTTGATCGCCCTGAGTTGCGTTCATTCGTCGCCATAGTTAATTGAGTTCCCGAGTACAGCAGCTTGCTCACCTATCTATGATTGGACACTTACGATTGTGCATCTACGCACAAAGGAGTGATAATGAGTGATTGACGAATTTAGTCCGCTTCTGAGGAAGTGGAGAATTTGCAATGCTTTCCTTTCCGTGGCGCCAGTGTAATTTTATTAACGTCATCATTTACAGCAAATCTGGTTGTTATTTCCAGGTACTCTGTTTTAATATCATGTTAAAGCTATTGGGGTTGTTTCCTCGTTTTCCATCTTGTTACAGCAAACCTGCTCTCCGTTGTGGTCCTGTCCCGGGGAATGCCCGGCCTCTCCAAAGGAATGATCCGTTACGTGGTGGCCATGGCAGTGGCAGACACAATGGACTATGTGTTTAACGTTACTTTGGGAAACGTCTTCCTCTATCGTTTTCCGCGTTCCTTCCTGGGACAAACTTCCACTTGCCGTCTATCTTCATTCTCTCAGGTCTCCAGCGTGCAATTCTCCGTCTGGACCACAATGTCATTCACAATTGACCGCTTCATTGTCATTTGTTTCCAGGAATTGAAAACAAAATATTGCAACGAAATAAACGCCACTGTCATTCTAACTCCTGTGGGTCTGCTGAGCTTTTTGATGCACATTCCTGCTTTTTTCCGTCTTGAACCTCATTACACTGTGGGTGACGTCCAATGGGGCTGCGTAATTTTAACACAATATAAATCTTCACCAGCATGGCAGACTTACAGGTGGTTGACTAAACTCATGGTACCACTGGTGCCGCTGTCGCTGATGATACTGTTGAATTCCCTCACTGTCCGACATATTTTACTGGTCAGCAGAGCTCGGAGGACATTGAAGCGCGGCGGGGTCGGTTAGGTCCCTGATCCCGAGATGACGAACCGGAGGACGTCCATTATTTTGCTCTTCGCCATCTCTGGGACCTTTATTGCGTTGTGGCCACCGGTTTCGATCATTGACCTATTTTTCCCACTCACATTAGGTTTAGCGTCAGCGCCCCGAAGTTACTGTCTCTGGCCATTAGAATCGCGATTCTGCTGATGTATTTGAGCTGTTGCACAACCACTTGTGTTAATGAGTTGACACAGAGGAGATTCTGGGAGGAAGTGAAGAAACTGGTAAAATATCCATTTGTTGTCCTTGTTGAGTTTTTTCAAACCAATTGGGGAGCTACAATAAATCCGATGGCTTTCTTCCTCAGTTCGTTTCCCGTTTCGATTTTTGTCCTATCACTGAATCGACCCCAGTATCGTTAAGCCCCGTAAAACAAAGAACCCCCCCCCCCACACACACACACACACACACACACACACACACACACACACACACACACACACACACACACACACACACACACACACACACAACATTGTACACAAATATCGCCTCATGACTGCCAAATATAAGCCTCCCGCAAATTGGAGGAACAGGACCTTGTATTCCATCTCAAGAAGACTTCATCAATATCTTCTTCGGATATTTGTCGATGCCCATCCCCATTATGCCGTGTCCCTCTCTTTCCGATGGTTTGTTGTCGGTGTTAGGTATTGAAAGAGTAAATGGTTCAGGAGTAAGTTCACATCGGTCGGCGCCACGTTGTGGGCTAAAGAACATACACTTACTGTTTTATGCTCGAAAATACTTATGCTTTATATTAAACAACACGCTGGGCCACTCAGAATTTCGGAATAAATTTTCCTTTCTGACCGTGAATGCAAATTCACGGCTGCTGGATTGCTGGCCAGTGTAATTGTCCAAACAATAGAACCAAATATTCAATGGCACATGAATCAAAGATTGTCCAGATGAATCAACGGTTCAAATTCGAATTCTGATTTCTTGTCACATTTACAAAGATGATGTGATTGAGTTGTCTTACATCATTCCAGAAGGGTTCTCAAGCATCAGTTTTATTGTCAGAATACATGCATGACATGACATAGGGCGGTACGACTGGCGTTCCGTGTAGACAGTGCTGGCGATCGGGACCAGACCTGACTTAGAATCCCAGTTGTCCTTTACGAGTCTTCACATTCTCCTCTTGTCTGCATGGCTTTTATTCGGGGGCTCAGGTTTTACCTCATCCTTCAAACACGTACCGGGGCTCTCGGATAAATCGGTGTAATCCCAGCGGAATGGGCACGTGGACCCAAAATGTCAGTAACCGGGCTGTAAGTCTCAATATTATTTAATTAAATATTCCATCCCCGAGATTACGTTTTTCTGCGGGCGAGGTAGAATTTCCACTTAATGATGGTGCTCAAATTCTACATAGCCTATACATGTAAAGAAATAAAGAACTGTAAATACATAACGAGTGTAAACAATCAGACTGCAATACAGAGAGAATTTAAAACTATCAATCGAATGCAAAAATAAGTACATGGTCCAACAAGGAAGTCCAAATGAAAGAGAGGAGAGATACGAACAAATGTGTGCGTATGTATGAGTGTGTGTGTGTGTGTGTGTGTGTGTGTGTGTGTGTGTGTGTGCGTGCGTGCGTGCGTGCGTGCGTGCGTGCGTGCTTGCGTGCGTGCGTGCATGCGTGCGTGTGTGTGTGTGTGTGTGTGTGTGTTTGTGTGAAATCGAGAGTGTATAGATATAGGAAAGAGCCCGGGAGGGCTAGAAAAGACGGAGAGAGAAAAAGAGTGATAGAGGAGGGGGCGGGAGAGAGGGATGGACGGAAAAAAAGATTTCAGATGCCATGGACAAAAGGCAACATAACATTACGATCTTCGGAATTACCCTAACCCTAATACAACCATCGGGGAAAGGGTACAGGGACCTAACGACGAGCCCTCAGCGGCACAAGGACAAATTCTTCCCCGCTGCCATCAGATTCCTGAATGATCATTCAACCAAAGACACTGTCTTACTTTTCGCGCTCTATTATCGTAAATATTTTGTTATATTTCATAGTAGTGTCATAAAATGGATATAATGTGTTTGATTATGCCACAACTCTACCGCAAAACTACGTATTTGATTACTTGTTTAAGACATTAACTCCTGATTCTGATATTGAGGGGTGACGGAAATGAGCTCCCGGTCGGGTTATATGAGGCTGGCCCTATGACATTTAGACTTATACATGGCTAGAATGTGGTTTCGAGGGACATAGGCCCAACGCAGGCAGGTGTGACCACTGTGTGTGGGGATATGTTTGATTGGGAAGGGCCGTTTCGGAGAAGCTAATCTTTCTCAGCCATGTGAATCAGTTTTATCTTCTCGAGGAACCCAATGGATCAATTAGTGAGCGAAAAAGGAAAAAAAATAAATTATCAACGTTGCAGGCAGGAACAACGTTTATTTGCAGCTGTTCGAAGGTCGATGCAAATCGAGCCAGAGGGAAGCCAACTACTGCTCCGTCGTATTGTTATAGAATGAAAGTCTCCAAATATATTCACATAAGATATCAAAATGAAAAATGCTTCCACACGGATAATGGCAAAACGATCTTCACACGGTGATTCACGTCAACAGCTGAGGTCATTCCTGCAGATATCTCCTCTGACTGAACTCCGCATCCCATCTCCTTCTGAGAGAATGCACGCTGTGGATGTACTGACACCGAGCAGCCTGTAGAACCACCGTGGTTGGGAGGAATAGGTTTTGGTCAGCAGCATCACTTGGAGAAGAACAATGGTCGACGTTCAGGAACTGCTACTCCAATCAATGGGCTTTCCGTGACCATGGATGATGTCAGATCAACGTCCCATCAGTAGAACGCCCCATAATATCGAATGCTGGTAGCTCCAAAGTCTAAATCACAACTTCACGCATTGTTTCAAGTCCACTGTCCCATCCCTTTAGATGGGCATACGAATTACTATAGTTTATGTGTACAAATTATTCTTTTTGAGTATATTTGAATGTAATGTGGCTTAAAATTTTAAATAAAGTATTCAAAAACAGAGGTATGCATGTGACATACCAAATGTACCTAGATTCCTGGAAAGGAGAGACGCTGCTGCGCTTTCTTGACAATTGGATCGACGTGGTTGCAGCAAGGCATGCCACTGCTGATATATACACCTCCTAACATAAATGTGCCCACGACTTCCTGACCCGAAGGCTCCAATCAACGTTTTTGTCTGACTGACACTGAGGGCGTGGCATTTGTTTAGGCACCATCCCCTCTCACTTTACAATTATCTGCGGTACAAACCCACTTCCAAATTAACGATGCTGAACATGCATTTTATCCAACAGAGAAATCGTGCTCACGATTCGGCAATCTCCCTTCTATTAAATGCATAGAACATAGACGATCACTTTGAAAAACGACTTAATGGATAGCGTGAAATGATCCCTAGTTTAGATCTCCCCTGTTTTTATTCTGCATCTATTTCCAACTGATCGCTCATTACGTGACCCGCTACACAGTTCAAACACATCGGACTTGAAACCTAATTTCCTTCAGATTCGCTAAACCGGGATTTGAATTCATCTGAACTTCCAGTGGCATGTAACATTCGCATTCATAACTTTAACCAAGACTTCCAATAGCCTTGTGTAAACACACAATATCTGAGAATCACTCTCTCTTCACCCTCCTCCCATTGGGAAGATGATCGATGAGAAGGAGAACATTTTCTCCCATCCTTCAAAAATTAAACACCCAGAGATGGAGATCGCTGGAATTCCTTCCCGTCGAGGCAAAGACCCGGTTCATTTTAAGGAGAATGAAGAAGATTTCTTTGACGTGTTAAACGCAAGTTCAAGTTTGCATTACTGTGGGCAATTTGTGTCAGTCAACTACAGAACATACATCAAAAAAGATTTAAAACAGGCAGCAAAGGTATACAGTGGGTGTTACCGGGACAAGAGGAGCCGAGTTCGAGGGAAACGAGAAACCTGTTTAGACTTTTGTCCTCTCAACACCGGAGAATAAACGTTGAAGTAATATAGGGTTTATGAGCGGTATATCCTAAGTACATGCAAGCAGGATTACCCCACAGACGTTCGATGAGACCAGAAGTCATGGAAATCAGTGAAATTGGAAAAGTGAGATATTTAAAGGCCGAATCGGGGGAAAATGTTAGCAAGTGGTGAGAGGGTGATCGAGCTGCCACATTAAATGGTGAATGCAGACTCAATTATGACATTTAAGAAAATTTTGGAAAGGTGGGATAAGTTGAGATATAGTTCGGTTACAAGCCATTTGGGGCTATGCAAAATAATGTTTCAGCAGGGACTAGATGGGCTGAACGAATGTTTTTCAATTCTATGATTAGGAGATTCAAGGATATTTAATACAGTGCAATGTCGATCAGTCATATTAATTTTATTTTATAACCATTTAATTGATTATATCTTCCTATTTACCGATTCGAAACGGGACTGGTGGCCAGACCTGCTAACTATATATCCCAAATGATAGCTGATATGATTCTGCACGACATTCGTTCACTAAGAGGTCACGACCCGAAACGTTCTCTGCCCATATCTCTCCGCGGATGCTGAGGAACTCGTTGGGAACACAAGAAACATAAGAGCAGAGTACGGACCCTTCAGCCTGAGAGGATGACCCGAATTAAGCAATGGTTACCTACAAAGAACTTATCAGCCCTTACTCGAGTGACCCGATTTTCAGCCACGTTTCGAGCAACAGCAGTTCTTGTGGTTCTTATATTTTATCAGTCGCGCCCATATCCCCCAATCTGTCTCCTCCTTATATCTGTCCCTGAATGGGGCCTCTCATCGCGCCATCGCCGCCTTCTCCCACTTTCATTTCTTGGACTGAGAATTCACCGGACCCTGTATAAATGGAACTTGTTCTTATCATAGATGGTAGCTGGAAAATTAGATTCGCGGGTCGAAATAATGCTTCTGACTATCAGATGGACGCTTCTAGAAGAGAAGAAGGCAGGATGACGCAGAGAGGTCAGACTAAGTTCCCTCTGGGATCATGATAACGCGAGGCCAACAGAAATGAATTAAGGTAACGATCCGCTGCCAAATTTCCATGTCACGTGTGGCACTGACTTACACCTGAACCTTGTTTCGTGTCAGTAACTATGGGCTGAATACTAACTCACTAATTCAGAATGAACTGGTTGGGAGTGTTAAATCGAGTCTGTGGAGATGTTATTTAAATTAACGTCCCAGTGGAAACGGCTGTCCTATAAATTAGGCTTCACAATGTCTGTGCTATACAAGAATTCTTCCTATTCTCAAAATGTGTCACGGATGGATGCCGCGGAAATCTTCTATCCCATTCTTGCATTTGTCCACATTCCTGGTAAGTGATTGTTCTGCAAATTTCGCCGCCTGGCCCGAAATTGTCCTTATCCCCGAGATCACATCTGCACCTTGTTTTTACCATCGCTCATGCCAATTACTAAAAGCTAACTCGATTTATTAATTTAGAAAGGACTTTTCCTTTTCATTCAATTAACTATATGGAGATGCTACGTAATTGAATGTCCCAGTGGAAATAGCTGTCTTACAGAGCTAATTATAAGCAGTGCAAGGCTTTACCTTCACTTCTGAGAGGTCTGTTCATGTGTCTGACAGCAAGAATCTATTTCCTCTTGAATCAAGTGAGAAGCGTTTGATTCAAAATTGTGCATATATCACCCGACGGGATAAAGAAGGAGAGAATGCAGTCGAGGTGCAATTGATACTTTAACATGTACATTGATTATTGATCCACATGGCGCCGGATGGTATGGATGTATCCATAACGAGAGTTTGGTTTACCAGATAGCCCTGAGTTGCGTTCATTCCTGGCTGTAGTTACTTGAGTCCCCGTGTTGAGCAACTTCCTCACCTATCTATGAGAGAGCCAGATTGGTCACTTACGATAATGCATCTGCACACAATGGACAGATTCAAACATGGAATGGATGAGTCGCTGCGCTTTCCTTTCCGTAACACCAGTATACATCCATCAACTTCATGATGTTCAGGAGAAAACAAATGTTTGGTTGTTATTTCCAGAGATGCTACTGTTAAAATCATGTAAAGCTATTGGGCTGTTTTAATGGTCGTTTCCTCTTTTTCCATCTTGTTACAGCCAACCTACTCTCCATTGTGGTCCTGTCCCGGGGAATGCCCGGCCTCTCCAAAGGAGTGATCCGTTACATGGTGGCCATGGCAGTTGCAGACGCAATGGTCTGTGTGTTTAACGTTATGTTGTGAAACGTATTCCTCTATCATTTTCCGCATGCCTCCCAGGCCCACACCACCACCTGCCGCCTGAGAGCCGTCATTCAGAGAACCAGTTTGCAATTTTCCGTCTGGTCCACGGTATCATTCACAATTGACCGCTTCATTGCCATTTTTTGCCAAAAAATGAAAACAAAATACTGCACCCAAAGAATCCCCGCCGTCATTATAACGGTTGTGCTTCTGCTTAGCTTTCTGGTGCACCTTTTTGCTTATTTCATCTATGAACCTCAATACACTGTAGATGGTGTCCAATGGGGCTGCCGTGCTCTCACACGATATACCACTTCACCAGCATGGCAGACTTACAGATGGTTGACTAAACTCATGGTACCACTCGTCCCGCTGTCGCTGAATTTACTGTTGAATTCCCTCACCGTCCGAAACATTAGAAAGGTCAGCAGAGCTCGGAGGGCCTTGAAGCGCTGCGGGGACGGTGAAGTCCCTGATCCTGAGATGTCCAACCGGAGGACGTCCATTGTTTTGCTCTTCGCAATCTCTGGGACCTTCATAGAGTTGTGGACTCCAGTTACGATCATTGACCTATTTTTCCCCTCAACCTTCGCAGTCGGCGCCCCGACGTCACTGTATCTGGCCATTAGAATCTCGATTCTGCTGATCTATTTCAGCTGTTGCACAAAAACTTGTGTTTATGCGTTGACACAGAGGAGATTTCGGGGTGAAGTGAAGAAACTGGTAAAATACCTATTTGTTCAGTTTTTCGAACCAGTTAGGGGGCGACAATGAATCAGGTGGCCCTCTTCCTCAGTTCGTTTCCCGTTACGACTCTCGTACAATCATTGAATCAACCCCAATATCGTTAAGCCCCGTAAAACAAAGAAATCCAAACACAGATACACACGCACACACAAACACTTACGCTAACACTCTCACACACACACTCTGAAAAACACACATTCTCTCTCTCACACACACACTCACACACACACACTCTCACACTCACACAAACACAAATACACTCTGTGACACAAACATACACACACACTCACATTCACACAGACAGTTGCGCACACACTCTCTTCCACACACAGACACACACACACATTTTCTCTCATACACACACACGCTCACACTCACACAAACACAAACACTATCTGTCACACACACACACACACACACACACACACACACACACACACACACACACACACACACACACACACACACACACACACACACACACACACACATCATTCCATCACCAATATTGCCTCATGCCTGCCAAATAAAAACCACATGCAAATTGCAGGAACACTACCTTTATTCCGTCTCAAGAAGACTTCATCAATATCGACTTCGGATTTCCGACAACACCCCTTCCCCATATCCCCGTGTCCATATCTTTCCCTTTGTATTTTACGTATTAAAAGATAAGATGGTTGAGAAGTAGGTTCACATCGGTCGGCGAAACATCGTGGCCGAAGAACATGAATATACCGTTCTATGCTCTAAAATAGTTATGCTTTAAATTAACGAACACGCTGAGGCACTCAGAATTTTGGAATAAAATTTCCTTTCTGGCCATGAATGAAAATTAACCTCAGAAATTTACAGGGAAAAAAAGTAATACAAAATCTTCGCTTTTGTCCGAAACATGTCTGGTGGATTGTTGGCCAGTGTAACAGTCCAAACAATGGAGCAAAATATTCAGTGGCACATGAATCGAAGATTGCCCAGGTCAGTCAACGGTTTAATTTCTAATTCCGAGTTGTTGTCATATTTACAATGATAATGTCATTGATATGTCTTACAACATATCAGTAGAAATCTCGTACATCAGATTTATTGTCGGAGTACATCCATGACATGACAGAGGACGGTATGGTTGATGTTCCGGTGAGTGCATTGCCTTTACAAGGCCAGCAATCGGAACCGGACCTGGGACGGAATCCCCGTGATGTGTAACGAGTCTTCATATTCTCCCCTTGTCTGTCTGCATGGCTTTTATCCGGTGGCTTAGGTTTCCTCCCACCTTTCAAAAATGTTCAGGGGCTGTCGGTTAATGCGGTTTAAACCGAGTGGAACGGGCACGTGGACCGAAATTGTCAGTACCGGGCTGTATGTCTAAAAATTGTTGAATTCAGAATTTCAAATCCGAGGAAATTTTATTCTGCGGTGAGGTAGAATTTCCATATATTGCTGGTGCAAGAAACTGTACATAGCCTATACATGCAAACAAATAAAGAACTGTAAATACATAACGAATGTAATCTATCAGTGTGCAAGACAGAAAGAATTTAAAACTATCAATCGACTGCACCAGTAAGAACATGGTCCAAAAAGGGAGAAACAATGAAACAGTGGAGAGATACAAAGTTGTGTGTGTGTGTGTGTGTGTGTGTGTGTGTGTGTGTGTGTGTGTGTGTGTGTGTGTGTGTGTGTGTGTGTGTGTGTGTGTGTGTGTGAAAGAGAGAGAGAGAGGGAGAGACAGACAGACAGACAGAGAAAGAGATGAGAAAGAGCGACAGGGAAGGCCAGAGTACAGGCAGAGAGGAAAAGAGAGAGAGACAGAGAGAGGAGGGGTGGGAGAAAAGGAAGGACGGAAAGAGGATTTCAGGTGTCATCAAGAAAAGGCAACATAACATTACGATCTTCGGAATAACCCTAACCCTAATACAACCATCGGGTAAAGGGTACAGGAGCCTAAAGGCGAGCCCTCAGCGGCACAAGGACAGATTCTTCCCCGCTGCTATCAGATTCCTGAATGATCATTGAACCAATGACACGGCCTTACATTTCACGCTCTATTATCGCTATTAGTTTGTTTTATTTTATATTACTGTCATAACATGGATTTAATGTGTTTTTGTTTGTGCTCTGATGCTGCCGCAAAGCACCGAATTTCATGACTTGTTCAAGACATTAAATCCTGATTCTTATCCTGAGGGGTGACTGAAGTTAGCTCCTGGACAGGTTATTTGAGGCTGGCACTATTGTAACTATAAAGAAACATTTTGACTGATAGATGGCTTGAATGTGGTTTTTAGGGACATCGGCCAACACAGGCAGGTGTGACCACTGTGCGTGGGAAAATGTTTGATTGGGGTGGGCCGGCTGGGTGAAGCTAATCTTTCTCGTCCGTGTGAATCAGTGTTATCTTCTCGAGGAACTCAAGCGGTCAGTTAGTGAGCGAAAAAGAAAAAAATAATAATTATAAACGTTGCAGGCAGAACAACGTTTCTTCGCAACTGTTTGAAGTTACATCCAAATAGAGCCAGAGGGAAGAACCTTACTGCTCCGTTTTATTGTTATAGAAGGAACGTCTTCGAAGAAATTCACACGTTATATCAAAATGAGAAATGGTTCTACAAGTATATTGGCAACCCGATCTTCACACAGTGATTCACGTCAACTGCCTCGGGGATTCCTGCAGATATCTCCTCTGGCCGAACTCCCCATCCCATCTCCTTCTGAGCGAGTGCACGCTGTGGACGTACCGACAACCAGCAGCCTACAGATCCACCGTATGTTGGAGGAACAAGAGTTGGCCAGCCCCATCATTGGGAGAATATCAATGGTCGACGGTCGGGAACTGCGATTCCAATCAATGGACCTTCCGTGACCCTGGATGATGTCAGATCAAAGCCCCATCTGTCGAAAGCCCCATCATATCGAATGCTGGTAGCTCCAATGTCAAACCCCAACTTCACACAAAGTGTAAAGAAAACTATCCCACCACTTTGAAGTTGAGTACGTATTTTTATATTTATTGTGTATGAATTATTCTATTTGAGTATATTTGAATGTAATTTGGCTCAAAATTTAAAATAAAGTATTCAACAGCACGTGACTTTCCAAATGTCCCAGATTCCGGGAAAGGAGAGACGCTGCAGCACTTTCTTCACAATTGGATCGACCTAGTTGCAGCAAGACATGCCACTGCTGATATACACACCTGGTAACATAACGGTACCCATGATATCCAACCCCGGGCGGTTACAATCGGCGTTTTGGTCTGACTGGCACTGAGGGAGTGGCTTTTAGTTTTACACCGCCATCTCACATTACAATTATCAGGGGTACAAACCCACTTCCAAATTAAAGATGCTTCACTTGCACTTTCTCCAACAGAGAAATCGTGCTCAATTTAATCGTGTTCCATTAGACGGTCCCTTTGAGGAAATGGATATCAAGAGGTGATCCCAAGTTTAGTTCTCCCCGCTTTTATTCTGCAGCCTATTTCCTTCTTATCGCTCACTATGTGACCTGCTGCACTGTTCCAACAAATCGGACTTGACACCTAATTTCCTTCAGATTCAATAAACTGGAATTTATATTGATCTGATCTTCCAGTGGCATGTAATATTCCCATTGATAACTTCTACTAAGACTTCCAACAGCCTGGTGTAAACACACAATATCTGAAAATCCCCATCTCTCGCCAACCATTCCCTCTTCACCCTCCTCCCATTGTGAAGAATATTCATGAGACAGAGAGAATTTTCTCCACACCTTGGAAGATTAAACACCCAGAAATGTCGATCTCTGGAATTCCCTCCCGTCGAGGCAAAGACCCTGTTCATTTGAAGAACGAAGAAGATTTCTGCGACGTTTTAAACATTGATCAGTGAACGTTTGTAAATCTGTGGGCAATTTGTGTCAGCCAACTACAGAATACACTTCAAAAAATATTGAAAACAGGAAGCAAATGTTTACAATGTGCATTGCCTGGACAAGAGGAGCCGAGTTAGAGGGAAACAAGAATCCTGTTCAGACTTTTGTGCTCTCAACACCAGAGAACAAACGCTGAAGTTAAATATAGACTAATATGCGGTATATCTCGAGCAAATGCTAAACGTTCTATTCTCTGTGAGAGTCCTTGAAATCTAGGGATTTTTTTATTTACCGGAGCCTGAATGCAACAGTCTTTGGGATTATCATGAATGGCAGCTGGAAATTTAAATTTGCATATCAAAAATGCATACGGCCATATCAGTAACGCTACTTGGAGCTATTAAGTCTGGCAGACGAACTGAAGTGTGACCAAATGCCCTCAGAGACGTGAATAAATCAAGGGTAAGGGAGATGAATAAACGTGACACTCCGGTGCCAAGGTTACAGGTCACGTGTGGCAGTGATCACCACTGAAACTGACTTCATGTGAATTACTATGGACTGATTACTAAATCAGGAATTTAAAATGAATTGGATAGGAGTGTTACATGGTGTCTGTGGAGATTTTATTTAATTTAAAGTCCCAGTGGAAACGGCTATCCCATAAATTAAGCTTCACTGTGCTATAAAGGAATCGTTCCTATCCACAAAGGTGCCACGAATGGATGTCACTGAGTTTTTTTTTATCACATTCTTGTCATTGTCTGCATTGCTGGTAGGTAATTATGCTGCGAACTTCGCCACCTGGCCTGAGTCTGTCCTTATTACGGAGCGCACAGCATCAAATTGGTTTTGCTCTCGCTCATGTCAATTACTAAAAGCTAACTCGGTTTATTAATTTAGAAATAACTTGGCCTTTTTGCTCAATCGAGTCTGTGGAGATGTTATGTAATTGAAATCCCCAGCGGAAAGATTGGGCTCTGAAAGGTATTCGGAATGGAAAGATGGTTTTGAAAAAAGGTGTTTTTCTTTCTTTTGTCCAGTTGCAAGAAAAGTTTTGAATATCATCGAACTCATTGTTTGCTTTTTAAGAGAAATGTTTGAGCAAGAAACTAAAATACCTAATTTAACTAGGTTTCAAATATTAATTATAGACCCTTTGATGATAGGATTTATATCAGAAATGTATAGTTGTTACAAGAGAAGTTGAATTAAAATGATAAGTTTAAAATTAAAAATAAATGGGTGGAGGACTTATAAGTGGTTATTTCAGTAGATGATTGCTTAATGATGTGCGAAAGTACAGGAACTGGATTGTTTAATGTGAGGTATCGTTTGGTTAATTATAATTATCAACATCAAATATATTTGACGCCGGAGAAATTGAAAATACATGGATTTATGGATTCGGATTTATGTTTTCGATGTGGAACAAAAAATGGACTTTTACAACATTCTGTCTGGTTTTGTGACAAGGTGCAGAACTTCTGCTTAAAGTTATTTTTGGAACGTCTGTATATTATACATTGTGACTTGATCATTTATTAATTTTAATTAGGTTCTATGAAGGATTTAAGGGGTTTGAAATTGGATAAAAATCAAATTACATTTATTCATTTTGCTTTGGCTGTGGCGAGAAAATATGCAGCAGTAACGGAACGATGATGCAGTAATTAATATTCAAAGATGCCATAATGAATTGAAATCATATATGCATTTAGAAAAATAACATATCTTTGGCTTGGCTTCGCGGACGAAGATTTATGGAGGGGGTAAATGTCCACGTCAGCTGCAGGCTCGATTGTGACTGACAAGTCCGATGCGGGACAGGCAGACACATTGCAACGGTTGCAGGGGAACATTGGTTGGTTGGGGTTCGGTGTTGGGTTTTTCCTCCTTTGTCTTTTGTCAGTGAGGTGGGCTCTGCGGTCTTCTTCAAAGGAGGTTGCTGCCCGCCGGACTGTGAGGTGCCAAGATGCACGGTTTGAGGCAATATCAGCCCACTGGCGGTGGTCAATGTGACAGGCACCAAGAGATTCCTTTAGGCAGTCCTTGTACCTCTTCTTTGGTGCACCTCTGTCATGGTGGCCAGTGGAGAGTTCGCAATAAAACACGATCTTGGGAAGGCAATGGTCCTCCATTCTGGAGACGTGACCCACCCAGCACAGCTGGATCTTCAGCAGCGTGGACTCGATTCTGTCGGCCTCTGCCATCTCGAGTACATCGATGTTAGGGATGAAGTCGCTCTAATGAATATTGAGGATGGAGCGGAGACAACGCTGGTGAAAGCGTTCTAGGAGCTGTAGGTGATGCCGGTAGAGGACCCATGATTCAGAGCTGAACAGGAGTGTGGGTATGACAACGGCTCTGTATACGCTTATCTTTGTGAGGTTTTTCAGTTGGCTGTTTTTCCAGACTTTTTTGTGCAGTTTTCCAAAGGCGCTATTTGCCTTGGCGAGTCTGTTGTCTATCTCGTTATCGATCCTTGCATCTGATGAAATGGTGCAGCCGAGATAGGTAAACTGGTTGACCTTTTTGAGTTTTATGTGCCCGATGGGGATGTGGGGGGGATGGTAGTCATGGTGGGGAGCTGGCTGATGGAGGACCTCCGTTTTCTTCAGGCTGACTTCCAGGCCAAACATTTTGGCAGTTTCTGCAAAACAGGACGTCAAGCGCAGAAGAGCTGGTTCTGAATGGGCAACTCAAGCGGCATCGTCTGCAAAGAGTAGTTCACGGACAAGTTTCTCTTGTGACTTGGTGTGAGCTTGCAGGCACCTCAGATTGAAGAGACTGCCATCCGTGTGGTACCGGATGTAAACAGCGTCTTCATTGTTGCGGTCTTTCATGGCTTGGTTCAGCATCATGCTGAAGAAGATTGAAAAGAGTGTTGGTGCGAGAACACAGCCTTGCTTCACGCCATTGTTAATGGAGAAGGGTTCAGAGAGCTCATTGCTGTATCTGACCCGACCTTGTTGGCTTTCGTGCAGTTGGATAACCATGTTGAGGAACTTTGGGGGGGCATCCGATGATCTCTAGTATTTGCCAAAGCCCTTTCCTGCTCACGGTGTCGAAGGCTTTGGTGAGGTCAACAAAGGTGATGTAGAGTCCTTTGTTTTGTTCTCTGCTCTTTTTTTGGAGCTGTCTGAGGGCAAAGACCATGTCAGTAGTTCCTCTGTTTGCGCGAATGCCACACTGTGATTCTGGGAGAATAATCTCGGTGGCACTAGGTATTATTCTATTAATGGAATCCTAGTGAAGATTTTGCCTGCAATGGACAGCAGCATGATTCCCCTGTAGTTTGAGCAGTCTGATTTCTCGCCTTTGTTTTTGTACAGGTGATGATGATGGCATCACGAAGGTCCTGAGGCAGTTTTCATTCGTCCCAACAAAGCTTGAAAAACTCATGCAGTTTGACATGCAGGGTTTTGCCGCCAGCCTTCCAGACCTCTGGGGGGGATTCCATCCATACCTGCTGCTTTGCCACTTTTCAGTTGTTCAATTGCCATATATGTCTCATCCTGGGTGAAGACCTCATCCAGCTCTAGCCTTAGGGGCTGTTGAGGGAGCTGGAGCAGGGTAGAATCTTGGACTGAGCAGTTGGCACTGAAAAGAGATTGGAAGTGTTCTGACCATCGGTTGAGGATGGAGATCTTGTCGCTGAGGAGGACTTTGCCGTCCGAGCTGCGCAGCGGGCTTTGGATTTGGGGTGAGGGGCCGTACACAGCCTTTAGAGTCTCGTAGAAACCCCTGAAGTCGCCAATGTCCACGCTGAGCTGGGTTCGCTTGGCGAAGCTAGTCCACCACTCATTTTTGATCTCCCGGAGTTTGCGCTGAAGATGGCTGCATGCGCGACAGAAGGCTTGTTTCTTCTCTGGACAGGACGGCTTTGTAAGGTGAGCCTGGTGGTCAGCTCGCTTCTTTGCTAGCCTCTCCTGGATTTCCTGGCTGTTATCGTCGAACCAGTCCTTGTTTTTTCCTGGAGGAGAAGCCCAGTACCTCTTCAGTGGATTGCAGTATGGTAGTCTTCAGGTGATCCCAGAGGGTTTCAGGGGACGAATCCGTGAGGCGGATCGTCGATCTTTGCTTTGAGGTTTTCCTGGAAGTTTCCTCTCACTTTGTCTGACTGCAGGTTTCCAACATTGAACCTCTTTCTGGGGGCTTTACTGTTCCTGGGCTTTGGCTTGAAGTGAAGGTTGAGCTTGCAGCGAACCAGCCGGTGGTCAGTGTGACATTCCGCGCTGTGCCTGACCCTGGCATGGAGCACATCTCGTTTGTCTCTTTCTTGCACCAGAACGTAGTCCAGGAGGTGCCAGTGTTTGGATCGGGGATGCATCCAGGTAGTCTTCAGGCTGTCCCTCTGCTGAAAAAGGGTGTTTGTAATGACAAGCCGCTGTTCTCCGCAGAGCTCCAACAGGAGGCGCCCATTGTCATTGCACTTGCTGACACCATGTTTGCCCAGGATTCCTGGCCAGGTTTCTGAGTCTTTGCCGACGTGAGCGTTGAAGTCGCCAAGGATGACAACCTTGTCGGCTCTAGGGGTGCGCTGAATGAGGTTGCACAGGTCAGAGTAGAACTTGTCCTTTCCTGCTGGTTCTGCCTGGAGGTTTGGAGCATAGACACTGATGAGGGTGATGTGATGCTTGTTTTGAAGGGGGAGTCACATGGACATTATCCGGTCCGAGTGGCCAGTCGGGAGGTTTTTGAGTTTGGAGGCAATGGAGTTCTTGACCATGAAGCCTACAGCAGTTAAGTGTCGTTCATCCAAAGGCTTGCCAGACCAGTAGAGTGTGTAGCCTGCACCGCATTCTTGGAG
Source organism: Narcine bancroftii (assembly GCF_036971445.1). Lineage (NCBI taxonomy): Eukaryota > Metazoa > Chordata > Chondrichthyes > Torpediniformes > Narcinidae > Narcine > Narcine bancroftii. The sequence continues at coordinate 183,541,047 of NC_091470.1, forward strand.
GCTGCCTATATCTGCCAGGTGGACTTCACTGAGAGCGGCTATGTCGATGTCAAGTCTTAGGAGTTCATGTGCAATGAGGGCAGACCGACGTTCAGGTCGCGGCTGTCAGCCTTGTCTAGCATGGTTCTGATGTTCCAGCATGCTAGCTTGAGTTTGTGAGCATCTTTTGAGGGGGAGGACGTGGAGGGGGAGGACGTGGAGGGGGAGGACGTGGAGGGGGAGGACATGGAGGGGGAGGACGTGGACCTGTCCTCAGGCCTGCGCAAAGGAGCTTTTAGGTGGAGTGCAGTGCTTACTGGCCCCACCCTTTACACGCATGGTTCGTGTGCCGTGACCAAGCAAGCTGGGACGTGGAAGCGTGGTCCTTGGGTCGTAGGTTTTATATCGGAGTGGCCTTCTTCTATGCAGTTTTCTTACCCGGGCTGGAGGGGCCTGCCTCCCCTCCTAGGTCGGTCCATGCTACCCGGACTGGGGCCACCGCCTCCAACTCTCTGCCCGGACCGGGGCCTCCGCCTGCCTCACTCGACCGAGGCCGGGGCCTCCCCTTGCTCCTTCCCGGATTGGGGCCGCCGCCGCCTACTCTCTGCCCGGACCGGGGCCGGGGCCGCCACGGCTCTCCCTGTGCCCGGACCGGGGACGCCGCCTCCAACTCTCTGCCCAGACCGGGGCCTCCGCCTGCCTCACTCGACCGAGGCCGGGGCCTCCCCTTGCTCCTGCCCGGATCGGGGCCGCGGCCGCCTACCCTCTGCCCTGACCGGGGCCGGGGCCGCCCCTGCTCTCCCTGTGCCCGGACTGGGGACGCCACCTCCAATTCTCTGCCAGGACCGGGGCCTCTGCATGACTCACTCGATCGAGGCTGGGGCCTCCCCTTGCTCATGCCCGGACCGGGGCCGCCCCCTCCAACTTTCTGCCCGGACCGGGGCCTCCGCCAGCCTCACTCGACCGAGGCCGAGGCTGCCGCCTCCAGCTTGCTCCTGCCCGGATAGGGACCGCCGCCGCCTAAGCTCAGCCCGGACCGGGGCCGGGGACGCCGCTGCTCTCCCTGTGAACTACTATCCACTACTAGGTAACAATTTACACACCAGAAAAATAACATATAAAGCATAACAATTATTATATTTTTATTAAATTGTGGGAAAACGATCTAAAATCTATGGATAATATTATATCATAAATAATATATTTTTAATTTTTTATGTAATATTAGGGTACTTATTATTTTTGGAAAAGCCTCCGTTATAATATTATGTAGCTGAAAGTGTAGTAAGGGAGTTTTAGGGGTGGAGGGGAGGGAATGAATGCATTACTAAATTATTAATTTATGGTTAAGCAATTTATTAATACAACTCTGTAATAAGGGATTTTGCACTAAATATATTTGTACAGTCTTAATAATGTAAATTAAGTAGATTTAAAGAATTTTTAAAATGTCCCAATGGAAAAGGCTGTCCTATAATTGTGGCTTTACAGCAATCGTTCCTATCCTCAAAAGTTCCCATGAGGAACTTCTTCCCTATCTTGCAATTGTCGCCATTCTTATTATATGTTTCTCATGCGTGGATTCTGTTTGGCGTTATTTCGGGGTATTGTCACCTCTTTACCACGCATGTTCATCCACGTTTCACAAACGCGAGGAGAGCTGATGTATAATTTGCTGCCCCTATTATCACCAAACTCACCTGACTTTTGTGAAAATAAAGAAGGTCCAGTAAATGGAAACTGAATCCGACCACCTCGGGGAAAAGCTGCGTTATCAGAAAGAGGTGAGACAAATCTCACTGTTTACTGCACCGATACTTGGCAAATGAAGAACGAAACTAATGCCGTGATATGACAAGAGGTTTCCGCCCGTCCAAATTGGATTGGAACCTGTCTTTTGGCAAAGATAAAGGGCACAGAATGGTTTCTCAATTAATACTGGCTGGAACATGGACGGTTAGCTTCTGTCGACCTCCTGTTCCATTGCCTTAGAACAAATAGCCATTAAATTCAAGCCCTTCAACGTACACTTAAATTTCTCATTAGTGAGTCTCACCGGAGCACATCTTCCGACAGACGCCGGTAACAGCCATTTGCGGAGCTTCATGACCTGTTCAGTAAAGAGCGACGGTCCACCCCATTTCACTTCAATTCAAATTCGGTGACTTGACTCAGGCCTGTGATACGAAATCCCTGTTGACTTATCACCAGCAAGTACCCTGCTGGACCAGTAGTACTAATATATTTCACTATGTCTAAAATACAAATGTAACATCCATAATTCTTTCACGTGTCCGCATTTTCGTGTTTGTTGTCCACCCCATCTAAACCACTGATAATGTTTCTGACCCTCAATAATTCACCTCTATCTCTCCGTCTCTGCAAAGATAAAAGCCCCAGCTCTGTCAGCCTTCCTTCATATGACATGTTCTCCAATCCAGACAACACCTTTGAACCCTCTCCAGAGCCTCCATATCCTATAAGGAGGCGGCCAGAACTGCAGCAACGTCTTGAACTGTTTATCGTCACGTGTATGGAGAAAAGTGGAAAGGGGCTGTTTTACGCGCTATCCAGCAAAATCAACCTAATTCAGCAGGCAGTTCAAGGAAAAAAGTCAATGTAGGTGATAATGTTACAATAATGGTACAGAATGTCGTGTTAAAGGCAGAACTGCCTGGAAGCAGTGCAAGGCTTTTCCTACACTTATAAGAGGTCTGTTTAAGTGTCTGACAACAAGAATCTGTGTGCCCTTGAATCGAGTGAAAAGTGTTTTTTTTTCGAACTCGCGCATATTCCAGCCGACGGGATGAAGAAGGAGAGAATGCGGTGGGGGTGGAATTGTTACTTTAACATGTACATTGAATATTCATCCACAAGGCGCCGTAAGGAATGGATGGATCGATGGACAGACGGGAGGTTGGCTTTCTTGATGGCCAACCACGAGTTGCGTTCATTTCTGGCGTATTTACTTCAGCAGCTTCCAATCCTATCTATGATAAGCCGGTCTGGATACTTACAATTGTGCATCTCCGCACAAAGGACAGTGATTATGACTGGTTGACGAAGTTCGTCTGCTTCTGATGAAGTGGAAAATTTGAAATGCTTCCTTTTCAGTGGCGCCAGTGTAATTTCATCAACATCATCATTTACAGAAAATCTGGTTGTTATTTCCAGACACTCTGTTGTTAAAATCATGTTACAGCTATTGGGCTGTTTTGATGGTCGTTTTCCCTTTTTCCGTCTTGCTGCAGCCAACCTGCTCTCCGTTGTGGTCCTGTCCAGGGGAATGCGTGGCCTCTCCAAAGGAGTGATCCGTTACATTGTAACCATGGCAGTGGCAGACACAATGGTCTGCTTGTTTAAGGTTACGTTGGGTAACCTCTTCCTCTATCATTTTCCGCGTCCCTTCCTGGCCCCTACCTCCAAAACCCGTCTTGGAGCCGTCCAACAGAGTACCAGTGTGCATTTCCCCGTCTGGCACAGGTGTCATTCACAATTGTCCGCTTCATTGCCATTTGTTGCCAAAGATTACGGCTGTGGGTCTGCTAAGCTTTCTGTTGCAGGTTACAGATTATTTATGATGTGAACCCAAATACACTGTGGGTGACGTCCAAAGGGGCTGCCTTACTGTAACACGATTTAACTCTTCACCAGCATGGCAGACTTACAGATGGTTGAATAAACTCATGGTACCACTAGTGCCGCTGTCGCTGATCTTACTGTTAAATACTCTCACCGTCCGACACATTTTATTGGTCAGCATAGCTCGGAGGGCTTTAAGCGCCGCAGTGATCGTGAGTTCCCCGATCCCGAGATGACGAACAGGAAGGCGTCCATTATTTTACTCTTCGTCATCTCTGGGACATTCTTAGTGTTGTGGACACCGGTTCCGATCATGGACCAATCTTTCCAGTTCATCACTGCTTTAGCAGTCGGCACCTCGAAGTCACTGTACCTGGCTATTAATAGTGTCTATGTTTTGACACAGATGAGGTTCCGGGATGAAATGAAAAAAAGGTTGCAATATCCCATTCTTGTCTACTTTCGGTTCTTTGATGTAATTCGGCGGTCAAAATTAAGAAGAGTGCACGAACTATTCATCAATAAAATGTGTTTCCAATTATAACTCAACTTTTCTCGGATTCCTCACCGCTTTTGTAATCCCCGTAAAACAAATCATTTTACCAGAGTATGAAGAAGTTTTTGGGAGATAAATTGGGAAAGGTTTGTTAGGGCAGGTCACGCACAAACACATCAAAACACCGAATTTTTACAGTGTGCTCAGGTACTCATGGTGGAGTGTTGATTTGTAAAGGTTACAAATGTAACAAAAGGCAGTAGCAGCTTTGTCAGGGAAAGAGCATTTACTGTCTGGGAGGTCATGTGATCTTTGCAGGCAGAGACAACAGAAGAAAAGACAGGCTTTGGTCTCAGAGTTGGCGGGGTGTGAGAGAGGCGAGACACAGGCATCGGTTCCAGAGGGACAAGCTGGCCAGCTTTGGAAGACGACCTGGTCAAAGGAGAGGAATGGGAATCCGGTGTTTCCTTTGGAACACGGAAAACAGAAAGGAAATCAGTGGTGACCTGAAAGAAAGAGGTTATCATCTGGAGAACCCTGAAGGGGCCAGGTTTCTTCAGCAAGACACCAGAGTACCCCATTAAAAAGGAATCAGTTGTGGATGCCTGGAACTCTGAAAACCAGCAAGAACCTTTCTAAGTGGTAAAGATTTACCTGTTAAGCACCAAAGCCTGGGGAACATTATTATCAATGTTAACTTCTGTGCAGAGTACATGAACTGCCTGAAACCAGTGAGATTGGACTGTCAACCAAAGAACTTTGTTGAACTTACACACACGTGATCTTAACATGAGATGGGGTTAAGTAGGTTAAGTGAGTCAATGGAGATAAGTTGAAGTTTGATTTATTTTCATGTTCAAAGTTAATAAAAAGCAACTTTTATTTAAGTTACCCTTCATCGGGGTGCATATGTCTTGCTGCTGGGTTTGGTGATCCTCTGGACTCGTAACACAACGCGCACCGTTCCCACACCAAAATGTCTGTCAATGACCTCATGCACTGCCAAATGGACGTCATCTGCAAATTGGAGGTCATCAACGAGTATACGGTTTCCAAATATCACCCTCAAATTTAGTACCATCCCTTATCATCTGTCTCAATATAATTAGCGGTTAGTGCGGTCCACAATCGGTCGCACTGTCAGTGGGGCTGATGCCAAATGACTGTCAATAAAACTGTTGTGCAGAAATTTATTATTTATCATGACAAAATCTTTCTACTTAATTATAACAGCAAAAACAATTTTCATCAGTCCAGTTTACATTGACAAGCTGTATGCTCATTTACTGTTGGAACTTCCCAATGCGCTCCAGACAGAGCTATCATTATTAAACAAGGACAATGGCGCTTCGAATCGCGTGGTTTCATCTGCACACACCACAAGCAAGTGCTGTTGTTTTCATGGCTGCTGGTGTTTTTATAATCGCTGTTTTTGTCAGATGTTCTGGTGTTTTCGCAACAATCTTGTGGTCATTAGTATTTGTGAACCTGGATCAAAAATTGTTTTAACAACGAAGTAGCCATTAAAGGAAAAGAAGAGAAAATTAGAAAAATCTTTGCTCAGTTACTAATAAAGTTGAACTTCAATTTTGAAATATCTTACAAAACAATTTTGTTGTTGGTATTCATATAATCTTTAAAAAAAGTTACATTTAAGCAACATACAACTCTATATTTCATACATAGTTCTGTCTTTTGCAAATATATATTATATGTTAATTTAGGCCACATGTATATGATATTGTAGTTTAAAGGTGTAATTTTAATTTTGATCGTTGTTTATCTCACTACAATCATCGTTATATTCAATTATATACGGGAATTACAATTTACGAGTAACATTAGTACAAAAAACATTAAGGATTTTGTCTGGTCTGGTATGGGAGGAGGTCCATTGGTGGGGAAGGGTGAAGAGTGACAGCGTGAGTTACAGCACTGGGTGATACCAACCCGAGTAACATTACTGTTCTTTACCCCGTCTCCTTTCCTCAACCCCCTTACATTCTTTCACCTATTGGAGAGCCACATTCTCTGCTTTCACTTCTCAGATTTAGGATCAAATTCATTATCATCTGATTGTACAAGTGTAACCCAATGAGACAACGTTTTCCGGTCCTCAGTGCAAACACGCAGACACACAATGAGCCATAATACAAACGCTTTCAGATGAATCGCCTGGAGATTGCAGCTCCGGATGTCTGCGAATGGACGTTCAGGAGGCAGTGCTGAAGGCAGTGTTCTGCCATTTCTCACGCCGCGGCGGGAAGATGGGCGCAGAGCAAACGCCGGCTCCAGAGTCAGGGAAGGGGCAGCCGTCTGACAGCTCCCCTCCTCACTGCCGACACCCCCTCCTCGCTGCTCGACAGCACTGCGGTGAGGGACGTCGGGCACGGGCTTCCGAGGTGGGACTAGGAGGATGGAGTGGACCGCCGCTCCAGTTCTGATGTCCCGTGCCGGCCACCCAAGACGGGAGTTGGGTCGCAGGCTGACTGTCATCAGCCTTCCCCCTGCTAGACACCTGAAACCTGCGGGAGGGCTCAAAAAGTGAGATTATACCTCCCCGAGGTGGGTTGAATAAGTGCTCCTCGGTGGCGTGTTCCCCCCTTTCTGGTGGCCTCCCGACACACCCGCATTTGCCTATTTTAGGCAGCTTTACATTCGAATATTCTAGCCACCTGACAACAGCTATAGAGACAAACAATATATATGCGGGACAGATAGGTATTTATTTGTGAATAGTTGGATGTAGATTGTTTAATGAGAGCAGTTCCTTTGGTCGTTCAGCATTGTCACTCACCGTGGAGAAAAGCTGTTTCTCAGCCTGCTGCTGCTGGCTCTCATACACCTGTGCTAACAATTCTGCGCTCCCTCCTCAGACATCGATCCCAGTAGATCACATCGCTGGAGTTGAAGAGGGGGCAAGGGGTCAAGGATGGCTTTTGATCATCACTGCCACCTTTGCGGTCCTGAGGTTTGACCTCCGATCCAATTCTCTACAGCATCTGTAACACACTTTGACGGAGCCTGCTCTTGATAGAGCTCCTGTTGAAGGTCGAGACGATGGTGGCCGACTGCCTTGCCCGCTTCAGTCTTCTCAGGAGGTGGTCACTGTTGCTCCCTTCTTTCAGCACTTGTCTTGCACAAATAAGATGAAGTCTTTTAACCAACCACAACAATTTGCTCAAATTATGTTACAGGCCGAGTTTAGAAAATGTCTTTTTTTTTTGTTGGTCCTTCATAGTCGATGGTGACCATGGCTTCAAAGTCAAATGGAAGATTGGTGGCTGTGGGTCCGGAGGTGACTGTGGAGGCTAGTCCAGGCCCTGAAGGCTCGCCAACATGTTGTGCATAAGTGGGTGGGTACTGTCCTGGCAGTGGATGCTGCTTCGGCCTTGCGCACAGAACGATTTCCTTGCGCCTGACTTCAGCTGCACAGGGTCCTATTTTGTTCTTACTGTGCCAAGCTGGGCTGTCGAGGGCAAGCGTTTCCCACTGTGGACGTCGGCACCCAAGCCTTTGAAGGACGCTTTGAGGTCGTCTTTGCGACTTTTCTTCTGTCCCCCAACTGAGCGCTTGCCCTGACACGGTTCTCCGTAAAGCAATTGCTTCGGCAATCGGCACCTGGCGTTGTGACCATATGTCCAGCCCATCTGGCTTATTGTCTTCAACAGCCGTTGTATTTTATCGAGCAAAGATCAAACATGCATATCCAACTTTCGGGGATTGCGCCCTTCAAGGTTTGAGCTAAATGTCAACAGGCACACAAACTAAACGGTGGAAAGGGAGTAGAAGGAAACAGAAGACAGGCTGAGTATCGCCAGCACTGTGTTTTTGATTCATTCATGATTTATGTAGACGTTTGTGTTTTACTACGCCAGCTTCTTTTAAATGGGAGTACAGCCATTTTGGCAATTTCTCGGGGATGAGACAAACTTGAATGTCAGCAATGAGCTTAAAAAGCTGACATTTAAACAAGTCCTTCAGTGCAACACTTTTGATTTCTTCAACTTAAAAGGAGCTGCTTCTTAGCTTAACTGGCTAAATTGGCCGTGTACAGTGTAGGCAAAATTCAGGTGGATTTGGCCATGAGATGAAAATAGCAGGTAATATAAATGAAGGGGTTGCTCAGGGAACCAGCAGAGACGGGGTGCTGTATTGCATTTATTTGGAGGACCACTTAGCTGGAATGATAACCTTAATTTATGCGGAGTTCTTTGTAGATTACAGATTTATTGTCAGAGTACATACATGACATCACATGCAACCCTCAGATTCATTATTGCCGACAGGCTGGGTAGAATACACGATCGTATTGATTTTACATCTGAAAGTTTTTTTGAATTAGCAGATGGATTACAGGAAAAGCAGCAAAGAAGACTTAAAACACTGTCATGGAAGTTGAGTTTCAATTTAAGGTCAGCATGGCGCACAACGCGAATACAGTACCAGCAATCGGGACCAGGGATTGGAAACCCACACCACCTCTAAGGATTTTGCACGTTCTCCCCAAATCTCCATCTGTTTCCTCCGACCTCTCATAGTTTACTGAGGGCTGTAGATCCATTGGGTGTCATTGCCCATCATGGGCCTATAGGTCAAAAGGCCCGGGTACCCAAATTTAAAATTGAATTTTAAAAATGTAAAAATAATTAAAGTTAAAACATTTAAAATGTTATATTTAACAACCGATTTTAATAATTCAAAATATTTATTGAAATGAGTGCAAGCAAAATAAAAAGTGAACAGGGGGTTGTTTTCCGCGCTGTCCAGCAAAATTAACCCAGACATAATACAGCAGGGACCCTGCTGGGTCCCCGAGTTGAGCAGCTTTCCCACCTCTCTATAATGGACCCGCACTGGACACTTATGATTGTGTATCTGCGCACAAACGACTATGTCAAAAAGGAAGTGGCGAATTTCCTCCACCCCAGAGGAAGTGGAGGTTTTGCTGCGCTTTCCGTTCCATAGCGCCATTGTATATTCAGCAACTTCACAACTTCACAACCAGAAGACAAATGTTCTGGTTGTTATTTTTAGAGACTCTGCTGTTAAAATCATGTAAAACTATTGGGGTGATTTGATGGTCGTTTCCACTTTTTCCGTCTTGTCACAGCCAACCTGCTCTCCGTTATGGTCCTGTCCCGGTGAATGCCCGGCCTCTCCAAAGGAGTGATCCGTTACATGCTGGCCATGGTAGTTGCAGACACAATGGTCTGTGTGTTTAACGTTACGTTGGAAAACGTCTTCCTCTATCATTTTCCGGGTTCCTTCCTGGGACAAACTTCCACTTGCCATCTATCTTCATTCTCTCAGGTATCCAGCGTGCAATTCTCCGTCTGGGCCACGGTGTCATTCACAATTTACCGCTTCATTGTCATTTGTTGCCAGAAATTGAAAACAAAATATTGCAAGGAAAGAAACGCCGCCGTCACTCTAACTGCTGTGGGTCTGCTAAGCTTTTTGATGCACATTCCTGCTTATTTCCGCTTTGAATCTCATTACACTGTGGGTGACGTCCAATGGGGCTGCGCAATTCTAACACGAAGTTACTCTTTACCAGCATGGCAGACTTACAGATGGTTGACTAAACTCATGGTGCCACTGGAGCCGCTGCCGCTGATGTTACTGTTGAATTCCCTCACCGTCCGACACGTTTTATTGGCCAGCAGAGCTCGGAGGACTTTGAAACGCCGCGGGGTCGGTGAGGTTCCTGATCCCGAGATGACTAAGCGGAGGACGTCCGTTATTTTTCTCAGCGCCATCTCTGGGACATTCATAGTGTTGTGGACACCGGTTACGATCATTGACCTAATTTTCCCACTCACCTCAGGATTCGAGGTCGGCGTCCCGAAGTCACTGTATGTGGCCATTAGAATCGCGATTTTGCTGATGTATACCATCTGTTGCACAAACACTTGTATTTATGCGTTGACACAGAGGAGATTCAGGGAGGAACTGAGGAAACTGCTAAAATATCCATTTGTTGTCATTGTTCAGTTTTTCATACCAATTAGGTAGCGACAATAAATAAGATGGCTTTCTTCCTCAGTTCTTTTCTCGTTTCGACTCTCGTCCAATCACTCAATCATCTCCAATATCGTTAAGCCCCGTAAAACCAAGAATACCCCCCCACACACACTCTCTCTCTCTCTCTCTCTCTCTCTCTCTATCTCTCTCTCTCTCTTTCTCTCTCTCTCTCTCTCTCTCTCTCTCTCTCTCTCTCTCTCTCTCTCAAACACACACAACATTGCCACACCAATATAGACTCATGAATGACAAATTAAAATCATCCAAAAATTGGTGGAACATTACCTTGTATACCGTTTCCAGAATACTTCATCAATATCGACTTCAGATTTCCGTCAATAACCACTCCACATGTCGCTATGTCCCTCTCTTTCCCATGTTTTCCTGTGGGTGTTAGGTATTGAAAGATTTGATGCTTGAGGAGTAGGGTCACATCAGTCAGTGACACACCGTGGACCGAAGAACATGCACTTACTGTTCTTTGCTATAAAATAGTTATGCTTTATATTATCGAACACCCTGGGTCATTCAGAATTTCAGAATAAATTTTCTTTTCTGACCGTGAATGCAAATTAGCACTTCGTAATTTATATGAAGATAAGGCAACACACATGCATCGCTGTTGTCCAAAAGATGACTGCTGGATTGCTGGCCAGAGTAATTGTCCAAACAATGGAGCCAAATATTCAATGGCACATGAATCAAAGATGGTCCAGGTGAATCAATGCTTCAAATCCGAATTCTGATTTGTTGTCACATCTACAAAGATGATGTGATTGAGTTATCTTACAACATAGCAGTAGGCATCTCATACATGATTTATTTTCGGAGTACATGCGTGACATGACATGAGTCCGTACAGGTGGCATTCCATTTAGAATATACAGCGCTGGCGATCGGGCCCGGACCTGAGTTAGAATACCCGTCTTCACATTCTTCCCTTATCTGTATGGCTTTACTCCGAGGGCTCAGGTTCCTCCCATCCTTCAAAATCGTATCGCGACTGTCGGTTAAATCCGTGTAAACCGAGCGGAACGGGGATGTGGACCGAAGTGGTCAGTTACTGGGCTGTATGTCCAAATATTATTTAATTATATATTACATTACCGAGATTTTGTTTTTCTAACGGCGAGGTAGAATTTCCACTTATTGCTGATGCACAAATCTGTACATAGCCTAAACATGTAAAGAAATAAAGAACTGTAAATACATAATGAGTGTAAACAATCAGACTGCAATTCAGAGAGAATTTAAAACTATCAATCGAATGCAAAATTAAGTACATGATCCAAAAAGGTAGACACAATGAAACAGTGGAGAGATGCAAACAAGGGTGTGTGTGTGTGTGTGTGTGTGTGTGTGTGTGTGTGTGTGTGTGTGTGTGTGTGTGTGTGTGTGTGTTTGTGTGTGTGTGTGGTATTGTGAGATCGAGAGAGAGAAACAGATGGGAAAGAGACACAGGATGGGCCTGAGCACAGGCAGAGAGATGAGGGGGTGGGAGATAGGGAGGGACTTAAAAACGATTTCAGGCACCACGGAGAAAATTCAACATAACTTTATGATCTTCGCATGAATCCTAACCCTAATACCAACATCGAGGAGTGGGTACGGGAGACTAACGACGAGCCCTCAGAGTCACAAGACAGATTTTTCCCCGCTGCCATCAGATTCCTGAATGATCATTGAACCAAAGACACGGCCTTACTTTTGCCGCACCATTAAATCTATTATTTGGTTCCATTTTCTAGTAGTGTCATAACATGGATGTAATGTGTTTGTTTACGCCACGACGCTGCCGCAAAACAACGTATTTAATGACTTGCTTAAGACATTAACTCCTGATTCTGATCCTGAGGGGTGACTGAAATGAGCTCCCTGACAGGTTTTTTGAGGCTGGCAGTATTGTAACTTTGAAGAAACATTGGTACTAATATATGGCTAGAATGTTATTTGGTGGGACATCGGCGAAAAGCAGGCAGGTGTTACGACTGTGTGTGGGGATTTGTTTGATTCGGGAGGGCCGGTTGGGAGAAGCTAATCTATCTAAACCTTGTGAATCAGTTTTATATTCTCGAGGAACTCAAGGTGTCAGTTAGTGAGCAAAAAAGGAAAAAAAAATATTATCAACGTTGCAAGCAGGAACAACGTTTCTTTGCAGCTGTTAGAAGGTAGATGCAAATCGAGTCAGATGGAAGCCCTTTCATGATCCGTTGTAAAGTTATCGAAGGAAAGTCTCCGAAGAAATTCACATGTGATATCAAAGTGAAAAATGGTGCCACACGGATATTGGTAAATCAATCTTCACACGGTGATTCACCTCAACAGCCTAGGGGATTCCTGCAGATATCTCTTCTGACTGAACTCCGCATCCCATCTCCGTCTGAGCGAGTGAACGCTGTGAAGGTACTGACATCCAGCAGCCTGCAGATCCACCGTGGGTTGGTGCAACAGGAGTTGTCCAACAGAATCAATGGAAAAATAACAATGGCCGTCGGTTGGGAACTGCGATTCCAATCAATGGGCTTTCCATGACCATAGATGATGTCAGATCAAAGCCCCATCATTCGAACACCCCATTATATCGAATGCTGGTCTTTCCAATGTCAAAATCCCAACTTCATAAAAGGTTTCAAGACCACTGTCCCATCCATTTGAAGTTGGGTACGAATTATTATATTTTTTGTGTACGAATAATTCTATTGGAGTATATTTGAATATAATGTGAATCAAATATTTAAACAAAGTATTCAAAAACAGAGGAATGCACGTGACATTCCAAATTTCCCCAGATTCCGGGAAAGGAGAGACGTGGCTGTGCTCTCTTGACAAATGGATGGACGTGTTTGCAGCAAGACATGCCACTGCTGATATATACACCTCGTATCATAAAGGTGCCAATGATGTCCAACCCTGGAAGGCTACAATCAACATTTTGGTCTGACTGACACTGAGGGAGCGGCTTTTGTTTTTACACCACGCCCTCTCACTTTACAATTATCAGGGGTACAATCCCACTTCCAAATTAAAGATGCCTCAATTACACATCCTCCAACAGAGAAATCGTGGTCACGATTCGACAATACCACTTCTATTAAATGCATAGAACATAGACGGTCCCTTTGATGAACTATTTAATTGATATCGAGAGATGACCCCAAATTTAGTTCTTTCCCGCTTTCATTCTGCACCCTATTTCCTTCTGATCGCTCACTATGTGACCTGCTACACCGTTCCAACACAGCGGACCTGACACCTCATTTACTTCAGGTTCACTAAACAGGGATTGAATTGATCTGAACGTCGAATGGCATGTAATATTCCCATTGATAACTTCTACAAAGACGTCAAACAGCCCTGTGGAAACACAATTTCTGAACATCCCCATTTCCCGCCAGCAACTCTCGCTTCACCCTCTTCACATTGAAAAGAAAATTCAGATGACGGAGATAATTTTCTCCCATCCTTGGAAGATTAAACTGCCAGAGATAGCCATCTCTGGAATTTCCTCCCGTCGAGTCAAAGACTCTGTTCATTTGAAGGAAAACGAATAAGATTTCTGTGACGTGTTAAACATTGATCAATGCACGTTCGGAATACTGTGGCCAATTTGTGTCAGACAACTGCAGAAAATACATAAAAAGAGATTGAAAACATGAAGCAAAGGTTTACAATGGATGTTGCCTCGACAAGAGGAGCCGAGTTCGAGGGAAACGAGAAACCTATTTCGACTTTTGTGCTCTCAACGCCAGAGAACAAACGCTGTAGTTATATATAGATTAATAAGTGGTATACTGAGGCTTGTTTCTTCTCTGGACAGGACGGCTTTGTAAGGTGAGCCTGGTGGGCAGCTCGCTTCTTTGCCAGCAGCTCCTGGATTTCCTGGCTGTTTTCGTCAAACCAGTCCTTGTTTTTCCTGGAGGAGAAGCCCAGTACCTCTTCAGTGGATTGCAGTATGGTAGTCTTCAACTGATCCCAGAGGGTTTCAGGGGACGGGTCCGTGAGGCGGGTTGCAACGTCGAGCTTTGCTTTGAGGTTTGCCTGGAAGTTTCCTCTCGCTTCGTCTGACTGCAGTTTTCCAACATTGAACCTCTTTCTGGGGGCTTTATTGTTCCTGGGCTTTGGCTTGAAGTGAAGGTTGAGCTTGCAGCGAACCAGCCGGTGGTCAGTGTGGCATTCCGCGCTAGGCATGACCCTGGTGTGGAGCACATCTTGTTTGTCACTTTCTCGCACCAGGATGTAGTCCAGGAGGTGCCAGTGTTTGGATCGGGGATGCATCCAGGTGGTCTTAAGGCTGTCCCTCTGCTGAAAAAGGGTGTTTGTAATGACAAGCCGCTGTTCTGCGCAGAGCTCCAACAGGAGGCGCCCATTGTCGTTGCACTTGCCGACGCCATGCTTGCCCAGGATTCCTGGCCAGGTTTCTGAGTCTTTGCCGACACGAGCGTTGAAATCGCCAAGGATGACAACCTTGTCGGCTGTAGGGGTACGTTGGATGAGGTTGCGCAGGTCGGTGTAGAACTTGTTCTTTTCTGCTGGTTCCGCCTGGAGGGTTGGAGCATAGACACTGATGAGGGTGATGTGACGCTTGTTTTGAAGCGGGAGATCCAAAATGAGTGGTGGACTAGCCTCGCCAAACGAACACAGCTCAGCGCGGACATTGGCGACTTCAGGGGTTTCTACGAGGCTCTAAAGGCTGTGTACGGCCCCTCACCCCAAGTCCAAAGCCCGCTGCGCAGCTCAGACGGCAAAGTCCTCCTCAGCGACAAGATCTCCATCCTCAACCGATGGTCAGAACACTTCCAATCTCTTTTCAGTACCAACCGCTCAGTCCAAGATTCCGCCCTGCTCCAGCTCCCTCAACAGCCCCTAAGGCTAGAGCTGGATGAGGTTCCCACCCTGGATGAGACATATAAGGCAATCGAACAACTGAAAAGTGGCAAAGCAGCAGGTATGGATGGAATCCCCCCAGAAGTCTGGAAGGCTGGCGGCAAAACTCTGCATGCCAAACTGCATGAGTTTTTCAAGCTTTGTTGGGACCAAGGTAAACTGCCTCAGGATCTTCGTGATGCCACCATCATCACCCTGTACAAAAACAAAGGCGAGAAATCAGACTGCTCAAACTACAGGGGAATCACGTTGCTCTCCATTGCAGGCAAAATCTTCGCTAGGATTCTACTAAATAGAATAATACCTAGTGTCGCTGAGAATATTCTCCCAGAATCACAGTGCGGCTTTCGCGCAAACAGAGGAACCACTGACATGGTCTTTGCCCTCAGACAGCTCCAAGAAAAGTGCAGAGAACAAAACAAAGGACTCTACATCACCTTTGTTGACCTCACCAAAGCCTTCGACACCGTGAGCAGGAAAGGGCTTTGGCAAATACTAGAGCGCATCGGATGTCCCCCAAAGTTCCTCAACATGATTATCCAACTGCACGAAAACCAACAAGGTCGGGTCAGATACAGCAATGAGCTCTCTGAACCCTTCTCCATTAACAATGGCGTGAAGCAAGGCTGTGTTCTCGCACCAACCCTCTTTTCAATCTTCTTCAGCATGATGCTGAACCAAGCCATGAAAGACCCCAACAATGAAGACGCTGTTTACATCCGGTACCGCACGGATGGCAGTCTCTTCAATCTGAGGCGCCTGCAAGCTCACACCAAGACACAAGAGAAACTTGTCCGTGAACTACTCTTTGCAGATGATGCCGCTTTAGTTGTCCATTCAGAGCCAGCTCTTCAGCGCTTGACGTCCTGCTTTGCGGAAACTGCCAAAATGTTTGGCCTGGAAGTCAGCCTGAAGAAAACTGAGGTCCTCCATCAGCCAGCTCCCCACCATGACTACCAGCCCCCCCCACATCTCCATCGGGCACACAAAACTCAAAACGGTCAACCAGTTTACCTATCTCGGCTGCACCATTTCATCAGATGTAAGGATCGACAATGAGATAGACAACAGACTCGCCAAGGCAAATAGCGCCTTTGGAAGACTACACAAAAGAGTCTGGAAAAACAACCAACTGAAAAACCTCACAAAGATAAGCGTATACAGAGCCGTTGTCATACCCACACTCCTGTTCGGCTCCGAATCATGGGTCCTCTACCGGCACCACCTACGGCTCCTAGAACGCTTCCACCAGCGTTGTCTCCGCTCCATCCTCAACATCCATTGGAGCGCTCACACCCCTAACGTCGAGGTACTCGAGATGGCAGAGGTCGACAGCATCGAGTCCACGCTGCTGAAGATCCAGCTGCGCTGGATGGGTCACGTCTCCAGAATGGAGGACCATCGCCTTCCCAAGATCGTATTATATGGCGAGCTCAAAACTGGCCACCGTGACAGAGGTGCACCAAAGAAAAGGTACAAGGACTGCCTAAATAAATCTCTTGGTGCCTGCCACATTGACCACCGCCAGTGGGCTGATAACGCCTCAAACCATGCATCTTGGCGCCTCACAGTTATGACGGGCAGCAACCTCCTTTGAAGAAGACCGCAGAGCCCACCTCACTGACAAAAGGCAAAGGAGGAAAAACCCAACACCCAACCCCAACCAACCAATTTTCCCTTGCAACCGCTGCAATCGTGTCTGCCTGTCCCGCATCGGACTGGTCAGCCACAAACGAGCCTGCAGCTGACGTGGACTTTTTACCCCCTCCATAAATCTTCGTCCGCGAAGCCAAGCCAAAGAAAGAATAAGTGGTATATCTCGAGTAAATGCTAAACGTTCTATTCTCTGTGGGAGTCCTTGAAATCTAGGGTTTTGTTTTACCTGAACCTGAATCTACAGTCTTTGGGATTACCGTGAATGGCAGATGGAAATTTAGATTTTAATATCAAAAAGTGCATACGTCCATATAAGTAACATTACATGAAGCGATGAAGTCTTGCAGACGCACTGAAGTGTGACCAAATCCCCTCAGAGACGAGAATAAATTAAGGCAAATTGAGATGGATAAACGCGATTCTCCGGTGACGCGGTTGAAGCTCACATACGCAGGCTATACATTACACCTCAAAAGTAAAATAAATGGGACCCAACAGTATCTGACAGATGTTTTCGATGTAAAAAAGAAATGGGAACAACAATTCATGCAATCTGGACATGTGAGAAAGTAGAAAAATTTTGGGAAGATCTAAACCAAATGCTAAATAAAATCACAGAAAACAATATACCAAAAAATACAGAGATCTTCCTCCTAAGTAACATTAAAAACAAAGAATTTGGATTTGATTTGGAGGGTGCACAAAGAAAGATTTGTTAAGATAGCTCTAGCCGTAGCAAAAAAATGTATTATGTCAACCTGGAAATTGGAAGATAATTTGAAAATACAACAATGGTATATAGAAATGAATAAATGTATTCCATTAGAAAAAATAACATATAGTTTAAGAAATAATATTGAAATATTTGAACAAATATGGGAGCCATACATGAAACACAATAGAGAAAACCTACCGGGGACATTCACTACCTAAATTAATGAAAGGAGAAGGAAATGAAAAGAATTGACTCAGTGAAATTTCCTGTTTATTTTTATTGAATGACAACATTGTTTGACGGTTTAACGTATCTTAGATTTTGTACTTCAAATGGATGGGTGGGAGGTAGGGAGGGTGGGATGGGAGGAGGGAGGGGGAGAAAATGACACTGTATATATTTGAAAAGGAAAATATATGTATCATGGTCAATGTGGTTTATGGTGTGAAAAATTTAAAAAAAATTTAAAAAAAGCTCACATGAGGCACCAGGCTCGCACCTGAACCTTGTTTATTCCAATCCGTGGTGGCAAATACTGTGGACCGAGCTGACCCAGTTCATCAATTTAGAATGTCGTTTAGATCGAATCTGTGGTTACGTAATTTAATGTCCTAGTGGAAACGGCTGTCATACAAATAAGGCTTCACAGATAATCTCTTCGATCTGGAACTTGGAATATTCTGCAAAGAAAATATTCCCATCCTCAACCTATGCTTC
The DNA here is from genome assembly GCF_036971445.1 of Narcine bancroftii. NCBI lineage: Eukaryota > Metazoa > Chordata > Chondrichthyes > Torpediniformes > Narcinidae > Narcine > Narcine bancroftii. The sequence goes on from NC_091470.1 coordinate 183,559,103, forward strand.
AAATGGACGCCACGTAATTCCAATTCTTGCTATTGTCGAAATTCCTGGTAAGTGCTGCTATCTCTTGGGTTTGTTTCCTGGTGGTCATATTTCGGACCAGTATCCGCTCTTCATCGCGTGTATTCATCACTGCAGATCAATCCACTTAAATGGAATGAACTGTTGCCTCTGCCGTCACGTGGTACAAACCTGAAATTGTTGCAGATAGGGCTTGTCCAGTCATTGAAAAATTAAAAAAAAACAGACGAACTCAGTCAATGGCGCTTCAGCAGTGAGAGGTGAGGGAAATCTCAGAGATTTATGGCTCCGACTCAGGGGGAAAAGAGAAGGTATCAGACGCCGCGATGGGACCAGTGGTTTGCATTATTTACAGACTGAACTGGGACATAGAATCAGGCAAAGGGATTTGTCAGAGTGTGCGATTTTCAGATATTATCGATTGGTTCACGTATGTTGGGGTAATATCGACCACATGTCGAATATTGTCTATTCCCCTTACACCCCTGGGCGTCTTTTGGACTCTTTCTCTACTCTATTTATATCTACGTCTTTGTACAAAGGCTAAATTACTTTAAAATGTGCTGACAATGCCACATTAAAATGTCGTATCTCAGTGGGTGATGTGTCCGCAATCACGATAGGGATTGAAAACATCGTTGAGTATTACATCAACAACACCCTCTCCCTCAATGTCGCCAAATCCCAGAAGCTGATAGTTGAGTATAGGAAGGGAATACCAGGTGTGTACTCTGATTTGGGGAGCAGAGGTAGCGAGCTTACTCAAATTTCATATCATGGGAATAACAAATTCAACCGAACCTTTCTGGAAACACCCTTCTTGTGTCTCGTGGGAAAATAAATATTTCAACGCCTCAACGTACTCTGGGGGATTGCCAATTTTTGCAGGGAGAGTTGATAAACCTCGGCTGAAGTGTAGATGAATTTGTTCGGATCATCTACCTGGGTGCTGGCAAAGGGCATATGTATATTTAAAGGTTCAAAACATTTTCATAAGATAACTTCACACTGTACACTACATCAGAGACAGGTCCCTCCCCATTATCGAGGAAATCAACATGGAACACTGTTTTACTAGCGCAGCATCTGTCATCCATGACCTAACCAGTCGCATACCTCTCGATGCTCGATACTGCCGTCAGAAAAGAGCTACAGGCCCCACAATATTCGTACTACCATGATCAAGAACAGTGGGTATTCTTCCCCCACAAGACTGCTAAACAGCCTCAATCTGAGACTCTTCAAATGACTCCCACTTTGCATGTTATTGATGACAATATTTATCTTTTTCTGTATTTCCAGATTCAGTGTGTTCATTTTTCATTCATTGTTTACGTGTCTCTCCTTTGTGTCCAGATATTTTTTTCAATGATATTTTACACAAACGATCAAGAGAAATTTTGTCTTCCCCAAATGAAAACAACGAATCTCAGGGTTTGTTTTGATGCCATCTCTATACTCTGATATACTCTCATTTTATCATTTTAGGGGGTGGAGGTCCGCAGTTGGCCCTCTCTGTTGTGTTCCATGAAGGGTTCCTAAATTTGTTCAAAAAATGTGACTTCATTTTTAAATTATATGTTATTTGTTACTAATGGAATACATTTATTAATTTCCATGTGCCATTGCTGTACTCTCGGGCTCTCTTCGGAATTCCAAGCTAACATTATACATTTGTTTTTCTACAGCTAAGGCTATCATAATAAATCTTTTTGTGCTTCTTCCAGTTTGAGGCCTAATTCTTTACTTCTTATATTACTTAGAAGAAAGATCTCTGGATTTTTTGGTATGTTGCTTTCTGTGATTTTATTTAATACCTGATTTAGATATTCCCAAAATTATTTCTCTATCTCACATGCCCAAATTGCATTTACTGTTGTTCCCGTTTCCTTCTTGCAGCGAAAAAGTCTATCTAATAATGTTGGGTCCCATTTATTTAACTTTAGGGGCGTGATATATAGCCTGTGTAACCTATTATATTGTACGATGTGTAACCTCGCATTTATTATATTTTTCATTGTTCCAGAGCATAACATTTCCCATATTTAATTTTTTGTTTTTGTTAAACTATTTTTCCCACTTTTGTTTGTGTTTATAGCTTATTTCATTATTTTCTGTCTCGGACAGCTTGATGTACACGTTTGTTATAAATCTTTTTAGTATTGTTGATTCTGTAATCACATATTCAAAGCTGATTCCTTCTGGTAATCTCAGTCTGCTTCCCAATTTGTCCTTTAAGTAGGTTTTCAGCTGGTGATATACAAATATTGTGCCATGAGTTATTCCATATTTGTACTTCATTTGTTCAAGTGATAATAAATAATTATACAATAAACAATTTTCTATTCTTTTAATTCCTTTTCTCTCCCATTCTCTAAAGGAAAGGTTATCTATTGTGAAAGGGATTAGCTGATTTTGCGTTAATAATAATTTTCATAGTTGGTAATTTGTATTGTTTTTCATTCTACGTGAATAATCTTCCATATGTTGAATAAATGGTGCAGTAATGGTGAACTTCTATATTGCACCAATTTTTCATCCCACAGATAAAGTATAGATTCTGGTACACTCTCCCCTATTTTATTAAGCTCTATCTTGGACAAAATTGGTTTTTCCCTTGTTTGTTTAAAAATCTGATAGATACCTTAATTGTGCTGCTCTATAATACTTTTTAAAGATTGGTAGCAGCAATCCTCCTTGTTTGTTCCATTATGTTAATTTATCTAGCGCTATCCTTGGTTTCCCCCATTTCCTTAAGAATTTTCTTATTATTCTCCTTAGTTCATTGAAGCATTTCTCTGATAAGGCCATTGGTAACGATTGAAATACGTATTTTATCCTTTGGATGATATTCATTTTAATACAATTTACCTTCCCTATCAGTGTTCGTGGCAATTCTTTCCAATGTTCTAAGTCATCCTGTAATTTCTTCATGAATGGTTGATAATTTAATTGATATAAGTTGCCTAAATTAATATCTAATCTTATACCGAGGAATCGAATTGCTTGTGTTCGCCATTTAAATCTTGATTCTCTTTTAAACTTTGTCTGATCCGCATTATTCATTGGCATCGCTTCACTTTTATTTGCGTTGATGTTGCACCCCGATATTTCTCCATATTCCTTCAATTTCTTATGTAGTTATTTTATTGATATTTCTGGTTCTGTTAAGTATACTATGATGTAATCTGCAAATAAACTGATTTTATATTCCTTCTCCTTTAATTTTATCCCTTTTATATTATTTTCTGTTCTTATCAGTTCTGCTAATGGTTGTATTGCTTGAGCGAAGAGTGAGTTATATAGTGGCCATCCCTGCCTAGTTGACCTACTTAATTTAAATTGGCTCCGGATATATATCCATTTACTGTCACCTTCGCGAATGGTCCCTTATATAATGATTTTATCCAATTTTAATATATATTTCTGGTAGGTTGAAACTCTGTAATACTTTGAATAAATAATTCCATTCTACCCTATCAAAGGGTTTCTCTGCGTCTCAAGCAACAGCCACTTTTGGTATCTTATTTCCTTGTACTGCATGGATTAAGTTAATGAACTTACAGAAATTGTCCAGTGTTCGTCTTTTCTTAATAAATCCAGTTTGATCTTATTTTACTATTTTTGGTACAGTCGGCCTATCTGTTTGCTAATAGTTTTACTATTATATTATAATCTGAATTAAATAGAGATATTGGTTTATATGATGCTGGTGTTAGTGGATCTTTCCACGTCTTTGGTATTACTGTAATTATTGCGGTTTTACATGAATCTGGCAAGTTTTGTGTTTCTTCTATCTGGTTCATTACTTCCAGGAGATGATGAATTAATAACTCTTTAAATGTTTTATAGAATTCTATTGGGAGTCCTTCCTCTCCAGGCGTTTTATTGTTCGGTAGGTTTTTTAATATATCCTGTATTTCCTCTGTTTCAAATTATCAATTTATCAATTTGTTTTGCTCCTCTTCTTGCAATTTCGGTAGTTCAATTTTATTTAAAACTCATCTATTTTGTCTTATTTCCCTTCGTTCTCAGTTCGGTATACTTGTTCATAGAATTCCTTAAAGTTTTCATTGTTCTCTGTTGGATTATGTGCAATTTGATTGTCATTTTTCCTTGATGCCAATACAGTTCTTCTTGCTTCTTCTGTTGTAAGTTGCCAGGCTAGTATTTTGTGCGTTTTTTCTCCAAGCTCGTAATAATTCTGCTTTATTTTCATTATTTTCTTCTCCACCTTATACCTTTGTAATGTTTTGTATTTTATTTTTTGTCAGCCAATTCTCTTCTTTTCGTTGTATCTTTCCTTGTTACTCGTTCTTTTTCAGTAACTATTATTTCCATTTCCAACTGTTTTATTTCCCGATTGTAGTCCTTTTTCATCTAAGTTACATAACTTATTATCTGCATTCTAATGAAGGATTTCATTGCATCCTATAATAATATAAATTTGTCTTTCACTGATTCCGTATTTATTTCAAAGTACATGTTAATTTGGCGTTCATTAAATTATCTAAATTCCTGTCTTTTAAGAGGGATGGAGTTTAATCTCCATCGATATGTTCTTGATGGGATGTCCTCCAGTTCTATTGCTAATAACAGGGGTGAACGATCAGATATCAATCTAGTTTTATATTCCGTTTTCCTAAATCTCCCTTGGATATGGGCTGACAACAGGAACAGGTCAATCCTTGAGTATGTTTTTTTTTATCTTCTCGAATACTATGAGTATTCCTTCTCCTTTTGGTGTTTCCTCCTCCATATATCCAAACGTTACATTTCCTGTATTGATTTAAACATACATTTGGCTACCTTGTTCATTTTGCTAGTATTTTGTCCAACTTTATGCACCTTTGGGTCTAAATTAAGGTTAAAGTCCCCTCCTATCAATATATTACCCTGTGTATCTACAGTCTTCAAAACAATATCTTGCATTAACTTTTGATCTTCTTCATTAGGTTTATATATATTGAACAAATTCCAGAATTCTGAATTTTCCTGACTCTTTGTCATTACATAACTCGATGCTGGATCTATTACTTCCTCCTCTATTATAATTGGTACATTTTTATTGATAAATATAGCTACACCTCTGGCTTTTGAATTATATAATGCTGCAGTTACGTGCCCTTCCCAGTCTCTCCTTAATTTTTAACGTTCCACTTCAGTTAGATGTGTTTCCCACATGAATGCTATATCTATTTTGTTTTTCAGAACATATAATACCCTCTTCCTTTTGATTTTATTATATATTCCATTAATATTTATAGTCTTATAGTTCAACATGGCCATCTTATACTCTGTTTACACATCATTTCTGCTTCCTCACCACCGCCTTTCCCCTTTTCCCCATTTTCATCTCTCAGTTTTCCTTTTTTGAACTCAATGTATGACAACACTTCTCAAACATAAAATACTTCAACCACTCCCACATCTAAAATTCCCTTAACCCTAAGTGTCCTCCTTCTCTGAATCTCCCCTTGTCCCTTGCCCTGCAACCACAATTCCCCTCTCCATTCGGATTCTGAACCCGTACTCAAGTGTCAACTGATTTCGCAGTAACTGTTATTCTCTCCCACACAACCCTCTCCAGAAAAGACTTTTATCTTCACATTAAAACAAAGCTCACCCTCTTTTCTTCTCTTTCCCCCCACTTTTTTCACCCTTTCCCTTACTTCCATTTTTCCATCCTTTAGTTCTTACTTACACATTATTTTTACATCTTTATATGTAGTTTGTCGTCGTTCTTCATTCTTGTTACATCTCTTCTTCTCTCTATATCTCCTGCAGACGTTCTGAAAATTCTCGTGCTTTCTCCAGATCTGAGAACAGTCTGTTTGGCTCACCTGGATAACTATTTTAAGCACTGCTGGATATCTTAACATAAATATATTGCTGTTTTTCCCAAATGATCGATTTTGCTGTGTTAAACTCCTTCCTCTTCTTCTGGAGTTCAAAATTTATGCCTGGGTTAAAATAAATTGACCCTTGTACTCCAATGGTTTTTTGTCCTCTCTAATTCCATTCCTTGCTTCTCCAATATATTTTCTCTTGTCGTGGGTCTCAGAAATTCTACTAAAACTGATCTTGGTTTTTGTTGTGACTGTGGTTTCATGGCTAGAGTTCTGTGCACCCTTTCTAATTTCATTCCATCCTGTATTTCTGTCCTTCCTGGGACTTTTGGGATCCATTCCGTTACAAATTCTTTCATATATTTGCCTTCTTCATCTTCCTTTAGGCCCAATATATTTATATTGTTTCACCTACTATAATTTTCCATTATATCCATCTGCTGAGCTACCAACTCTTGTGACTCATTAACTTTTTTGTCACTTTCTTCCAATTTTCTTCTTCAGTCATTCACTTCCAATCCTACAGCCATTTCTCGTTCTTCCACATTTTCGAATCTTTTCCCTATTTCTGTTTTGATCAGCGCTATTCTACTCACTTTTTCTTCTATTCTTTTCATTTTGCTTTTCATTTTACAAAATTCTAATGTCAACCATTCTTTCAATGCTTTCATTTGTTCCTCAAATTTTTTAATCTACTTACTGTCCATTTATTTTACATTCTATTCCTCTGTGCAGAGATTGGTGTTCTTGTTCTTCTGTGTCTGCTCTTGGGTTTGTGTCTTCTACTTCTCTTCCTTTTATCTGTTTCTCTTCTGAAATTCCTGTTGAGCTGAATACCTCAGTTTGTTGGGTGTTTTTTTTCGTGGCTTCTTGTTGTTGGTCCTCTTCTTCTGGGCTAGTTATCCGTTGGGCTTCCTGTTGCTGTTTTTCCTTCTTATCACTCCCTTTCCCGTTGCTTCCGCCTTCTTCCCTGCTCTCGGGCATCTCTCAACTGATTGCGCTGTCTAGGTTCACTCTACAGCTGGGCCCCCCTCGCGCGGTGTTTTCCTTTTCCTTGTCATGTGTTTTTCTTTCTTATCACTCCCTTTCCCGTTGCTTCCGCCTTCTTCCCTGCTCTCGGACATCTCTCAACTGATTGCGCTGTCTAGGTTCACTCTACAGCTGGGCCCCCCTCCCGCGGTGTTTTCCTTTTCCTTGTCATGTGTTTTTCTTTCTTATCACTCCCTTTCCCGTTGCTTTCGCCTTCTTCCCTGCTGTCGGGCAGAACAGTACAAAACCTTCATGATGTTGTGCTGATCTTTGAAACCTCATCAACCACAACCAAGTTTATTCAGGTCACGATCAAGACGATCTATTTTTCTAACACTTATCGAAGTGTGTGTTTATTTGTCGTTGCCTTATCCGCCTCTACCAGAAAACGCTGCAATAAATTCCGGTAGCCCAACATTTTGAAATACAATGAAAACGTATCTCCGATATCTCCCTAAACTTCCTTCAACTCATTTGAATCAGCTGTCATCTGATACTTGCTATCGTTGCTCCAAGGGACAGTTGTTGGCTGTCCACACCATCATCTTGAATACCCCTGCAAAGTCACATCTTACCATTTGTCGGTCATTGACAGCCCAGACCCTGTCAACCTCCCTTCACATGACAAGTTCTCCAATCCAGACATTGCTTTTTCGCCCTCTCCAGAGCATCGACTTACTTCTAGCAGGAGGCTACCAGAACTAAAAGAAATGAGTTAAACAGTTTATAGTCTCGTGTGCGGTGAAACGTGGAAAGGGGTATTATTTTGCGTGCTATCCAGACAAAACAGCCCATAAAATCTATGGCAGGCAGGGGAGAATTAACATTTCGTGCAGGCTAGACTGCAACAATAAAGGTACCGCATATCCTGCCACAGATAATGATACTGTTAATCAGTGCGAGGGATTACATTTTCATTTGTAGGTGTCGATTCAGAAGGCTGACAACAGCAATGTTGGTGCCCTTGAACCTGGCAAGATTCTTTTGCCAAACCCTTACTTCTTATGTTTGACGGGAGGGAGAAGTAGAAACTATTTAGCAGTAGAATGGATATTCTAATATGTACACTGATTATCTATGCAAGCGGCTTTGGAAGGTATTTCTGGTGCTGATGGTCGTGATGTTGGCTCTTTGGACAGTCCTGAGGTGCGTTTGGTACACACGGTAGACTGTTGAGACAGGGGCCGGAGCATTTTACAATCCTATCCATGATTAACGGGCACAGGATGCTGCATTTGCACACAAGAGTCACGAATCTGACGCAGTGGAGGCGTTGCTGCGCTTTCTGTTCCGTACTGCCAGAGTAATGTCAGCAAATGCTTCATTTGCAGGGGCATACCAATATCTGGTTAGATTATTCCGAGTGTTACCATTGTTAAAATCACGTTAAACCTATTGGCATGTATTTTTATAGTTGTTACAGCTAACCTGCTCTCCGTTGTCTTCCTGTCCCGGGGAACACCCGACCTCTCCAAAGGACTGATTCGTTGCATGGCAACTATGGCAGTTGCAGAAACAATGGTCTGTGTGTTTAACGTGACGTTGGGAAACGTCATCCTCTATCATTTTCCGCGTTCTTTCCTGGCCCACACCTCCACTTGCCGCCTGGGAGCCGTCATACAGAGAAGCAGTGTGTAATTCTCTGTCTCGTCCACGGTATCATCAACCATCGAACGCTGTATTGCTATTTGCTGCCAGAAATTGAAAACGAAATATTGTACCTAAAGGATCGACGCGGCCATTATATCGACCATATGTGTCTTCAGCTTTTTGATGCACATTCCAGCTTATTTTCAGTATGAACCCCAGTCACTTGTGGATGGTGTCCAATGGGACTGCAGTACCGCAACGCAATACTATTCTTCACCAGCATGGCAGGCTTACAAATGGTTGTCCAACAGCTTGGTTGCATATGTTCCACTGCCGCTTGTGTTACTGCTGAATTCTCTCACTGCCCGCCACATTTTGCTGGCCAGCAAAGCTCGGAGATTTTTGAAGCGCCATGGGTTCGGTGAGGTCCGTGATCCCGAGATGATAACCCGAAGGACGTCCATTATTTTGCACTTCGCCATCTCTGGGTGCTTCATCGCCTTGTGGACACCCGTTATGATCTTAGGCATTTTTTCACAATTCACCACATAGTTCCCGTTTGACGTCCAAAAGTCCCTGTATCTGGACATTAGAATCTCGGTTCTCCTGATGTATCTCAGTTCCTGTGCAAATACTTGTATATATATGCATTGACCCAGAGGAGATTCCGGGAGGAATTGACGAAGGTGTTAAAATATCCATTTATGGTCCTTGTTCTGCTTTTTAAATGAATGAAGTAGCCACAATAAATCAGAGTTAATGGAACTGTTCCTCAGATCGTTTCCAATTTCGGCTCTTGAAGATTCTGTCTTTTCGTTGAGTTTGATCTTACATTTTATTCGCAAGAATAGTATATGTTTTGGTCCTTATATCTCTAATATATCAGGAAGTTAAACAAAAGCTGTCAAATGCTAGAGGAGTAGGGGGAGAAGATTCATTTAATGTTGCTCTCTCTCTCTCTCTTTTCAATGCAGTTGTCTATTTAATTTTGTCTTGTAATATTAATGGGGATATAGGGTAGGGGGTTAAGGGAAAATTAAGCTCGATGCTGAAGCTTGTGCATAATCGGAAAATGTCCCGCGTTTATATTTTAATGGAATGTTGGAAAAATAATAAAATATTCATTTAAAACAAATTGAATGAATGCAAAAGGCAAAGTACTCCCATAGCTCATCACGTCTGGAAGAAACAATACCAAGAGAACTCGCTAAATGTTTCGTCAATAATCAAAACACATGAGAGGTTTGGATCAGTGAATGCGCCGCGTAGTTGGCCTGGAGTAGGAGCTTGGAGGACCAGAGGACACAGTGAGGGGGAGGGAGCGATTTAATACGAATTGGGTGGGGGTATTGTGACAGAGTATATATAAATATTTTTTGGGAGTTAATTGGGAAAGTTTATAGTAGGTTACATACAAATACTTCCAAACAAATCTTATTTGTAATTCTGGAGACTTTACAGAAAATTTGAATAATGCCTATGGTGCTTTCACAAGTAGGGATTAATAGTACTGATGTTGCAGAATAAATAGACTATTGTCTTTTTTTATAAACTTTATTTATGAATATATAAAGTACATAACTAAAAACACAAATTAAAAACTAAACCCTCCTTAAAAAATAGAAGAAAAGCCCTATATACCCTCTCCCCTAACCCCTCTCATAAAAACCCTCTAGCGAGGGAACAAAACATATCTCAGTTACTCATTCATTGCTGTGAAATATGCCAAATGTTTACAATTTAAAAGGAAACACACAAAAAACCACAATTAGTAACTATTATACGTTCAAACACACTCGTCTCAAATATGGAGACCACATCTTCACATAGAAAGAATAATTATTACATAAATTATATGTTATCTTTTCCACACACAAGCTTTCAATTCATTATGCGAACGATTCATGTTAAAATCCATATCTTTCTTCCAAGTAATCACAATACATTTCTTGCCACCGCTAAAGTTAAACGAGTAAATTCACGTTGAAATGTATCCATTTTTAAATCTCGTGAATGTTTTAATATTCCCCATTAGAGAAAAAACATTGGATTCAATGTTAAAATAATCTCAAATAAATCCTCAAACAACACTTCAATTTGTATCTAAAAATACTTAATCTTATCACACAATCAGACAGAAAGGAAAAAGTACCAATGTGAGTCCCACAATGGAAACATAAATCTGAATTACCAAATCCATATATTTTTAAATTTTCTAGAGTTAAATATAAATGATATAAAGTTTACAATTCACCAAACTCTATCGTACATTAATCAATTTACTCACACTATCTTCGCACACACTAGTCCATTCATCTAGCATTAATACCTAAGATAATTTTTTTCCCATTCGTTCCTTGATTTATCTAAATTCGATTTAACCATTTAGTATTGAAACAAAAAATACATTTGTGAAATAAATCCCTTCTTTACCCCATTTACAATTAAATTTTCAAATTTAGGTAATTTAGGTATCTTCAGTTCTCACCCAAAATTTTCCACTACTAAAGCACGTACTTGATAAAATGCAAACAAAGCATTGAATGACACCTCCAATGTTTCATGAAGTCTGTCTCTTCTTCAAAGAAATCTGCTAACACTTTAATACCATTCAGTTGCCAGATCTTTAAAAATTAATTGTTCATCTAGAAAGGTATTAACCAATTCTGATATAATGGAATCTGTAATGAAACCTTGTTTAATTGTCTTTAATGCAACAGCGGAGACAGAGTGATTTCCAATCCTTTTTGCAGGTGCTTTGAAGAGTGCTCAGAGAGGTCAGTGATGAACGGGAAAGCTGGCTCCTATTGTTTGCTGGAGTAGATAATATAGTTTTGCAAGCAGAGGGATTCCAGCAGGCCACTCAGTATCAGTGTGTGTGTGTGTGTGTGTGTGTGTGTGTGTGTGTGTGTGTGTGTGTGTGTGTGTGTGTGTGTGTGTGTGTGTGTGTGTGTGTGTGTGTGTGTGTGTGTGTGAGAGAGAGAGAGAGAGAGAGAGAGAGAGAGAGAAAGAGACAGACAGACAGACAGACAGACAGACAGACAGGGAGACAGACAGACAGACAGACAGACATACAGACAGACAGACAGACAGACAGACAGACAGAGCAGTGACAGCTAACTGAAACAGAAATGGCTGGCAAGAATTTGGAAGATGGCCTCGTCACAATCTTGTGATTCGTACAAAAGGAGAGGACTCGTTGTCTAATGTTCAAATAAGTGAAACAGAAAGGAACTCTGCGCTGACCTGAAAGAAAGATGTAAGTATCTGGAAAACTCTGCGGGGGAAGTTTCGACAGTCAGGTGACTGATGTAAGTATCTCAGTTGTGGATATCGTGCAACAACAGATCTCTCCCTCTGAAAACCTTCCTGAGTGGTAACCATTTATCTTTCGGGCACCAAAGTTGGTGAGCGTTATACATGTTGAATTCTGTGCACAGTATAGGAGTTGACTGCAACCAGTTAACTTGGAGGATTGAGAAGTGAGATTGGACTTGGAACCAGGCAACCACGTCCTCTAAGGAGGCTACTTCAACTTAACGCAGTATATTGAACTTGTCTATGGTCAGCTGCACGGAGAAGTGCGAAAAGGTGTAATTTTGCGTTCTCGCCAGATGAATCAGCCCAACAGCAGGAATGCACCAGTGCATTCCTGGTGTTGGAATTTATTCATGATTTTATCAGTCACAAGTTATCTCCTTCATCGCCTGCCTTCTCTCCATCCCAGGATGGCCCACTTGGTGATGCCACTCCATCGCCGCCTTCTCTCCATCCCAGAAAGGGCCACTTGGTGGTGGCCACTCCGTCATTGCCTTCTCTCTATCCCAGGATCAGCCACTTGGTGATGACCACACGATCGCCACCTTCTCCCTTCAGCGTTTGTTGGTCTGGCTCATTCTAGGGAAATGTACAATTCTCGGATATTATTTTTTTCCAAACCATGTTCTCCTTGCCAGCCGTTGGAAGAATTCCAAAGGAATAATAATGGAAATGAACATCGCGGTTCGAAGGAATACACATTAGTACAAGAACGCGAATGGAAGTGACGGAACTGTGACAAACCAACCTTCCACCCAACCCGGGACCAGCATAATGCGAACTGAGACTCCGGTGTCAGTTCCCAAGGCAGGAATTCCAAGCTCAGAGCTGCCACTTAATTTTGCAAACGCTAGTACCAATTCTTTAGAGCCAAATCCGTTCATTACTTTAGAAAAAACGAGTACTATTTGTGATTGAGCATGTAGATCGGTTATGTAATTGAATATATCAGTGGATCCGGCAGTCCTATAAATTGGGATTAATATTGAAACTCTTCGCTGTACGGTGCCGGACAGAAAGGGATCCTATTCTCAAAATATTTCACAAATTGACGCCGCGGATATCTTCTATACCAGTCTTGCAATTATCGGCATTCCTGACAAGTGCTGTTGATGCGATCTCCGCTGTGAGGTTCATGTTCGTCCGTATTCCGGAGGGGTATCTCCTCTTCACCGTGTGCACATTGATCCACCTTTCACTTACGTGAGGCGAACCGTTGCAACATTTTCACCCACTGCCGCCACCTGGCACAGAGCAGTCCTCAGTGGGACAGAGAGAACGTTGGTCAACCGTCGCCCTGACAGAGTGTGATGTATCATTCGACTTGAAGTTGATGAAGATGGGGAATGTACAATCATTGGATTATAAAAAACCGACGACCTTAGGGCGCTATCAGAGACGGGTGGACAAATTTCTGTTGTTTGCCGTCCCAAACGGAGATCATAACGGACGCTAACACTAACCCTAACCCTAACCCTAACCCTAACCCTAACCCTAAACCTAACCCTAACCCTAACCCTTAGCCTAACCCTAACCCTTTTTTTGTGTACATTGGTTTTATTTAAAAAGACCTTTACAACAGATCCTAAGCAACGTCAATACGTTTGTGTTTTGGATATTGTTTGTCTATTTTCGGGCTCCCGTTCCATTGGCATAGAGGAAATATCCATCTAATGGAAATCCTTCAATGTACACTGATTTTTCTCATCCGTGATTCTCTCCCGTTTCTATTGCCGTCGCCACGCCGATCACAGACATTTGCGGGACTGCATGACGTGGTCAGTTAACAAGCGATGGCCGACCCCAAGTAACTTCAAATCACAGTCGCTGTATTTAACGGGTCCTGTCTTACCGAACCCCTGCAGAATGATCACCGGCATGTAACCTGCTGGACCGGGTGTATCAGCCAATATTATCACTGCGAAAGGCCTCTCGTTCTTTCATGATGTAGCACTTTGGGTGTTTGCTTCCACCCTATCTAAACCCATCATAATTTTGTATACCCTCAATAATTCTCCTCTTATCTTTCGTCGCTGCAAAAACAAAAAGCCCCATCTCTGTCAACCTTCCTTAAAATATCATATTCTCCAATCCAGGAAGCTCCTTTACACGTTTTCCAGAACATCCACGTCCTCAAAGGAGGAAACTTCAACTTAACGCAGTATATTGAACTTGTCCATCGTCAGCTGCACGGAGAAGAGCGAAAAGGTGTAGGTTTGCGTTCTCTCCAGGCGAATCAGCCCAACAGCAGACAGTCCATGGGTCAAACATACTACAGGCGATAGTGTTACATGTGTTCAAGTCCAAAGGGTGCTCAGCAGTGTAAGGCATTCCCTTTACGCATTAGAGGGCACTCAAGAGCCTGCCAGATTGAAACTGAGTGTCCTTGAATCTAGTGCGGAGCGGTTTCTCAAACCCGTGCCTTTCCTATCAGGCAGGTGTGAGAAGGGGTGGGATTGATGCTTTAACATGAAGACTGATGAATAATCCACTATGAAGCGGGAGGTACGGTCGGACACGGTGGAGGGGAAGGTGGCCTGTTTGATGATCATGAATTGCGTTCCATACTCTCCTTTGTTTGTTGAGACCCCGTGCACGATAGTGTAATCTGTGATACACAATAGTGTAATCTGTGATACACGGGCAGCAAATTGTTTTTGCTCTGCATTTACACACAATGGTGAGGCGGGGGCGGAGTGGGGCAGGCGGAATTTCTTCAACTTCTGAGGAGGTGGAAGCTTTGCTACACTATCCGTCCTTTACGTCGGTGTTATGTCAGCAAATGTATCATTTACAGGAGTATAAAAATTATCCGGTTAGTTTATTGCTGATGGTTCCACACTTAAAATCACGTTAAAGCCGTTGGGCTTGTTTTTCTTTTTCTCTGGTAATTTCATTGTTTTCCATCTTGTTGCAGGTAACCTGTTGTCCATTGTGGTCCTGTCGCGGGGAATGCCCTCACTTGCCAAAGGAGTGATTCGTTATTTGGTCAACATGGCAGTTGCAGGCAAAATGGTCGGTGTGTTTAACGTTCCGGTCGGAAACGTCTTCTATCATTTTCCGGGCTCATTCTTGGCCTACAGCTTCACTTGTCGTCTAACAGACTTCATACAGATATCCAACGTCAAATCTCCGTCTGGACCACGGTTCCATTCACAGTCGACCGCTTCATTGCCATCTGTTCCCAGAAATTGAAAACAAAATATTGTACCGAAAGCAACGCCATGGCAGTTATCACGATTGTGTTTCCGTTGAGCTTTTTGATTCACGTTCCAGCTGATTTCCGCTATTAACCCTATTACACTGAAGGGTGGCGTCCAGTGGGGACGCATGACAAACAAACAGATGGATGACCAATTTCGTGGTACCATGGGTGCCACTGTAGCTGATATAATTGTTGAATTCCCTCACCGCCCGAGACATTTACTGGTGAGCAGAGCTCGGAGGGCTTTGAAGCGCCGCGGGATCAGTGAGGTCCCTGATCCTGAGATGACGAACAGAAGGCCGTCCATTATTTTGCTCTTCGCCATCTCAGGGACCTTCATAGTGTTGTGGACACCGGTTACGATTATTGACCTATTTTTCACACTCACCTCAGGTTTCCCGGTCAGCGATCCGAAGTCAATCTATCTGGCGATCAGAATCACCATTCTGCTAATGTATTTCAGCTGTTGCACAAACACGTGTGTTTATTCGTTGACACAGAGGGGATTTCGGGAGGAAGTGAAGAAACTGGTAAAATACCCATTTGTTCAGTTTTTCAAACCAGTTATGGAGAGACAATGAATGAGATGGCACTATTCCTCAGTTCGTTTCCGGTTTCGACTCTCGTCCTGTTACAGAATTAACCCCAGTATCGTTGGCCCATGAAACAAAGCAAAGCACACACACACACACACACACACACACACACACACACACACACACACACACACACACACACACACAAAGGCACACACATACACAAAGACACACACACACACACACACACACAAAGACACACACACACACACACACACACACACACACACACACACACACACACACACACACACACACACACCATTCCAACACCAAAATGACATAATGACTGCCAAATGAAAGTCACATACCCGTGTCTCCCTCTTTCCCATGCTTGGTTATTTGTGTTAAGTATGGAAAGATCAGGTGGCTGAGGAGAAGGTTTACACGGCGCCACATCGTGAGCCGAAGAACATGCACTTATTGTTCTATGCTGTAATGTAATTATGCTTTCAATTAACGAACACGCTAGGTCATTCATAATTTCGGAATAAATTTTCATTTCTGACCGTGAATGCAAATGAGCTTCAGACATTTATATGAGGAGAAGGCAATTGTCCAAACAATGGAGCGAAATATTCAATGGCACATTAAGCAAAGATTGCACAGGTTCAACGGTTCAACTTCCAATTCTGATTTGTTGTCACATTTACAAAGATGAGTTGTCTTACAGCATGCCAGTAGGAATATCATACATAAGATTTATTATTGGAGTACATGCATGACATGACATAGAGCGGTATGGTTGACGTATTAGCGCACAGCATTTACAGCACTAGCGATCGGGACCCGACCTGCTATGAGTCTCTACATTCTCCCTTTGTCTGCATGTTTTTTTATCCGTGGGCTTCGGTTTTCGTCCCACCCTTTGGAAACGTACCTAGGCTATTGGGTAATGTGGTGTCAACCGAACGGAAAGGGCAGGTGGACCGAAATGGTCTGTTACCGGGCTGTATGTCTAAATATTTTTTAATTAAAAATGACAACATCAAGATTATTTTTTCTGCGGGCGAGGTAGATTTCCCACATATTGGTAGTGCAGAAAACTCTACATCGCTTATACATGTTGTGACAGATTATACAGATGTGTTCGAGAGATAAAGTGCGACGATTTGTTACAACAGGTCACACACAACCATTTTAAAACACTGAAGATTTGCAGGAGTTTTGCAGAGGGCTCTGAGAGTTGAATAATGCCCTGCTATTTTGGAAAAGGCAACAAAGTAGCAACATTCAGCAGCACCTTGTCTGGAAGAGTAGGTGATCTTTGCAGGCAGAGGCAGAACAGTTTGGTCTCAGAGTGGAAGGGAGTGAGAGAGAGAGGAGAGACACAAACGTCAGTTCCGGGCTGTTACTGCCAGGAAAAGCATCGAGAAGCCCATTTTGTGAGACAGGCCTTGTCAAAGTCTATGTGGTTCTTGCAAAAGGAGAAGACTGACCATCCGGTGTTTCTCTTCGAATAATTGGAACAGATATGAGCTCTGTAATGACCTGAAAGAAATAGGTTATCATCTGGAGAACACTGAAGGGGACAGGTTCCGACAGCAAGACTGATTAAAAAGCAAGCAGTTGTAGATGTCCTGGAACAAAGCAATTTCTCTCTGAAAACTAATACCTTCCCTCCTGAGTGGTAACCATTTTCCTGTTAAGCACTAAAGCCTGGTGAACTTTATTAATGCTAACTTCTGTGCATTGCACAAAAATTGCCTGCAAGCAGTGAGATTCGAATGTGAACAAAAGAACTTTTCTAAACTTCTATACACATTACACACAGGTGCGCATAGAATAATAGGGGTTTGAAATAGGTTGAGGAAGTTGATAGTAATAATTTAATGTTTGATTCGGTTTTCATGTTCAATGATAATTCAAAGCAACCTTTGCCGTGGTGCACATCTATTGCTGCTGTTTTTTAAGGTCCTCTGGACTGCTTAATAATGTAAACAAATAAATAACGGTAAATACATAACGAGGGTAAACAATCTGACTGCAATACAGAAATAATTTAGAAATATAAATTGAGTGCACAATTAAGAACATGGTCCAACAAATGAGATACAATGAAAGTGTGCAGATTACTAAGAAGTGTGTGTGTGTGTGTGTGTGTGTGTGTGTGTGTGCGTGTGTGTGTGTGTGTGTGTGTGTGTGTGTGTGTGTGTGTGTGTGTGCGTCAGTGAGAGAAATGGGAGAGAGTGCGAGGAGAGAGATAGAAAGAGACAAATGGAGGAACAGAGAGCGACAGGCGGAGAGAAAGAGTGGGCAGGAGAGAGGGAGCCATGGAGAAAACGGAACAGAATTTTACGATGTTAGGACTAATTCACAAATGCTGCGAATTCTCATCAGGTCTTGGGCGGCTGTGCCAGAAGTCTGAAGAAAATTCCGTTGAGAGCAGCAGTGAACTTTATTGGTTCAAGCATTTGCAAATTATTTCCTTTTCAAATTTATAGAAACGCAGTATCCCAAACATGGGTCTTAATATTAACAAAATGCGTCCGAACTAGGAGATATTTTATCGTGGTTTCTACAGGTATAGACAGATCATTGGAATTCAGTGTCATCTTGGAACCGATCGAGTCTGTTCTGCTCCCAAAGACTCGGTCTTGGCTCCAGAGTCATATCTTATCGCTCTACAACTATTCAAGCAGGCACAAAGTTACATGTATGATTCACGGGTATAATTCCACTTCCAAATTAAAGATGTTTCACCTGCACTTTCTCCAACAGAGTAATTGTGCTCACGATTCGTCAATCTCCCCTCGATTAAATGCATGGAACATAGACGGTCGCTTTGATGAACTATTCCATGGAGCTACAGAGATCACCGCAAGTTCAATTCTCGCACGCTTTTATTCTGCATCCTATGTCCTTCCGAACGCTCACTATGTGGCCTGCTACACAATTCCAACACATCGGACGATACCTAATTTACTTAGGTTCATTGAACAAGAAGTTGAATTCATCTGATCTTCCAGTGACATGTAATATTCCCATTGATGACTTCTACCAAACTTCCAAAAGGTTTCTGTAAACACGCAATATCTGAAAATCCCCGTCTCCCACCAGCCATTCCATCTTTACCCTCCTTCCATTGCGAAGAAGATTCATGAGACAGAGATAATTTTCTCCAATCCTTGGAAAATAAAACACCCAGAAATGGTGCTCTCTGCAATTCTCTCCCGTCGAGGCAAAGACCCTGTTCAATTGGAGGACGAAGAAGATTTCTGTGACGTGTTAAACATTGATCAGCGCACGTTTGGAATTCTGTGCGCAATTTGGGTCAGCCAACTACAGAACATACATCAAAAAAGATTGAAAACAGGCCGCAAAAGTTTACACTGGGAGTTGCCGGGACAAGGGGAGCGGAATTCGAGGGAAACGAAATGCCTGTTTAGTCTTTTGTCCTCTCAAAGCCAGCGAACAAACGCTGAAGTTAAATATAGATTAATAAGCGGTATATCTCGCTCAAATGCTAAATGTTCTACTCTCTGTCAGAGTCCTTGAAATCTAGGAATTTTTTTTTTACCTGTACCTGAATGCAACAGTCTTTGGGATTATCATGATTGGCAGCTGGAAATTTAGATTGGAAATATCAAAAATGCATACGGCCATATCAGTAACACAATTTGAGGCGATTAAGTCTGGCAGACGCACTGAAGTGTGACCAAATGCCCTCAGTGACGAGATTAAATCAAGGCCAATGGAGATAAATAAACGTGAAACTCCGATGCCAAGGTTCCACGTCACGTGTGGCAGCGACTCACACCTGAACCTGGTTTCGTGTGAATTACTACGGACTGATGACTAAATCGCGAATTTAGAATAAACTGGATGGGAGTGTTAAATTGTGTCTGTAGAGACGTTATTTAATTTAACATCCCAGTGGAAACGGCTGTCCTATAAATTAAGCTTCACTGTGCTACACAGGAATCGCTCCTATCCTCAAAAGGTGCGACGAATGGACGTCACGGAGATCTTCTATCCCATTCTTACCATTTACGGCATTCCTGGTAGGTAATTATGCTGCGATCTTCGCCACCTGACCTGACTCTGTCCTTATTCCGGAGCGCACAAAAGCAAATTGTTTTTGCTATCGCTCATGTCAATTACTAAAAACTAACTCGGTTTATTAATTTAGAAATAGCCTAGCCTTTTTGCTCAATCGAGTCCGTGGAGATATTATGTAATTGCATGTCCCAGTGGAAAGTATGGGCTCTGAAAGCTATTCGAAGGGGAAAAGATTGTCTTTAAAAAGGTGTTTTCTTTCTTTCGTCCAGTCCAGTTGCAAGAAATATTTTAAATATCATCGAACTCATTGTTTGCTTGTTATCAGATTTTAAGAGAAAAGTCTGGGCAAGATAGTAAACTGTCTAATTTAACTAGGTTTCGAATATTAATTGCAGACCCTTTGAAGATAGGATTTATTTCGGAAATGTATAGTTTGCTACAAGAGAAGTTGAATAAACCTGATATGTTTAAAATTTAAAATAAATGGGTGCAGGACTTACACGTGGTGATTTCAGATGAAGATTGCTTATTTCTGTGTGAAAAAACAGTCACTAGATTGTTTAATGTGAGGTATAGTTTGATTAATTATAATTATCAACATCAAATGTAGTTTACGCCGGAGAAATTGAAAATATATGGATTTAGGGATTCGGATTTATGTTTTCGATCTGGAACAAAAAGAGGACTTTTAATACATTCTGTCTGGTTTTGTGACAAGGTGCAGAACTTCTGGTTTAAAGTTATGTTTGGAACGTTTGTATAATATACATTGTTACTTGATCATTTATTATTTTTAATTGGGTTCTATGAAGGATTTAAGGGGTTTGAAATTGGATAGAATTCAAATTGCATTTATTCGTTTGGCTTTGGCTGTGGCGAAAAAATGTGTAGCAGTAACATGGGATGACGATGTAGTAATTAATATTCAGAGATGGCATCATGAATTGAAATCATGTATGCATTTTGAAAAATATCATATAACGCTTAACAATTGTTCGGTTTTTTATTAAAAGGTGGGAACAAGATCTAAAATCGATGGATAATATTATATCTTAAATATAATATTTCTACTTTTTATGTAATATTAGAGTACTTATTTTTTTGGGAAAAGCCTCCATTATAATATTTTGCAGCTGCAGGGGTAGTACGCGATTTTTATGGGGTGGAGGGGTGGGAATAAATGCATTACTAAATTATTAATTTATGGTTAAGTACTTTATTAATACAACACTGTAATAATGGATTTTGCACTCTATATATTTGTACCTTCTTGATAATATAAATAAAGTAGATTTAATTTTTTTAATGTCCCAGTGGAAAAGACTCTCCTATAATTGTGGCTTCATAGCAATCATTCCTATCCTCAAAAGTTGCCATGAAGAACTTCTACCCTATACTTGCAATTGTCGGCATCCTTGGTATGTGTTTCTAATGCGTAGATACTGTTTGGCGATATTTCCGGGTATTGTCACCTTTTACCGCGCAGGTTTATCCACGCTTAACTAACGCGAGGAGAGCTTCATTGCCATTTGTTGCCTCTATTTTCACCAAACTCACCTGAATTTGGTAATTATAGAGAAGGTCCAGTAATTGGGAACTGAAACCGACCACCTCGGGGAAAAGTTGCGTTATCAGAGAGAGGTGAGAGAAATCTCATTTGATTACTGCACCGATACTTGGCAAATGGAGGACAAAACTAATGCCGCGATCTGACAAGAGGTATTCGCCAGTCCAAATTGGACTGGAACCTGGCTTTTGGCAAGGATAAAGGTCACAGCATGGTTTTTCAATTAATACAAGCTGGAACACGGAGGGTTAGGTTCTGTCGACCTCCTGTTCCACTGCCTTAGAGCATATAGCCATTGAATTCAACCCGTTCAACGTACCCTTAAATTTCTCATTAGTGAGTTTCACCGGAGCACATCTTCTGACAGACGCCGATATCAGCCACTTGCGGAGCTGCATGACGTGTTCAGTAAAGAGCGACGGCCCTTCCCACTTCACTTCAAATCAAATTCGGTGACTTTACCCAGGCCTGTGATACGAAATCCCTGCAGAATTATACCGGCATGTACCTTACTGGACCAGTGGAATGAATATATTTCATTACGGCTAAAATACACAAGGAAGGTCCATCATTCTTTCACATCTCCGCATTTTCGTGTTTGTTGTCCACCCCATTTAAACCACTGATAATGTTTTAAACCCTCAATAATTCACATCTATCTCCCCGTCGCTGCAAAGATAAAAGCCCCAGCTCTGTCAGCCTTCCTTCATATGGCATGTTCTCCAATTCAGGCCATACCTTTGAACCATCTCCAGAGCGTCCACATCCTATAAGGAGGCGGCGGAAATCTTGCAACGTCTTGAACTGTTAATCATCTCGTGTATGGAGAAAAGTGAAAAGGGGTTGTTTTACGCGCTATCCAGCAAAATCAACCCACAAATAATACAGCAGGCAACGCAAGGACAAATATTAATGTAGGTGATATTGTTACAATAATGGTACAGAATGTCGTGTTAAAGACAGAGCTGCCTGGAAGCAGTGCAAGGCTGTGCCTTCACTTATGAAAGGTCTGTTTATGTGTCTGACAACAAGAATCTATGTGCCCTTGAATCGAGTGAAAAGCGTTTTTTTCGACCTCCCGCATATTCCACACGACGGGATGAAGAAGGAGAGAGTGAGCGGTCGGGGTGGAATTGTTACTTCAACCTGTACATTGAATATACATCCACAAGGCGCCGGTTGGTATGGATGGATCGATGTACGGACGGGAGTTTGGTTTTCTTGCTGGCCCTGAGTTGCATTCATTCGTGGCTGTAGTTACTTGAGTCCCCAAGATCAGCACCTTCCAAACCTATATATGTAAGCCGGACTGGACACTTACGATTGTGCATCTGCGCACAAAGGACAGTGATAATGACTGGTTGACGAATTTCGTCTGCTTCTGATGAAGTGGAGAATTTGCAATGCTTTCCTTTCAGTGGTGCCAATGTAATTTCATCAACATCATCATTTACAGGAAATCTGGTTGTTATTTCCAGACACTCTGTTGTTAATCATGTTACAGCTATTGGGCTGTTTTGATGGTCGTTTACCCTTTTTCCGTCTTGCTGCAGCCAACCTGCTCTCCGTTGTGGTACTGTCCAGGGGAATAAGCGGCCTCTCCAAAGGAGTGATCCGTTACATTGTAACCATGGCAGTGGCAGACACAATGGTCTGCTTGTTTAAGGTTACGTTGGGTAACGTCTTCCTCTATCATTTTCCGCGTCCCTTCCTGGCCCCACCCTCCAACACCCGTCTTGGAGCCGTCCAACAGAGTACCAGTGTGCATTTCTCAGTCTGGCACAGGTGTCATTCACATTGTCCGCTTCATTGCCATTTGTTGCCAAAAATTAAGGCTGTGGGTCTGCTGAGCTTTCTGTTGCAGATTCCATTTTATTTCCGATGTGAACCCAAATACACTGTGGGTGACGTCCAAAGGGGCTGCCGTACAGTAACACGTTTAACTCTTCACCAGCATGGCAGATAGTTGACTAAACTCATGGTACCACTAGTGCCGCTGTCGCTGAACTTACTGTTAAATACTCTCACCGTACGACACATTTTATTGGTCAGCATAGCTCGAAGGGCTTTAAACGCCGCGGGGATCGTGAGTTCCCTGATCCCGAGGTTACGAACAGGAAGACATCCATTATTTTGCTATTCGCCATCTCTGCGACTTTCATAGTGTTGTGGACACCGGTTCCGATCATTGACCAATCTTTCCAGCTCATCAGCGCTTTAGCAGTCGGGGTTCCTAAGTCACTGTACCTGGCCATTAAATGTGTCTATGTGTTGACACAGATGGAATTCCGGGATGAAGTGAAAAAAGGTTTGAAATATCCCATTCTTGTCTTCTTTCGGTTCTTTGAAGTAATTCGGCGGTCAAAATTAAGAAGTTCGTTTCCAATTTTAACATATATTTTCTCGAAATCCTCCCTGCATTTGTAATCCCCGTGAAACAAATCATTGTACCAGAGAATGTAGAGGGTTTTGGGAGATAAATTGAGAAAGGTTTGTTAGGGCAGGTCACGCACAAACACTCCAAAACACCGAATTTTTGCAGAGGGCTCACGGACTCATGGTGGAGTGCTGATTGCAAAAGTTTACAAACGTAACAACAGGCAGTAGCAGCTTTATCAGGAAAAGAGCATTTACTGTCTGGAAGATCATGTGCGCTTTGCAGGTAGAGACAGCAGAAGAAAATACAGGCTATGGTCTCAGAGTTGACGGCGGGTTAGAGAGGAGAAGCACAGACATCGGTTCCAGAGGGACAGGCTGGCCAGCTTTGGAAGACATCCTGGTCAAAGGAGAGGACTGGGTGTCCTTGGAACAAGGAAAACAGAAAGGAACTCTGTGATGACATGGAAGAAAGAGGTTATCTGGAGAACCCTGAAGGGGGAAGGTTTCTTTAGAAAGTCACAAGAGTACCTGATTAAAAAGGAATCAGTAGTGGATGCCTGGAACTCTGAAAACAAGCAAGAACCTTTCTGAGTTGTAAAGATTTACCTGTTAATCACTAAAGCCTGGGGAGCATTATTATCAATGTTAACTTCTATGCACAGTACATGAACTGCCTGAAATCAGTGAGATTGGACTGTGAACCAAAGAACTTCATTGAACTTATACACACGTAATCTGAGCATGAGAAGGGGTTAAGTAGCTTAAGTGAGTCAATAGAGATAAGTTGAAGTTTGATTCTATTTTCATCTTCAAAGATAATTAAAAGCAACTTTTGTTTAAGATACCCTTTATCGTGGTGCATATGTATTTCTGCTGGGTTTTGGGATCCTCTTGACTCGTAACACAAATCATACCGTTCCCGAACCAAAATATCTGTCAATGGCCTCATGCACTGCCAACTGGAGGTCATCTGCAAATTGTAGATCAACAACTTGTATACCGTTTCCAAATATCACCCTCAAATTTAGTACCATCCCTTATCCATTTCTGTCTCAATACAACTTGCGGGAAATGCGGACCACAATTGGTGACAACATCAGTGGGGCTGACACCAAATGACTGTCAATAAAACTGTTGTGCAGAAATTAATTACTTAATTAGAACAACCAAAACATTTTTTATCAGTCCAGTTTACACTGACAAACTGGATGCGGGGGCGTGGCAAGATGGCATAAGGATCAGACGTGCCTTCCAGTCCTCTCCTGACTCTATCTTATTGTTTTGTCTAGAAATGCCCGTTAAAATTCTTTAAAAGTTTAGATAACTGCAGTGCTGTTAATTTAACTTCTGATGGTACAATTGGCGAAAAGGAGCAAAAAAAACGACAACAGATCATCAAAAAACTACATTTCCCAAAAGTTCAAGTTTTGGAGCCTACCTGTAGAAAAGACACCGGGACTCAGCGTGAAATGGATCCCAGGAGAGAGGTACAGTGTTCGGATACAGAGCTCTATGTTACATCGGTAGAGCCCCCTAAAGAGGGCCCAAACAGCCTTTAGAACAAAGAGTTACTCAGGTTCGCACATGCGCAGTAGCATCTGACGGCAATAGTATGAATGAACCGCTTGTAGTATCATCAGCTGAAGTATTACCAGCTGAAACACCGGCTGGGGAAAGGCATCTGTCAACTGTAGCGCTGTCGCTGCAAACTGCACCTCTTGAGATAGAAGAACCTATACAACTTGATGTACTGGGAGAACTTAATACATTATGGGAAAACCCCGGCCAGCGTCCTCCAGTCACTGCTGGAGAGGCTGTGGCTGGGGTTTCCACACGGAAACAAGGAAGGCAACCAGAATGAAGGAAGGAACAGAAGATCCTTTGGTTATGCAGAAGAAGCAGGAATCTGTTGAGCCAGAATCTCTTCCAATTGAAAAGAATCTTGAGAATCTTGAATCTAAATTATCTTATACAATGCAGTGATTATCCAAGATTATGACTGAACTTGGTACTAGGTTTAATACCCTGGTGAAAATACATTTTCAACAGATGGCTGAGTTTGGAGCTTTTAAGCTTGAAGTGAGAGATAAATTTAATTTGTGTGAAGAAGGTATAGACGAAATACCGGATCAAGTTCTTGCTGTGACCAAAATGGTTCAAGACTTACAAACTCAAAATAAAAATTTGGTGAAAAAGATTATTTGGAATACCAATCCAGACGGAACAATATAAAGATTATTGGTTTGCCGGAAGGTATGGAGGGACCAGACCCAAGAAATTTTTTACTAAATGGATTCTGCAGGTGCTGGGTCAGGAACATTTCCCGGAAGGTATAATACTGGAACGTGCTCACAGAGCTTTGCGTAGAAGACCTATTTCAGGTCAAAGTCCAAGACCTGTTTTGGTTCGTTGCTTGATTTATTATGACAGAAATAATTTTCCGAGTGGCTATTAGAAATGCACAACAGAGAAAATCACCCTTGATGATTCAAAATAATCGAGTTTTCTTCTTTGCGGATTTGAGTTAAGAGATTATGTTCCAACGACGGGAATTCAACCCTGCTAAAGAGTTGTTGTGGAAGAAAGGTTATAAGGCAACCTTTAGATATGCAGCTGTTTTGAAGGTTTTTCAAGATGGTTACTAATCAAAGTTCTTTGATTCTCCAAAGCAAGCTATAGCATTTGCTCAAGAGCTACCAACCATTCAGTTTCAACAGAGATACAGTCCGCCGCGATCTCCAAGGAGACAAGAGATGGAAGTAAAGAGCCGTGCTCCAAGAAGGAATGGTCGTAATGGTGACTCAGCAGTTGGAGCTGATTAAAAGAAGAGTTGTCTTTTTTTTCTAATGCTTTTTTTCCAAAAAAAAGGGATATTAAATAATGATGATGTTAGTTTAAGATGAGGTGAGAGTTGGGGGAGAGAACTGGATAGGCACTGTTTTCTGAAAGTCATTTGCTACGTGTGAGTTATCTCACACCCTTTTGTTTGGAGTTACCGCATTGCACAGTTTAGACGGGAGGGGGTATTTTTTAACCTCCTACCCGTTTTTTTTCTTTTTTTTTGTATTATTAGATTAAAGAGTGAAGGTTTTTTTGTTTAAATAATAAAGCGGGAAAAAAGAATTTTTCCTTTTTTTTCTCTTCTTTCTTTTTTTTCTTTTTTTTGATCGTATTAAGAGAGGGTAAGGGGGTAAGAGTTGGGTTTTTTTCTAACTGTTATAAGAAAAGTCGAAATTTAAATTTGCTTCTTTTAATGTTCAGGGTTTGAATAATCCTATAAAGCTTAAGAAAGTACTTGCTTATTTTTAAAAAATTAAAGTAGATGTGGCCTTTTTACAGGAAACTCATTTGACAGATAAAGAACATTTGAAACTTAAGCGGGACTGGGTTGGACAAGTCTTCTATTCTTCATTTAATTCAAAGGCAAAAGGAGGTGCGGTTTTGGTACATAAGAATTTACCGTTTCAATTGCAAGACGAGGAGAAAAATGGAGGAAGACTACTTAAGTTGAATTGTATGATTTCAAATGAAGCCTGGACTTTGATTGATGTTTATGCTCCAAATGTTGAAGACACTGCTTTTATTACAGAAATACCTTTATTATTGGGCAAGCTAATTCCAATGTGATGATTGGGGGGGATTTAAATATGGTATTAGAACCGTTATTGGAAAAGTATCCAAAGGTAATTAAGAAATCTAAGATGGCGATGCATTTGGCTAATATGATGAAAGATTTGAATTTAGTTGATATTTGGCGTAGAATTAATCCTACACAGAAAGACTTTTCTTTTTATTCTTCTCGACATATTCTTTTTCAAGAATTTATTATTTTTTTAATTTCAGCACATTTACAGGATAAGGTTATATCTGTGGATTATAAGGCAAGGTTAGTCTCGGACCATTCATTGTTATTACTGGAATATCAAAGTTCTCAAGTTCCACAACATACTTTAAGATGGAGATTTAATACTATGTTACTACAAAAGCCAGAATTTATTGTTTATTTGAGAAAACAAATTGAGGATTTCATTGCTAATAATGTTCTCTCTGTTTCTGATCAGTTTGTTTTGTGGGACGCAATGAAAGCTTTTTTACGAGGTCAAATTATCAGTTATGCATCCAAACTGAAGAAAGAGAGAGTTAGAGAAACTGAGGATTTGGAGAAGAAAATAAAAATCTGTGAGAAAGATATTCAAAAGAAAGATAGTGAATTCCAAAAGATCCAATTAACTAATTTAAAGTTGAAGTATAATAAGTTACAGTCATATCGATTTAAATGTCTGTTGAATCGTTCAAAAAAATAAATTATATAAATGGGGTGAGAAAGCTCATAAAGTATTAGCTTGGCAATTAAAAAAAGAACAGTTATCTAGGATTATACGAGCTATTAGAAATTAATCGGGTATTACTTTTAGTCAAAAAGAAATTAACGATGAATTTTGTAATTTTTACAGAAAACTTTATTTGACTGAATGTAAGGAGATAAAAGAAGATGCAATAGACTCTTTTTTGAAAAATATTAATTTACCACAGTTATCTCAAGAAGGCAGACAAGAGTTAGATAAACCTTTTACGGATAGTGAAATTGAAATGGCTATAAAAGATATGCTAAATGGAAAAGCGCCTGGTGGAGATGATTTTTCTATTGAGTTTTACAAGACTTTTTATGTTGATATATCTTCCTTATTTAAGAATGTAATACAACAACTTTATGATACTTTTCAATTACCTGAGTCCTGTTCTAATGCTATAATTACAGTCATACCAAAAAAAAGATAAAGATCCCTTGCAGGTAGCTTCTTACCATCCTATATCTTTGTTAAATGTAGACTATAAAATAGTGGTTAAAGTTATGGTTAATAGGTTGGCTCAGTATTTACCAAAGATAATCAAACAGGATTTATAAAAAATAGGTATGCTTCGGATAATATTCTACGATTAATTACTTTGATAAATAGATCTAAATCTCATAAGAATTATCCAATGGTGGTTTCATTGGATGCAGAAAAGGCATTCGATAGAGTAGAATGGAAGTTTTTATTTAAAGTACTTGAAAAGTTTTCATTTGGTCTCTCATTTATTGGTATGATTAGGGCTCTGTATAATGGTCCGAAAGCTAGTGTTATTACTAATGGTTTGCTTTCAGAATCCTTTAATTTAACAAGATCTACTAGACAAGGATGTCCATTATCACCCGCCCTGTTTGCTTTAGTTATTGAACCTCTAGCACAATTAATACGTCAGAATGATAGTATCGAAGGTATGAGAGTCTTGAATGAACATTATAAAATAAATTTATTTGTGGATGACGTTTTGCTGTATTTGGTGGATCCTGATGTTTCTCTGCCAGCACTTCAAGATTCCTTAGAAATTTATGGTCAATTATCTGGTTATAAGGTTAATTGGACTAAAAGTGAAATTTTATCAATTAGTAAAGATGATTATTCAATGTTTAGAAATATTACGAATTTGAAGTGGACGAAACAAATTAAATATTTGGGAATTAATGTTAATACTGATTACCAAAATTTGTATTCACTTAATTATCTTCCTTTAATGAAGAAGATTAAGGCAGATTTAGTTAAATGGAAAGATTTACCTTTGGGTTTATTAGGAAGAATTAATACTATAAAAATGAATATTTTTCCTTGCATACAATATTTATTTCAATCAATTCCTTGTTGTTTACAAAAAAGATTTTTTAAGGATTTATATAAAGTAATTAGGGATTTTTTGTGAAAAGGAAAATTTCCTAGAGTGCATTGAAAAAATTGATGTGGGATTTTCAATTTGGAGGGTTATGGCTACCTAACTTTCAATTTTATTATGAAGCAGCTCAATTTAGATTTCTTAGTGCATTAATGGACACACAAGATACGCCTAGTTGGGCACAGATAGAATTGGCAGTTATTTCTGAAAAATTTTCGAATGAATTTTTATTTCGATGGAATAAAAATTTGTTAAAAACTTATGATGTACCAATATTGAAACACTTAATGAATTTATGGACAAGTAAATTACATAAAATGGGATTGAAAAATAAGTGGTCGGGAAGATTGCCATTATATAATAATCAACTTGTTCTTTTCACAGTATCTAATAGTATTTTGAAACAATGGGAGGAGAAAGGAATACATAATTTGTCTGACTGTTTTTTAGAAGGTCATTTTTGTTCTTTTGTAGAATTGCAAAAGAGATTTGATATAAGTGGTTATTCTATATTTGTGTATTATCAGTTAAGATCTTTTGTTAAACAGGTATGCGGTCGTCAAATGAATTTACTGTCTGAAACTGATTTTGAGAAATATGTGCTCTCATTTCCAAAAAAACGGTGATATATCAGGTTTGTATCGTATTTTGTTGGAAAGTGAAAGTAAAATAGATTGGGATAAAGATAAAATGAAATGGGAAAAAAAAATTTAAGTTTAACAATAACTGAAGAAGATTGTTCTGAAATCTGCCGTAATAGTGTTCGAAAATTGATTAATGCTAGATTGGCGATGATTAATTACAGTTTTATACATCAATTATATTTAACACCCGAAATATTTAAAAAAAAATTGGTTTTAGTAAGTCAGATTTTTGTTTTCGTTGTGATCAGGTTTCTGGTACTTTTTTACATGCTGTTTGGTTGTGTGATCGGTAACAACAATTTTGGAAAGGTATTCAATCTGTATTTAATAATCTATATAATCTTCATATTGTATTAGACCCTGATTTATTTTTATTAGGGAATATGCAACCGCTAATTGATTTAGAATTAGATAATTACCAGATCTCTTTTATTTACTTAGCGCTGGCCATGGCCAAGAAATGTATAGCAATTACTTGGAAGAATAGAAATGTATTGTCTTTAGATAGGTGGTATTCAAAGATTAAGTTTTGTTTGGTTATGGAAAGGGTATCTTTTTCTATACAACATAAGATGACTTTTTATGTGTTAAAGTGGACCTCATTTATTGATTATATACAATTTAAATAAGTTTGAATTAATCTTTTTTTTCTTTTAAAAATAACTTTTTTTTATTATATATTTTTTTTTCTATATATATGTTTTCTTTTTTTTCTTTTTTTTAGTTTTTTTATTATTAGCTGGGGTTTTTTCCTTTAAGTTCTTTTTGTTTTTGTGTTTCCATATATATTCTTATATAATAAAAGTTTGTTGGATTAATAATTAATACTTAATTAATATTTTTATTGTTTTTTTATATATATCGATCTTTTTTTAAGATATATATTTTTCACTTTTTTAATTATTCTAATACTATTAATTCTTCACTCTATATCGTGTGGGTGGGGAGGGGGTGTTAGGGGTTAACAATAGTTTATTTTTAGTCAGTTTTTAGTTGTTAGGGGCAGATGCCGTGATTGGTATTGTATTATCTATGTTACTTTGTACTTGTATTACTTTATTTTGTATTTTTTCTGTACGTGAATTACTTACTTTCTTCATATGTTAAAATTAAGAAATAAAGTTTCGAAAAAAAAAACAAACTGGATGCTCATTTACTGTGGGAACATCCCAATGCACTCCGGAAAGAGCTATCATTATTACCCAAGGTCAATGGCGCTTTGAATCGCGCGGTTTCATCTGCACGCACCATAGGCAAGCGCTGTTGTTTACATTGCTTCTGGTGTTTTTATAATCGCTGCTTTTGTCAAATGTTCTGTGTTTTCGCTACGATCTTGTCGTCATTTGTATTTGTGAACCTGGATAAAAATTGATTTGACAACGAAGTAGCCATTAAAAGAAAAGAAGAGAAAAATTACAAAATGATTCTGCTCAGTAACTAGTAAAGTTGAACTTCAATTTTGAAATATCTTACGAAACAATTTTGTTATTGGTATTCATAGTCTGACAGCTCCCGTCCTTACTGCCTGACAGCCCTCAGGTGCGGGATGTCAAGGCTGTAGCTGCTGACGTGGGACGAGGGGGCTGGAGTGGCCGGCCGCTCCAGTCCTGATGGCCCGTGCCGGCCAACCCAGGAGGGAGTTTGGTCGCAGGCTGACTGTCATTAGCCCGGCCCCAGCTAGAGACCTGAAAGCTGCTGGAGGGCTCGGAAAGGGAGATTATACATCCCCGAGGTGGGTTGAGTCAGTTGTCCTCGGTTGCGGGTTCCCCGCTTTCTGGTGGCCTCCCGACAGCCGCATTTGGTTATTTTAGGCAGCTTTACATTCGGGTATTCTGGTCACCTGAAAACAGCTATAGAGATAAACAATATATATGCCGGACAGATATGTATTTGTTTGTGAATAATTGGATGTACATTTTTTAATGAGAGCAGTTCCTTTGGTCGTTCACCATTGTCACTCATCGTGGTGAAAAGCTGTTTCTCAGCCTGCTACTTCTGGCCCTCATACACTGTGCTAATTCCCTGACGGGAACAGCTGAAGGACGCTGTGTCCGGGATTGTCAACAATTCTGCACTCCCTCTTCAGACAACGATCCCAGTAGATCACATCGCTGGAGTTGGAGAGGGGGGAGTGAGGGAAAGCTGTTGATCATCTCTTCCACCCTTGGACGTTTGACCTCCAATCCAATTCTCTACAGTATCTGTACCACAATGTGACTGAGCCTGCTCTTGATAGGGCTCCTGTTGAAGGTTGACACGATGGTGACAGACTGCCTTGCCCGCTTCTGTCTTCTCAGGATGTGGTCACTGTTGTTCCCTTCTTTCAGCACTTGTCATGCACAAAAAAGATGCACGAACCACAACAATTTGGTTAAATTATGTTACAGACCGAGTTTAGAAAATGCCATTTTGTTTTTTGTAAAATCATAATGCTCCAGAAAATCAGCAGGTTCAGTGATGTACTTTAAGTTGTTGGTCCTTCATAGTCGAAGGTGACCATGGCTTCAAAGTCAAATGGAAGATTGGGGTCTGTGCATCCGGAGGTGACTGAGGATGCTAATCCAGGCCCTGAAGTCAAGGCAACATGTGGTGCATAAGTGGGTGGGCGTTATCCTGGCAGTGGATGCTGCTAGGGCCTTGCGCGCAACACGCCTTTGTCGCGCCTGTCTTCACCTGCATGGGATCCTGTGGTAATCTTGCTACGCCAAGCTGGACGGTCGAGGGCGAGCGTCTCCCACGTGTGGATGTCGGCACGCGAGCCTTTGAAGGACGCTTTGAGGTCGTCTTTGCGACTTTTCTTCTGTACCCCAACTGAGCGCTTGCCCTGACATGATTCTCTGTACAGCGGCTGTTTAGGCAATCGGCTGTCTGGCGTTCTGACCATATGTCCAACCCATCTGGTTTAGGGCCTTCCGCAGCCATTGTATTTTATCGAGCAAAGATCAAAGATCAAAACCAACGTTTCGGGCTTAAGCCCTTCAAGGTTTGAGCAGACACACAAACAAAACGGTGAGAATGGAGTAGAAGGAAACAGAAGACAGGCTGAGTATCTCCAGCACTGTGTTTTTGATTCATTCACGGTGTCTGCAGACGTTTGTGTTTTACTACGCCAGCTCCTTTTAAATGGGATTCAGCCATTTTGGTCATTTCTCGGGGATGAGACAAACTTGAATGTCAGCAATGAGCTTAAAAGGCTGACATTTAAGCAACCCCTTCAGTGCATCACTTTTGGTTTCTTCAACTTAAAAGGAGCAGTTTCTTAGCGTAACTAGCTAAATTGTCCTTGTACAGTGTAGGCAGAATTGAGGTGGAATTCGCCATGAGATGGAAATATCAGGTAATATAAATGAAGGGGTTGCTCAAGGAACCAGCAAAGACGTGATGCTGTGTGGCATTCATTTGGAGGCCCAGTTAGCTGGAGTTATAACCTTCATTTATGCTGAGTTCTTCCCAGATTGCAGATTTATTGTCAGAGTACATACATGACATCACGTGCAACCCTCAGATTCATTTTTTTTTTTGTTGCCGACAGGCTTGCTAGAATACACGATCGTATTGATTTTACATGTGAAAATATTTTTGAATTAGCAGATAGCTTACAGGAAAAGCAGCAAAGAAGAATTAAAACACTGTCATAGAAGTTGAGTGCCAAATTAAGCTCAGCATGGCGCACAACGCTAATACAGTACCAACAATCGGTACCAGGGATTGGAAACCCACACCATCTCTAAGGAGTTTGCACGTTCTCACAAATCTCCATCGGTTTCCTCCCACCCTTCCTAACTTTTGAGGGCTGTAGATCCATTGGGTTTAATTGGCCAGCATGGGCCTATGGTCAAAAGTGCCCGGTGCGTAAATTTAAAATTGAATTTTAAAAATGTAAAAATAATTAAATTTAAAACATTTAAAATGTTACATTTAACAATCGATTTTAATAATTCAAAATACTTATTGAAATGAGTAGCAAACAAAATAAAATGTGAAAAGGGGGTTGTTTTCCGCACTATCCAGCAAAATCGACCCAAGTATAATACAGCAAGCAGCGCAAGGGAACAGAATTAATCCCCGAGTTGAGGAGCTTCCCTACCTCTCAATGATAGATCCGCACTGGACACTTACGATTGTCTATCTGCGCACAAAGTACTGTGTCAAAAAGGGAATGGTGAATTTCCTCCACCCCCGAGGAAGTGGAGGTTTTGCTGCACTTTCCGTTTCATAGCGCCATTGTATATTCAGCAACTTCATGATTTTCAGGAGAAAACAAATGTTCTGGTTGTTATTTTTAGAGACTCTGCTGTTAAAATCATGTAAAACTATTGGGGTGATTTGATGGTCGTTTCCTCTTTTTCTGTCTTGTTACAGCCAACCTGCTCTCCGTTGTGGTCCTGTCCCGGGGAATGCCCGGCCTCTCCAAAGGAGTGATCCGTTACATGCTGGCCATGGGAGTTGCAGACACAATGGTCTGTGTGTTTAACGTTACGTTGGAAAACGTCTTCCTCTATCATTTTCCGCTTTCCTTCCTGGCCCACACCACCACTTGCCGTCTTTCTTCATTCTTTCAGGTATCCAGCGTGCAATTCTCCGTCTGGACCACGGTGTCATTCACAATTGACCGCTTCATTGTCATTTGTTGCAAGGAATTGAAAACAAAATATTGCAATGAAAGAAACGCCGCCGTCATTCTAACTGCCGTGTGTCTGCTGAGCTTTTTGATGCACATTCCTGCTTATTTCCGCCTTGAATCTCAGTACACTGTGGGTGACGTCCAATGGGGCTGCGCAATTTTAACACGATATAACTCTTCACCAGCATGGCAGACTTACAGATGGTTGACTAAACTCATGGTACCATTGGTGCCGCTGCCGCTGATGTTACTGTTGAATTCCCTCACCGTCCGACACATTTTATTGGCCAGCAGAGCTCGGAGGGCTTTGAAACGCTGCGGCGACGGTGAGGTTCCTGATCCCGAGATGATGAAGCGGAGAACGACCGTTATTTTTCTCATCGCCATCTCTGGGACCTTCATAGTGTTGTGGACACCGGTTACGATCATTGACCTCTTTTTCCCACTCACGTCAGGTTTCCAATTCGGCGACATGAAGTCACTGTATCTGGCCATTAGAATCGCGATACTGCTGATGTATACCACCTGTTGCACAAACACTTGTATTTATGCGTTGACACAGAAGAGATTCCGGGAGGAAGTGATGAAACTGGTAAAATATCCATTTGTTGTCATTGTTCAGTTTTTGAGACCATTTAGGGAGCGACTATAAATCAGATGGCCCTCTTCGCCAGTTCGTTTCCGTTTCGACTCTCATGCAATCACTCAATCATCTCCAGTATCATGAAGCCCCGTAAAACGAAGAAAACCACCTCTCTCTCTCTCTCTCTCTCTCACACACACACACACACACAGACACACACACACACAAAATTGCCACACCAAAGTGCCAAATTAAAGTCACCCGCAAATTCGAGGAAAACTACCTTCTATTCCGTCTCCAGAAGACTTCATCAATATCGACCCGATTTCCGTCAATAAACCATCCCCATGTGGTCGTATCCCTCCCTTTCCCTTGGTTCGCTGTGGGTGTTAGGTACTGAAAGAATAGATGGTTGAGGAGTAGGTTCACGTCGGTCGGTGCCACATTGTGAACCAAAGAACATGCACGTCATGTTTTTTGCTCTACAACAGGGGTGTCAAACTCAAATTCACGGAGGGCCAAAATTAAAAACTTGGACTAAGTCGAGGGCTGAACTAAATATTTATTGAAAATTTTCAACAACATCTGCATGTTTTCTCTTCTTTCAACATATGTAATGTTAAACTTTAGGATATAACTTTAGGAGGATAATGTTACAGGTCAGGAGTAGGTAGCTCAAGTTCACCCTTTGCTTGACCTGAGGGAAACATATTTGGTCCCTGTGGAGATGTAGTCAGCATTCACAGGCGGTGTCCATTTTGGACTGCATCAGGACTCAGCATTTCCTGCTCACTACTCAGGCTCTAGGCCTCTATTCATTCTCGACCTACCATCCCTCTACCTGACCAGTCCTTTACCCAACCTCTACTCACCCCTCACTCCACTCGCTCTGCCTCTACCCACCCCATCCTATACACGCATCTCTACTGCTTCTCCCCTCAACCTGTTCCTCCCTCTACCCGTCTCTCACCCTCTAATCACCCCTCCCCTACTCGCCCTGCCCCTCCCCTTTTACCTCTACCCTATCCACCCTTCCTTCTACTCATCCCTCCCTCTAACTGCCCCTCGCACCACCATAACTTCCCCTGACCATTACTCCTCACCTACACCCTCTGCCCAACCCTGCTTACCCACCTATTCAGGCCCAGCGCGCTGCCGATCAGCCTTCACGTGCAGGGCCGAACCAGCCGTCCCTTGGGTCCGCGCGGGTGCAAGCATTGAAGGCCGTGGCGACCGGGAGAAGTGCGCTCGCGCTGTGGAAGGGCCGTCCGGTGCCAGTCGCGCGGGGCTCGCGCTGCCCGGAGGCCGTGCGCAGCCTGCCATGCCCCTCGCGCCGACAGGAAATCACGGGCGCTCGCCAATCCGCCGCACCGCTCGACATGTGGGAGAAGTGACTGGTTGTGCGGGGAGCCTTCTAACTGGCTTGCCGGCTGATGACATCGACAGACTTCTCGTGTTAAAATTTCTCGTGATACAATGGGGAAGTATGTGCAATGAAGGGGGAGGATAGTGGAGGTGACATTACCAAAAAACAGCATCGGCTCTCGCTGCAGGGCGGGCCACCTCTAATATATTTTTGAAATGATCTTGCGGGCCAAATATAATTATATCGATTTGGCCCGCGGGCCAGAGTTTGACATGTGTTCTCTACAATATTTATGCTTCATATTACCAAACACATTGGGCCACTCAGATTTTCAAAATAAATTTACCTTTCTGACCGTGAATGCAAATTAACATTTAGTAATTCATATGAAGATAAGCCGATACAAAATCATCGCTATTATCCGAAAGCTGACTGGTGGATTGCTGGCCAGTGTAATTGTCCAAACAATGGAGCCAAATATTCAATGGCACATGAATCAAACATTGTCAAGATGAATCAATGGTTCAAATTCGAATTCTGTTTTGTTGTCACATTTACAAATATGATATGATTGAGTTACTTTACAACATACCAGTAGGGATCTCATACATCAGATTTATTGTCGGAGTACTTGCATGACATAACATAGGGCGGTAGAGTTGGCATTCCATTTAGTGCACCGCATATACAGCGCTGGCTATCGGGACTAATCCTGAGTTAGAATCCCCCTTGTCCGTAGCGAGTCTTCATATCCTTCCCTTGTCTCCATGGCTTTATTCCGATGGCTCATGTTTCCTCCCATCCTTCAAAAACGTATCGCGGCTGTCGGTTAAATCCCTGTAAATGGAGCGAAACGGGCACGTGGAACGAAGTGGTCAGTTACGGGGCTGTATGTCCAAAAATTATTTAATTAAAAATTACATTCCCGAGATTATGTTTTTCTGCCGGCGAGGTAGAATTTCCACTTATTGGTGGTGAACAAATCTGTACATAGCCTATACATGTAAAGAAATAAAGAACTGTAAATAAATAACGAGACTAAACAATCAGATTGCAAAACAGAGAAAATTTAAAACTATCAATCGAATGCAAAATGAAGTACATGGTCCAACAAGGAA
The DNA here is from genome assembly GCF_036971445.1 of Narcine bancroftii. Lineage (NCBI taxonomy): Eukaryota > Metazoa > Chordata > Chondrichthyes > Torpediniformes > Narcinidae > Narcine > Narcine bancroftii. The sequence continues at coordinate 183,596,700 of NC_091470.1, forward strand.
GATACAATGAAACAGTGGAGAGATAAAAGGAGTGTGTGTGTGTGTGTGTGTGTGTGTGTGTGTGTGTGTGTGTGTGTGTGTGTGTGTGTGTGTGTGTGTGTGTGTGTGTGTGTGTGTGTGTATGTGTGTGTGTGTGTGTGTGTGTTTGTGTGTGTGTGTGTGGAGGGGGGGTTGTTGGGTGGGCGGGTGTATGTGTGCGTGTGTGTGTGTGTGTGTGTGTGAGAGAGAGAGAGAGATAGAGAGAGGGGAGAGAGAGAGAGAGAGAGAGAGAGAGAGAAAGAGAAAGAGAGTGAGAAAGAGATGGAAGAGAGAGACACAGGGAGTGCCAGAAAACAGGCGGAGAGAAAATGAGAGACAGGCAGAGAGAGGAGGGGGTGGGAGAGAGAGAAACGTTTTCAGAAGTCATGGAGAAATGGCAACATAACATTACGATCTTCGTAATAACCCTAACCCTAATACAACCATCGGGGAAAAGGTACAGGAGCCTAAAGACGAGCCCTGAGCGGCACAAGGAGAGATTCGACCCCGCTGCCATCAGATTCCTGAACTTAAACCAAAGACAAGACCTTACCTTTCGCGCTTTATTGTTGCTATTATTTTGTTATATTTTGTAGTAGTGTCATAACAGGGATTTAATGTGTTTGTTCGTGCTCCGGCGCTACCTCAAAACATGGTATTTCATGACTTATTCAAGACATTAAATCCTGATTCTGATCATGAGAGTTGACAGAAATGAGCTCCCGGACGGCTTATTTGAGGCTGTCCCTATTGTAATTTTAATGAAACATTTAGACAGATACATGGCTCGAATGTGGTTTTGAGGGACATCGGTCAAACGCAGGCAGGTGTGACCACTGTGTGTGGCGATATGTTTCATTGGGGTGGGCCGTTTGGGAGAAGCTAATCATTATCTGCCATGAGTCAGTTTTATTTTGTCGAGGAACTCAAGGGGTCAGTTAGTGAGCGAAAAAGTAATAAAATAAATTATCAACGTTGCAGGCAGAAACAACGTTTCTTCACAACTGTTCGAAGGAAGATGCACATCGAGCAAGAGGGAAGACCTTTACTCCTCCGTTATATTGCTAAAGAAGGGAAGTCACCGATGGATATCACTCGTGATATCAAAATGAAAAATGCTTCCACACGGATATTGTCAATCCGATCTTCACACGGTGATTCATGTCAACAACCTAGGGGGATTCCTGCAGATATCTCCTCTGGCTGAACTCCGTATCCCACCTCCTTCTGAGCGAGTGCACGCTGTGGATGTACCGAAACCCAGCAACATGCAGATCCACCGTGGGTTGTTTGAAAATGAGTTGGACAACAGCATCATTGGGAGAATAACAATGGTCGGCGGTTGGCAATTGCGATTCCAATCAATGAGCCTTCCATGACCATGGATGATGTTAGATTCAAGCCCCATTAGTAGAAAGCCCCATCACATCGAGTCAAAATCCCAACTTCACACAGTTTCAAGACGACAGTCCCATCCCTTTGACGTTGAGTATGAAATATATTTTTGTGTACGAATTATTCTATTTGAGTATATTTGAATGTAATGTGGCTCAAATATTTGAATAAAGTATTCAATAACAGAGGAATGCACGTGACCATCCGAATTTCCCAAGATTCAGGGAAAAAAGAGACGCTGCGGTGCTTTCTTGACAATTGGATTGACGTGGTTGTGGCAAGACATACCACGGCTGGTATATACGCCTGGTAACATAAGGTGCCCACAATGACCAGCTCCGGAAGGCAACAATCAACATTTTGGTCTGACTGACTCTGAGGGAGCGCCTTTTGTTTTGACACCACGCCCTCTCACTTTTCAATTATCAGGGGTACAAACCCACTTCTAAATTAATGATGCTTCACATGCACTTTCTCCAACAGAGGAATTGTGCTCACGATTTAGCAAGCCCCCTTCTATGAAATGCATGGAACATAGACGTTTTCTTTCAGGATCTATTTTTTAAAACTTTATTTATGTCGTTGAAAAACAATTAGTACATAACATATACAACAATTAACCCTAAACATGAAGGTTATTTTTTATATATAGAGAAAAAGAAGAAAAGAAAAGAGCCCTCCCCCCCCCCTTCAGCCAACTCTCCTAAGGAGAGCCATAAAGAAAAAAAGAAAAATATTTTTTTAAAAATTGAGCATACATATTAAGATCTGATCAATTTAAATTGAAATGTTAATATTCTGAATATAACAACCACTTATTAATGAAAGAACTATAATTATCACGCAAAACATATATATTTTTTTCCATTATTAAACAATATTTCATCTCATTATGCCATCTATTAATATCAATCATATTTCTATTTTTCCACGTACTAGCACTATATTTTTTCGCTACAGATAAAGCTAAATATACAAAAGCAAGTTGAAACTTATCTAATCCCAAACTTTTCAAAGGTTGCAAACTACCAAATAAAAACACTGTCAGATCTAAAAGTATTTTAAACTATACAGGTATTCTAAAAAAACAATTGAATTTTCTTCCAAAAAGATTGTATATGTATACATGACCAAACAGCATGAAAAAAGTTCCAACAAAATTATCACATCTAAAACACAAATCTGATTCATGAAAACCATACTTTTTTAATTTTTCAGGTGTCACGTATAATTGATGTAAAAACTTATAATAAATCATTGCATAACGTGCATTTACCAATCTAGTTACACTATCATGACAAATATCTAACCAATCATCCTTGGAAAAAATAAAACAAATGTCCGCTTCCTATTTACGTTGAGACCTAACCCAATGCTTATTATACATACCATCCTGTAATATTGGACACGTAGATGAAATATAGCCCTTTTCTGGTACCTTCATAAGAAAAGTCTCAAATTTATTCATTTTAGTTAAAATCATATCTCTACCAAACATACATTTTTACCAAAGATCGAATATGATAATAAAGAAATAAAGACTTCTTATCAATACCAAAACCTTCCCTCATCTGATTAAAAGATAAAAACTTGCCCTCTTTAAAACAATCTCCTAAACTCTTCACACCTTTAAATCTCCAATGCAATAAACTTCGATTATGTATTGAAAAAGAAATAAGTTGATTATTATACAACAGAGTCAAAGCCGATAATTCAGCCCTGGAACCTATCATTTTATTTTTCTTAATCCATAGCTTCATTAAATGTTTTAGTGTAGGCACATTATATTGCTGTAACAAATTTATATTCCATCTAAACAAAAACTGATGTATTTCCAATTCAGAAATTTTTGCCATCTCAATTTTGGCCCAATTAGGAGGCCGTTCCAAATCCATCAAGGAACTAATAAATTTAAATTGGGCTGCTTCATAATAATTTACAAAATGTGTTCAACGTAATCCCCCTAACTCATATTTCCTAGTTAATTTATTGAAAGCTACTCTCGAAAATTTACCTCTCCATAAAAATTCCCTAACCATTTTATTCAGGTCTCGAAAAAAAAATATTATCAAGTAAATATGAAATAGATTGAAACAAATATTGCATACGTGGAAAAATATTCATCTTAATTGTATTCATCCTACCCAATAAATTAATAGGTAAATCGTTCCATTTAATCAAATCATTGTTTTTTTTTCATTAATGGAAAATAATTTAATTTATAATAATATTGATAATCAACATTCATAATTATACCCAAATATTTAATTCGATCAGTCCATTTCAAATTAATAATATTCTTATAAACTGAATAATCTCCTTCACTTACCAGTAATATTTCACTTTTTTCCCAATTATCTTTATATCCAGAAAGACAACCATATTGTATTAGACATTCCTTCAAATGCAAAAATGACTGAGCTGGGTTTATTAAATACACAATACATCATCAGCAAATAAATTAATTTATACTCCTCATCTAAAACTTTCATACCTTGTATCTGTGAATTTTATTTTATCAGCTGTGCTAAAGGTTTAATCACTAACGCAAACAAAGCTGGTAATAAAGGACAACCTTGACGAGTTGATCGAGTCAATTTAAAAGGTTCCGAAATCAAGCCATTCGTCAATACTCTAGCTACCAGTTTACTAAATAAAGACTTAATCCTACCAATAAAAAAGGACCAAACTTAAATTTCTCCAGAACTTTAAACAAAAAAATCCACTCAACTCTATCAAATGCTTTTTCTACATCTAAAGATATCACCATCAGGTGGTCTGAAGATTGTTGAAATCTATTAATCAAACTAATCACGCACAAAATATTATCTGAAGCATATCTATTTTTATAAAACCTGTTTGATCCATATGAATCAACTTAGGTAAAATTTTAGCCAATCTATTCGCTAATATTTTAGCTATTATTTTATAATCTATATTTAACAAAGAAATTGGTTTACATGAAGATACTTTCAAAGGATCTCTATCTTTCTTTGGAATTACTGTGATTAAAGCACTAGAACAAGACTCAGGGAATTCATAAAGTTCTCCAATTTGACGAAATACATGCCCAAACACTGTGGAGAAATCATCATAAAAGATTTTATAAAATTCAACCGAAAATCCATCATTACCAGGCGATTTACCATTCGGCATTTCCATCATAGACATTTTAATTTCCGAATCAGTAAATGGTTCCTCTAACTCTTGTATATCTGCATCCTCTAGTATCGGTAAATTCAATTGTGATAAAAAAAGATCAATCCATCCAACTTCTTGTTTTTCTTCAGATGCATATAACTTTTTATAAAATGAACAAAATTCATCATTAATCTCATGAGGTGTATAAGTAATGTGAATTCCGTCTAACAGCATTAATAGTCCTCGAAACCTGTTCTTTCTTTAATTTACATGCCAATACCTTATGTGCATTCCCTCCCCATTCATAATACCGTTGCTTAGTCGTATTAATCACACATTCAAATTGATAAGATTGCAGTATTATATTCCAATTTCAACCTAGATAATTCTATTTTCTGATTTTCCGTAGCATCTTTCTGAAATTCCTTTTCTAACTCAGCAATCTGTTTCTCTGTCAAGACTCTGATTTAATCGATTATATTTCATTTTAGAAGTATAAATAATTATTTATCCTCTCAAATAAGCTTTCATACCATCGCATAATACAAACGTACTTTGAACAGAATTAGAATTTTCTTTCAAAAAAGATTAATTTGTATTTTCAAAAAATCAATAAATTTCGTATTTTTTAACAACATTGTATTAAACCTCCAGCGATAGGCCACTTGAATTTTCTCAGAAATTGCATATGTAAAATATAACAAAGAATGATCTGAAATCACCCTACTTTTATATTCCGCTTGTAAATGTGCCGATACTAACAAAAAAGTCAATCCTTGAAAACGATTAATGTCTAAATGAATAAAAGGAGAAATCTTTCTCTGTCAGGTTAAGATGTCTCCAAATAGCAACTAAATTAAGATCTTTCATCAATGCTTGAACCTAAACTGCCATCTTAGATTTCTTAACTTTCTTCGGAGATTTGTCCAATAAAGGTTCGAAAACACAATTAAAATCACAATTAAAATGCATCTGAAATAAATATTTCATCATCTACATTTGGGGCATAAATATTAAATAAAGTCCAAAATTCACTAAAAATCTTACAATTCAATTTAAGGATGCATCCTGGCTTTTCCTCCATTGATTGCAACTCAAAAGATATACTTTTAAGTATCAGAATTGCTACATCTTTAGCCCGAGAATTAAATGAAGAATATACATGCCAAACCAGTCCCTTTTCAATTTAATGCTTTCCTTCAGATTCAAATGTGTTTCTTGTAAAAAAGCAATATCAATTTTCATTTCCTTGATCTACACCAAGACTCGCTTACACTTGATCGTACTGTTTAAACCTCGAACATTAAAAGTAGCAAACCTCAACTTTGATATATCTACTATTGTTACTAAATACCAATAATATCTTTATATGAAAACTTAAACTAACGTATATAGGCCCTCCAGTAGAAGGGAAAAAAATCACAAATTAAAAGCTAACTAAAATGAAATTTTTAAAAAATTCAAAATAATCCCCCCCCCAAAAAGAAAATCTACCAAAAGGTAGTACTCCCTTAACAAAGATTGGGTGTGGGTCACCCACCAGTGGCTGATGACTAGTAAAGAACTTAGAGCAAATCTCTCCCTCCCCAGCCAAACAATGAATAACATCAAAATACCACAATAACAAAAAAAAGTAGAATAAAAATAAGAAAATTCTTCTATTCATCCAAGAGATTCCAGTCTCGGAGATCCCATTTTAGAAAAAGTTGGACTCTTTCCATTCCCATTTTTCCAATTTCTGCCATTACTTCCATTTCCAAAACAAGCAGATTTTTCTTTCGGAGACAATGGTGGACTACACCTTTGTCCACTTATGTCTGGCAATGAATCAGCAAAAATCATTGCCTCATGATCATTCTCAAAAAAACCGAAATTGATGATCTCCATAAAACACCTTCAACACTGCCGGGTAGAGAAAAGTAGCCTTATAACCTTTATGCCACAAAGCTTCTTTAACTGGGTTAAATTGACGTCGGCATTAAATGACCACTTGATTCAAGTCAGGGTTTAAAAAAACTCTACTATTCTGAATCAATAATGGAGTTTGTCATTGTCTCGCATTTTGCACTGCTTGTTGAAATATTGTTTCTCTGTCCAAATAATTCAAACATCAAATTATTATCGGTCTCAGTGGTTGGCCAGGTAAAGATGTTCTTCTTAAAGCTCTATGAGCTCTTTCCAATACCAAGCCTACAGAAAAATATTCTTGTCCTAATACTTGTGGGATCCAGTCTTTAAATAAACGAACAGGATCTTGTCCTTCTATACCTTCTGGCAAACCAACGATTTTCACATTATTCCTTGTACTTTGATTCTCCAAGTAGTCTATTTTCCTCTCTAACTCCTTCTCACGTTCTACGAATTCTATAACGGATTTTTCAACCTTCAACACTTTTTCTGTGTTTGAAAGCACTTGCTGTTTACATTCCAAAAGAGCAGACTGAATTTTTTTAAAATCTTCACAAAATGCTTCCACGCATGCTTCAACTTGTACGAGCATTCATTTGAACCATCTCATTCATTAAAGGTTGAATGACAGCATTTAACTGCATACACTGTAGATCAGAAAAGCTCAGCCCTGCTTTCCCTGACCTAATAGCAGAACCAGGTAACTGCAGCTCCTGCTGCAACTCAACGAAAGGCATTTTAGATGTTTTACTGCGGGTCTGGACCCCCAGCGACGGAACCCTGACTTCCTCAGGGGGTCGCCGCAGGTCTCCCCCAGCAGCTCGTTGTTTTTCGCAACATCACGGAGGAAATCGATACCATCAGGTTGAAATACTTCCTGATGCATTTCAAACAATGGAGTCATCTTCCTGCGTGCTCCCTCCGTTAAAATCGAGAAACTTCTAGAATCGAGATGCACTTCTTGGGAACACGCACCTTCTTCAAGAGAACGGGTAATTCCAGCGCTATCCTTCACTTGGTGAGTAGCAGACTTTTGATTCAGCTCCCACAGGCACTCATTGTGTTTTGGACACTGACGAAGTTAAACGTGAAGCTGTGAAAGTCGTTTAGGCCCCAAATCTTCAAAAATATAATTTCTTCTGCACTTGAGGTTTAATCTTTTTACCATTAATGGCCATAGTAGTTCCTCATTGCTTTAAATTAAAAATTAAAAAGTTTAAACTTGAAAACAAAGTGTTAAAAAACGGGTACTTAAAAATCTGGCCTGAGAGTTCGAGATTACACGTCTAGACGCTACCCATCTTGCCACGCCCCCTTGCTTTTGAGGATCTATTTAATGGATATCAAGAGATGACCCCAAGTTCAGTTCGCCTCCGCTTTTATTCTGCATCCTATTTTCGTCTGATCGCTCACTATGTGATATGCTACACCGATCCAACACATGTGCTTGACACCTAATTTTCTTCAGATTCACTAAACAGGGATTTGAATTCATCTGGATTTCCAGTGGCATGTAACATTCCTATTCATCACTACTCCAAGACTTCCAAAAGCCTTGTGTAAACACACAATATCTGAAAATCCCCATCCCCCACCCCACCACCACCCCCCCCCCCAAGCCACTCTCTATTCACCCTCCTCTCATTGCGAAGAAGATTGACGAGATGGAGATAATTTTCTCCCATCCTTTGAAAATTAAAAACCCAGAGATGGATATTTCTTGAGTGCTCTCCTGTCGAGGCAAAGACCCTGTTCATTTGAAGGAAAACGAAGAAGATTTCTGAGACGTGCTCGTTTGGAATACTGTGGGCAATTTGTGTCAGCCAACTACAGAAAATACATTAAAATTATTAGAAAACAGGCAGCAAAGGTTTACAATGTGTGTTGTCGGGACCTGAGGAGCCGAGGTGGAGGGAAACGAAGAACCTGTTACGAATTGTTTCAACACAATGCCAGAGAACAAACGCTGAAGTTATATAAAGATTTATAAGCGGTATATCTCGAGTAAATGCAAGCAGGATTTCCCGACAGACGTTTGATGAGACCAGCAGTCAAGGACATCAATTAAATTTGGAAAGTGAGATATTTAGAGGCTGAATCTGGTGAATATGTTAACATGATGTGAGAGGGTGATTGAGCTGCCAGATTAAATGGCGAATGCAGGCTCAATTATGACATCAATTAAAATTTTGGAATGGAGGGATATGCAGAGATATGGTTCAGTTACAAGCCACTTGGGGCTACGCTATATAATGTTTCATCACGGACTAAATGGGCGGAATTTATGCACTTCAATTCTATGATTAGGAGGTTCAAGGATATTTAATACAGCGCAATGTAAACAGCCATGCTATTTTTATTTTATATTAATTTAATTGATTATATCTTCCTATATACCGATTAGAAACAGGACAGGTGGCCGCATCTACTAACTATATATCACAACTCATAGCTGATGTGCTACTGCACCACATTCCTTCACTAAGAGGTCACGAGCCGAAGCGTTGTCTGCCCATATTTCTCCATGCTGTAGGATTTGTTTGGAACACAAGGAACATCGGAGCATAGTGCAGTCTCTTCAGCCTGCGAGGTTATACCGAATTAAGCAATGGTCGCCCACAACACACAGACAAAGCCCTTACCAGCCCTTACTCGAATTACCCGATTTTAGCCACGTTTCGACCAACAGCAGTTCTTGTGTTTCTTATATTTTATCAGTCACGCGCGACACCCCAATCTCTCTCCTCCTTATGTCTTTCCCAGGAGGGGATCTCTCATCGGGCCTTCGCCGCCTTGTCCCGCTGGCATTTCTTGGACTGAACATTCACCGGACCCTGTATGAGGCGAACCTTATGCTTATCATCGATGGTAGCTGGAAAATTAGATTCGAGAGTCATGATAATGCTTCTGACTATCAGATGGACGCTCCTGGAAGGGAAGAAGGCAGACTCACGCAGATAGGTCAGACTAAATTCCCTCTGGGACCAGGATAAAGCGAAACAAACAGAAATGGTAAACGTTACGATCCCCTGCAAAGGTTCCAGGTGATATGTAACAGCGACTCACACCTGAACCTTGTTTCATGTCGGTTAATATGGGCTTATTACCAACCCATTAATTTCGAATGAACGGGTTGGGAGTGTTAAATCGAGACTGTGGAGATGTTATTTAAATTAACGTCCAAGAGGAAACGGTTTTCCTATAAATTAGGCTTCACATTGTTCTGTGCTTTTCAAGAATTGTTCCTATTTTCGAAATGTGCCACGAATGGACACCGCGGAGATCTTCTATCCCAATATTGCAAGTTTCGGCATATCTGGTAAGTGATTGCGCTGTGATCCTAGGCGCCTGGCCCGAAATTGTCCTTATCCCCGAGATCACAGCTGCAACTTGTTTTTACGATCGCCCATGTCAATTACTAAATGCTAACTCGATTTATTAATTCAGAAGGGACTTTTCCTTTTAATTCAATTTACTATAATGTGATGCTATGTAATTGAATGTCCCAGTGGAAACGACTGTCTTAGACAGCTAATTATAAGCAGTGCAAGGCTTTACCTTCACTTCTGAGAGGTCAGTTCAAGTGTCTGAGAGCAAAAATCAATGTGCGCTTGAATCCCCTTTGAAGCTCTGCGGGGTCAGTGAGGTACATGATCCCGAGATGACAAACTGTAGGACGTACATTATTTTGCACTTCGCCATCTCTGGGACCTTCATAGTGTTGTGGACACCGGTCATGGTCACATTGACCTATTTTTTCCCACTCACCTCTGGTTTCGCGTTTGGCACCACAAAGTCACTGTATCTGCCCATTAGAATCACGAATCTTCTAACGTGTTTCAAATGTTGTACAAACACTTGTATTTATGCGTTTACACAGGGTAGATTTCGGGTTCAAGTGAAGAAACTGGTAAAATATCCATTTGTTGTCCTTGTTCAGTTTTTCAAACCAATTAGCGAAACAGAATGAATCAGGTAGCCCACTTCCTCAGTTCTTTTCATGTCTCGACTCTCGTTCTATCACTGAATCAACCCTAAAGTTAAGCCCCGTAAAACAAAGAAAACCACACACGCACGCACGCACGCAAGCACACCATTCTAACACCAATATCTACCAAATAAAAGTTACCCACAAATTGCAGGAACACTACCTTGTATTCCGTCTCCAGAAGACTTCATCAATATCGACTTCGAATTTCCGTCAACATCCCCTGCCCATGTCCCCGTGTCCATATCTTTCCCTCGGTCCATTTTGTTTTCTAAGAATTAAAAGATGAGATGCTTGATGAATAGGTTCACATTGGTCAACGCAACATCGTGGCAAAGAATATGAACATACCGTTCTATTCTCTAAAATAGTTACGCTTTAAATTAACGAACACGCTGGGCCACTCAGAATTTCGGAACAAAGTTTCCTTTCTGACCACGAATGCAAATTAACTCAGAAATTTACTTGAAATAAAGATGATACAAAATCATCGCTATTGTCCGATAGATGTCTGATGGATTGCTGGCTAGTGTAATTGTCCAAACAATGGAGCGAAATATTCAATGGCACATGAATCAAAGATTGCATAGGTCAATCAACGGTTCAATTTCTAGTTCCGAGTTGTTGTCACATTTCAAAGATGATGTGATTGAATTGTCTTACCGTTCCGGTTAGCGCATCGCATTTACAGGGCCAGCAATCTGAATCGGATATGGGACGGAATCCCCGTGGTCTGTAACGAGTTTCCACATTCTCCCCTTGTTTGCATGTCTTTTATCCGAGGGCTTAGGTTTCCTCCTACCTTTCAAAAACGTTCGATGGATGTCGGTAAATGCAGTGTAAACCGAGTGGAACGGGCTCGTGGACCGAAATGTTCAGTTACCGGGCTGTATGTCTAAAAATTATTTAATTAAAAAGTTCAACTGCATGATTATTTTGTTCTGCGGTGAGGAAGAATTTCCACTTATTGGTGATGCAGAAAACTGTACATCGCCAGTACATGTAAACAAATAAAGAGCTGTAAATACATAACGAATGTAAACAATCAGACTGCAATACAGAGAATTTAAAACTATCAATCGAATGCAAAAATAAGAACATGGTCCAACAATGGAGAAACAATGAAACACTGGAGAGATAAAAGGAGTGTGTGTGTGTATGTGTGTGTGTGTGTGTGTGTGTGTGTGTGTGTGTGTGTGTGTGTGTGTGTGTGTGTGTGTGTCTCTGTGTGTGTGTGTGTGTGTGTGTGTGTGTGTGTGTGTGTGTGTATGTGTGTGTGTGTGTGTATGTGTGTGTGTGTGTGTCTGTGTCTGTGTAAGAGAGAAGGAGGAGATAAAGAGAGGGAGAGTGACCGAAATTCAGACAGGAAGGGACAGAGCAACAGAGAGAGAGAGAGAGAGAGAGAGAGAGAGAGAGAGAGAGAGAGAGAGAGAGAGAGAGAGAGAGAGAGAGAGAGAGAGAGAGAGAGAGAGAGAGAGAGAGAGAGAGAGAGAGAGAGAGAGAGAGAGAGAGGGAGGGGGGGGGGGAGGGGAGAGAGAGGGAGAGGGAGAGATGGGGAGGGAGGGAAGGACACGAGAGACGGAGAGAAGGAAAAGAGAATTCTGCTGCCATGGAGAAGAGGCAAAACATGGTATGGTCTTGGGAGAAATACACGAACACAGCGATTTCTCCACAGATCTGTCGGCCACTCAACCAGGAGTCTTAGGAAAATTCAGTTGGAGAGCAGCATCGAACTTTATTGGTTCAAGAATTTTCAAATTGTTTCCTTATCCGATTAATAAAATGGATGAATCATAAAAACACCTTCCGGGTGTAAACAAAATACGTCCAAATTAGGAGACTTTTTCACGGATTCTCTGCTGGAATGGCCGGATTATTGGACTTCAGGGAGATATAGCAACCTATCATGTCTATTCTGCCCCTAAAGACTCGGTAGTGACTCCAGCTTCATATATTTACGGCTCTGCAACTATTCAAGCAGGCACAAAGTGAGATGATGTGATTGAACAGGTTTCACCGCTCCTTCAGATCCCTCGATACGGGTCTCCATCAATTACTGAGTGACAGGAAAATTAACATCCATCTACGGCAAAATCTCCTGTTACCGAGTGGTCACAAAACGCCAGGAAGTAAAGATTTTCTTCCGTAAGTGACTTCGGATTAAATTCAACACCTTTACCAGTTTGCAATCTGTGTCAACAGAAGAAATGAAAGAAAATCAGAATCGGAAGCTTCTGGCAGTATGAATAGAATTAGAAACCAAGTCAAAGTTTCGCCAGCCAGTAAAACAAATGAGGGGAACAGATCGGGAGAATGCATAGCGTGAGTTGCCTGGAGGGGAGTGGAGAACGAGTTGAAGACGCGGGGATGGTGGAGTTTTAATACAAACTGAATCTTTTACACAAATGGTGATCGACGGAATACAGGACATCGATATGAGGCGGTATCTTTTGAAAAGCAGCCTCTGTCCACACAGGCCATGCTACCATCAGGGAAAGGGTCCAGGGGCCTGACGACGAGCACGCAGCGGCACAAGGACAGCTTCTTCCCCCCGCTGCCATCAGATTCCTGAACGATCAAGGAACCAAAGATACTGCGATGATATCGATTATTATTTTATTTTTGTGTATTTTATAGCAATGTCATAAGATGGTTATAATGTGTATTTTTGGGCTACAACGCTGCCGTAAAACAACGTATCGCATGGCTTATTCATGAGATCCTGATACTGATCCTGAGGGGTGACTGAAATGAGCTCCCGGACGCGTTATTTGACTCTGACGCTATGGCAACTTTGAAGAAATATTTTGATGGATGCATGGTTAGAATGTGGTTTTGAGGAACATCAGCCAAACTTGGCCTTTTTGCTCAATCGAGTCTGTGGAGATGTTATGTCATTGAATTTCCCAGTGGAAAGAATGGGCTCTGAAAGTTATTCGAAAGGGAAACGATTGCTTTGAAAAAGGTGTTTTTTTTTTTCTTTTGTCCAGTTGCAAGAAAATTTTTAAATATCATCCAACTCATTGTTTGTTTGTTATCAGATGCGAGATTTTTTAAGAGAAAAGTTTGGGAAAGAAACTAAACTTCCTAATTTAACTCGGTTTCAAATATTAATTACAGACATTTTAAAGATAGGATTTATATCGGAAATGTATAGATTGTTACAAGAGAAGTTGAATAAACCTGATAAGTTTAAAATTAAAAATAAATGGGTGAAAGAATTACAAGTAGATATTTTAGAGGAAGATTGGTTAAAGATGTGCGGAAAATACAATCACTAAATACTTTAAATTGAGGTATAGTTTGGTTAATTACAATTATCGACATCAAATATATTTTATGCTGGAGAAATTGAAAATATATGGATTGAGGGATTCGAATTTATCTTTTCGATGTCGAAAAGAAAAGGGACTTTTATTACATTCTGTCTGGTTGTGTGACAAGATGCAGAACTTCTGTTCAAAAGTGAGACAATTTTTGGAACATTTGTATGATATACATTGTTACTTGATCCTTTATTATTTTTATTAGTTTCTATTAAGGATTTAAGGGGTTTGAAATTGGATAAAATTCAAATTGCATTTATTCGTTTGCCTTTGGCTTTGCGAGAAAATGTGTAGCAGTAACATGGTAGGACGATAAGGTTATTAATATTCAAAGATGGCATGATGAATTGAAATCATGTATGCATTTAGTAAAATAACATATAACTTGCATAACAATTATTAAAATGTGGGAAGAGGATCTAAAATCGATGGATATTATTATATCTTAAATAATATGTTTTTAATTTCTTATTTAATATTAAGGTACTGAATATTTTTTTGTAAAAGGCTCCATTATAATATTATGTAGCTACAAGGGTAGTTAGGGAATTTTTAGGTGGATGGAGTGGAGGGGATGAATGTATTACTAAATTATTAATTTATGCTTAAGTACTTTATTAATATAACTATGTAATAAGGGATATTGCTTTATAAATATATACATATATTTGTAAATTCTTAATATAAATGAAGTTGATTCATTTGTTTAAAAAATCTCCCAGTGGAAAGTCAGACCTGTCCAGATGTAAAGAATTGTTTGACCTGAGGTTGGTGAAAATATGAAAAGTCCAGTCATTGGGAAATGAAACCGACCACCTCGAAGCAAAGCTGCGTTATCAGGGAGAGTTGAGACAATTTTCATTTGTTTACTGCACCATTGCTTGGATAATGGAGAACAAAACGAATGCTGTGATCTGACAAGAGGTTTCGCCAGTCAAAACTGGACTGGAACCTGGCTTTTGGCAAAGATAAATCGCACAGTATGGTTTTTCAATTAACACCAGCTGGAACACGGACGGTTAGTTTTTGTCAACTACCTGTTCCACTGCTTTAGAGCAATTAGCCACCAAATGCAACCCCTTCAGCGTACCCTTATATTTCTCATTCTTGAGTCTCACTGGAGCGCATCTCCTGCCAGTCGCCAATAACTGGAGATCAGGACCAGACGTGAGTAAGAATCCCCTTGGTCCATTACGAGTCTTCACAATCTCCAATTGTCGGCATGGCTTTTATCTGCAGGCTCAGGTTTCCAATTTTCTGCTGGCGAGGTAGAATTTCCACTTATTGGTGGTGCATAAATTTTACATAGCCTATACATGTAAACATAAAGAACTGTAAATACATTCGGAATGTAAACGATCAGACAACAAAACAGAGAGAATATAAAATTATCAATTGAATTTAAAAGTAACTACATAGTCCAAGAAGGAAAACATTGGAGAGATGCAAGCAACTATTGTGTGTGTGTGTGTGTGTGTGTGTGTGTGTGTGTGTGTGTGTGTGTGTGTGTGTGTGTGTGTGTGTGTGTGTGTGTGTGTGTGTGTGCATGTATGTAAGTGTGTGGGAGGGGATGTGAATGTGTGTTCATCTGTATGTGTGTGCATGTGTCTGTGTGTGTGCGTGAATCTGTGTGTGTGTCTGTGTGTGTGTGCATGTATGTGTTTGTGTGTGTGTGGGTGTGGGTGTGTTTGTGTGAGATAGAGAAGGAAAAGAGATGGGATAGAGAGAGGGAAGGCTAGAGAACAGGCAGATAGAAAAAGAGAGGAGGGGGCGGGAGGGAGGGATGGACGGAAAATATTTCAGGAGCCATGGAGAAAAGGCAACATAACATTACGATCTTCGGAATAACCCTAATGCTAATACCATCGGGGAAAGGGTACAGGGGCCTAAAGATGAGCCCTCAGCGGCACAAGTTCAGATTTCTGAATGATCATTGAACCAAAGACACGGCCTTACATTTCGCGCACTATTATCGCTATTATTTTATTATATTTTATAGTAGTGTCATAAAATGGAAATAATGTGTTTGTTTGCGCTCCGAAGCTGCCGCAAAACACCGTATTTCATGACTTGTTTAAGACATTAAATCCTGATTCTGATACCGAGGGGTGACAGAAATAAGCTCCCGGACATGTTATTTGAGGCTGGCACTATAGAAACATTGAAGAAACATTTAGACAGATACATGGCTAGAATTTGTTTCGAGGGACATTGAGCAAACGCAGGCAGGTGTGACCACTGTGGGTGAGGATATGTTTCACAGGGGTGGGCCGGTTGGGAGAAGCTAATCTTTCTCTGCCCTGTGAATCAGTATTGTCTTCACGAGGAACTTCAAGGGATCAGTTCGTGAGCGAAAAGGGAAAAAAATATCAACGTTGCAGCCAGGAAGAACGTTTCCTTGCAACTCTTAGAAGGTCGATACAAATCGAGCCAAAGGGAAGACCTTTACTGCTCCGTTGTATTGCTATACAATGGAAGTCTCCGAAGCAATTCACACGAGATATCAAAATGAAATAATGCTTCCACACGGATATTGGCAAACCGATTTTCACACACTATTTCACATCAACAGCCTAAGGGATTCCTGCATATTTCTGCTCCAGCTGAACTCCTCATCCCATCTCCTTCTGTGCGAGTGCACGCTGTGGATGTACCGACACCCAGCAGCCTGCAGATCCACCATGGGTTGCAGGAACATGACTTGGCCAACAGCATCATTGGGAGAATAACAATGGTCGAAGGTCGGGAATTGCGATTCCAATCAGTGGGCCTTCCGTGACCATGGATGATGTCACATCAAAGCCCCATCAGTCAAACGTCCCATCACATCGAATGCTGGTATCCACTGTCAAAATCCTAACTTCATACATGGTTTCAAGACTACTGTCCCATCCCTTTGAAGTCGAGTACGAATTATTATGTTTTGTGAACGAATTATTCTATTTGAGTATATTTGAATGCAATGTGGCTCATAATTTTAAATAAAGTATTCAAAAGAAGAGGTATGCACGTGCCCTTCCAAATTTGCCCAGATTCCAAGAAAGGAGAGATGCGGCTGTGCTTTCTTGACAATTGGATCGACGTGGTTGCAGCAAGACATGCAACTGCTGATATATACACCTCGTATCATAAAGGTGCCAATGATGTCGAACCCCGGAAGGCTACAATCAACATTGTGGTCTGACTGACACTGAGGGAACGGCTTTTGTATAGGCACCATCCCCTCTCGCTTTACAATTATCAGCGGTACAAACCCACATCCAAATTAAAGATGTTTCACTTGCACTTTCTCCAACAGAGAAATCGTGCTCACGATTCGGCAAGCCCCCTTCTCTTAAATGCATGAAACATAGACGGTCTCTTTGAGGAACTATTTAATAGATAACGAGAGATGACCCCAAATTTAGTTCTACTCCGCTTTTATTCTGCATTCTATTTCCTTCTGATCCCTCACTATGTGACCTGCTACACCTTCCAACACATCGGATTTGACACCTAATTTCCTTCAGGTTCACTAAACAGGGATTTGAATTGATCTGAACTTCCAGTGGCATGTAACATTCCCATTGATAACTTCTACCAAGACTTCAAACAGCCTGGTGTAAACACACAATATCTGAACATCCCCATCTCCCCCAGCCACTCTCTATTCACACCCCTCCCATTGACAAGAAGATTCATGAGATGGAGATAATTTTCTCCCATCCTTGGAAGATTAAACACCCAGAGATGGTGAACTTTGGAATTTCTTCCCGTCGAGGCAAATACTCTGTTCATTTGAAGGAGAACTAATAAGATTTCTGTGACGTGTTAAACATTGACCAATGCCAGTTTGGATTACTGTGAGCAATTTGTGTCAGTCAACTACAGACAATACATCAAAGAAGATTGAAAACAGGGAGGAAAGGTTTATAATGAGAGTTGTCTGGACAACAGGAGCCATGTTCGAGGGGAACGATAAACCTATTTCGACTTTTGTCCTCTAAACGCCATAGAACAAATGCTGAAGTTGTATATAAATAAGCTGTATATCTCGAGTAAAGGTGAAACGTTCTATTTTTTTTTTACCTGAACCTGAATGCAACAGTATTTGAGATTATCATGAAAGGCAGCTGGAAGTTTAGATTTGCTCATCAAAAAGTGCCTACGTCCATATCAGTAACATTACATGAAGCGATGAAGTCCGGCAGACGCACTAAAGTGTGACCAATCCCCTCAGAGACGAGAATAAATCAAGGTAAATGGAGATCGATAAACGCGATTATCCAGTGATGCGGTTCAACCTCACGTGAGGCACCGATTTTGCACCTGAACCTTGTTTGCTCCAATCCGTCGTGACAAATACTGGTGCCCGAGCTGACCCAGTTCATCAATTTAGAATGTTGTTTAAATCGAGTCTGTGGTTGCGTAATTAAATGTCCCCGTGGAAACGGCTGTTAGACAAATAAGGCTTCACAGATAATCTCTTCGTTCTGGCACCTGGAATGTTCAGCAAATAAAACGTTCCCATCTTCAACCTGTGCTTCGAATGGACGTCACGGAAATCTTCTATCCAATTCTTGTGATAGTCGGGATTCCTGGTAAGCGCTGCCATCTCTGGGGTTTGGTTGCTGATTGTCATATTGAGGACGACTATTCGCTCTTCATCGCGTGTATTCATCACTGCAGATCGATTCACTTTCACTTAAAAGGAATTAACTTTTGCCTATTTTGTTGCCTCTGCCATCACCTGGTGCAAACCTGATATTGTTACAGATAGGGCATGTCCAGTCATTGGAAAATTTAAAAAAAAAGACGAACTCAGTCAATGGCATTTCAGCAGTGAGAGGCGAGAGAAATCTCAGAGATTTATGGCTCCGAGTCCGGGGTAAAGTAGAACGTATGAGACGCCACGATAGAACCAGTGGTTTTCATTATTTACAGACTGAACTGGGACATAGAATCAGTCAAATGCATTGGTCAGAGTGTGCGATTTTCAGTTACTAACGCGTATATTGGGGTAATGTCGAATATTGTCTATTCCCATTAGACCCCTGGGCGTCTTTTGGATTCTTTCCCTACTCGATTTATATCCACGCCTGTGCACAAATTCTAAATTACTTACAAATGTGCTGAAAATGCCACATTAATGTGTCGTATCGAAGTGGTTGATGTCTCCAGAAACAGGATGGTGATTGAAAACATAGTAGAGTGGTGTATCAACAGCAACTTCTCACTCAATGTCGCCAAACCCCAAAAGCTGATAGTAGAGTACAGGAAGGGAAAACAAGGTGTGTACTATGATTTGGGGAGCAGAGGTGGCGAGCTTTCACAAATTTCATATCATGGGAATGACAAATTCAAACGACCCATTCTGGAAACAACCTACTTGTGTCTCGTGGGAAAATAAATATTTCAACGCCTCAACCTACACTGCGAGCTTGCTGATATTTGCAGGGAGAGTAGATATACTCGGCCGATGAGAAGTGGAATTTGTTCGGACCGACTACTTGGGAGCTGGGAAATGTCATACAAATATTTAAAGGCTCAAAAGATTTTCAAAAGATTACTTTACACTGTACACTACATCAGAGACAGGTCTCTCCCCATTATTGAGAAAATCTACATGGAACACTGTTTTTCCTAGTGCAGCAGCTGTTATCAATGAATTAACCAGCCACGCACCACTCGGTGCTCGATACTGCCGTCATCAAAGAGGTACAGGTCCAACAATACTCGTACTACCATGATCAAGAAAAGTGGGTATCCCTCCCCCACCATATTGCTAAACAGGCTCAATCTGAGACTCTTTAAAGGACTCCAACTTTGCATGTTATTGATGACAATATTTATCTTTTTCTGTATTTCCACATTCAGCTTGTTAATTTTTCTTTCATTGTTTACATGTCTCTCCTTTGTGTCCAGATATTTTCAACAATATTTCACACAAACGATCAATAGACATTATTTCTTCCCCAAATGAAAACAAAGAATCTCGCGGTTTCATTTGATGCCATGTCTGTACTCTGAAAATATAATTTAAACTATTTTTCTTTATTTTTCACACGATGAACCATATTAATCAAAATGCACACAAACATTTCCCTTTGAATATACACAGTGCACTTTCTCTCCTTTTTCTCCCTCCCCTCCCTCACTCCTCCTCCCACCCCTTCCAAACCCATTAAACGTTCAACATATACAATACAATAAACCCATTGAAAAAATGTAATCACACAAAGAAATTAAACAAGAATATTGTGTCATCTACTTTTACACACTGGATCAAGTCATTTCATCTTCTTTTCATTCTATCATTTTAGGGGGTGGAGGTCCGAGGAAGACCCTCTCTGTTGTGTTGCATGTATGGTTCCCAAATTTGTTCAAATAATGTGACTTTATTTTTTTAATATTATGTTATTTTTTCCAATGCAATACATTTATTCATTTCTATGTACCATTGCTGTGTTCTCAGGGTCTCTTCTGATTTCCAAGTTGACATTATAGATTTTTATTTTTGTGACAGCTAAGACTATCATAATAAATTTTTATTGTGCTTCATCCAGTTTGAGGCCTAATACATTACTTCTTATATTACTTAAAAGAAAGATCTCTGGATATTTTGGTATGTTGATTATTTATGATTTAATTTAATACCTGATTTAGATCTTCCCAACACTTTTTCTCTTTCTCACATGCCCAAATTACATGTACTGTTGTTCCCATTTCCTTCGTACACCGAAAACATCAATCTGACAATATTGAGTCCCATTTATTTAACTTGTTGGGCGTGATATATAGCCTGTGTTACCAATTATATTGTATCATGCGTAACCTAGTATTTATTATATTTTCATAGTTCCAGAGCATAACTTTTGCCATATTTCATTTTCTTCTTTATGTTTAAATATCTTCCCACTTTTGTTTGGGTTTATAGCTTACTTCATCATTTTCTTTCTCTTGCAGCTTGATGTACATGTTTGTTATAAATCTTTTTATTATCATTGTTTCTGTAATCACATATTCAAAGCTGCTTCCTTCTGGTAATCTCAGTCTGCTTCCCAATTTGTCCTTTCAGTAGGTTTTCAGCTGGTGTACTATGAGTTATTCCATATTTGTACTTCACTTGTTCAAATGATAATAAATAATTTGACAAATAACAATTTTCTTTTCTTTTAATTCCTTTCTATCCCATTCTGTAAAGGAAATGGTGTCTATTATAAAAGGGATTAGCTGAGTTTGCATTAATAATAATTTTGGTCGTTGGTAAATTGTTTTTCTTTTCCTTTCTACGTGAATTTTCTTCCATATGTTGAGTTAATGATGTAGTACAGGTGAACTTCTATATTGCACCAGTTTTTCATCCCACTTATAAAGTATATATTCTGGTACTTTCTCCCCTATTTTATCTAGCTCTATCTTGGACAAATTGGTTTTTCACTTGTTTGATTTCAAATCTGATAGATACCTTAATTGTGCTGCTCTATTTTAAATTTTAACGTTTGGTAGTTGAAAACCACGTTGTTTGTACCATTCTGTTAATTTATCTAGCGGTATCCTCGGTTTTCCCCCTTTCCATAAGAATTTCCTTATTATTCTGTTTTAGTTCGTTGAAGTATTTATCTGATAAAGGAATTGGTAACGATTGAAATAGGTATTGTATCCTTGGGAAGGTATTCATTTTAATACAGTTTACCCGCCCTATCAGTATTCGTGGCAATTCATTCCAATGTTCTAAGTCATACTGTAATTTCTTCATTAATGATTGATAATTTAATTGATATAAGTGGCCTAAATTATTATCTAATCTCATACCAAGGTATCGAATTGCTTGTGTTAGACATTTAAATGGTGATTCTCTTTTAAACTCTGTGTAATCCGAATTATTCATTGGCATCACTTCACTTTTATTTGTGTTGATCGTGTACCACGATATTTTTGGATATTCCTTCAATTTCTTATGTAGTTCTTTTATCGATATTTCTGGTTATGTTAAGTATACATTGATGTCATCTGCAAATAAACTGATTTTATATTCCTTCTCCTTTAATTTTATCCCTTTCATTTTATTTTCTGTTCTTATCAGTTCTGCCAATGGTTGTATTGCTAAAGCGAACAGTGAGGTAGATAGTGGACATCTCTGACTAATTTAAATTGTTTTGATGTGTATATCCATTTACTGTCACCTTCGCCAATGGTCCCTTATATAATGCTTTAATTCAATTAATATATATTTCTGGTAGTTTGAACCTTTGTAAAACTTTGAAAAAATATTTCCATTCTACCCTACCAAAGGATTTCTCTGTGTCTCAAGCAACAGCCACTGTTGGTATCTTATTTCCTTGTACTGCATGGATTAAGTTAATGAATTTACAGATATTGTCCGTTGTTCGTCTTTACTTAATAAATCCAGTTTGATATTGTTTTACTATTTTTGGTACAGTCGGCCAATCTATTTCCCAATACTTTTCCTATTATCTTATAATCTGAATTAAGTAGAGATATTGGTCTATATGATGCTGGTGTTAGTGGATCCTTCCCCGTCTTTGGTAATACTGAAATTATTGATGTTTTACATGATCTGGCAAGTTTTATGTTTCTTCTATCTGGTTCATTACTTGCAGGAGAGGAGGAAATAATAACTCTTTAAATGTGTTATAGATTTCTATTGGGAGTCCAGCCTCTCCAAGCGTTTTATTGTTCTGTAGCTTTTTTAATATATCCTGTATTTCCTCTATTTCAAATGGATTCATCAATTGGTTTTGATCATTTTCTTGCAATTTCGGTAGTTCAATTTTAGCTAAAAACTCATCCATTTTGTCTTCTTTCCCTTCGTTCTCAGTTCGTTGTAATTGTTCATAGAATTCCTTAAAGGTTTCATTGATCTCCGTTGGATTACATGTAATTTGTTTGTCCTTTTTCCTTGATGCCAATACGGTTCTTTTAGCTTGTTTTGTTTTAATGTTGCCAGGCTAATGTTTTGTGTGTTTTTTTTTTGTCCGCCAATTCTCTTCTTTTAGTTGTATCTTCCCTCGTTGCTAGTTCTTTTTCTGTACTTACTCTTTCCCTTTCCATCTGTTTTATTTCCCGATTGTAGTCCGTTTTCATTTTAGTTACATAACTTATTATCTGCCCTCTAATGAAGGCTTTCATTGCATCACATAATAGAAATTTGTCTTTCACTGATTCCGCATTTATTTCAAAGTACATTTTAATTTGGCGTTCAATAATTTCTGAAAATTCCTTCCTTTTAAGTAGGATGGAGTTTATTCTCCATCTATATGTTCTTAGTGGGATGTAGTCCAGTTCTATTGCTAATAACATGAGTGAATGATCAGATAACAATCTAGCTTTATATTCTGTTTTCCTAACTCTCCCTTGTATATGGGCTGAAAACAGGAACAGGTCAATCTTTGAGTATGTTTTATATCTACTCAAATAATATGAGTATTCCTTCTCCTTTGGGTGTTGCCTCCTCTGTATATCCAAACGTTGCATTTCTTGTATTGATTTAAACATTCATTTGGCTACTTTGTTCTTTTTTGCTAGTCTTTAGTCCAGTTTTATCCACCTTTGGGTCCAAATTAAAGTTAAATTCCCCTCCTATCAATATATTCACTTGCGTATCTACAATCTTCAAAAAAGATATCTTGCTAAACATTTCATGCCATTCATTGGGTGCATATATAGACAAAAGTCCAGAATTCTGAATATACCTGACATTTTATCATTACATATCTCGGTGTTGGATATATTATTTCCTCCTCTATTTTGATTAGTATATTTTTGTTGATAAATATAGCTACACCTCTTGATTTTGGATTATATGATGGTGCTGTTACGTGCCCTACCAATCTCTCCTTAATTGATTATGTTCCACTTCAGTTCGATGCATTTCCTGCAAGAATGCTATTTCTATTTTTTTCTAATTAAATTTAATAGCCTCTTCCTTTTGATTTGGTTATGTATTCCATTAATATTTATAGTCATATAGTTCAACATGGCCATCTCATACTCTGTTTACGCCTCATTTCCACTTCCTCACCACCGCCTTTCCCCTTTTCCCCATTTTCTTCTCTCAATTTTCCTTTTTTGAACTCAATGTATGACAACACTTTCAAACATAAAATACTTCAACCACTCCCACATATAAAGTTCCCTTAACCCCAAGTGCCCCCCCTCCCTGAGTCGCCCCTTATCCCTTGCCGAACACCACAACTCCCTTCTCTATTTGCATTGTGAACCTGTTCGCAAGTGTCAACTGATTTTGCAGTGACTGTTATTCTCTCCCACCCAACCCCCTCCAGAAAAATCTTTATCTTCACATTAAAACAAAGCTCACCCTCTTTTCTTCTCTTCTTCTCCCTCCATTTTTTCACACTCTCCCTTACTTCCCTTCTCTTTCCCTTCTTTAGTTCTTACTTATACATTATTTATAAATCTTTATATGTAATTTGTCGTCCTTCTTCGTTCTTGTTACATCTATTCATCTCTTTTTATCTCCTGCTGATGTTCTGAAAATTCTCGTGCACCCTCCGGATCTGAGAACAGTCTGTTTTGCTACCACAGATCATGATTTTATGCACCGCTGGGTATGTTAACATACATTTATAGCCTTTTTTCAAAAGGATCGATTTTGCTGTGTTAAACTCCTTCCTCTTCTTTAGGAGTTCAAAACATATGTCTGGATAAAAAAATATTTTATGACCCTTGTATTTCAATGTTTTTTTTGTCTTCTCTAATTTTATTCCATGCCTTCTCCAATATATTTTCTCTTGTCGTTTGTCTCAGAAATTCAAATAAATGTTTTTTTTTCTTACTGTGGTTTTGGGGCTAGTGTTCTGTGTGCCCTTTCTATGTCCATTCCTTCCTGCATCTCTGGCATTCCTAGGACTTTTGGAATCCATTCTTTTACAAATTATTTCATGTTTTTGCCTTCTTCATCTGCCTTTAGGCCCACTATTTTTATATTGTTTCGCCTACTATAGTTTTCCATTATATCATGGGCTCATGGGATTGGGGGCAAAGTATTGATGTGGATTGAGAACTGGCTGGCAGGTAGAAGTCAGAGAGTTGGGATAAATGGCTCGTTTTTTGAGTGGCAGGCGGTGACCAGTGGGGTGCCACAGGGATCTGTACTGGGACCCCAGCTGTTCACAATTTACATTAATGATCTGGATGAGGGGATTGGATGTAATATCTCCAAATTGACAGATGACACTAAGCTAGGAGGGGTTGTGTGCACGGAAGAGGGGGTCAAGAAGCTCCAATGTGATTTGGATAAATTGAGGGACTGGGCAGATACATGGCAATTGCACTACAATGTGGATAAATGTGAGGTTATCCACTTTGGTAATACAAACCAGAGGGCAGATTACTATTTGAATGGCAATAGATTAAGAGATGGGAGGTGCAGAGAGACCTAGGGGTACTTGTACATCAGTCTCTGAAGGCGAGCATGCAGGTACAGCAGGCGGTTAAAAAGGCAAATGGTATGTTGGCCTTAATATCAAGAGGGTTTGAGTATAGGAACAAGGATACCTTACTGCAGGGCCTTGGTGAGACCACACCTGGAGTATTGTGTGCAGTTTTGGTCACCTTATCTAAGGAAGGATGTTCTTGCAATGGAGGGAGTGCAGAGGCGATTCACCAGGCTGATACCTGGAATGGCAGGAATGACTTATGAGGAAAGATTGCGCAAATTGGGATTGTACTCGCTGGAGTTTAGAAGATTGAGAGGGGATCTCATAGAGACATATAAAATTCTGGCAGGACTGGACAGAATGGATGCAGATGGGATGTTTCCAATGATGGGGAAATCCAGAACCCGGGGCCATGGTTTGAGGATAATAGGCAAACCATTTAGGACCGAGATGAGGAGGAGTTTCTTTACCCAGAGGGTGGTGAATCTATGGAATTCATTGCCACAGAGGGCAGTAGAGGCAGGTTCATTAAATATATTTAAGAGGGAATTAGATATATTTCTTCAGTATAAGGGTATTAAAGGTTACGGAGAGAAGGCGGGGACGGGGTACTGAATTTTAAGATCAACCATGATCTCGTTGAATGACGGAGCAGGCTCGAAGGGGCAAATGATCTACTCCTGCTCCTATCTTCTATGTATCTATGCTTCTATCCGTCTTCTGAGCTAACAGCTCTTGTGACTTGAATTTTGTTGTCAGTTTCTTCCAATTTTCTTCTTAAGTCATTCACTTCCATTTCTTCAGCCATTTCTCGTTCTTCCACATTTTCAAATCTTTTCCCTATTTCTGTTTGGATCAGCGCTATTCTATTCGATTTTTCTTCTGTTCTTTTCATTTTTCTTTTCATTTTACAAAATTCTAACGTCAACCATTCTTTTAATGCTTTCATTTGTTCTTCAAATTTTTTAATCTATTTACTGTCATCTATTTTACCTTCTGTTCGGTTGTGCAGAGCTTGGTCTTCTTCTTCTGTGTCTGCTCTTGGGTTTGTGTCTTCTGCTTCTCTTCCTTGTATCTGTGTCTCTTCTGACTTTTTGTTGAACTGCTCGCCTCCGTTTGTTGGGTGTTTTTTTCATGTATTCTTGTTGTTGGTCCTCTTCTTCTGGGATAGTTATCCGTAGGGCTTCCTGTTGATGTTTTTCTTTCTTATCACTCCCTTTCCCGTTGCTTTTCCGTTCTTCCAGCTGAGAACCCTGATGTCGGGCATCTCTCAGCTGGTCGCGCACTGTAAGTTCACTCCGCATCTGGGCCTTCCTCCCGTTGGTGTTTTCCTTTTCCTTGATATGCGCATTGTGCACTTCGGTTTGGCTCGGTGAGCAATTTTTGCAGTTCCGCGGTCGGGGGGGGGGGGGGAGGTCACGAACCTGTGGTGTTTCCACTAACGTCGGGGAGCGGGCACTTCTGTCCACGGCGGGTCTCTGCCTCTTCATGCGAGTAAGGACTTCTCCTTTCTCTTCCGATGTCTTTCTTTCTTTTTTTCCCTTTGTTTTTTTTTCCTTCAAACCTTTTCTCCAAAGTTTATATTTTATTTGTTGTGCTTTGTGTTTATTGAGATCCGCATTTCTTCACTTTATTTCTTCTTTTCTGGAGGGGGTTGGTATTCTCCTACTGGCCACTACTCGATGACGTGTCCCTTGAATACATTGAAAATTCAAGGAGACGACACTCACCAGCTGCTTTCCTGGAAATGGTTCATGGTCACAGCCACCCTTCAGTTCGGATGGTCCACGGATTCGTAGTATCCAATGTTGAATATGCAGTCAATCGATCCCCTTTTTCCTTCACACATCCTACTCTATCTATTAAACAGCTAACGTAGAACAGTACAAAACCTTCATGATTTTGTGCTGATCCGTGAAACATCATCGTCCATAACCAAGTTCCTCCAGATCACACTCACGACAATCTACTTTTCTAACACTTATCAAAGTGTGTTTTAATTGTCGTTGCCTTATCTGCCGTTACCAGAAAACCGTGCAATAAATTCCGGGCGCCCAGCATTTTGAAATACAATGAAAACGTATCTCCGACATCTCCGCTAAGCTTCCTTCAACTCATTTGAATCAGCTGTCATCTGATACTTGCTATCGTAGCTCCAAGGGGCAGGTTTTGGCTGTCCACGCCATCATCTTGAATACCCCTGTAAAGTCACATCTTACCCTTTGTCGGTCAGTGAAAGCCCGGGCCCTGTCAACCTTCCTTCACATGACAAGTTCTCCAATCCAGGCATCGCATTTTCCCCCTCTCAAGAGCATCATCTTCCTTCTATTAGGAAGAGACCGGAACTGAAAGCAAAGAGTTAAACTGTTTATAGTCTCGTGTGCGGTGAAATGTGGAAAGGGGTATTGTTTTTCGTGCTATCCAGACAAAATAGCCCATAAAATGTACGGCAGGCAGTGCATTTAGTGCAGGCGAGACTGGAAAATTAAAGGCATCGCATATCCTGCTTAAGATAATGATGCTGTTAGACAGTGCATTTTACTTGCAAGGTGTCGATTCACAAGCCTGACAGCAGGAATATTGGTGCCCTTGAACCTGGCAATTTTTTTTTTTTGCCAAACTCGTACTTCTGTTTGACGGGAGGCAGAAGAAGAAACTATTATACAGTGGAATGGATATTCTAACATGTACACTGATTATCTATCCAAGAGGCGGTGAGAGGTATTTCCGGTACCAATGGTCGGTTGTTGGCTCGTTGGACAGTCCTGAGTTGCGTTTGTTCCTCGCCGAAGACTGTTGAGACAGGGACCGGAGCACTTTACAATCCTATCAGTGATTAACGCGCACAAGGTGCTGCATTTGCACACAAGAGTCTCGTTCAATGGGGCCATGCATATTAACCTCAGCATCAAAGGCAGTGGAGGCGTTCCTGCACTTCCCGTTCCGTACCGTCAGTGTAATATCAGCAAATAAATCAATTACAGGGGCATACCAATGACCCGCTAAAATTATTCCTTGTGTTTCTATTGGTAAAATCACGTTAAAACTGATGGCCTGTATTCTGATAGTTGAATTGTTTTGCATTCTGTTACAGCTAACCTGCTCTCCGTTGTCGTCCTGTCCCGGGGAATGCCCGATCTCTCCAAAGGAGTGATTCGTTACATGATAACTATGGCAGTTGCAGACACAATGGTCTGTGTGTTTAACGTGACGTTGGGAAACGTCTTCCTCTATCATTTTCCGAGTTCCTTCCTGGCCCACACCTCCACTTGCCGCCTGGGAGCCGTCATACAGAGAAGCAGTGTGCAATTCTCTGTCTCATCCATGGTATCATTCACCATCGATCGCTGCATTGCTATTTGCTGCCAGAAATTGAAAACTAAATATTGTACCAAGAGGATCGCTGCGATCATTATAACGACCGTGTGTGTCTTTAGCTTTTTGATGCACATTCCAGCTTATTTCCAGTATGAACCCCAGTCAGTTGTGGATGGTGTCCAATGGGACTGCAGTACCGTAACTCAATACTATTCTTCACCAGCATGGCAGGCTTACAGATGGTTGTCCAACAGCTTCGTGGCATATGTTCCACTGCCACTGCTGTTACTGCTGAATTCTCTCACAGCTCGACACATTTTGCTGGCCAGCAAAGCTCGAAGGTCTTTGAAACGTCGTGGGGACGTTGAGGTCTGTGATCCCGAGATGATAAGCCGAAGGACGTCCATTATTTTGCTCTTCGCCATCTCTGGGTGCTTCATCGCCTTGTGGGCCCCCGCTATGATCATTGGCATTTTTTCTCAATTCACTACAGAGTTCGCGTTTGACGTCGAGAAGTCTCTGTACCTGGCCATTAGAATCTCGGTTTTGCTGATGTATCTTAGTTCCTGTGCAAATACTTGGATTTATGCTTTGACCCAGAGGAGATTCCGTGAGGAATTGATGAAGGTGTTAAAATATCCATTTATGGTCCTTGTTCGGTTTTTTTTAAACGGATGAAGTAGTCGCAATAAATCAGAGTTCATGAAAGTTTTCCTCAGTTCGTTTCCAATTTAGGCTCTTGACGATTCTGTCTTTTCATTGAATTTATTCTTACTTTATATTCTTAACAATTGCATATATTTTGGTCCTTATGGCCCTAAAATATCTGGAAGGGTCGCTGTCAAATGCAAGAGGAGGAGGGGGCGAGGATTCATTCATTGTTGCTATCTCTCATTTCAGGGCAATTGTCTATTAATATTGTCTGGTTATATTAATGGAGATATAAGGGAGGGGATGAGGGAAAATTGGACTCGATGCTGAAGCTTGCACATAATTGGAAAATGTTCCGCATTTTTATTATTATGGATTTTTGGAAAAATAATAAAATATTTCTTTATAACAAATTGAATGAAAGAAAAAGGCAAAATGCTAGAATAACTCATCACGACTGGCAGAAACAATACCAAGAGAACTCGTTTAATGTTTCGTAAACAAGCAAAATACATGAGAGGATTGGATCGGTGAATGCACCGCGTAGTTTGCCTAGAGTAGGGGCTTGGAGGACCGGATGACACAGTGAGGGTGAAGGAGCGATTTAATACGAACTGGGTGGTGGTATAGTGACAGAGTATATAAAAATATTTTTGGGGAGATAAATTGGGAAAGGTTAGAATACGTTACGTAAAACACTTTCAAACAAATCTTATTTGTAATCCTGGAGACTTCACAGAACATTGAATAATGCCTATGGAGCCTTCACAAGTAAGAGTTAATAGTACTGATGTTGTAGAATAAATGGACTATTGTATTCTTTGATAAAAATTATTTCAAAATATAAATTACATAACTAAAAACACAAAAGAAAAACTAAATCCCCCTTAAAAAAGAGGAAAACCCCTATATACCCCCTCCTCTAATAAAAACTCTCTAACGAGGGAACAAAACATATCTCAGTTACTCATTCATTTCTGAGGAATATGCCAACGTTTACAATTTAATACGAACACACACAAAAGACCATAAATAGTAACTATTGTACCTTCAAACACATACATCTCAAATACATTTCCTTGCCACCGCTAAAGTTAAACGAGTAAATTCACGTTGAAATGTATCCATTTTTAAATCTCTTGTGAAAGTTATAAAATTCCCCATTTTAAAAAAAAACATTGGATTCAATATTAAAATAATCTCAAATAAATCCTCCAAAAACACTTTCATTTGTATCCAAAAATACTTAACCTTATCACCCAATTAGACAAAAAGGAAAAGGTACTAATGTGAGTCCCACAACGGAATAATAAATCCTAATTATTAAATCCATATATTTTATCTTTTCCAGAGTTAAATATAACTGATATAAAATTAACAATTCACCCAACTATATCGTTCTATTTAGTCACGCTATCTTCATACATACTAGTCCATTCATCTTGCGTTAATTCAAAAGATAAATATTTTTCCCATTTATTCCTTGATTTATCTAAATCTGATTTAAACATGTTGTCTTGAAACAGAAAATACATTTCTGAAATAAGTCCCTTCTTTATCCCATTTACAATTAAATTTTCAATTTTAGTTAATTTAGGTATCTTCAGTTTTCGCCCAAAATTTTCCATTACTAAAGCACGGACTTGATAATATGCAAACAAAGAATTTAATGGCACCTCCAATGTTTCCCGAAGTCAATCACTTTTTCAAAAAAAATCTGCAACCACTTTAATACCATTCAGTTGCCAGGTCTTTAAATATTAATTGTACATCTATAAAGGTATTAACCTATTCCGATATAATGGAATCTGTAATGAAACCTTGTCTAATTGCCTTTAATGCAATAGACATAGTGATTTCCAATCCTTTTTGAAGGTTCTTTGAAGAGTGCTCAGAGAGATCAGTGATGAATGAGAATCAGAAGGCTGGCTCCTATTGTTTGCTGGAGAAGATGATATAATTTTGCAAGCAGAGAGAGTCCAACAGGCTACTCAGTGTGTGTGTGGGGGGGGGGGGGGGATGTGTGTGTAAGAGAGAGAGAGAGAGAGAGATGGGATAAAGAGAGGGATAGAGACAGAAATTTAATGGACAGAGCAACAGACAGAGAGAGTCAGAGAGAGGGAGGGGCAGGAGAGACGGAGGGAAGGAAAAGAGAATTCTGTTGCCATGGAGAAGAGGCAACAAATGTTACGATCTTGGGAGAAATACACAAACGCAGCGATTTGTCCACAGAACTGGCAGCCACTTAACCAGGAGTCTTAGAAAAATTCAGTTGCAGAGCAGCATCGAACTTTATTAGTTCAGGAATTTGCAAATTGTTTCCTTTTCCAATTTATAAAAAGTCTGAATCATAATAACACCGTCCGTCTGTTAACAAAATACGTCCAAACTAGGATACATTTTAGCGGATTCTCTGCGAGAATGGCCGGATTATTGGTATTCAGGGAGATCTAGCAACCCATCGTGTCTATTCTGCCCCTAAAGACTCGATATTGCCTCCAGCTTCACATATGTACGGTTCTGCAACTATTAAAACAGGCACAAATTGAGAAGCAGGATTCGGGTTTCACCGCTCCTTCAGATCCCTAGATTCGGGTCTCCATCAATTACTGAGTGACAGGAAAATTAACATCCACCTTTGGTAAATTCTCCTGTTACTGAGTCGACGAAAACCGCCAGGAAGTTAAGGTTTATCTCTCAGTGACATCGGATGAATTTCAACACTTTTACAGGTTTACAATATGTATCAAAAGATGAAATGAAAGAAAATCAGAATCGGAAGCTTTTGGCAGTAGGAAGAGAATTAGAAACCGAGTCAATGCATCGCCAGCTAGTAAAACACATTAGAGGAACAGATCGGGAGAATGCACAGGGTGATTTGCCCGTAGGGGAGTGCAGAACCAGGAGACAGAGTTGAAGAAGCTGGGGTGGGGATTTTAATAGGAACTGAATCCTTTACACAATTGGTGATCTACAGAATACAGGACATCGATATGAGGCGGTATCTTTAAAATGCAGCCACTGTCCACACAGGCCATGCTACCATCGGGGAAAGTGTCCAGGAGCCTGACGACGACCACCTAGCGGCACAAAGACAGCTTCTTCCACCCGCTGCCATCAGATTCCTGAACGACCAACGAACCAAAGACACTGCGATGATATCGATTATTATTTTATATTTGTATATTTTATAGCAATGTCATAATTATGGATATAATGTGTATTTTTGCGCTAGAACGCTGCTGGAAAACACCATATTGCATGACATATTCATTAAATCCAGATCCTGATTCTGAGGGGTGATTGAAATGAGATCCCGGTCGGTTTATTAGAGGCTGGCACTATTGTAACTTTGAAGAGACATATAGAGTGATGCATGGTTAGAATGTGGTTTCGAGGGACATCGGCCAAACGCAAGCAATTGTCACCACTGTGGGTGGGGATATGTTTGATTGGGGTGCGCGGTTTGGAGAAGCTAAATCACACGTGATTTCAAAATGAAAAATGGTTCGACAAAGATATTGACAAACCGATCTTCGCACAGTGATTCACGTCAAGAGCCTAGGGGATTCCTGCAGATATCTCCTCTGACAGAACTCCGTCTCCCATCACCTTCTGAGCAAGTGTACACTGTGGAGGTAGCGACACCCATCAGCCTGAAGATCCACCGTGGTTGGAGGAACAGGACTTAGCCAGCACCATCATTGGAGAAATAACAATGGTCGACGGTCAGGAACTTCGATTCCAATCAATTGGCCCGAGACCATGGATGATGTCAGATCAAAGCCCCATCAGTAGAACGTCCCATCACATCGAATGCTGGTAGGTCCACTGTCAAAATCCCAACTTCACATAAGGTTGCAGAGACCGCTGTCCCATCCCTTTGAAGTAGAGTCCCCTTTAATACTGAGATATTTCAACAACGAAATCAATATAAGGAATCATTTTTAACGTGATGTCGGGTTTGGCCGGACAGTCATTTGAACGTTTAAAGTTATCGCTCATCCCCATTACGTATTAGCGATTTTGAATGTTGTGCAGATGATGTGTGCGGACACGAGTGAAAACAAATCAACTGGTTTCATCCCACATATAAAACTTTCTAAGATTTCAATGGCAGCATGGGAAAAATATAACTTTATTTCCACTGCCCGCTTTACCTTCCACTCTCTCACCTTTTTGCACTGCGAAGGGGATATTTCCTACCTCCCACTGGCCACCTAATACCAATAATTTCTAATCTCATTCTTGCAGCGCCTACCCGGGCCATTGCACGAACATCGACATCAGTTCACTGCCAGTGTACACATTGTTTCGTGAGAAGTCCAGATAGATATTGGATACGTGAAAAAAAACAAGCACGACACCGTTCAAAATTGCAGACATAAAGAGAGAGATCATTTGCTACAGAGAAAGAGCAAGATCTTTTTACGATTTTGAGGTTGATTCGGGAGTCAAATAACAGTGGGAAAGACACTGACCATGAATCTATTGATGTCTTATGATACACTCGTGAAAGTCTTCTCGATTGGGAAACAGCGGTTGAGCATCATTGAAATCTCCCTGGCAGTTTCCTGAGATGTTAGTCGGAAAGGTCTACATACGCCATCGGGATGCATCCTTGATAGTATGTACTTAATGGTGCACTGGTAGAGTTGGTGAGGCATGCCCGTGACTTAAGAGACGTTAAAATGTTGGTTTTGAAATTGAGATTAAGTAGGTATCAATTTGCGTTTATGAGATTAGCCTGAGCAATAGCGAAAAAATGAATTTCGATTGCATGAAAACATGACGCTGATTTAAGTTTGCAACGATGGCATGTGCATTCCCTTGGAAAAGATAACATAGAATTTACCTGATAATTATCTTTTATGTCGGAAATGAGTCCGAATTTGGATTATATAGGTAAAAGTTTTGAACTCTCTTCGGCACGTTGTGGAGGTATTATCCTATTCCGTTGCATTTAATTATGTTATTGATGGATGTATCTCCTTCTTTTATTTCATCGATATTTGCGGTAGGGGGTAGTAGCAAGAGGGAGGGATTGGAGCGAGTGTGGATAGGAGGAAGTGGGTGAGGAGGGATTTGGGAGGAGAATAAAGTGAAACTAAGAGAAATAGATAAACGTGACACTCCGCTGCCAATATTCCAGGTCACGTGTGCAGAGAGACACAACTGAAGCTGATTTCCTGTGAATAACAAGTATGGATTACTACATCCCGAATTTAGAATGAACTGGAGGGGAGTGTTACATTGTGACTGTGGAGATGTTATTTAATTCAAAGCCCCAGTGGAAACGGCTGTCCTATAAATTGAGCTTCACTGTGCTATACAGGAATCGTTCCTATCCACAAAAGGTGCCACGAATGGACGCCACGGAGATCTTCTATCCCATTCTTGCCATTGTCGGCATTCCTAGTAGGTAATTATGCTGCGATCTTCACCGTCTGGCCTGAGTCTGTCGTTATTCCGGAGCGCACTGCAGCAAATTATTTTTTCTATCGCTCTTGTCAATTATTAAAAGCTAACTCGGTTTAATAATTTAGAAATAGCTTGGACTTTTTGCTCAATCGAGTCTGTGGAGATGTTATGTAATTGAATGACCCAATGGAAAGAATGGGCTCTGAAAGTTATTCAAAATGGAAAAGATTGTTTTGAAAAAGGTGTTTTTCTTTCTTTTGTCCTGTTGTAAGAAAATTTTTAAATATCATCGAACTCATTGTTTGCTTGATATCAGATGCGAACTTTTGAAGAGAATATTTGGGGCAAGAAACTAATCTTCCTAATTTAACTAGGTTTCATATCTTAATTTCAGACGCTTTGAAGATAGGATTTATATCAGAAATGTATATAGTTTGTTACAAGAGAAGTTGAATAAACCTGATATGTTTAAGTTTAAAAATAAGTGGGTGCAGGACATACAAGTGGTTATTTTAGATGAAGATTGGTTAAAGAAACCGACCACCTTGGGGAAAAGCTGCGTTATCAGAGAGAGGTGAGACAAAACTCGTTTGTTTACAACACTGCTAGTTGGAAAATTGAGAACAAAACGAATGCCGCGATCTGACAAGAGGTTTTCACAAGTCAAAACTGGACTGGAACCTGGCTTTTCAGAAAGATAAACCGCACAATATGGTTTTTCAATTAACACCGGCTGGAACACGGACGGTTAGGTTTTGTCGACCACCTGTTCCAATGCTTTAGAGCAAATAGCCATCAAATGCAACCCCTTCAGCGTACCCTTAAATTTTTCATTATTGAGTCTCACCGAGCACGTCTCCTGCCAGAGGCCGATAACAGGCACTTGCGGAGCTGCATGATGTGGTGAGAAAAGAGCGACGGCACACTTCACTTCAAATCAAAGTCGGTGACTTTATCAAGGCCTGTGATACGTAATCCCTGCAGAATGATCACCACCACGTACCCTGCTGGACCAATGGTACCTATACATTTAATCACGTCTAAAATACAATAAGTAAGGTCCTTCATCCGTTCACGTCTTAGCATTTTCGTGTTTGTTGTCTACCCCATCGAAACCCCTGATGATGTTTCAGACCCTCAATAAATCACCTCAATCTCTCCATGGCTGCAAAGATAAAAACCACAGGTTTGTCAGCCTTCCTTCATATGACATGTTCTCCAATCCAGGCAACACCTTTGAACCCTCTCCAGAGCGTCCATATCCTTTCAGGAGGCGTTCGGAACTGTAGCAATGTCTTGAACTGTTTATCGTCACGTGTATGGAGAAAAGTGAAAAGGGGATGTTTTACGCACTATCGAGTCACATCAACCTACAAATAATACAGCAGGAAGTGCAAATAAAAAAATGCACGGGATAATGTTACAATAAATGTACAGCATGTCTTGGTAAAGACAGAGCTGCCTTGAAGCTGTGCAAGGCTTTACCTTCACATAAGAGGTCTGTTTAGGTGACTGACGGCAAGATCTATGTGCCCTTGAATCGAGTGAAAAGTGTTTATTTCGAACTCGTGCATATACCACCCGTCGAGATGAAGAAGGAGAGAGTGCAGTCAGGGTGAAATTGATACTTTAAAATATACATTGAGCATTTACCCACAAGGCGCCGGGATATATGGATGGATCGATGGACGGACGGGAGTTTAGCTTTCTTGATGGCCCTGGGTTGCGTTCATTCCTGGCCGAAGTTACTTGAGCACCCGAGTTGAGCATCTTCCAAACCTACCTGTGATAGAGCCGGACTGGCCTCTTACGATTGTGCATCTGCGCACAAAGAACAGTGATAATGAGAGGTTGACGAATTTCGTCTGCTTCTGAGGAAGTGGAGAATTTGCAATGCTTTCCTTTCCGTGGGACCAGTGTCATTTCATCAACCTCATCATTCACAGGAAATCTGGTTGTTATTTCCAGAGACACTGTTGTTAAAATTATGTTAAAGCTATTAGGCTGTTTTGATGGTCGTTTTCTCTTTTTTCCGTCTTGTTACAGCCAACGTGCTCTCCGTTGTGGTCCTGTCCCGGGGAATGCCCGGCCTCTCCAAAGGAGTGATCCATTACATGGTAACCATGGCAGTGGCAGACACAATGGTCTGCATGTTTAACGTTACGTTGGGAAACGTCCTCCTCTATCATTTTCCGCGTTCATTCCTGGCAAAAACTTCCACTTGCCGTCTATCTTCATTCTCTCAGGTCTCCAACGTGCAATTCTCCGTCTGGGCCACGGTGTCATTCACCATTGACCGCTTCATTATCATTTGTTGCCAGGAATTGAAAACAAAATATTGCAACGAAAGAAACGCCGCCGTCACTCTAACTGCTGCGGGTCTGCTGAGCTTTCTGATTCACATTCCTGCTTATTTCCGCTTTGAACCTCATTACACTGTGGGTGACGTCAAATGGGGCTGCGTAATTTTAACACGATTTAACTCTTCATCAGCATGGCAGACTTACAGATGGTTGACTAAACTCATGGTACCACTGGTGCCGCTGCCGCCTATGTTACTGTTGAATTCCCTCACCGTCCGACATGTTTTATTGGCCGGCAGAGCTCGGAGGACTTTGAAGAGCCGCGGAGTCGGTGAGGTCCCTGATCCCGAGATGACGAACTGGAGGACGTCCATTATTTTGCTCTTTGCCATCTCTGGGATCTTCATAGTGTTGTGGACACCGGTTCTGTGCATTGACCTATTTTACCCACTCACATCAGGTTTCGAGGTCAGCGCTCCGAAGTCACTGCATCTGGTCATTAGAATCGCCATTCTGCTGATGTATATCAGCTGTTGCACAAATACTTTTGTTTATGCGTTGACACCGAGGAGATTCCGGGAGGAAGTGATGAAACTGGTCAAATATCCATTTGTTGTCCTTGTTCAGTTTTTCAAACCAATTAGAGCGACAATAAATCAGATGGCCATCTTCATCAGATCGTTTCCCGTTCTGACACTTGTCCTATCACTGAATCAACCCCAGTATCGTTAAGTCGCGTAAAACAAGAAAATGCACACACACACACACACACACACACACACACACACACACACACACACAC
The DNA here is from genome assembly GCF_036971445.1 of Narcine bancroftii. Lineage (NCBI taxonomy): Eukaryota > Metazoa > Chordata > Chondrichthyes > Torpediniformes > Narcinidae > Narcine > Narcine bancroftii. The sequence continues at coordinate 183,634,373 of NC_091470.1, forward strand.
ACACACACACACACACACACACACACACACACACACACACACGCTCACTCACAGTGACACACACTCACACTCTCTCTCACTCACTCTCACACACACACACAACATTGCTACACCCATATGGCCTCATGGCTGCCCAATGAAAGCCTCCCGCAAATTGGAGGCACACTGCCTTGTGTTCTTAAGAATACTTCATCAATATCGACTTCGTATTTCTGTCGATGCCCACTCCCCATGACGCCGAGTCCCTTTCTTTCCCATGATTCGTTCTGGGTGTTAGTTATTGAAAGATTAGATGGTTGAGGAGTAAGTTCACACAGGTCGGCGCCTCGTTGTGGTCCGAAGAACATACACTTACTGTTCTATGCTTGAAAATACTTTATATTAATGCTTTATATTAACGAAAACTCTGGGCCACTCAGAATTTCGGAATAAATTTTCCTTTCCTACTGTGAATGCAAATTAACGTTGGACATTTATATGAAGAGAAGCCGATACAAAAGCATCGGTATTGTCCGAAAGCTGACTGGTGGATTGCTGGCCAGTGTAATTGTCCAAACAATGGAGCCAAATATTCAATGGCACATGAATCAAAGATTGTCCAGGTGAATCAACGATTCAAATTCGAATTCTGATTTCTTTTCACATTTACACAGATGATGTGATTGAGTTGTCTTACATCATTCCAGAAGGGTTCTCAAGTATCAGTTTTATTGTCAGAATACATACATGACATGACATAGGCAGGACGGTTGGCGATCCATTTAGCGCACCGCATACACAACGCTGGTGAACGGGACCAGACCTGAGTTAGAAACCCCATTGTCCGTTACGAGTCTTCACATTTTCCATTTGTCTGCATGACTTTAATCCTAGCGCTCAGTTTTCCTCTCATCTTTCAAAAACTTATCGGGCTGTCGGTTAAATGCATGTAAACCGTGCAGAACGGTCACGTGGGGCGAAATTGTCAGTTCCGGGCTGCATGTGTCAATATTATTTAATTAAAATTAAACATCCCCGAGATTATGTTTTTCTGCGGGCGAGGTACAATTTACACTTATTGGTGATGCACGAATTATACATAGCCTATACATGTAAACAAATAAAGAACAGTAAATACATACCGAGTGTAAACCATCAGTCAACAATACAGAGAGAATATAAAACTATCAGTCGAATGCAAAAGTAAGTACATGGTCCAAGACGGAAGTCGCAATGAAACACTGGATAAATACGAACAAATGTGTGTGTATTTATGAATGTGTGTGTGTGTGTGTGTGTGTGTGTGTGTGTGTGTGTGTGTGTGTGTGTGTGTGTGTGTGTGTGTGTGTGTTTGTTTGTTTGTGTGTGGGTGGGTGGGTGTGTGTGAGAGAGAGGGAGAGGGAGAGAGAGAGAGAGAGAGAGAGAGAGAGAGAGAGAAGGGAAAGAGAGACAGGGAGGGCCAGAGAACAGGCAGAAAGAAAGACAGATAGTGGTGGGGTGCGTGAGAGAGGGATGGACCGAAAAATTATTTCAGGAGCCATGGAGAAAAGGCAACATAACATTACGATCTTCGGAATAACCCTAATACTACCATCGGGGAAAGGGTACAGGGGCCTAACGACGATCCCTCAGCGGCACAAGGACAGATATTTCCCTGCTGCCTTCACATTCCTGAATGATCAATGAACCAAAGGCACGGAATTACCTTTTGCGCTCTATTATCGTTGATATTGTGTTATATTTTATAATAGTGTCATAAAATGGATATAATGTGTTTGTTTACGCCACGACGCTGCCTCAATTCTTAGCCTGAGGGGTGACGGAAATGAACTCCCGGACGGGTTATTTGAGGCTGGCCCTATTGTAATATTGAAGAAACATTTAGACTCATACATGGCAAGAATGTGGTTTCGAGGGACATCGGCCAAACGCAGGCAGGTGTTACCACTGCGTGTGGGGATATCTTTGATTGGGGTGAGCCGTTTGGAGAAGCTAATCTTTCTCCGCCGTGTGAATCAGTTTTATCTTCTCGAGGAATGCAAGGGGTGAGTTCGTGAGAAAAAAAGGAACAATATAAATTATCAACGTTGCAGGCAGAAACAACGTTTCTTCACAACTGTTCGAAGGTAGATGCAAATCGAACCAGCCCGTTACTGCTCTGTTGCATTGTTATGAAATGAAAGTCTCCAAATAAATTCACATGTGATATCAAAATGAAAAATGCTTCCACATGGATATTAGAAAAACGATCTTCACAAGGTGATTCACGTCAACAGCCAAGGGGATTCCTGGAGATATCTCCTCTGACTGAACTCCGCATCACATCTCCTTCTGAGCGAATGCACGCTGTGGATGGACCAACACCGAGCAGCCTGCAGATCCACTATGGGTTGGAGGAACAGAAGTTGGCCAGACGTTCGGGAACTGCGATTCAAATCAATGGGCCTTCCGTGACCATGCATGATGTCAGATCAAAGCCCCATCAGTCGAACACCCAATCATATCGAATGCTGATAGCTCTAAAGTCTAAATCCCAACTTCACACATTGTTTCAAGTCCACTGTCCCATTCCTTTGACTTAGCGTATGAATTATTATATTTTATGTGTATGAATTATTCTATTTGAGTATATTTGAATGTAATGTGGCTCAAAATTTTTAATAAAGTATTCAAAAACAGAGGTATGCACGTGACATTCCAATTGTATCGAGATTCCGGGAAAAGAGAGATGCGGCTGCGCTTTCTTGACAATTGGATCGATGTGGTTGCAGCAAGACATGCCACTGCTGATATATACACCTCGTATCATAAAGGTGCCGATGACGTCCAAACACGGAAGGCTACAATCAATGTTTTGGTCTGACTGACACTGAGGGAACGGCTTTTGTATAGGTACCATCCACTCTCACTTTAAAGTTATCAACGGTACAAACCCACATCCAAATTAACGATGCTTAACATGCATTTTCTCCAAGAGAAATCGTGGTCACGATTCGGAAACATAGACGGTCCCTTTGAGAAACTATTTAATAGATAACGTGAAATGATCCCTAGTTTAGATCTCCCCCGTTTTTATTCTGCATCCTATTTCCCACTGATCGTTCACTATGTGACCCGCTGTACCGTTCAAACACATCAGACTTGAAAATTAATTTCCTTCAGATTCATTATACCGGGATTTGAATTTATCTGAACTTCCAGTGGCATGTAACATTCACTTTGATAACTTCTACCAAGACTACCAACAGCTTTGTGTAAACACACAATATCTGAACATCCCCATCACTCGCCAGCCACTCTCCCTTCACCCTCCTGAGAAAGAATACAGCCGAAACGTTCTCTGCCCATATCTCTCCGCGGATGATGCAGAACTTGTTGGGAACACAAAGAACATCGGAGCACAGTGCGGTCCCTTCAGCCTGCGAGGATGACCCGAATTAAGCAATGGTCACCTACAAAGACCTCATCAGCCCTTACTCGAGTTTCCTGACTTTAGCCACGTTTCGAGAAACAGCAGTTCTTGTGTTTCTTATATTTTGTCAGTCACACGCGTCTCCCCCAATCTCTCTGTCACAGGATGGGGCCTCTCATCGCGCCATCGCCGCCTTCTCCCGCTTTCATTTCTTGGACTTAGAATTCACCGGACCCTCAATGAAGCGGAACGTGCTTATCATAGATTGTAGCTGGATAATTAGATTCGCGGGTCGAAATAATGCTTCTGACTATCAGATGGACGCTCCGAGAAGCGAAGAAGGCAGGATGACGCAGAGAGGTCAGACTAAATTCCCTCCGGGATCAGGATAAAGCGAAGCCAACAGAAATGAATTAAGTTGACGATCCGCTGCAAAGGTTCCATATCACGTGTGGCAGCGACTCACACCTGAACCTTGTTTCGTTTCAGTTACTACGGGCTGATTACTAACTCATTGATTTAGAATGAACTGGTTGGGAGTGTTAAATCGAGTCTGTGGAGATGTTATTTAATTTAACGTCCCAGTGAAAATGGGTGTCCTATAAATTAGGCTTCACAATGTGTGTGCTATACATGAATCGTTCCTATTCTCAAAATGTGCCACGAATGGACGCCGCGGAAATCTTCTATCTCATTCTTGCAATTGTCTGCATTCCTGGTAGGTGATTGTTCTGCGAACTTTGGCGCCTGGCCCAAAATTGTCCGTAACCCCGAGTTCACAGCTGCACCTTGTTTTTACGATCGATCATGCCAATTACTAAAAACTAACTCGATTTATTAATTTAGAAAGGACTTTTCTTTTTAATTCAATTGACTATATGGAGATGCTACGTAATTGAATTCCCCAGTGTAAATGTCTGTTTTGCAGAGCTAATTGTGAGCAGTGCAAGTCTTTACATTCACTTCTGAGAGGTCTGTTCAAGTGTCTGACAGCAAAAATCCACGTGTCCTTGAATCGTGAAAAGCGTTTTATTCAAAATCGTGCATATGTCACCCGACGGGAAAAAGAAGGAGAGAATGCAGTCGGGATGCAATTGATACTTTAACATGTACATTGATTACTTATCCACATGGCGCCGGATGGTATCAATGGATCGATAGACGGGACGTTGGTTTACCAGATAGCCCTGAGTTGCGCTCATTCCTGGACGTAGTTTCTTGCGTCCCCGTGTTGAGCAACATCCTCACCTATCTATAATAGAGCCAGACTGGTCACTTACGATAATGCATCTGCACACAAGTGGAAGATTCAAACATGGAATGAGGTGTTGCTGCGCTTTCCTATCCATAACCCCAGTGTACACTCATCAACTTCATGATGTTCAGGAGAAAACAAATGTTTGGTTGTTATTTCCACAGATTCTGCTGTTAAAATCATCTTAAAGCTATTGGGCTGTTTTGGTGGTCGTTTCCTCTCTTTCAGTCTTGTTACAGCCAACCTGCTCTCTATTGTGGTCCTGTCCCGGGCAATGCCCGGCCTCTCCAAAGGAGTGATCCGTTACATGGTGGCCATGGCAGTTGAAGGCACATTGGTCTGTGTGTTTAACGTTACGTTGGGTAACGTCTTCCTCTATCATTTTCCGCGTTCCTTCCTGGCCCACACCACCATTTGCCGCCTGAGAGCCGTCATACAGAGAACCAGTGTCCAATTTTCCGTCTGGTCCACGGTATCATTCACAATTGACCACTTCATTGCCATTTGATGCCAGAAATTAAAAACAAAATATTGAAATGAAAGAAGCCCCGTCGTCATTATAACGGTTGTGTTTCTGCTGAGCTTTCTGATGCGGATTTTTTGCTTATTTCATCTGTGAACCTCAATACACTGTAGATGGTGTCCAAAGGGGCTGCCATTGGACATAACTCTTCACCAGCATGGCAGACTTACAGATGCTTGACGAAACTCATGGTACCATTGGTGCCGCTACCGCTGATGTTACTGTTAAATACTTTCACAGTCCGACACATTTTACTGGTCAGCAGAGCTCGGATGGATTTGAAGCGCTGCGGGGTCGGTGAAGTCCCTGATCCTGAGATGAGGAACCAGAGGACGTCCATCATTTTGATCTTCGCCATCTCTCGGATCTTCATAGCGTTGTGGACACCGGTTACAATCATTGACCTATTATTCCCACTCACCACAACCTTCGCGGTCGGCGCCCCGAAGTCACTGTATCTGGCCATTAGAATAACGATTCTGCTAATGTATTTCAGCTGTTGCACAAACACTTTGTGTTTATGAGTTGACACAGAGGAGATTTCGGGAGGAAGTGAAGAAACTGGTAAAATATCCATTTGTTCAGTTTTTCAAACCAGTTAGGGAGCGACAATGAATCAGGTGGCCGTCTTCCTCAGTTCATTTCCCGTTACGACTCTCGAACAATCACTGAATCAACCGCAGTATCGTTAAGCCCCGTAAAACAAATAAATCCACACACAGACACACACGCACACACAACCACATACGCTAACACTCACACACACACTCACACTCACAGACACACTCAGACACAGACACACACGCTCACACACAATCACATTTACAGACACAGAGTTACGCACACACTCACACACACGCGTGGACACACACACACATTCCCTCTCACACACACACACCCTCACACACACACAAACGCTCTCTCTCTCTCTCTCTCTCTCACACACACACACACACACACACACACACACACACACACACACACACACACACACACACACACACACACACACACACACACACACACACACACTCCACATTCCAACATTTGGTAGCCTCATGACTACCAAATAAAAGCCACCCATCAATTGCAGGAACAGTACCTTGAATTACATCTTCAGAAGACTTCATCAATATCGACTTCGGATTTCCGACAACACCTCCTCCCCATATCCCCTTGTCCATATCTTTCCCTCGGTCTATTTTGCATTTTAAATATTAAAAGATGAGATGGTTGAGAAGTAGGTTCACATCGGACATCGGTCGACGCAACATCGTGGCTGAAGAACATGAACATACTGTTCTATGCTCTAAAATAGTTATGCTTTAAATTAACTAACATGCTGGGCCACTCAGAATTTCAGAATAAAGTTTCCTTTCTGACCACGAATGTAAATTAACCTCAGAAATTTACATGAAAAAAAGGTGATACATAATCATCGCTATTGTCCGAAAGATGTCTGGTGGATTGCTCCCTAGTGTAATTGCCCAAACAATGGAGCATAATATTCAATGGGAGAGGAATCAAAGATTGCCCAGGTCAATCAACGGTTCAATTTCTAGTTCCGAGTTGTTGTCACATTTACAAAGATGATGTGATTGAGTTGTCTTACAACATACCAGTCAGGATCTCATACATCAGATTTATTGTCGAGTACATGCATGACATGACATAGGGCATTACGGTTGACGTACGGGTTAGCGCATCGCCTTTACAGGGCCAGTGATCTGAACCGGACATGGGACGGAATCCTTGTGGTCTGCAACAAGTCTTCACATTCCTTGTCTGTCTGCATGGCTTTTATCCGGAGGCTTAGGTTTCCTCCCACCTTTCAAAAACGTTCGGGGGCTGTCAGTTAATGCGGTGCAAACCGAGGGGAATGGGCACGTTGACAGAAATGGTCAGTTACCGGACAATAGGTCTAAAAATTATTTAATTAAAAATGTCAACCCCGAGATTATTTTATTCTGCGGTGAGGTAGAATATCCACTTATTGGTGGTGCAAAAAACTGTACATAGCCTATACCTGTAAACAAATAAAGAAATGTAAATACATAACGAATGTAATCAATCAATGTGCAATACAGAAAGAATTTAAAACTATCAATCGACTGGACAAGTAAGAACGTGGTCCAACAAGGGAGAAACAATGAAACAATAGAGACATACAAAGTAGTGTGTGTGTGTGTGTGTGTGTGTGTGTGTGTGTGTGTGTGTGTGTGTGTGTGTGTGTGTGTGTGTGTGTGTGTGTGTGTGTGTGTGTGTGTGTGTGTGTGAGAGAGAGAGAGAGAGAGAGAGAGAGAGAGAGAGAGAGAGAGAGAGAGAGAGAGAGAGAGAGAGCGAGAGAGAGAGATGGGAAAGAGAGAGAGGGAGGGCCAGAGGACAGGCAGAGAGAAAATTAGAGACAGACAGAGAGAAGAGAGGGTGGGAGAGAGGGATGGACGTAAAAAAGATTTCAGGTGCCATGGAGAAAAGGCAATAAACATTACGATCTTCAGAATAACCCTAACCCTAATAGAACCATCGGGGAATGGGTACAGGAGCCTAAAGACGAGTCCTCAGCGGCACAGGGGCAGATACTTCCCCGCTGCCATCAGACACGGCCTTACATTTTGCGCTCTATTATCGCTATTAGTTTGTTTTATTTTATATTAGTGTCAGAACGTGGATTTTAATGTGTTTGTTTGCGCTCCGACACTGCCACAAAACACCTTATTTCATGACTTGTTCCAGACAATAAATCCTGATTCTGATTCTGAGGGGTGACAGAAATGAGCTCCCTGACAGGTTATTTGAGGCTGGCACTATTGTAACTATAAAGAAACATTTAGACAGATACATGCCTAGAATGTGGTTTCATAGGACATCGACCAAACGCCGGCAGGTGTGACCACTGTGTGTGGGGAAATGTTTGATTAGGGTGGGCCGGTTGGGAGATGTTAATATTTCTCCTCCGTGTGAATCAGTGTTACCTTCTCGAGGAACTCAAGGGGTCAGTTAGTGAGCGAAAAAGAAAAAAAAATGATCAACGTTGCAGGCAGAACAACGTTTCTTCACAACTGTTTGAAGTTACATGCAAATCGAGCCAGAGGGAAGTACTTTACTACTCCGTTTTGTTGTTATAGAAGGAACGTCACCGAAGAAATTCACAGTGATATCAAAATGAGAAATGGTTCCACAAGGATATTGGCAACCCGATCTTCACACGGTGATTCACGTCAACTGCCCAAGGGATTCCTGCAGATATCTCCTCTGGCCGATCTCCGCATCCCATTTCCTTCTGAGCGAGTGCACGCTGTGGACGTCCCGACAACCAGCAGCCTGCAGATCCAACGTGTTTTGGAGGAACAGTAGTTGGCCAGCCCCATCAATGGGAGAATATCAATGGTCGATGGTCGGGAACTGCAATTCCAATCAATGGGCCTTCCGTGACCATGGTTGATGTCAAATCAAAGCACCATCAGTCTAAAGCCCCATCACATAGAATTCTGGTAGCTCCAATGTCAAACCCCAACTTCACACAAAGTGTCAAGACCACTGACCCACCTCTTTGAAGTTGAGTACGTATTTTTATATTTTTTTCTATTTGAGTACATTTGAATGCAATGTGGCTCAAAATTTTAAATAAAGTATTCAACAGCACGTGGCTCTCCAAATGTCCCCAGATTCCGTGAAAGGAGAGACGCTGCGGCTCTTTCTCGACAATTGGATCGACGTCGTTGCAGCAAGACATGCCCCTGCTGATATATACACCTGGTAACACAACGGTGCCCATGATATCCATCCCCGGACGGCTACAATCAACATTTTGGTCTGACTGGCACTGAGGGAGTGGCTTTCATTTTTATACCACGCCATCTCACTTTACAATTATCAGCGTTACAAACCCACTTCCTAATTGAAGGTGCTTCTACAACAGAGAAATCATGCTCTCGATTCGGCAATCCCCCTTGCATTAAATGCATGGAACATAGACGGTACCTTTGAGGAACTATTTAATGGATATCGAGAGATGACCCCAAGTTTAGTTCTCCCTCGCTTTTATTCTGCATCCTATTTCCTTCTGATCGCTCAGCATGTGACCTGCTACACTGTTCCAACACATCGGACTTGACACCTAATTTCCTTCGGATTCACTAAACCGGGATTTAAATTGATCTGATCTTCCAGTGGCATGTAACATTCCCATTGATAATTTCTCCCAAGACTTCCAACAGCCTGGTGTAAAAACACAATATCTGAAAATCCCCATCTCTCGCCAACCACTCCCTCTTCACCCTTTTCCCATTGCGAAGAAGATTCATGAGACAGAGATAATTTTCTCCCATCCTTGGAAAATTAAACACCCAGAAATAGCGATCTCTGCAATTCCCTCCCGTCGAGGCAAAGACCTTGTTCATTTGGAGAACGAAGAAAATTTCTGTGACGTGTTAAACATTGATCAGAGCACGTTTGTAATTCTGTGGCCAATTTGTGTTAGCCAACTACAGAAAATACATCAAAAAAGATTGAAAACAGGAAGCAAAGGTTTACATTGGGAGTTGCCGCGACAAGAGGAGCCGAGTTCGAGGGAAACGAGAAACGTGTTTAGACTTTTGTCCTCTCAATACCAGAGAACAAATGCTGAAGTTAAATATACATTAATAGGCGGGATATCTCGCGGAAATGCAGAACGTTCTACTCTCTGTGAGAGTCCTTGAAATCTTGGGATTCTTTTTAATTGAACCTGATTGCAACAGTCTTTGGGATTATCATGAATGGCAGCTGGAAATTTTGATTTGCATATCAAAAATGCATACAGCCATATCAGTAACACTACTTGAAGGATTAATTGTGGCAGACGCACTAACGTGTAACCAAATGCCATCCGAGATTAAAATAAATCAAGGCCAAGGATGATGAACAAACGTGACACTCCGGTTCCAAGTCACGTGTGTCAGCGACTCACATCTGAACCTGATTTCATGTGAATTACTATGGACTGATTACTAAATCAAGAATTTAGAATGAACTGGATGGGAGTGTTAAATTGTGTCTGTGGAGATATTATTTAATTTAAAATCCCAGACGAAATGGCTGTCTTATAAATTAAGTTTCACTGTGCTATACACGAATCTTTCCTATCCACAGAGGTGCCTCGAATGGACGCCACGGAGATCTTCTATCCCATTCTTGCCATTGTCGGCATTCCTGGTAGGTAATTATGCTGCGATCTTCGCCACCTGGCCTGAGTCTATCCTTATTCTGGAGCGCACAGAATCAAATTGTTTTTGCTATAGCTCATGTCAATTACTAAAACTAACTCGGTTTATGAATTTCGAAGTAACTTGGCCTTTTTGATCAATCGAGTCTGTGGAGTTCTTATGTAATTAATGCACCAGTGGAAGGATTAGGCTCTGAAAGGTATTTGAAAGGGAAAGATTGTTTTGAAAAAGGTGTTTTTCTTTCTTTTGTCCAGTTGCAAGAAAAGTTTTAAATTTCATCGATCTCATTGTTTGCTTGTTATCAGATGCGAGCTTTTTAAGAGTTTGGGCAAGAAACTAAACTTCCTAATTTAACTAGGTTTAAAATATTAATTACAGACCCTTTGAAGATAGGATTTATATCGGAAATGTATAGTTTGTTACAAGAGAAGTTGAATAAACCTGATATGTTTAAAATTTAAAATAAATGGGTGGATGACTTACAAGTTGTTATTTTAGAAGATGATTGCTTAATGAAGTGCGAACATACAGTCATTAGATTGTTTAATGTGAGGTATAGACTGGTTAATTATAATTATCAACATCAAATATATTTGACGCCAGAAAAATTGAAAATATATGGATTTAGCGATTCGGATTTATGTTTTCGATGTGGAACAAAAAAGGGTCTTTAATACATTCTGTCTGGTTTTGTGGCAAGACACAGAACTTCTGGTTCAAAGTTACTTTTTGGAACATCTGTATAATGTACATTGATACTTGGTCATTTATTATTTTTATTGGGTTCTATGAAGGATTTAAGGTCTTTGAAATTGGATAAAATTCAAATTCTATTTATTTGTTTGGCTTTGGCTGTGGCGAGAAATTGTGCAGCAGTAACATGGAAGGACGATGCAGTAATTAATATTCAAAGATGGCATAATGAATTGAAATTATATATGCATTTAGAAAAATAACATATAATGCATAACAATTATTCGTTTTTTATTAAAATGTGGGAACAAGATCTAAAATCGATGGATAATATTATACCTTAAATATCATATTTTTAATATTTTATGTAATATTAGGGTACTTTTTTGTAAAAGCCTCCATTATAATATAATATAGCTGTAGGGGTAGTTAGGGATGTTTTGGGGTGGATTGGAAGGAATGAATGCATTGCTAAATTATTAATTTATGGTTAAGTACTTTACTGATACAACTCTGTAATAATGGATTTTGCACGATATATATTTGTACATTCTTAATAATAAAAATAAAGTAGATAATAAATTTTTTGAAAATGTCCCAGTGGAAATGGCTGTCTTATAATGGTGGCTTCACAGCAATCGTTCCTATCCTCAAAGGTTGCCATGAAGAACCTCTACCCTATTCTTGCAATTGGTATGTGTTTCTAATGCGTGGATCCTGTTTGGCCTTATTTCGAGGTATTGTCACCTATTTACCACGCAGGTTGATCCACGTTTAACAAACGTGAGGAGAGATGATGTATAATTTGCTGCCTCAATTTTCACCATACTCACCTGAGGTTGGTGAAAATACAGAAGATCCAGGAATTGGGAACTGAAACCGACCACCTCGGGGAAAAGCTGCATTATCAGAGAGAGGTGAGACAAATCTCATTTGCTTACTGCACCGATACTTGACAAGTGGAGAAAAAACTAATGCCGTGATATGACAAGAGGTTTTCACCAGCCAAATTGGACTGGAACCTGGCTTATGGCAAAGATAAAGGGCACAGTATGGTTTTTCAATTAATACCGGTTGGAACACGGGCGGTTAGCTTCTGTCGACTTCCTGTTCCACTGACTTAGAGCAAATAGCCATTAAATTCAACCCCTTCCACGTACCCTTAACGAAGCACATCTTCTGAGAGACGCCGATAACAGCCACTTGCGGAGCTGCATGACGTGTTCAGTGAAGAGCGACGGTCTACCCCACTTCATTCAAATCAAATTCGGTGACTTTACCGAGGCCTGTGATATGAAATCCCTGCAGAATTGTAACCAGCACGTATCCTGCTGGACCAGTGTTACCAATATATTTCATTACACCTAAAATACAAAATAAAGGTCCATCATTCTTTCATGTCTCCGCATTTTCGTGTTTGTTGTCTACCCCATCTAAACCACTGATAATGTTTTAGACCCTCAATAATTCGCCTCTATCTCTCCGTCGCTGCAACGATAAAAGCTCCAGCTCTGTCAGCCTTCCTTCATATGACATGTTCTCCAATCCAGGCAACACCTTTGAACCCTCTCCAGAGCGTCCACATCCTATAAGGAGGCGACCGAAACTGTTCCAACGTCTTGAACTGTTTATCGTCACGGGTATGGAGAAAAGTGAAAAAGGGTTGTTTTACGCGCTATCCAGAAAAGTCAACCCACAAATAATAGAGCAGGCAGTGCAAGGAAAAACATTAATGTCGGGGATAATGTTACAATAATGGTACAGAATGTCGTGTTAAAGACAGAGCTGCCTGGAAGCAATGAAAGCTTTACCTTCACTTATGAGAGTTTAAGTGTCTGACAGCAAGAAGCTATGCGCCCTTGAATCAAGTGAAAAGCGTTTTTTTCGAACTCCCGCATATTCCAGCCGACGGGATGAAGAAAGAGAGAATGCGGTCGGGGTGGAATTGTTACTTTAAAATTTACATTGAATATTCATCCACAAGGCGCCGGGAGCTATGGATGGATCGATGGATGGACGGACGGGAGGTTGGCTTTCTTGATGGCCAATCACGAGTTGCCTTCATTTCTGGCCGTAGTTACATAAGTCCCCAAGTTGAGCAGCTTCCAAACCTATCTATGATACGCCGGACTGGACACTTACGATTGTGCATCTGCGCACAAAGGACAATGATAGTGAGTAATTGACGAATTTCGTCCGCTTCTAAGGAAGTGCAATGCTTTCCTTGCCGTGGCGCTAGTGTAATTTCATCAACCTCATCATTTACAGGAAATCTGGTTGTTATTTCCAGTTTTTATTCTTAAAATCATGTTAAAGCTATTGGGCTGTTTTGATGGTCGTTTTCTCTTTTTCAGTCTTCTTACTGCCAACCTGTCCTGTCCCGGGGAATGCCCGGTCTCACCAAAGGAGTGATCCGTTACGTTGTAACCATGGTCTGCCTGTTTAAGGTTACATTGGGTAACGTCTTCCTGTATCATTTTCCGCGTTCCTTGCTGGCCCTCACTTCCAACACCCGTCTTGGAGCGGTCCTACAGAGTACCAGTGTGCATTTCTCCGTCTGGCCCAGGTGTCATTCACAATTGTCCGCTTCATTGCCATTTGTTGCCAACAATTAAGGCTGTGGGTCTGCTTAGCTTTCTGTTGCAGATTCCATTTTATTTCTGCTGTGAACCCGAATAAACTGTGGTTGACATCCAAAGGGGCTGCCTTACTGTAACACGATTTAACTCTTCACCAGCATGGCAGACTTACAGATGGTTGACTAAACTCATGGTACCACTGGTGCCGCTACCGCTGATGTTACTGTTAAATACTCTCACCGTCCGACACATTTTATTGGGCAGCAGAGCTCAGAGGACTTTAAGCGCCGCATGGACGTGAGTTCCCTGATCCCGAGATGACGAACAGGAACACGTCCATTATTTTACTATTCGCCATCTCTGGGACTTTCATAGTGTTGTGGACACCGGTTTCGATCATTGACCAATCTATCCAGCTCATCAGCGCTTTAGCAGTCGGGGCTCCTAAGTCACTGTACCTGGCGATTAAATGTGTCTATGTGTTGACACAGATGAGATTCCGGGATAAAGTGAAAAAAGGGTTGAAATGTTCAATTTTTGTCTTCTTTCGGTTCTTTGAAGTAATTCTGCGGTCAAAATTAAGAAGAGTGCACGAACTCTTCATCAGTTCGTTTCCAATTTTAACTCATCTTTTCTCGGATTCCTCCCCGCTTTTGTAATCCCCGAAAAACAAATCATTTTACCAGAGCCTTAAGTAGTTTTTGGGAGATAAATTGGGAAAGGTTTGTTAGGGCAGGTCACGCACAAACAATTCAAAACATGGAATTTCTGCAGAGGGCTCAGGGACTCATGGTGGAAGGTTGATTGCAAAAGGTGACAAATGTAACAACAGGCAGTAGCAGCTTTGTCAGGAAAAGATAATTTACTGTCTGGAAGGTCATGTGATATTTGCAGGCAGAGAGAGCAGCAGAAAAGACAGGCTATGGTCTCAGAGGTGGAGGGGGTTGAGAGGGGAAAGACAAAGACATCGGTTCCAGAGGGACAAGCTGGCCAGCTTTGGAAGACGGCCTGTTCAAAGGAGAGAACTTGGAGTCCGGTGTTTCCCTTGGAACAGGGAAAACAGAAAGGAACTCTGTGGTGACCTGAAAGAAAGCGGTTATCATCTGGAGAACCCTGAAGGTGGAACGTTTCTTCAGCAAGACACCAGAGTACCTGATTAAAAAGGAATCAGTTGTGGATGCCTGGAACACTGAAAACCAGCAAGAACCTTTCTGAGTGGTAAATATTTATCTGTTAAGCATCAAATCCTGGGGAACATTATTATCAATGCTAACTTCTGTGCACAGTACATGAACTGCCTGAAACCAGTGAGATTGGACTGTGAACTAAAGAACTTTGTTGAACTTACACACACGTGATCTTAGAATGAGGAGGGATTAAGTAGATTAAGTAAGTGAATAGAGATAAGTTGAAGTTTGATTCTATTTTCATGTTCAAAGATAATTAAAAGCAACTTTTGTTTAAGTTACCCTTTGTCGTGGTGTATATGTATTGCTGCTGGGTTTTGGGATCTTCTGGACTCGTAACACAACGCACACCCTTCCGCACCAAGTGTAACCCAATGAGACAAAGTTTTCCGGTCCTCAGTGCAAACACGCAGACACAAAATGTGCCATAACACAGACGTTTTCAGGTGGAATCGCCTGGAGATTGTGGATCCGGATGTCTGCGAATGGACGTTCAGGTGGCAGCGCTGAAGGCGGTGTTCTGCCATTTCAAAGGTCCGCAGCGGGGAGATGGGCCGCAGAGCAAACGCCGGTTCCTAGGTCAGGGCAGAGGCAGCCGTCTGACAGCTCCCCTCCTCAATGCCGACAGCCCCCTCCTCGCTGCCCGATAGCACTCCGGTGCGGGACGTTATGGCTCGGGCTGCCGACCTGGGACGAGGGGGCTGGTGTGGCCGGCGGCTCCAGTTCTGATGTCCCGTGCCGGCCACCCAGACGGGAATTGGATCGCAAGCTGACTGTCATAAACCCGCCCCCTGCTAGGCACCTGAAACCTGTGGGAGGGCACAGAAAGGGAGATTATACCTCCCGAGGTGGGTTGAATAAGAGGTCCTCGGCGGCGGGTTCCCCACTTTCTGGTGGCCTCCCGACAGCCGCATTTGGGTATTTTAGGCAGCTTTACTTTCGGGTATTCTGGCCAACTGAAAACTGCTATAGAGACAAACAATATATTTGCGGGACAGATAGGTATTTATTTGTGAATAGTTGGAAGTATATGGTTTAATGACAGCCGTTCCTTTGGTCGTTCAGCATTGTCACTCGTGGTGAAAAGCTGTTTCTCAGCCTGCTGCTGCTGGCCCTCATACACCTGTGCTAATTTCCTGACGGGAACAGCTGAAGGTCGCTGTGTCCGAGGTTGTCAACAATTCTGCGCTCCCTCTTCAGGCAACGATCACAGTAGATCACATCGCTGGTGTTAGGGAGTGGGGGGGGGGGGTGAGTGAGGGAAAGCTGTTGATTGTCTCTGCCACCCTTGCGGTCCTGAGGTTTGACCTCCGATCCAATTCTCTACAGCATCTGTACTACATTGTGACGGAGCCTGTTCTTGATAGAGCTCCTGTTGAAGGTTGACACGATGGTGGCCGACTGCCTTGCCAGTTTCAGTTTTCTCAGGAGGTGGTCACTGTTGCGCCCTTCTTTCAGCACTTGTCACGCACAAATAAAATACAGTTTTCGCACCAACCATAACAATTTGCTCAAATTATGTTACAGGCCGAGTTTAGAAAATGTCTTTTTTTATTGTAAAAACATAACGCTGGTGAAACTCAGCAGGTTCAATAGTGTACTTTATGTTGTTGGTCCTTCATAGTCGAAAGTGACCATGGCTTCAAAGTCAAATGGAAGATTGGTGGCTGTCCTTCAGGAGGTTACTGAGGAGGCCAATCCCGGAAATGAAGGCTCGCCCACATGTGGGACACAAGTGAGTGGGGGCTGTCGTGGCAGTGGATGCTGCTAGGGCCTTGCGCACAGCACGCTTTCATGGCACCTGACTTCAGCTGCACGGGGTCCTGTGGTGATCTTGCTGTGCCAAGCTGGAAGGTGGAAGGCAAGCATCTCCCACGTGTTGATTTTGGCGCCCAGGCGTTTGAAGGATGCTTTGTCGTCACCTTTGCGATTTTTCTTTTGTCCCCCAACTGAGTGCTTGCCCTAACACAGTTCTCCGTAAAGCAGTTGTTTCGGCAATCGGCTGTTTGGCCTTCTGACCACACGTCCAGCCCATCTAGCTTAGGGCCTTCAGCAGCCAGTGTACTTTATTGAGCAAAGATAAAAATACACAACCAACGTTCGGGGCTTGAGTCCTTCAAGGTTTGAGCAAAATGTCAGCAGGCACACAAACAAAACGGTGGGAAGGGAGTAGAAGGAAACAGAGGACAGGCTGAGTATCTCCAGCACTGTGTTTTTGATTCATTCACGGTGCCTGCAGAAAATTTTGTTTTACTACGCCAGCTTTTTTAAATGTGAGTTCATCCATTTTTGGCGATTTCTCGGGGATAAGACAAACTTGAATGTTAGAAATGAACTTAAAAAGCTGACATTTAAAGAAGACCTTCATTACATCACTTTTGGTTCCTTCAACTAAAAAGGAGCTGGTTCATCGCTCAACTGGCTAGATTGGCCTTGAACAGTGTGGGCAAAATTGAGGTGGAATTGGCCATGAGATGAAAATAGCAGGTAATGTAAATGATAGGGTTGCTCAGGGAACCAGCAGAGACGAAGTGCTGTATGACATTCATTTGGAGGCCCAGTTACCTGGAGTGATAACCTTCATTTATGCTGAGTACTTTGTAGCTTTCAGATTTATTGTCAGAGTACATACATGACATCACATACAACCCTCAGATTCCATTTTGCCGACAGGCTTGGTAGAATACAGGATCGTATTGATTTTACATCTGAAAGTTTTTTTTTTAATTAGCAGATGGCTTACAGAAAAACAGCAAAGAACCCTCAAAACACTGTCATGGAAGTTGGGTGTCAAATCAGGGTCAGCATGGCACACAACGTTAATACAGTACCAGCAATCGGAACCAGGGATTGGAATCCCACACCATCTATCAGGAGTTTGCACGTTCTCCCGAAATCTCCATCTGTTTCCTCCCACCCTTCATAACTTATTGAGGGCTGTAGAACAATTGGGTGTAATTGGTCAGCATGGATCTATGGGTCAAAAGGGCCGGGTGTCTAAATGGACACTGACAATTGTGTATCTGCGCACAAAGGACTGTGTCAAAAAGAGAATGGCGAATTTCCTCCACCACCCCCCACCCCACCCCCCGCCCGAGGAAGTGGAGGTTTTGCTGCATGTTCCGTTCCATAGCGCCATTTTATATTCAGCAACTTCATGATTTCCATCCGCTGTTAAAATGATGTAAAAGTTATTGGGCTGTTTTGATGGTCGTTTCTTCTTTTTCCGTCTTCTTACAGCAAACCTGCTCTCCGTTGTGGTACTGTCCCGGGGAATGCCCGGCCTCTCCAAAGGAGTTATCCGTTACGTGGTGGCCATGGCAGTTGCAGACACAATGGTCTGTCTCTTTAACGTTACGTTGGAAAACGTCTTCCTCTATCATTTTCCGCGTTCATTCCTGGCCCACACCACCATTTGCCGTCTTTCTTAATTCTTTCAGGTATCCAGCATGCAATTCTCCGTCTGGGCCACGGTGTCATTCACAATTGACGCTTCATTATCATTTGTTGCCAGGACATGAAAACAAAATATTGCAAGGAAAGAAACGCCGCCGTCACTCTAACTGCTGTGGGTCTGCTGAGCTTTGTGATGCACATTCCTGCTTATTTCTGCCTTGAATCTCAGTAAACTGTGGGTGATGTCCAATGGGGCTGCGCAATTTTAACACGATATAACTCTTCACCAGCATGGCAGACTTACAGATGGTTGACTAAACTCATGGTACCACTGGTGCCGCTCTCGCTGATGTTACTGTTGAACTCCCTCACCGTCCGACACATTTTATTGGCCAGCAGAGCTCGCAGGGCTTTGAAGCGCCGCGGGGTCGGTGAGGTTCCTGATCACGAGATGAAGGATCATTGACCTCTTTTTCCCACTCACCTCAGGTTTGGAGTTCGGCGACATGAAGAGACTGTATCTGGCCATTAGAATCGCGATACTGCTGATGTATTCCACCTGTTGCACAAACACTTGTATTTATGCGTTGACACAGAGGGGGATTCCAGGAGGAAGTGAAGAAAATGGTAAAATATCAATTCTGGTCATTGTTCAGTTTTTCAAACCAATTAGGGAGCGACTATAAATCAGATGGCCCTCTTCTTCAGTTCGTTTCCCGTTTCGACTTTCGTCCAATTACTCAATCATCCCCAGTATCGTTAAGCCCCGTAAAACAAAGAAAACCACACACACACTCTCTCTCTCTCTCTCTCTCTCTCTCTCTCACACACACACACACACACACACACACACACACACACACACACACACACACACACACACACACTCACACACACACATACACACACACACACACACACACAAACACACACACAAACACACAGAACATTGCCACACCAATATGACCTCATGACTGCCAAATTTAAATCACCCGCAAATTGGAGGAACACTACCTTGTATTCCGGCTCAAGAAGACTTCATCAATATCGACTTCGGATTTCCTCAATAAACCCTCCCCATGTCGGCGTTTCAATCTCTTTCCCATGGTTCGCAGGAGTGTTAAGAACTGAAAGAATAGATGGTTGAGGAGTCGTAGAATTTCCACTTATTGGTGATGCACAAATCTGTACATACTCTATACATGTAAAGAAATAAAGAACGGTAAATTCATAACGAATGTAAACAATCAGACTGCAATTCAGAGAGAATTTAAAACTATCTATCGAATACAAAATTAAGTACATGGTCCAACAAAGAAGACACAATGAAACAGTGGAGAGATACAAACAAGTGTGTGTGTGTATGTGTGTGTGTGTGTGTGTGTGTGTGTGTGTGTGTGTGTGTGTGTGTGTGTGTGTGTGTGTGTGTGTGTGTGTGTGTGTGTGTGTGTGTGTGTGTTTGCGTGTGTCAGTGTGTGAGTGAGAGAAATGGGAGGTATGCACGTGTCCTTCCAAATTTCCCCAGATTCCGGGAAAGGAGAAACGCTGTGGCGCTTTCTTGACAATTGGATCGACGTGGTTTCGGGAAGATAAGACAAGGCTGATATATACACCTGGTAACATCAAGAGCACACGATGTCCAGCCCCGGAAGGCAACAATCAACATTTTGGTCTGACTGACACTGAAGGAGCGGCTTTTGGTTTGGCACCACGCCCTCTCACTTGACAATTATCAGGGATACAAACACGCTTCCAAATTAAAGATGCCTCACATACACTTTCTCCAACAGAGAAATTGTGCTCACGATTCCGCAAGCCCCCTTCTATGAAATGCATGGAACATAGACGGTCCTTTTGAGGATCTATTTAATGGATTTTATTCTGCATCCTATTTTCTTCTGATCGCTCACTATGTGACCTGCTACACCGATCCAGCACATCGCACTTGTCACCTTATTTCCTTCAGATTCACTAAACAGGGATTTGAATTGATCTGAATTTCCAGTGGCATGTAACATTCCGATTGATAACTTCGTCTAAGACTTCCAAAAGCCTTGTGTAAACACACAATATCTGAAAATCCCCATCTCCCGCCAGCCACTCTCTATTCACCCTCCTCCCATTTCGAAGAAGATTGACAAGACGGAGATAATTTTCACCCATCCTTTGAAAATTAATCAGCCAAAGATGGAGATTTCTGGAATTCCATCCTGTCGAGGCAAAGACCCTGTTCATTTGAAGGAGAACGAAGAAGATTTCTGTGACATGCCGAATGTGGGGAATATGTTAACAAGTGGTGAGAGGGTGATCGAACTACGAGATTAAATTGTGAATGTAGGCTCAATTATGACATTAATGAAAATTTCGGAACGGAGGGATAATGAGAGATATGGTTCGGTTACAAGCCATTTGGGGCTATGCAAAATAATGTTTCAGCACGGAGTAATGGGCAGAATGAATGCTCTTCAATTCTTGTTTTAAACTTTATTTATTCGTTCAAAAACAAATAATATATGATATATGCAGCAATTAAACTTAAACATGAACGTTTATTTATATATAGAAAAAAAAGAAAAATATAGAAAAGAAAAGAAACCCCCACCCCCCTCCCCTTCAGCCAACTCTCCTAAGGAGAGCCAAGAAGAAAGAAAAAATATTAAAGAAAATTAAATATACATATTAACATCTAATCAATATAAATTGAAATATAAATATTCAGAGTATAACTACAACTTATTAATTAAAAAATTATAATTATCACGCGAAACATATGTAATTCTTTCCATTATTATACAATATTTCATCTCATTATGCCATCTATTAATATCAATCATATTTGTAGTAGCAATACATTTTTCCGCTACGGATAAAGCTAAATATACAAAATCAAGCTGAAACTTATCTAATCCCAAACATTTCAGAGGTTGCAAACTACCCAAGAAAAACACTGTTGTATCTAAAACTATCTTAATCTTATACAGGTATTCTAAAATAGATTGAATTTTCTTCCAAAAAGATTTTCTATGTATACATAACCAGACAGCATGAAAAACAGTTCCAACCATATCACCACATCTAAAACACAAATCTGGTTCATGAAAACCATATTGTTTTAAATTTTTTAGGTGTTAAATTTAATTGATGTAAAAGATTTTAATTAATCATTGCATAACGTGCATTTATCAATCTAGTAAACTAGCATAACAGATAGCTAACCAATCCTCTTCAGAAAAAAATAAAATCAATATCCATTTCCCATTTACTTTTAGATCTATCCCAACCCATTTTATCCATACCATCCTGTAATATTGGACACGTATTCATAAGAAAAGTCTCAAATTTATTCATTTTAGGTAAAATCATATCTCTGCCAAACATACATTTTGCCAAAGATCGAATTTGATAATAAAGAAATAAAGAGTTCTGATCAATACCAAATCCTTCCCTCATCTGATTAAAAGATAAAAACTTACCCGCTTCAAAACAATCTCCCAAATTGTTCACACATTTAAATCTCCAATACAAAAAAATTTGATTATATATTGAAAAAGAAATAAGTTGATTATTATACAACGGAGTCAAAGCCGATAATTTACCCCTAGAGCCTGTCATTTTATTGTTCTTTATCCATAACTTAATTAAATGTTTTAGTATAGGCAGATTATATTGTTGTAACAAATTTAAATTCCATCTAAACATAAATTGATGTATTTCAAATACAGAAATACTTGCCATCTCAATTTTAGCCCAACTAGGAGGTCGTACCAAATCCATCAATGAACTAATAAACTTAAGTTGGGCTGCTTCATAATAATTTCGAAAATGTGGTAAATGTAGTCCCCCTGACTCATATTTCCAAGTTAATTTATTCAAAGCTACTCTCGAAAATTTACCTCTCCATGAAAACTCCCTAACCATTTTATTCAAATCTCGGAAAAAAATTTTATCATGTAAATACGGGATAGATTGAAACAAATATTGTATACATGGAAAAATATTCATCTTAATTGTATTTATCCTACCCATTAAATGAATAGATAAATATTTCCATTTAATCAAATCAGTTTTAATTTTTTTGTTAACGGAACATAATTTAATTTATATCAAGATTGATAATTAACATTCAAAATTATACCCAGATATTTAATTCGATCAGCCCACTTCCAATTAACTATATCCTTATAAACTGAATAATCTCCTTCACTTACTGGTAATATTTCACTTTTTACCCAATTAACTTTAAATCCAGAAAGACATCCATATTGTCTTAAACATTCCTTCAAGCGCAAAAGTGACTGAGCTGGGTTTATTAAATACACCAATACGTCATCAGCAAATAAATAATTTTATACTCCTCATCTAAAACTTTCATGCCTTGTATCTGTGTATTATGTCTTATCAGCTGTGCTAAAGGTTCAATCACTAACGCAAACAAAGCTGGTGAAAAAGGAGAACCTTGACAAGTTGATCGAGTTAACTTAAAGGATTCCGAAATCAAACCATTTGTCAATACTCTAGCTATTGGTTTACTATATGGAGCCCTAATCCTACAAATAAAAAAAAGACCAAACTTAAATTTCTCCAAAACCTTAAACCAAAAATTCCACTCAACTCTATCAAATGCTTTTTATGCATCTAAGGATATCACCATCGGGTGATCTGAGGATTGTCGAAATCTATTAATCAAACTAATCACGCGCAGAATGTTATCTGAAGCATATCTGTTCTTTATGTTACGTGTTTGATCAATATGAATCAACTTGGGTAAAATTTAGCCAATCTATTCGCTGATATTTTAGCTATTATTTATTAATCTACATTTAACAATGAAATTGGTCTATATGAAGATACTTTCAAAGGATCTCCATCTTATTTTAGGAATTACTGTAATTTAGGCACTAAAACAAGACTCAGGTAATTCATAACGTTCTCCAACTTGACGTAATCCATCCCCAAACACTGTAAATAAATCATCATAAAAGATTTTTATAAATTTCAACCGAAAATCTATCATCATCAGACGATTTACCGTTCAGCATTTCCAGCATAGCCATTTTAATTTCCGAATCAGTAAATGGTTCTTCTAACTCCTGTATATCTGCATCCTCTAATATCGGGAAATTCAACTGTGATTAAAAAAAAAGATCAATCTATCCAGTGTCTTGTTTTCCTTCAGATGTATGTAACTTTTGTAAAATTCATCAGTAATCTCACGAGATTTATATGTAATAAGTGAATTCCATCTAACAGCATTAATAGTCCTCGAAATCTGTTCTTTCTTTAATGGACACGCCAATACCTTATGTGCTTTCTCTCCCCATTTGTAATACCGTTGTTTAGTTCCATTAATCACACATTCAAATTGATAAGATTGCTAATTATTTGTCCTCTCAAATAGGCTTTCATACCATCCCATAATACAAACATACTTTGAACAGAATTAGAATTTCCTTTTCAAAAAAATTAATCTGTTTTTTCAAAAAGTCAATAAATTCCATATTTTGTACAACGTTGTTTTAAACCTCCAACGATAAGCCATTTGAATTTTCTCAGAAGTTGCAAATGTAAAAATAACAGAGTGATATGAAATCACCCAACTTTTATATTCCGCTTGTTGTATTTTCCCTTGTAAATGTGCCGATACTAAAAAGAAATCTATCCTTGAAAACGATTCATATCTAGATGAATAAAAGAAGAAATCTTTCTCTGTCAGATTAAGACATCTCCAAATATCTACTAAATTAAGATCTTTCATCAACGCTTGGACCTGAATTGCCATCTTGGATTTTTTAACTTTCTTCGGAGATTTATCTAACATAGGTTCCAAAACACAATTAAAATCACCACCAACTAAAATATTATCATTAGCCTGACACAAATATAAAAATGCATCCGAAATGAATACTTCATCATTTGAATTTGGAGCATAAATATTAAGCAAAGTCCAAAATTCACTAAAAATCTTACAATTCAATTTAAGAATACATCCTGCCTTTTCCTCCATTGATTGTAATTCAAAAGATAAATTTTTATGTATCAAAATTGCTACACATTTAGCTCTAAAATTAAATGAAGAGAATATACATGCCCAATCTAGTCCCTCTTTCATTTCATGCTTTCCTTCACATTCAAATGTGTTTCTTGTAAAAAAGCAATATCAATTTTCAATTTCTTAATATACGCCGACTCGCTTATGATTAATCAGACTGCTTAATCCTCGATCATTAAAAGTAGCACACCTCAACTTTGACATACCTACTATTATTACTAAATACCAATAATATCTTTATATAAAACTCAAATCAACATATATAGGCCATCCAATAGAAAGGTAATCACAAATTAAAAACTACCTAAAATGAAAATTTAAAAAAATAAAGAAAAAAAAAATCAAGAAAAAAAAATCTCCTCCCCCCCAAAAAAAACTACAAAAAGGTAGTAATCCCCTAAACAAAAATTGGGTGTGGGTCACCCACCAGTGGCTGATGACTAGTAAAGAACTTAGTGCAAATCTCTCCCTCCCCAGCCAAACAGTCAGTAACCTCAAAATATCATAATAAAAAAAACAAATAGAGTAAGAAAAATTCTTCTCTTCATCCAAAAGATGCCAATCTCGGAGATCCCATTTCAGAAGGAGTTAGAGTCTTTCCATTCCCGTTTTTCCCATTTCTGCCATTTCTTCCGTTTCCAGAACAACCAGATTTTTCTTTAGGAGATAATGGTGGACTACGTCTTTGTCCTCTTATATCTGGCAATGAATCAGCAAAAATCATTGCTTCATGATCATTTCCAAAAATACCGAAATTGGTAGTCTCCATTAAATGCCTTCAACACTCCAGGGTAGCGAAAAGTAGACTTATAACCTTTACGCCACAAAACGTCTTTAACTGCATTGAATCGACGTCGACATTGAATGACCTCTTGTCTCAAATCAGGATTTTAAAAAAACTGCTATTCTGAATCAATAACGGAGTTTGTCATTGTCTCGCATTTTGCACTGCCAATCGAAATATTGCTTCTCTGTCCAAATCACTCAAACATCGAATTATTACCCGTCTTGGTGGTTGACCTGCTGAGGGGGTTATCTTAAAACTCTATGGGCTCTTTCCTGTACCAATCCCCCGCAGAAAAAAAATCTTGCCCTAATATTTGTGGGATCCAGTCTTTAAAGAAATGAAGAGGATCTTGTCCTTCCATACCTTCTGGCAAACCAACAATTTTCACATTATTCCTTCTGCTTTGATTCTCCGAGTAGTCTATTTTTCTTTCTAGCTCCTTCTCACGTTCTCCTAGTTCTATGACTGATTTTTTTACCTTCAACACTTTTTCTGTGTTAGAAGTCACTTGTTGTTTACAGTCCAAGAAAGCAGTCTGAATTTTTTTAATTCTTCATAAGATGCATCCACACATCCTTTCACCGTATTTAATTCTGAACTTATACCAGCATTCATTTGAACCATCTCATTCATTAGAGATGTCAACATAAGTTAAATAACGGCATTTAATTGCATACATTGTGAATCGTAAATCACAACTCTGCACTCTCTGACATAGTGGCAGAACAAGTTAACTGCAACTCCTGCTACAACTCAACAGAAAGCACTTTAAAAGTTTTACTGTGGGTCTGGACTCCCAGCGACGCATCCCGACTTCTTCAGGGGGGCGCCGCTTGTCAACCCACGTGCCTCGTTGTTTTTTCATCAAATCACGAAGATAAGCAATTTCTTCAGATTGAGATGCTAGCTGATGCATTTCCAACAATGGAGTCGTCTTCCTGCGTCCTCCCTCCGTTGAACTCGAAAGGCTTTCCAAATCGGGGTCCACTTCTTGGAAACACGCACCTTCTTCCAGAGAACGGGTAACTCCAGCGCCATCCTTCACTTGGTGAGTAATAGACATTTGTTTCAGCACCCGCAGGTAGTCTTTGGGGTTTAGACAATAAAGGGATTGAGCAAGTCGACTAAGCCCAACATTTTTAGCACCTCGAAAATGTAACTTCTTCTGCATTTGAGGTTTAATCTTTCTTACCATTAATGGCCATAGTAATTCCTTAATGCTTTAAAGTAATTTTTTAAAAATTTTATATTGAAAACAAAGAGTTAAAAAACAGGTAATTTAAGGTATGGCCAGAGAGGTCAAGATTACAGAGGTGAAGAGCCGAAACGTTGTCTGCCCATATCTCTCCGTGGATGCTGCAAGATTTGTTGGAAACACAAGGAACATCGGAGCATAGTGCAGTCTCTTCAGCCTGCGAGGTTGTGCCGAATTAAGCAATGGTTGCCCACAACACCGACAAACACCTTATCAGCCCTTACCCAAGTTACCCGATTTGTAGGGACGTTTCGAGCAACAGCAGTCTTGTGTTTCTTATATTTTATCAGTCACGCGCGACACCCCAATCTCTCTCCTCCTAATGTCTGTCCCAGGATAGGGCCTCTCATCGCGCCATCGCCGCCTTCTCCCGCTGGCATTTTTTGGACTGAAAATTCACCGGACCCTGTATGAGGCGGACCTTCTGCTTATCATAGATGGTAGCTGGAAAATTAGATTCGAGGGTCATAATAATGCTTCTGACTATCAGATGGATGTTCCTAGAAGGGACGAAGGCAGGATGACGCAGAGAGGTCAAACTAAATTCCCTCTGGGACCAGGATAAAGCGAAACAAACAGAAATGGATAAACGTTTCGATCTCCTGCCAAGGTTCCAGGTGATATGAAACAGCGACTCACACCTGAACCTTGTTTCATGTCGGTTAATATGGGCTTATTACCAACCCACTAATTTAGAATGAACGGGTTGGGAGTGTTAAATCGAGACTGTGGAGATGTTAGTTAAATTAACGTCCCAGAGGAAACCGTTTTTCTATAAATTAGGCTTCACGTTGTTCTGTGCTATACAAGAATCGTTCCTATTCTCAAAATGTGCCACGAATGGACGCCGCGGAGATCTTCTATCCCATTCTTGCAAGTGTCGGCATTCCTGGTAAGTGATTGTGCTGCGATCCTCGCCGCCTGGCCCGAAATTGTCCTTATCCCCGAGATCACAGCTGCAACTTGTTTTTACGATCGCCCATGTCGATTACTAAAAGCTACCTCGATTTATTAATTCAGAAAGGACTTTTCCTTTTCATTCAATTTACTATAATGTGATGCTATGTAATTGAATGTCCCAGTTGAAACGGCTGTCTTAGACCGCTAATTATAAGCAGTGCAAGGCTTTACCTTCACTTCTGATTGTTCAGTTCAAATGTCTGACAGCAAGAATCTCTGTACACTTGAATCGAGTGCGAAGAGTTTTATTCAAACTCGTGCATATTCCACCCGACAGGATAAGGAAGGAGAGAATGCGGTCGGAGTGGAATTGATACTTTAACATGTACATTGATTATTTATCCACAAGGCGCCGGAAGGTATGGATGGATCGATAGACGGGAGGTAGGATTTCCTGATAGCCCTCAGTTGCGCCATGGTTACTTGAGTCCCCGAGTTGAGCAACTTCCATACCTATCTATTAGAGAGCCGGTCTTGACACTTACGATTGTGCATCTGCGCACAAAGGGCAGTATCAAAAAGGGAATGGAGGAGTTGCTGCACTTTCCTTTCCGTGCCGCCAGTGTACATTCATCAACTTCATCATGTTCAGGAGAAAACAAATGTTTTGGTTGTCATTTCCAGAGACTCTGCTGTTAAAATCATGTTAAAGCTATTGGGCGGGGAGTGATCCGTTACATGGTGGACATGCCAGTTGTAGACACAATGGTCCGTGTGTTTAATGTTATGCTAGGAAACGTCTTCCTCTATCATTTTCCGCATTCCTTCCTTGCACAAACTTCCATTTGCCAGCTGAGAGCCCTCAGGCAGAGAACCAGTGTGCAACTTTCTGTCTGGTCCACGGTATCAATCACAATTCACCGCTTCATTACCATTTCTCGCCAGCAATGGAAAATACAATTTTTACCGTATGAAATGCCGCAGTCATTCTAACGACTTTGTGTGCGCTGAGCCTCTGGATCCATAGTCCAGCTTATTTCAGCTATGAACCTAAATACACTGTGGGTGATGTCCAATGGTGCTGCCGTACTGTAACACGATATAACTCTTCACCAGCATGGCAGACTTACAGATGATTGAGTAATCTCATGGTACCACTGATGCCGCTGCCGCTGATGTTACTTTTGAATTCCCTCACCGTCAGACACATTTTACTGGTCAGCAGAGCTCGGAAGGCTTTGAAGCTCCGCGGGATCAGTGAGGTTCCTGATCCCGAGATGACAAACCATAGGACGTCCATTATTTTGCTCTTCGCCATCTCTGGGACCTTCATAGTGTTGTGGACACCAGTCATGGTCACATTGACCTATTTTTACCACTCACCTCTGGTTTCGTGGTTGGCGTCCCAAAGTCACTGTATCTGGCCATTAGAATCACGATTCTGCTAATGTATTTCAGCTGTTGTACAAACACTTGTTTTTATGCGTTTACACAGGGTAGATTTCGGGTTCAAGTGAAAAAACTGGTAAAATATCCATTTGTTGTCCTTGTTCAGTTTTTCAAACCAATTAGCGAATAAGAATGAATCAGGTGGCCCACTTCCTCAGATCGTTTCATGTCTCGACTCTAGTTCTATCACTGAATCAACCCCAATATCGTTAAGCCCCGTAAAACAAAGAAACCACACACACACACACACACACACACACACACACACACACACACACACACACACACACACACACACACACACACACACACACACACACAAACACACACACACACACACACGCATGCGCGCGCGCACACCATTCCAACACCAATATATGCCAAATAAAAGCCACCCACAAATTGCAGGAACACTACCTTGTATTCCGTCTCCAGAACACTTCATCAATATTGACTTCGGATTGCCGTCAACACCCCCTCCCCATGTCCCCGTGTCCATATATTTCCCTCGGTCTATTTTGTATTTTAAATATTAAAAGATGAGATGGTTGAGAAGTAGGTTCACATCGGACATCGGTCGACGCAACATCGTGGCCGAAGAACATGAATATACTGTTCTATGATCTAAAATAGTTATACTTTAAATTAACGAACACACTGGGCCACTCAGAATTTCGGAATAAAGTTTCCTTTCTGACCGCGAATGCAAATTAACATCAGAAATTTACTTGAAATAAAGGTGATACAAAATCTTCGCTATTGTCCGAAAGATGACTGGTGGATTGCTGGCCAATGTAATTGTCCAAACAATGAAGCAAAATATTCAATGGCACATGAATCAAAGATTGCCCAGGTCAATCAACGGTTCAATTTCTAGTTCCGAGTTATTGTCACATTTCAAAGATGATGTGATTGAATTGTCTTACAACATACCAGTAGGGATCTCATACATCTGATTTATTGTCGAGTACATGCATGACATGACATAGGGCGGTACGGTTGACGTTCCGGTTCACGGATCACCTTTACAGGGCCAGCGATCTGAACCGGACATGAGACAGAATCCCCGTGGTCTGTATGGAGTCTTCACATTCTCCCCTTGTTTGCATGGCTTTTATCTGGGGGCTGAGGTTTCCTCCCAGCTATCAAAAACGTTCGATGGCTGTTGGGTAATGCGGAGCAAACCGAGTGCAACGGGCACGTGGACAGAAATGTTCAGTTACCAGGCTGTATGTCTAAAAATTATTTAATTAAAATTTTCAATTCCGAAATTATTTTTTTTCTGCGATGAGGTAGAATTTCCACTTATTGGTGGTGCAGAACACTGTACATCGCCTGTACATGTAAACAAATAAAGACCTGTAAATACATGACGAATGTAAACAATCAGACTGCAATACAGAGAGAATTTAAAACTATCAATCGAATCCACAAGAAAGAACATGGTCCAACAATGGAGAAATAATGAAACAGTGGAGAGATAAAACGAGTGTGTGTGTGTGTGTGTGTGTGTGTGTGTGTGTGTGTGTGTGTGTGTGTGTGTGTGTGTGTGTGTGTGTGTGTGTGTGTGTGTGTGTGCATGTGTGTGTGGTATTGTGAGAGCGAGAGACAGAGAGAGAGAGAGAGAGAGGGGGGGGAGGGAGGGATGGGCGGGAGAGACGGAGAGAAGGAAAAGAGAATTCTGTTGCCATGTAGAAGAGGCAATAAATGATACGGTCTTGGGAGAAATACAGAAACGCAGCGATTTCTCCACAGATCTGTCAGCCACTTAACCAGGAGTTTCAGAAAAATTCAGTTGGCGAGCAGCATCGAAATTAATTGGTTCAAGAATTTGCAAATTGTTTCCTTATCCAATTAATATAAAGGATGTATCATAAAAACACCATCCGGATGTTAACAAAATACGTCCAAATTAGGAGACATTTTAGCGGATTCTCTGCTGGAATAGCCGGATTATTGGACTTCAGGGACATCTAGCAACCTATCGTGTCTATTCTGCCCCTAAAGTCTCGGTATTGCCTCCAGCTTCATATATTTACGGCTCTACAACTATTCAGACAGGCACAAAGTGAGATGATGTGATTGAACGGTTTTCACCGCTCCTTCAGATCCCCCGATACCGGTCTCCATCAATTACTGAGTGACAGGAAAATTAACATACATCTATGGGAAATCCTCCTGTTACTGAGTGGTCATAAAACGCAAGGAAGTAAAGGTTTTTTTCCCCTAAGTGACATCGGATGAAATTCAACACCTTTACCGGTTTACAATCTGTGTCAACAGATGAAATTAATGAAAATCAGAATCGGAAGCTTCTGGCAGTATGAATAGAATTAGAAACCGAGTCAGAGTTTCGCCAGCCAGTAAAACAAATGAGGGGAACAGATCGGGGGAATACATAGCGTGATTTGCCTAGAGGTGAGTGGAGAACCAGGAGACAGAGTTGAAGACTCGGGAGTGGGGGAGTTTTAATACTGTGAAAAGTGCCTTCGCGTTCACTAAATATGCTCGAGACAAAAGTTGAGAACAAAGAACATTTATTTATATTTATAACATTGCAAGGTTGGGTACTCTTCCCTTACCTCGGGAAAGTACCCCGAGGGCGGGAATCCTCTTTGCTTCTACACAATTTTCACTTCACCTCCCCTTACATTTGTCTTACGTTTGTCCTTGGATTGGTTTTGCACTTTCCCCTATTCGTCTGACTCTTGACTGACTCCAACTTTCTCTTATCCCGTGCTCACACCTCCTTTCCCCACCCCCTATTAAACAAGCCCTTTGTGTTTATATTTCTATGTCTGCTTAAATTCCTCTGTTATCTTGTTTACTTTGTTCTGCTTTTTCATGCGCCATTTTACACAAAGAGCATTTTAGCTTTTTCCTTGATTTTTTCTTTCTACTTTCTGTAACTGTTTCAGAACTCCTACCATTAAAATAATAACTGTTTCTAAACTCCTACAATACGAACTGAATCTTTTACACAAATGGTGATCGACAGAATACAGGACATCGGCATGAGGCAGTATCTTTTGCAAAGCAGCCTCTGTCCACACAGGCCATGCTACCATCGGGGATAGGGTCCAGGAGCCTGACGACGAGCACTGAGCGGCACAAGGACAGCTTCTTCCCCCCGCTGCCATCAGATTCCTGAACGATCAATGAACCAAAGACACTGCGATGATATCGATTATTATTTTATGTTTGTGTATTTTATAAAAATGTCATAAGATGGTCATAATGTGTATGTTTGCACTACGACGCTACCGTAAAACAGCGTATGACATGGCTTATTCATTAGATCCTGATTCTGATCCTAAGGGGTGACTGAAATGAGCTCCAAGACACGTTATTTAACGCTGACACTATTGTAACTTTGAAGAAATATTTTGATGGATGCATGGTTAGAATGTGGTTTTGAGGGACATCGGCTGAACTTGGCCTTTTTGCTCAATCGAGTCTGTGGAGATGTTATGTAATTGAATTTCCCAGTGGAAAGAATGGGCTCTGAAAGTTATTCGAAAGGGAAACGATTGTTTTGAAAAAGGTGTTTTTTTTTTCTTTTGTCCAGTTGCAAGAAAATTTTTAAATATCATCGAACTCATTGTTTGTTTGTTATCAGATGCGAGCTTTTTTAAGAGAAAAGTTTGGGAAAGGAACTAAACTTCCTAATTTAACTCGGTTTCAAATATTAATTACAGACATTTTAAAGATAGGATTTATATCTGAAATGTATAGATTGTTACAAGAGAAGTTGAATAAACCTGATAAGTTTAAAATTAAAAATAAATGAGTGCAATACTTACAAGTAGATATTTTAGAGGAAGATTGGTTAAATATGTGAGGAAAATACAATCACTAAATTCTTTAATGTGAGGTATAGTTTGGTTAATTATAATTAACAACATCAAATATATTTGACGCTGGAGAAATTGAAAATATATGGATTTAGGGATTTGAATTTATGTTTTTGATGTCGAAAACAAAAGGGACTTTTATTGCATTCTGTCTGGTTGTGTGACAAGGTGCAGAACTTCTGGTTAAAAGTGAGACCATTTTTGGAACATTGTTCCTTGATCCTTTATTATTTTTATTGGGTTCTATTAAGGATTTAAGGGGTTTGAAATTGGATAAAATTCAAATTGCATTTATTCGTTTGGTTTTCGCTATGCGAGAAAATGTGTGGCAGTAACATGATAGTACGATGAGATTCAAAGATGGCATGATGAATTGAAATCATGTATGCATTTACAAAAATAACATATAACTTGCATACAATTATTAAAATGTGGGAAGAGGATCTAAAATCGATGGATATTATTATATCTTAAATATTATGTTTTTTATTTCTTATGTAATATGAAAGTACTGAATATTTTTTGTAAAAGGCTCCATTATAATATTATGTAGCTGCAGGGGTAGTTAGAGAATTTTTGGGGCTATGGAGGGGAAGGGATGAATGTATTACTAAATTACTAATTTATGGTTAAGTACTTTATTAATATAACTCTGTAATAAGGGATATTGCTTTATAAATATATACACATATTTGTACATTCTTAACATAAATAAAGTTGATTCAATTTTTTTTTAATCTCCCAGTGGAAAATCAGACCTGTCCAGATGTAAAGAATTGTTTGACCTGAGGTTGGTGAAAATATGGAAGGTCCAGTCATTTGGGAAATGAAACCGACCACCTCGGAGCAAAGCTGCGTTATCAGCGAGAGGTGAGTCAAATTTCATTTGTTTACTGCACCGATGCTTGGATAATGGAGAACAAAATGAATGCCGCGATCTGACAAGAGGTTTTCGCCAGTCAAAACTGAACTAGAACCTGGTTTTTGGCAAAGATAAAGCACACAGTATGGTTTTTCAATTAACACCAACTGGAACACGGACGGATAGGTTTTGTGGACTACCTGGTACACTGATTTAGAGCAATTAGCCACCAAATGCAACCCCTTCAGCGTACCCTTAAATTTCTCATTCTTGATTCTCACCTGAGCGCATCTCCTGCCAGACGCCAATAACAGGCGATCGGGACCGGACGTGAGTTAGAATCCCCTTGGTCGATTACGAGTCTTCACAATCTCCCATTGTTGGCATGGCTTTTATCTGGGGGCTGAAGTTTCCATTTTTCTTCTAGTGAGATAGAATTTCCAATTATTGGTGGTGCACAAATTGTACATAGCCTATACATGTAAACAAATAAAGAACTGTGAATACATTCTGAGTGTAAACGATCAGACAATACAGAGAGAATATAAAACAATCTATCGAATGCAAATGTAACTATATGGTCCAAGAAGGAAAACATTGAGAGATGCAAGTAAGTATTGTGTGTGTGTGTGTGGGGGGGGGGATGAATGTGTGTATGCGTGTGTGTGTGTGTGTGTCTGTGTGTGTGTCTGTATGTGTGTGTGTGTGTCTGTGTGTGTGTGTGTGTCTGTATGTGTGTGTGTGCATGTATGTGTGTGTGTGTGGAGGGGGATGAATGTGTGTGTGCCTGTGTGTGTGTATGTGTGTGTGTGTGTGTGTGTCTCTGTGTGTGTGTGTGTGTGTCTGTATGTGTGTGTGTGTCTGTGTGTGTGTGTGTGTGTGCATGTGTGTGTGTGTGTGTGTGTGTTTGTGTGAGGTAGAGAGGGAAAAGAGATGGGAAAGAGACAGGGAAGGCTAGAGAACAGGTAGAGAGAAAAAGAGATAAAGACAGAGAGAGGAGAGGTCGGGAGGGAGGGATGGACGGAAAAATATTTCAGGAGCCATGGAGAAAAGGCAATATCACATTACGATCTTCAGAATAACCCTCACCCTAATACTACCATCGGGGAAAGGGTACAGGGGCCTAAAGACGAGCCCTCAGCGGCACAACGACAGATTCCTGATTGATCATTGAATCAAAGACACGGCCTTACTTTTCGCGCACTATTATCGCTATTATTTTGTTATATTTTATATTAGTGTCATAAAATGGAAATAATGTGTTTGTTTGCGCTCCGACGCTGCCGCAAAACACCGTATTTCATGACTTGTTTAAGACATTAAATCCTGATTCTGATACTGAGGGGTGACAGAAACAAGCTCCCGGACGTGTTATTTGAGGCTGGCACTATAGAAACATTAAAGAAACATTTAGACAGATACATGGCTAGAATGTAGTTTCGAGGGACATCGCCAAACGCAGGCAGTTGTGACCACTGTGTGTGGGGATATGTTTGACTGGGGTGGGCCGGCTGGGAGAAGCTAATCTTTCTCCGCCGTGTGAATCGGTATTATCTCCACGAGGAACTCAAAGGGTCAGTTAGTGAGCGAAAAAGGAAACAAAATTATCAACGTTGCAGCCAGGAACAACGTTTCTTCACAACTATTTGAAGGTAGATGCAAATCGAGCCAGAGGGAAGACCTTTACTGCTCCGTTATATTGTTATACAATCGAAGTCTCCGAAGAAATTCACACGTGATATCAAAATTAAAAAATGCATCCACGCGGATATTGGCAAACCGATTTTCACACACCATTTCACATCAACAGCCTAAGGGATTCCTGCAGATTTCTCCTCCAGCTGAACTCCTCATCCCATGCCCTTCTGAGCGAGTGCACGCTGTGGATGTACCGACACCCAGCAGCCTGCAGACCCACCATGGGTTGCAGGAACAGGACTTGGCCAACAGCATCATTGGGAGAATAACAATGGTCGAAGGTCGGGAATTGCGATTCCAATCATTGGGCCTTCCGTGACCATGGATGATGTCACATCAAAGCCCCATCAGTCAAACATCCCATCACATCGAATGCTGGTATCCACTGTCAAAATCCTAACTTCACACATGGTTTCAAGACTACTGTCCCATCCCTTTGAAGTTGAGTACGAATTACTATGTTTTGTGTACGAATTATTCTATTTGAGTATATTTGAATGTAATGTGGCTCATAATTTTAAATAAAGTATTCAAAAGAAGAGGTATGCACGTGCCCTTCCAAATTTACCCAGATTCCAAGAAAGGAGAGACGCGGCTGTGCTTTCTTGACAATTGGATCGACGTGGTTGCAGCAAGACATGCCACTGCTGATATATACACCTCGTATCATAAAGGTGCCAATGATGTCCAACCCCGGAAGGCTACAATCAACATTTTGGTCTGACTTTTGTATAGGCACCATCCCCTCTCACTTTATAATTATCAGCGGTACAAACCCACTTCCAAATTAAAGATGTTTCACTTGCACTTTCTCCAACAGAGAAATCGTGCTCACGATTCGGCAAGCCCCCTTCCCTTAAATGCATGGAACATAGACGGTCTCTTTGAGGAACTATTTAATGGATATCAAGAGATGACCCCAAATTTAGCTCCCCTCCGCTTTTATTCTGCATCCTATTTCCTTCTGATCCCTCACTATGTGGCCTGCTGCACCGTTCCATCACATCGGATTTGACAGCTAATTTCCTTCAGGTTCACTAAACAGGGATTTGAATTGATCTGAACTTCTCGGAGCATGTAACATTCCCATTGATAACTTCTACTATGACTTCAAACAGCCTTGTGTAAACTCACAATGTCTGAACATCCCCATCTCCCGCCAGCCACTCTCTATTCACACTCCTCTCATTGCAAAGAAGATTCATGAGACGGAGATAATTTTCTCCCATCCTTGGAAGATTAAACACCCAGAGATGGTGAACTTTGGAATTACTTCCCGTCGAGGCAAATACTCTGTTCATTTGAAGGAGAATGAATAAGATTTCTGTGACGTGTTAAACGTTGATCAATGCACGTTTGGCTTACTGTGGGCAATTTGTGTCAGTCAACTGCAGACAATACATCAAAGAAGATTGAAAACAGGGAGGAAAGGTTTATAATGAGAGTTGTCTGGACAAGAGGAGCCGTGTTCGAGGGGAACGAGAAACCTATTTCGACTTTTGTCCTCTAAACCCCAGAGAACAAACGCTGAAGTTATATATAAATAAGCTGTATATCTCGAGTAAAGGTGAAACGTTCTATTTTTTTTTTTACCTGAACCTGAATGCAACAGTATTTGAGATTATCATGAAAGGCAACTGGAAGTTTAGATTTGCTCATCAAAAAGTGCATACATCCATATCAGTAACATTACATGAAGCGATGAAGTCCGGCAGATGCACTGAAGTGTGACCAATCCCCTCAGAGACGAGAATAAATCAAGGCAAATGGAGATTGATAAGCGCGATTATCTAGTGACGCGGTTCAAGCTCACGTGAGGCACCAGTTTCGCACCTGAACCTTGTTTACTCCAATCCGTCGTGACAAATACTGGTGGCCGAGCTGACCCAGTTCATCAATTTAGAATGTTGTTTAAATCGAGTCTGTGGTTGCGTAATTAAATGCCCCAGTGGAAACGGCTGTTAGACAAATAAGGCTTCACAGATAATCTCTTCGTTCTGGCACCTGGAATGTTCAGCAAATAAAACGCTCCCATCTTCAACCTGTGCTTCGAATGGACGTCACGGAAATCTTCTATCCAATTCTTGCGATAGTCGGCATTCCTGGTAAGTGCTGCGATCTCTGGGGTTTGGTTGCTGATTGTCATATTTCGGACGACTATTCGCTCTTCATCGCGTGTATTCATCACTGCAGATCGATCCACGTTTCACTTAAATGGAATGAACTGTTGCCTCTTTTGTTGTCAATGCGACCACCTGGTACAAACCTGAAATTGTTGCAGATAGGGCTTGACCAGTCATTGGAAAAAATCATACGATCTCAGTCAAAGGCGCTTCAGCAGTGAGAGCTGAGAGAAATCTCAGAGATTTTCAGCTCCGTGTCCAGGGTAAAAGAGAACGTATCAGACGCCGCGATCGGAGCAGAGGTTTTCCTTATTTACAGACTGAACTGGGACATAGAACCAGGCAAAGGGATTGTTCAGAGTGTGCGATTTTCAGTTACTATCGATTGGTTCGCGTATGTTGGGGTAATGTCGACCAAATGTCGAATATTGTCTATTCCCATTACACCCCTGGGTGTCTTTTGGACACTTTCTCTACTCGATTTATATCCACGCTTGTGTACAAATGCTAAATTACTTACAAATGTGCTGACAATGCCACATTAATGTGTCGTATCGAAGTGGTTGATTTGTCCGCAAACAAGATGGCGATTGAAAACATAGTTGAGTGGTGTATCAACAGCAACTTCTCACTCAATGTCGCCAAACCCCAAAAGCTGATAGTCGGGTATAGGAAGTGGAAACCAGGTGTGCACTATGATTTGGGGAGCAGAGGTGGCGAGCTTTCACAAATTGCATATCATGAGAATTACAAATTCAAACGACCCATTCTGGAAACAATCTACTTGTGTCTCGTGGAAAAATAAATATTTCAACGCCTCAACCTACACTGCGAGCTTGCTGATATTTGCAGGGAGAGTAGATATACCTCGGCCGATGTGAAGTGGAATTTGTTCGGAAGGACTACTTGGGGGCTGGGAAATGGCATACAAATATTTAAAGGCTCAAAAGACTTTCAAAAGATTACTTTACACTGTACATTACATCAGAGACAAGTCTCTCCCCATTATTGAGAAAATCTACATGGAACACTGTTTTCCTAGCGCAGCAGCTGTTATCAATGAACTAACCAGGCACACACTACTCGGTGCTCGATACTGCCTTCAGAAAAGAGGTACAGGTCCCACAATACACATACTACCATGATCAAGAACAGTGGGTATCCCTCCCCCACCAGATTGCTAAACAGGCTCAATCTGAGACTCTTTAAAGGACTCCAACTTTGCATGTTATTTATGACAATATTTATCTTTTTCTGCATTTCCACATTCAGCTTGTTAATTTTTCTTTCATTGTTTACGTGTCTCTCCTTTGTGTCCAGATATTTTCCAACAATATTTTACACAAACTATCAATAGAAATTTTGTCTTATAATGAAAACAAAGAATCGCATGGTTTCATTTGATGCCGTGTCTGCACTGTGATAATATACTTTAAACTATTTTTCTTTATTTTTCACACGGTGAAGCATATTAATCAAAATACCCACAAACATTTCGCTCTTCAAAATACACAGTGCGATTTCTCTCCTTTTTCTCCCTCCCCTCCCTCACTCCTCCTCCCACCCCTTCCAATCCCATTAAACGTTCAACATATACAATACAATAAACCCATTGAAAAATGTCATCACACAATAAAAATAAACAAGAATATTGTGTCATCTACTTTTACACACTGGATCAGGTCATTTCATCTTCTTTTCATTCTCTCATTTTATGGGGTGGAGGTCCACAGTAGGCCCTCTCTGTGGTGTTGCATGTACGGTTCCAAATTTCTTCAAGTAATGTGACTTTATTTTTTTAATTATGTGTTATTTTTTCCAATGGAATACATTTATTCATTTCTATGTACCATAACTGTATTCTCAGGCTCTCTTCTGATTTCCAAGTTGACATTATAGATTGTTTTACGACAGCTAAGGCTATCATAATAAATCTTTTTTGCGCTTCATCCAGTTTGAGGCCTAATACATTACTTCTTATATTACTTAGAAGAAAGATCTCTGGATATTTTGGTATGTTGTTTTTTAATGATTTTATTTAATACCTGATTTAGATCTTACCAAAACTTTTTCTCTTTCTCACATGCCCAAATTGCATGTACTGTTGTTCTCGTTTCCTTCTTACAGCGAAAACATTTATCTGATAATGCTGAGTCCCATTTATTTAACTTTTTGGCCATGATATATACCCTGTTTAACCAATTATATTGTATCATGCGTAACCTACTATTTATTATATTTTTCATAGTTCCAGAACATAACTTTTCCCATATTTCATTTTCTTCTTTATGTTTAAATATTTTTCCCACTTTTATTTGGGTTTATAGCTTATTTCATCATTTTCTTTCTCTTGCAGCTTGATGTACATGTTTGTTATAAATATTTTTATTATCATTGTTTCTGTAATCGCATATTCAAAGCTGCTTCCTTCTGGTAATCTCAGTCTGCTTCCCAATTTCTCCTTTCAGTAGGCTTTCAGCTGGTGATATGCAATCATTGTACTATGAGGTATTCCATATTTGTACTTCACTTGTTCAAATGATAATAAATAATTTGACAAAAAAAAACAATTTTCTATTCCTTTGATTCCTTCTCTCTCCCATTCTCTAAAGGAAAGGTTGTGTATTATGAAAGGGATTAGCTGATGTTGCGTTAATAATAATTTTGGTCGTTGGTAATTTGTTTTTGTTTTCCTTTCTACGTGAATTTTCTTCCATATGTTGAGTAAATGGTGTAGTACTGGTGAACGTCTATATTGCACCAGTTTTTCATCCCACTTATAAAGTATATGTTCTGGTACCTTCTCCCCTATTTTATCTCGCTCTATCTTGGACAAATTGCATTTTCCCTTTTTTGATTACAAATCTGATAGACACCTTAATTGTGCTGCTCTATAATAATTTTTAAAATTTGGTAGTTGCAAACCACTTTATTTGTACCATTCTGTTAATTTATCTAGCAGTATCCTCCTCCCCCCCCCCCCTTTCCATAAGAATTTCCTTATTATTCTATTTAGTTCATTGAAGAATTTCTCTGATAAAGGAATTGGTAATGATTGAAATAGGTATTGTATCCTTGGGAATACAATTTACTCTCCCTATCAGTGTTCGTAGCAATTCCTTCCAATGTTCTAAGTCATACTGTAATTTCTTCATTAATGACTGATAATTTAATTTGTATAGGTGGCCTACAATATTATCTTATCTAATACCTAGGTATCGAATTGCTTGTATTAGTCATTTAAATGATTATTCTCTTTTCAACTATGTGTGATCCGCATTATTCATTGGCATCACTTCACTTTTATTTGCGTTGATCTTGTACCCCGATATTTTTGAATATTCCTTCAATTTTTTATGTAGTTCTTTTATTATCGATATTTCTGGTTCTATTAAGTATACTATGATGTCATCTGCAAATAAACAGATTTTATATTCCTTCTCCTTTAATTTTATCCCTTTTATTTTATTTTCTGTTCTTATCAGTTCTGCCAATGGTTGTATTGCGAAAGCGAACAGTGAGGTAGATATTGGACATCCCTGCCTAGTTGACCTACATAATTTAATTTGGTTCGATGTATATATCTATTTACTGTCACCTTTGCAAATGTTCCATTACATAATGCTTTAATCCAATTAATATATATTTCTGGTAGGTTGAACCTCTGTAATACTTTGAAAAAGTAATTACATTCTACCCTATCAAAGGCTTTCTTTGTGTCTCAAGCAACAGCCACTGTTGGTATCTTATTTCCTTGTACTGCATGGATTAAGTTCATGAATTTACAGACATTGTCCGTTGTTCATCTTTTTTTAATAAATCCAGTTTGATCTTGTTTTACTATTTTTGGTACAGTCGGCCAATCTATTTGCTAATAATTTTGCTATTATCTTATAATCTGAATTAAGTAGAGATATTGGTCTATATGATGCTGGTGTTAGTGGATCCTTCCCCGTCTTTGGTAATACTGTAATTATTGATATTTTACATGAATCTGGCAAGTTTTCTGTTTCTTCTCTCTGGTTCATTACTTCCAGGAGAGGAGGAAATAATAACTCTTTAAATGTGTTATAGAATTCTATAGGGAGTCCATCCTCTCCAGGCGTTTTATTGTTCGGTAGCTTTTTAAATATATCCTGTATTTCCTCTATTTCAAATGGATTTATCAATTTGTTTTGATCCTCTTCTTGCAATTTTGGTAGTTCAATTTTAGCTAAAACTCATCCATTTTGTCTTCGTTCTCAGTTCGGTATAATTGTTCATAGAATTCTTTAAAGTTTTCATTGATCTCTGTTGGGTTACATGTAATTTGTTTGTCATTTTTCCTTGATGCCAATACAATTATTTTAGCTTGTTCTGTTTTAAGTTGCCAGGCTAATATTTTGTGCATTTTTTTTGTCCGCAATTCTCTTATTTTTGTTGTATCTTCCGTTGTTGCTAGTTCTTTTTTTGTACTTACCATTTCCCTTTCAATCTGTTTAATTTCCCGATTTTAGTCCGTTTTCATCTTCGTTACATAAGTTATTATCTGCCCTCTAATAAAGATTTTCATTGCATCCCATAATATAAATTTGTCTTTCACTGATTCTGTATTTATTTCAAAGTACATTTTAATTTGGCGTTCAATACTTTCTCAAAATTCCTTTCTTTTAAGTAGCATGGAGTTTAATCTCCATCTATATGTTCTTAGTGGGATGTCCTCCAGTTCTATTGCTAATAACAGGAGTGAAGGATCAGATAAAAATCTCGCTATATATTTCATTTTCCTAACTCTCCCTTTTATATGTGCTGAAAATAGGAACAGATCAATCCTTGCATATGTTTTATATCTACGAATAATATGAGTATTCCTTCTCCTTTGGGTGTTGCCTCCTCCATATATCCAAACGTTGCATTTCTTGTATTGATTTAAACATATATTTGGCTACTTTGTTCTTTTTGCTAGTCTTTAGTCCAGTTTTATCCACCTTTGGGTCCAAATTAAGGTTAAATTCCCCTCCCATCAATATATTCACCTGCATATCTACAATCTTCAAAAAAGATATCTTGCTAAACTTTTGATGCCATTCATTAGGTGCATATATATTGACAAAATTCCAGAATTCTGAATATATCTGAAACTGTATCATAACATATCTCGGTGTGGGATCTATTATTTTCTCCTCTATTTTGATTAGTACATTTTTGTTGATAAATATAGCTACACCTCTGGATTTTGAATTATATGATGCTGCCGTTACGTGCCCTATCCAGTCTCTCCTTAATTTATTATGTTCCACTTCAGTTCGATGTTTCCTGCACGAATGCTATATCTATTTTTTTCAGTAAATTTAATAGCCTCTTCCTTTTGATTTGATTATGAATTCTATTAATATATATGGTCATATAGTTCAATATGGCCATCTAATACTCTGTTTACACCTCATTTCCACTTCCTCACCACCACCTTTCCCGTTTTCCCCATTTTCATTTCTCAGTTTTCCTTTTTTGAACTCAATGTATGACAACACTTTCAAGCATAAAATACTTCAACCACTCCCACATATAAAATTCCCTTAACCCCAAGTGTCCTCCCTCTCACAGTCGCCCCTTGTCCCTTGCCAGGCAACCACAACTCCCCTCTCCATTTGCATTGTGAACCTGTTCGCAAGTGTCAACTGATTTTGCAGTGACTGTTATTCTCTCCCACCCAACCCCCTCCAGAAAAGACTTTTATCTTCACATTAAAACAAAGCTCACCCTCTTTTCTTCTCTTCTTCCCCCTCCATTTTTCCCCCTCTCCCTTACTTCC
The DNA here is from genome assembly GCF_036971445.1 of Narcine bancroftii. Taxonomy (NCBI): domain Eukaryota; kingdom Metazoa; phylum Chordata; class Chondrichthyes; order Torpediniformes; family Narcinidae; genus Narcine; species Narcine bancroftii. The sequence goes on from NC_091470.1 coordinate 183,677,369, forward strand.
CTTTTCTTTCCCTTCTTTAGTTCTTACTTATACATTATTTTTAAATCTTTATATGTAATTTGTCGTCGTTCTTCGTTCTTGTTACATCTATTCATCTCTCTTTATCTCCTGCAGACGTTCTGAAAATTCTCGTACTTCCTCCGGATCTGAGAAAAGTCTGTTTTGCTACCACAGATAACTATTTTAAGCACCGCTGGATATATTAACATAAATTTATAGCCTTTTTTCAATAGGATCGATTTTGCTGTGTTAAACTCCTTCCTCTTCTTTAGCAGTTCAAAACGTATGTCTGGATAAAAAAATATTTTATGACCCTTGTATTTCAATGTTTTTTTTTTGTCTTCTCTAATTTTATTCCATGCCTTCTCCAATATATTTTCTCTGTGGTTTATCTCAGAAATTCAAAAAAATGGATTTTGGTTTTTGTTCTGACTGTGGTTTCTGGGCTAGTATTCTGTACGCCCCTTCTATTTCCATTCCTTCCTGTATTTCAGGCATTCCCAGGACTTTTAGGATCCATTCTTTTTCAAATTCTTTCATATTTATGCCTTCTTCATCTTCCTTTATACCCACTATGTTTATATTGCGTCGCCTACTATAGTTTTTCATTATATCCATCTTCTGAGCTAACAACTCTTGTGACTTTAACTTTTTTTTATCAGTGTCTTCCAGTTTTCTTCTTGTTCCATTTCTACAGCCATTTCTCGTTCTTCCACATTTTCTAAACTTTTTCCTATTTCTATTATGACCAGCTCTATTTTACTCACTTTTTCTTCTGATCATTTCATTTTTCGTTTCATTTCACAGCATTCTAGTGTCAACCATTCTTTAATGCTTTCATTTGTTTTTGATATTTTTTATCTATGTACTGTCCATCTATTTTACATTCTATTCCTTTGTGCAGAGCTTGGTCTTCTTCTGTGTCTGCTCTTGCGTTTGTGTCTTCTGCTTCTCTTCCTTGTATTTGTGTCTCTTCTGACTTCCTTGTTGAGCTGCTTGCCTCAGTTTGTTGGGTGTTTTCTTCATGGTTTCTTGTTGTTGGTCCTCTTCTTCTGGGCTAGTTATCTGTTGGGCTTCCTGTTCCTGTTTTTCTTTCTTATCACTCCCTTTCCCGTTCCTTTTCTTCCAGCTGAGAACCCTGATGTCCGGCATCTCTCAGCTGGTCGCGCAGTGTAAGTTCACTCCACAGATGGTGTTTTCCTTTTCCTTGTTATGCCATTGTGCACTTCTGTTTGGTGCAGTGAGCCATTTTTATAGTTCTGCTGTCGGGGGGGTCGCGACACTGCGGTGTTTCCACTAACCTCTGGGAACGGGCTCCTCTGTCCACGGTGGGTCTCTGCCTCTTCATGCAGGTAAGGAATTCTCCTTTCTCTTCCGGCATCTTTCTTTCTGTTTTCCCTTTGTTTTGTTTTTTCCTTCTTAGGTGCCATTTTTCTTTCTTTTCTCCAAAGCTTTATATTTTATTTGTTGTGTTTTGTGTTTCTTGAGCTCCGCATTTTCTTCACTTTATTTCTTCTTTTCTGGAGGGGGCTGGTATTCTCCTACCGGCCACTACTCCATGACGTGTACCTTAAATACATTGAAAACTCAAGGAGACGACACTCACCAGCTGCTTTCCTGGAAATGGTTTATGGTCGCAGCCACCCTTCAGTTCGGATGGTCCACGGATTCGTAGTATCCAATGTTGGATATGCAGTCGATCGATCCCCTTTTTCCTTCGCACATCCTATTCTACCTATTAAACAGCTAACGTAGAACAGTACAAAACATTCATGATGTTGTGCTGATCCGTGAAACCTCATCATCCATAACCAAGTTTCTCCAGATCGCACTCACGAAAATGTACTTTTCTAACACTTATCGAAGTGTGTTTTAATTGTCGTTGCCTTATCCGCCTCTACCAGAAAACCGTGAACTAAATTCCGGGCGCCCAACATTTTGAAATACAATGAAAACGTATCTCCGACATCTCCTCTAAACTTCCTTCAACTCATTTGAATCAGCTGTCATCTGATTCTTGTTATCGTAGTTCCAAGGGACAGCTTTTGGCTGTCCACGCCATCATCTTGAATAGCCCTGTAAAGTCACATCTTACCCTTTGTCGGTCAGTGAAAGCCCGGACCCTGTCAACCTTCCTTCACATCATAAATTCTCCAATCCAGGCATTGCATTTTCCCCCTCTCAAGAGCATCGTCTTCCTTTTATAAGAAAGCGACCAGAATTGAAAGCAAAGAGTTAAACTCTTTATAGTCACGTGTTCGGTAAAATGTGGAAAGGAGTATTGTTTTTCGTGCTATCCAGACAAAATAGCCCATAGAATATACGGCAGGCAGTCCAGAGATAACATTTACTGCAGGTGAGACTCGAATAATCGCATATCCTGCTAAAGATAATGATGCTGTTAAGTAATGCAAGGGATTAAATTTTACTTGCAAGGTGTCGATTCACAAGCCTGACAGCAGAAATATTGGTGCCTTTGAACCTGGCAAAAAAAATTTTGCCAAACTCGTACTTCTTCTGTTTGACGGGAGGCAGAAGTAGAAACTATTAGACAGTGGAATAGATATTCTAACGTACACTGATTATTTATCCAAGAGGCGGTGGGATGTATTTCCGGTACCAATGGTCGGGTTGTTGGCTCGTTGGACAGTCCTGAGTTGCGTTTGTTCCTCGCCGAAGACTATTAAGACAGGGGCCAAGCATTTTACAACCATATCAGTGATTAACGCGCACAAGATGCTGCATTTGCACACAAGAGTCACGTTCAATAGGGCCATGCATATTAACCTCAGCATCTGAGGCAGTGGAGGCATTGCTGCGTACCGTCAGTATAATATCAGCAAACGAATCAATTACAGGGACATACCAATGACCCGCTAAGATTATTCCTTGTGTTTCTATTGTTAAATTCACGTTAAAACTGTTGGCCTGTATTCTGATAGTTGAATTGTTTTGCATTCTGTTACAGCTAACCTGCTCTCCGTTGTCGTCCTGTCCCGGGGAATGCCCGACCTCTCCAAAGGAGTGATTCGTTACATGATAACTATGGCAGTTGCAGACACAATGGTCTGTGTGTTTAACGTGACGTTGGGAAACGTCTTCCTCTATCATTTTCCGCGTTCCTTCCTGGCCCACACCTCCACTTGCCGCCTGGGAGCCGTCATACAGAGAAGCAGTGTGCAATTCTCTGTCTCGTCCACGGTATCATTCACCATCGACCGCTGCATTGCTATTTGCTCCCAGAAATTGAAAACCAAATATTGTACCAAGAGGATCGCCGCGGTCATTATATCGACCGTGTGTGTCTTTAGCTTTTTGATGCACATTCCAGCTTATTTCCAGTATGAACCCCAGTCAGTTGTGGATGGTGTCCAATGGGACTGCAGTACCGTAACTCAATACTATTCTTCACCAGCATGGCAGGCTTACAGATGGTTGTCCAACAGCTTCGTGGCATATGTTCCACTGCCACTGCTGTTACTGCTGAATTCTCTCACAGCCCGACACATTTTACTGGCCAGCAAAGCTCGGAGGTCTTTGAAGCGCCGTGGGGTCGGTGAGGTCCGTGATCCCGAGATGATAAGCCGAAGGACGTCCATTATTTTGCTCTTCGCCATCTCTGGGTGCTTCATCGCCTTGTGGGCCCCCGCTATGATCATTGGCATTTTTTCTCAATTCACCACAGAGTTTACGTTTGACGCCGAGAAGTCTCTGTATCTGGCCATTAGAATCTCGGTTCTGCTGATGTATCTTAGTTCCTGTGCAAATACTTGGATTTATGCTTTGACCCAGAGGAGATTCCGTGAGGAATTGATGAAGGTGTTAAAATATCCATTTATGGTCCTTTTTCGGTTTTTTTAAACGAATGAAGTAGTCGCAATAAATCAGAGTTCATGAAAATGTTCCTCAGTTCGTTTCCAATTTCGACTCTTGACGATTCTGTCTTTTCATTGAGTTTATTCTTACTTTATATTCTTAAGAATTGCATATGTTTTGGTCTTTATAGCCCTAAAATATCTGGAAGAGACGCTGTCAAATGCTAGAGGAGGAGGGGGCGAGGATTCATTCATTGTTGCTATCTCTCATTTCAGGGCAATTGTCTATTAATATTGTCTGGTTATATTAATGGAGATATAAGGTAGGGGACGAGGGAAAATTGGACTCGATGCTGAAGCTTGTACATAATTGGAAAATGTTCCGCATTTTTATTATTATGGATTTTTGGAAAAATAGTAAAATATTTATTTAAAACAAATTGAATGAAAGAAAAAGGCAAAATGCTAGAATAACTCATCACGTCTGGCAGAAACAATACCAAGAGAACTCGTTAAATGTTTCGTAAACAAGCAAAATACATGAGAGGATTGGATCGGCGAATGCACCGCGTAGTTTGCCTTGAGTAGGGGCTTGGAGGACCAGATGACACAGTGAGGGGGAAGGAGCGATTTAATACGAACTGGGTGGAAGTATAGTGACAGATTATATAAAAATATTTTTGGGGAGATGAATTCGGAAAGGTTAGAGTAGGTTATATAAAACACTTTCAAACAAATCTTATTTGTAATCCTGGAGAATTCACAAAAACTTTGAATAATGCCTATGGAGCCTTCACAAGTAACAATTAATAGTACTGATGTTGTAGAATAAATGGACTATTGTATTTTTTGATAAACTTTATTTATAAATATATGAAGTACATAACTAAAAACACAAAATTATAAGTAAATCCCCCTTAAAAAAAAAGAGGAAAAACCCTATATACCCCCTCCTCTAACACCTCTAATAAAAACTCTCTAACGAGGGAACAAAACATATCTCAGTTACTCATTCATTGCTAAGGAATATGCCAACGTTTACAATTTAATAAGAAACACACAAAACACCACAAATAGTAACTATTGTACCTTCAAAGACATACGCCTCAAATATGGAGACCACATCTTCACATGAAAAGAATAATTATTACATAAATTATATGTTATCTTTTCCACACACAAGCTTTCAATTCATGATGCAAACGATTCATATTCAAATCCATATCCTTCTTCCATGTAATCACAATACATTTCCTTGCCACTGCTAAAGTTAAACGAGTAAATTCACGTTGAAATGTATCCATTTTTTAATCTCTTGTGAAAGTTATAATATTCCCCGTTAAAAAAACATTGGATTCAATATTAAAATAATCTCAAATAAATCCTTCAAAACCACTTTAATTTGTATCCAAAAATACTTAACCTTATCATACAATTAGACAGAAAGGAAAAAGTACCAATGTGAGTCCCACAACGGAAACAAAAAAAATTATTAAATCCATATATTTTATCTTTTCCAGAGTTAAATATAACTGATATAAAATTAACAATTCACCCAACTATATCGTACGATTGAGTCACGCTATCTTCACACATACTAGTCCATTCATCTTGCGTTAATTCCAAAGATAAATCTTTTTCCCATTTATTCCTTGATTTATCTAAATCCGATTTAAACATTTTGTCTTGAAACAAAAAAATACATGTCTGAAATAAATCCCTTCTTTACCCCATTTACAATTAAATTTTCAATTTTAGTTAATTTAGGTATCTTCAGTTTGCGCCCAAATTTTCCACTACTAAAGCACGTACTTGATAATATGCAAACAAAGAATTTAATGGCACCTCCAATGTTTCCCGAAGTCTACCCCTTCTTCAAAAAAATCTGCTAAAACTTTAATACCATTCAGTTGCCAGATCTTTAAATATTAATTGTACGTCTATAAAGGTATTAACCTATTCTGATATAATGGAATCTGCAATGAAACCTTGTCTAATTGCCTTTAACGCAACAGCGGAGACATAGTGGTTTCCAATCCTTTTTGCAGGTTCTTTGAAGAGTGCTCAGAGATCAGTGATGAATGAGAAGGCTGGCTCCTATTGTTTGCTGGAGAAGATAATATAGTTTTGCAAGCAGAGGGAGTCCAACAGGCTACTCAGTCTCTGTGTGTGTGTGTGTGTGTGTGTGTGTGTGTGTGTGTGTGTGTGTGTGTGTGTGTGTGTGTGTGTGCGCGCGCGCGCGTGTGAGTGTGTGTGCGTGTGTGTGTGTGTGTGTGTGTGCGCACACGTGCGTGTGTGTGTGTGAGAGAGAGAGAGAGAGAGACAGACAGAGAGAATGAGAGAGAGAGAGATACAGACAGACAGACAGAGAGACAGAAAGAGAGAGCAGTGTCAGCCAACTGAAATAGAAATGGCTGGCAAGAATCTCCAATTTGGAAGATGGCATTGTCATAATCTTGTGGTTCATGCAAGAGGAGAGGACTGGTTGTCTAATGTTTCACTTCGAATAAGTGAAACAGAAGGAATCTCTGCACTGACCTGAAAGAAAAATGCGGGGGTACGTTTTGACAATAAGGTGACTGATGGAAGTATCTCAGTTGTGGATGTCCTGGAACAACACATCTCTCTCTCTGTAAACCTTCCTGGATGGTAACGATTTATCTTTCGATAAATGGACACCACATCTTCACATGAAAAGAATAATTATTACATAAATTATATGTTATCTTTTCCACACACAAGCTTTCAATTCATGATGCAAACGATTCATATTCAAATCCATATCCTTCTTCCATGTAATCACAATACATTTCCTTGGTGAACGTGATTATGTTTTCATGTTTAATGATCATTAAAATCAACTTTTGTTTAAGTAACCATTTGTCTTAGTGAATATCTATTGCTGCTAGGTTTTTAGATCCTTTGGGCTCGTAACAGTATTTTTACAGTAAATGGCGGTGAGTGAATGTATAAGTTACTGAAGGAAGTATTTGTGGCAGTTGCTATTTCAACGTTTAAAGAAACATGCAGACGTGTTGATCTGAACTTAATACATAGAAAGTCTATGGTCTCTGAAGAAATTCACAAGTAATACCAAAATGAAACAAGGTTCCACAAGGATATTGGCAAAGCTGTTTTAGGGTTGAGTAGAATGCAAAGTTTGGTTATATTAGTTGAATAATTTCCCATTTAGACATTTATAGCAGCGGAACCTACTGTCAAACCTGCCCCCACCTACCAGCCATGGTGTCTTTTCCTGTTTTAACCCCTCGCTCACTTTTCCCGACTGTTTACATGGTTTGCTCAAATCATTCCTGTTAGATATGCAACAAATAAATGTTTCAGTGAGCAATGCCCGTTCGATCGAAAGCAGTACGCAACACTGAGAAAGAATTATTAATTTAAAAGTGACCTGATTTTTATATCTGTTGAACAATCTTGTCCTGGTTTTAAATAATAAACTGCCGTGAAACATGAAAGACTTCGGACGCTGTGTCGGTAGTTAAAACACACCGTAAATGCTGGACGAACACAGCCAGTCTTTCAGCGCCCATAACAAAGATATATTGCCGATGGTTCCGTCCTGAATGCGCAGAATCGGCCAGAAGCAGGGAGTCTCAAAATTCAGAAATATTCTGCCTGGGGAGGAATCTAGACCAACGAAACATGTCGATTGAACATCATGGGGGTGAGGATGTATCGTGTCTGCGCGAAACAAGACAGGTAGGGGAGAGACCGGGCCGGGCGAAGGTGATGGGCGAAGCATTAATATCGATTTCTCTAGTTTTCGTTAACCCCACTCTCATTCCTTCACCCAGAGAGTGGTTGGATTGTGGAACGAGCTTGCATCTGAAGTGGTTAATGCGGGCTCCGTTTTGTCCTTGAATAAAGATTTGGAAGGCACTTGCCTTGCAGGAATTTTGAGTTTTATGGTGTTGGTGCAGGCCACAGAGACAGTGCAGAATTGTTATGTCGGCACAGATTAGATTGGCCGAATGTAACGTTTCTGTGTTGTCGTGTTCAATGGGTAATCATCTAAGAGACGCGGGACGGTGAGAACAGCACTATGTAGGTCAGCTTTGACTAGTATACGACATGATTTATTTTCTTATTTACAAATTAGAACCAGGTCTCGCAGCCGAAACTGCTCATTATTTATCAAAAATCATAGCTGGCCTTTCATAGCTGCGCGAGGTGTCTTCACGAACATTTTGCACCACTAAAGTTGACTGAACCATGTTCTGCATCAATGCTGCCTGCGGTGTTGAGCATATAGGAGCATCAGAGCTCACAACGTTGCGCTGTCATATGTAAACCTACTCCACGACATTTAATTTTCCCACCATTTCGCCCACAAATCTCTGAGTCTAAACAGCTACGTGATGTTTCACAAATATTCCAGCATGTTCTTGTTGTTCGTCTTTCAGAGTCGAAGATGACCACGATTCAAAATCAAATGAAACATTGATGGCTGTGGGTCCGGAAGTGACTTCTGAGGCCACTCTGGGCCCTGAAGGCTCGCCCTCATGTGGGACGCAAGTGGGTGGGTGTTGTGGTGGCAGTGGATGCTGCTCGAGTCTTGCTCACAGCACGCTTTCATGGAGCCTGCCTTCAGTTGCACAAGCTCCTGTGATGACCACGCTGCCTGAAGCTAGACGGTCGAGGGTTAGCGTCCCCCACGTGTTGTTATCGACACCCAGTCCTTTCAAGGACATTTTGCAACGTTTCTTCTGCGCCAGACTGAGCACTTGACCTGACACGGTTCTCCGTAAAGCAGCTGCATAGACAATCAGCTGTCTGGCGTCCAGCCGATCTGGTTTGAGGATGTAGACGCTGCAGAGAACAGCACAGTAGACATTAAGTTTGGTGAAAACGATGAGTGCTCTCCACTCCCAGACGTTCTCACGGAGTCTTCCAAAACATTCCAGCATGTGCATTCCTGTTGTTGGACCTTATTTATGATTTGATCAGTCACACGTTATGTCCTTCATCGCCTGCCTTCTCTTCATCCCAGAATGGGCCACTTTATGATGGCCACTCCATCGTCGATTTCTCTCCATCGCAGGATTGGCCACTTGGTGATGGCTACTCCATCGCCGCCTTCTCTCCATCACAGGATTCGCCACTTGGTGATGGCCACTCCATCGCTGCCTTCTCTCCATCCCAGAATAGGCCACTTGGTGATGGCAACTCCATCGCCGCCTTCTCTCCATCCCAGGATGGGCCACTTTGTGGTGACCACTCCATCCCTGCCTTCTCTCCATCCCAGGATGAGCCACTGGTGATGGCCACTCCGTCGCCGCCTTCTCTCCATCCCAGGATGGGCCACTCCATCGCCACCTTCTCCCTTCAGCGTCTGTTGGTCTGGCTCATTCTCGGAAAATGTACAATTCTCGGTTATTATTTTTACTATACCGTGTTCTCTTTTACAGCCGTTGGAAGAATACCAAAGGAATAATAATGGAAATGAACATCGCGGATCGATGGAATGCACCTTAGGACAAGAACGCAAATGGAAGCGACGGAACTGTGACAAAACCTCCCAGAGACCAGCATAAAGCGAAGCGAGACTGCGGTGTTACGGTTCCAAGGAAGCCATTCCAAGCTTCGAGCTGCCACTTAATTTTGCAAACGCTGGTAACAATTGTTTAGAGCCAAATCCATTCATTACTTTAGAAAAAGCTAGTACTCTTTGTTAAATTGAGCATGTAGAGCGATTATGTAATTGAATATCTCAGTGGAGCCGGCAGTCCTATAAATTAGGCTTCATATTGAAACTCTTCGCTGTCAGGTACCGTTCAGAAAGCGTTCCTATTCACAAACGATTTCACGAATGGACGCAGCGGAGATCTCCTATCCCATTCTTGCAATTATCGGCATTCCTGGTAAGTGCTGTTGATGCGATCGCCGCCGCGAGGTTCCTGGTCGTCCGCATTCCGCAGGGGTATCTCCTCTTCACCGCGTGTGCACATTGATCCGCCTTTCACTGACGCAAGGAGAACCGTTGCAAAATTTTCTCCCACTGCTGCCACCTGGCACAGAGCAATCCTCAGTGGGACAGAGAGAACGTTGGTCAACCGTCGCCCTGCAAAAGTGTGATGAATCATTTGACTTGAAGTTGTTGAAGATGGGGAATGTACAATCATTGGAAAATAAAAACCGACGACCTTAGGGCGCTAACAGAGACAGGTGAGATAAATCTCTGTTGTTTGATGTCCCAATACGTGGCAAAAGGAGAGCACAACGGACGCTATCAATGAGTGTTATGTCACCTCCCGTTCCACTGGCATAGAGGAAATATCCATCAAAATGGAAATCCTTCAATGTACCCTGAATTTTCTCATCCGTGATTCTCTCCCGTTTCTATCGCCGTCGTGATGCCGATCACAGACACTTATGGAGCTGCATGACATGGTCAGTTAGCAAGCGACGGCCCACCCCGAGTCACTTCAAATCACAGTCGCAGTCTTCAACGGGTCCTGTCTTACCAAACCCCTGCAGAATGATCACCGGCATGTAACCTGCTGTACAGGGTGTATCAGCCAATTTGATCACTGCGAAAGGCCTCTCTTCTTTCATGATGCAGCACTTTGGGTGTTTGCTGTCCATCCCTCATAATTTTGTATACCCTCAATAATTCACCTCTGACCTTTCGTCGCTGCTTAACCAAAAAGCCCCGGCTCTGTCAACCTTCCTTGAAATAGCATATTCTCCAATCCAGGAAGCGCCTTTCCACCTTGATCAGAGCATCCACGTCCTCAAAGGAGGCGACTTCAACCGAATGCACCATATTGAACTTGTCTATCATCAAGTGCACGGAGAAAAGTGAAAATGTGTTGTTTTGCGTTCTCTCCAGGCGAATCAGCCCAACAGCAGACAGTCCAAGGGTAAAAGATATTGCAGGCGATAGTGTTACATGTATACAAGTCCAACGTGTTGCTAAGCAGTGTAAGGCATTACCTTTACACATTATAGGGCACTCAAGAGCCAGCCAGCTGGAAACTGGGTGTCTTTGTATCTAGTGCAAAGCGGTTTCTCAAACGCGTGCATTTTCTATCAGGCAGGAGTGAGAAGGGGTGGAATTGATACTTTAACATGTAGACTGATTAATTATTCCCAACGTAGCGGGAGGAACAGTCGGACAGATGGAGGGGAAGGTGGCCTGTTTGATGATCATGAATTGCGTTCCACACTCTCCTTCGTTTGTTGAGACCCCGTGCACAGTAGTCTCCACGCTCATCTGCGATACACGGGCAGCAAACTGTTTTGGTTCTGCATTTACACGCAACGGTCAGGGGGGCAGGGGAAATTTATTCAGCTTCTGAGGAAGTCGAGGCGTTGTTACACTCTCCGTTCCTTTACGCCGGAGTAATGTCAGCAAATGTATCATTTACAGGAGCATAAAAATGATCCGATAGTTTATTACCGATTGTTCCACAGTTAAAATCATGTTAATGCTTTGGTCTTGTTTTCCTTTTTCTCCGGTAATTTCATTGTTTTCCATCTTGTTCCAGGTAACCTGCTGTCCGTTGTGGTCCTGTCCCGAGGAATGCCCTGACTTGCCAAAGGAGTGATTCGTTATATGGTCACCATGGCAGTTGGAGACACAATGGTCCGTGTGTTTAATGTTACGGTTGGAAACGGCTTCTTCAATCGTTTTTCGGACTCATTCCTGGCCGTCGCCTCCACTTGTCTAACAGCCTTCATGCAGATATCTACCGTGCAAACCACTGTCTTGGCCACGGTGTCATTCATAGTCGACAGCTTCATTGTCATCTGTTGCGAGAATTTGAAAACAAATTATGGTACCGAAAGAAACGCTGTGGTGGGTCTAACGACTGTGTGTGCACTGAGCATTTTGATTCACGTTCCAGTTTATTTCTGCTATGAACCCCATTACACTGTGGGTGGCGTCCAGTGGGGTTGCCGTACTGTAACACGATATACCACTTCACCAGCATGGCAGACTTACAGTTGGATGACCATCCTCGCGGTACCACTGATGCCGGTGCCGCTGATGTTACTGTTGAATGTTCTCACCGCCCGACACATTTTACTGGTCAGTAGAGCTCAGAGGGTTTTGAAGCGCCGCAGGGACAGTGCGGTCCCTGATCCCGAGATGACGAACCGGAGGGCGTCCATTATTTTACTCTTCGCCATCTCTCGGGCCTTCATATCTTTGTGGAAACCGGTTACGGTCATTGAACTATGGTTCCAACTCACCTCAAGTTTTGCCCTCGACGTCTCTAAGTCACTCTCCCTGGCGATTAGAATCGCGATTCTACTGATGTATTTGAGTTCCTGTACAAACACTTGTGTTTATGCGTTTCCGCATTGGAGATTCTGGGAGGAGGTGAAGAAAGCATGAAATGTCCATTTATTGTCTTTGTTCGGATTTTTAGACAATGGAAACCAACCACGGCTTCATTATTCGGCTGTTATCAATTTTGACTTTTGTCCGTTTTCTGAATTATCCACTATATAGTCAGCCCGTTAATCAAAGCAAACCAGACAAGCCATTAACACACCAACGTGTCTGTCTGTGGCCGCATGTACTCCCAAATGGAGGCCATCCTTAATTGGAAGAACACAACCTTTGCGGTCTCAGACTTACTCAATATCGAATTCGATTTTCCTTTACCAGCCCCTCCATGTGCCCCGTCCCTTCATTCGCCAATCAGCAAACAACATTGCCCTTTCATTTTCAACTTGTCTGCCTTCTACTCTCCCACCTGTATCAATCCTTCCTCTAACCTTCTGACCTGTTCTCCTCTCTTCAACTTTCTCATCCCCATCGCCTCTGCTCTCGCTCCCGTCATTTATATAAACAGGTGTCTGACCGATATTAATGCCTTATACCCAATGAAGACCTCAGGCCTATATGTTGGTTATCCTTTGCTTTCTATGAACGCTGCGTGACCTGTTCAGTTTCTCCAGCAGCCCAGCATCTGAAGACTTTCTTTTTTACCTTTTAATTCCAATACTTAGCTTGCGGTAGGGGGTAGTAGCAAGAAGGAGGGATTGGAGCGAGTGTGGATAGGAGGAAGTGGGTGAGGAGGGATTTGGGAGGAGAATAAAGTGAAGCTAAGAGAAAGAGATAAACGTGACACTCCTGTGCCAAGGTTCCAGGTTACGTGTGACAGACACACACACACACACACACACACACACACACACACACACACACACACACACACACACACACACACACACACACACACACACACACACACACACACCTGAACCTGATTTCCTGTGAATAACAAGGACGGATTACTAAATCACGAATTTAGAATAAACTGGATGGGAGTGTTAAATCGTGTCTCTGGAGATGTTATTTAATTTAACGTCCCAGTGGAAACGGCTGTCCTATAAATGAAGCTTCACTGTGCTATACAGGAATCGTTCCTATCCACAAAAGGTGCCACGAATGGACGCCACGGAGATCTTCTATCCCATTCTTGCCATTGTCGGCATTCCTGGTAGGTAATTATGTTGCAATCTTCACCGCCTGGCCTGAGTCTGTCGTTATTCCGAAGTGCACAGCAGCAAATTATTTTTTCTATCGCTCTTGTCAATTATTAAAAGCTAACTCGGTTTAATAATTTAGAAATAGCTTGGCTTTTTTGCTCAATCGAGTCTGTGGAGATGTTGTGTAATTGAATGTCCCTGTGGAAAGAATGGCCTCTGAAAGGTATTCGAAAGGGAAAAGATTGTTTTGAAAAAGGTGTTTTTTCTTTCCCTTGGCCAATTGCAAGAACATTTTTAAATATCGTCGAACTCATTGTTTGCTTGTTATCAGATGCGAACTTTTGAAGAGAAAATTTGGGGCAAGAAACTAATCTTCCTAATTTAACTAGGTTTCAAATATTAATTACAGACCCTTTTAAGATAGGATTTATATCGGAAATGTATATATTTAGTTCCAAGAGAAGTTGAATAAACCTGATATCTTTTAATTTAAAAATAAGTGGGTGGAGAACATTCAAGTGGTTATTTTAGATGAAGATTGGTTAAAGATGTGTGAAAATACAGTCACTAGATTGTTTAATGTGAGGTATCGTTTGGTTAAGTATAATTATTAACATCAAATGTATTTGACGGTGGAGAAATTGCAAATATATGGATTTAGGGATTGGGATTTATGTTTTCGAAGTGGAACAAAAAGGGAGTTTTATTACATTCTGTCTGGTTGTGTGACAAGGTACAAAACTTCTGGTTAAATGTTAGACAAATTTTGGAACATTTGTATAATATACATTGTTACTTGATCCTTTATTATTTTTATTGGGTTCTTTGAAGGGTTTAAGGGGTTTGAAATTGGATAAAATTCAAATTGCATTGATTCGTTTTGGCTTTGGCCGGGGTGTGAAAAGGTGTAGCAGTAACATGGAAGGACAATGCAGTAATAAATATTCAAAGATGAAATAACGAATTGAAATCATGTATGCATTTAGAAAAATAACATAATTTGCATAACAATTACTCTTATTTACTAAATTGTTGGAACAATATCTAAAATCGATAGATATTATTATATCTTAAATATTATATTTTAAATTTTTGTGTAATATTAAGGTACATAATATTTTTTTCTAAAAGGCACCATTAAAATATTATGTAGCTGCAGAGGTTTTTTGGGGGGTGGAAGGGAGGGGATGAATGTATTACTAAATTATTAATTTATGGTTAAGTAATTTATTAATATAACACTGTAATAAGTGATTTTGCTCTGTGTATATATATATATATAGATATATCTATCTATCTATCTATCTATATCTATATATATATATAGATATAGATATATATACACACACACATTTGCACATTCTTTATAATATAAATACAGTTGATTCAATTTTTTTAAAATGTCCCAGTGGAAAAGGCTGTCCTATACCTTTGGCTTCACAATGTCCTGTGCTACACAGCAATCGTTCCTATCCTCAGAAGGTGCTGTTAAGATCATTTACCCTATTCTTTCAATTGTCGGCATCCTTGGTATGTGTTTCTAATGCGTGTATCCTGTTTAGATTGACTGGAACCTGGCTTTTGACAAAGATAAAGCGTACAGTATGGTTTTTCAATTAACACCGGCTGGAACACGGACGGTTAGGTTTTGTCGTCCACCTGTTCCACTGCTTTAGAGCAATTAGCCATCAAATGCAACTCCTTCAGCATACCCTTAAATTTCTCATTATTGAGTCTCACCGGAGTCCGTCTCCTGCCAGACGCAGATAACAGGCACTTTCGGAGCTGCATGACGTGGTCAGTCAAGAGCGACGGCACACTCCACTTCACTTCAAATCAAAGTCGGTGACTTTATCCAGGCCTGTGATACGTAATCTCTGCAGAATTATCACCAGCACGTACTCTGTTGGACCAGTGGTACCAAAACATTTCATCACGTCTAAAATACAATAAGGAAGGTCCTTCATTCGTTCACGTCTTAGCATTTTCGTTTTTGTTGTCCACCCCATCTAAACCACTGATAATGTTTTAGACCCTCAATAATTCACCTCTATCTCTCCGTCGCTGTGAAGTAAAAAAAAACCAGCTCTGTCAACCTTCCTTCATATGACATGTTCTCCAATCCAGGCAACACCTTTGAACGCTCTCCAGAGCGACCATATCCTATAAGGAGGCGACCGGAACTGTAGCAATGTCTTGAACGGTTTATCGTCACGTGTATGGAGAAAAGTGAAAAGGGGATGTTTTACGCACTATCCAGGCAAATCAACCCACAAATAATAGAGCAGGAAGTGCAAATAAAAAAATGCACGGGATAATGTTACAATAAATGTACAGCATGTCGTGTTAAAGACAGAGCTGCCTTGAAGCAGTGCAAGGCTTTACCTTCCTTCACCTTACCTTACCTTCACTGTTAAGGTGACTGAAGGCAAGAATCTATGTGCCCTTGAATCGAGTGAAAAGCGTTTATTTCGAACTCGTGCATATTCCACCCGTCGGGATGAAGAAGGAGAGAGTGCGGTCGGGGTGGAATTGATACTTTAAAATGTACATTGAGTGTTTATCCACAAGTCGCTGGGATGTATGGATGGATCGATGGACGGACGGGTGGTTGGCTTTCTTGATGGCCCTGAGTTGTGTTCATTCCTAGTTACTTGTGACTAGGAATTAGTGCCATGGAGAAAAGGCAACAAAACATTACGATCTTTGGACTAACCCTATCCCTAATACAACCACCGGGGAGAGGGTACAGGAGCCTAAAGACGAGCCCTGAGCGGCACAAGGACAGATTCTTCCCCGCTGCCATCAGATTCCTGAATGTTCATTGAACAAAAGACACAGCCTTACTTTTCGCGCTCTATTATCGCTATTTTGTTATATTTTATAGTGTCATAAAATGGATATTGTGTTAGTTTGCGCTCCGACGCAGCAGCAAAACACCGTATTTCATGACTTGTTCAGTACATTAAATTCTGATTCTGATCCTGAGGGGTGACCGAAATGAGCTCCCGGATGGGTTATTTGAGGCTGGCCCTATAGAAACAGTGCAGAAACGTTTAGACTGATACATGACTAGAATGTGGTTTCGAGGGACAGCGGCCAAACGCAGGCAGGTATGACCACTGTGGATGGGAATATGTTTGACTGGAGTGGGCTGGTCGGGAGAAGCTAATCTTTCTCCGCCATGTGAATCAGTTTTATTTTCACGAGGAACTCATGGGCTCTGTTAGTGAGCGAAAAAAGAAAAAAAATAAATTATCAACGTTGCAGACGGGAACAATGTTCCTTCGTATCTATTACATGGTAAATGCAAATCGAGCCAGAGGGAAACCCTATACTGCTCTGTTGTATTGTTATAGAAGGAAAGTCTCGAAAAATTCACACGTGATATCAAAATGAAAAATGCTTCCACACGGATATTGGCAAACCGATCTTCTCACAGTGATTCACGTTAACAGCCTAAGGAATTCCTGACGATTTCTCCTCCGGCTGAACTCCGCATCCCATCTCCTTCTGAGAGACTGCAAGCTGTGGAAGTCCCGACATCCAGCAGCCTGCAGATCCACCGTGGATTGGAGGAACAGGAGTTGGCCAACAGTATCATTGGGAGAATACCAATAGTCGACGGTCTGGAACTGCGATTCCACTCAATGGGCCTTCCGTCAACATGGATGATGTCAGATCAAAGCCCTATCAGTAGAACGCCCCATCAAATCGAATTGTGGTTGCTCCAAAGTCTAAATTCCAACTTCACACATGGTTTCAAAACCACTGACCCATCCTTTGAAGTTGAGTATGAATAATTATATTTTTTTGTGTACGAATTATTCTATTTGAGTATATTTGAATGTAATGTGGCTCAATATTTTAAATAAAGTATTCAGAAACAGAGGTATGCACGTGACCTTCCAAATTTTCCCAGATTCCGGGAAAAGAGAGATGCGGCTGCACTTTCTTCACAATTGGATCGACATAGTTGCAGCAAGACATGCCACTGCTGATATATACACCTGGTAACACAACGGTGCCCATGATATCCAGCCCCCGACGGCTACAATCAACGTTTTGGTCTGACTGGCACTGAGGGAGTGGCTTTTAGTTTTACACCACGCCATCTCACCTTACAATTATCAGGGGTACAAACCTACTTCCAAATTAAAGATGCTTCACTTGCACTTTCTTCAACAGAGAAATCGTGCTCACGATTTGGCAAGAACCCTTCTATTAAATGCATAAAACATAGACGGTCCCTTTGAGGAGCTATTTAATGGATATCGAGAGATGACCCCAAGTTTAGTTCACCCCCTCTTTTATGCTGCATCCTTTTTCCTTCTGATCGCTCACTATGCGACACCGTTCAAACACATCGGACTTGAAACTTAATTTCCTTCAGATTCACTAAACCGGGATTTGAATTTATCTGAACTTCCAGTGGCATGTAGCATTCCCATTGATAACTTCTACCAAGACTTCTAACAGCCTTGTGTAAACACACAATATATGATCATCCCCATCTCCCGCCAGCCACACTCTCTTCACCCTTCTCCCATTGCGAAGAAGATTGATGAGACGGAGATATTTTTCTCCCATCCTTCGAACATTAAGCACCCAGAGATGGAGATCTCTGGAATTCCCTCCCGTCGAGGCAAAGGCCCTGTTCATTTGAAGGAGAATGAAGAAAATTTCTGTGATATGTTAAACATTGATCAGTGCAAGTTTGGATTACTGTGGGCAATTTGAGTCAGCCAACTACAGAACATACATCAAAAAAGATTGAAAACAGGCAGCAAACGTCTACAATGGGTGTTGCCGGGACAAGAGGAGCCGAGTTCGAGGGAAACGAGAAACCTGTTTAGACCTTTGTCCTCTCAACACCGGAGAATAAACGCTGAAGTAATATAGAGTTTATGAGCGGTATATCCTAAGTACATGCAAGCAGGATTACCCCACAGACGTTCGATGAGACCAGAAGTCAAGGAAATCGGTTGAAGTTGAAAAGTGAGATACTTAGAGGCCGAATCGGGGGAATATGGTAACAGGTTGTGAGAGGGTGATCGAGCTGCCAGATTAAATGGTGAATGCAGGCTCAATTATGACATTTAAGAACATTTGGGAAAGGAGGAATATGTTCTGTTATAAGTCATTTGGAGCTATGAAATATAATGTGTCAGCATGGATTAGATGGGCTGAACGAATGCTTTTCAATTCTATGATTAGGAGATTCAAGGGTATTTAATACAGTGCAATGTAGATCAGTCACATTATTTTTATTTTGTATCCATTTAATTGATTATATCTTCCTATTTACCGATTAGAAACTGGACTGGTGGCCGCATCTACTAACTATATATCACAAATCATAGCTGATATGATTCTGTACGACATTCCTCACTTAGAGGTCACGAGCCGAAATGTTCTCTGCCCATATCTCTCCGCGGATGCTGCAGAACTCGTTGGGAACACAAGGAACATCGGAGCACAGTGCAGTCCCTTCAACCTGCGAGGATGTCCCGAATTAAGCAATGGTCACCTACAAACACCTTATCAGCCCTTACTCGAGTTACCCGATTTTTAGCCACGTTTCGAGCAAAAGCAGTTCTTGTGTTTCTTATATTTTATCAGTCACGCGCGTCTCCCCCAATTTCTCTCCTCCTTATGTCTATCCCAGGATGGGGCCTCTCATCGCACCATCGCCGCCTTCTCCCGCTGGCATTTCTTGGACTGAGAATTCACCGGACTCTGTATGAGGCAGACCTTATGCTTATCATAGATGGTAGCTGGAAAATTAGATTCGCGGATGGAAATAATGCTTCTGACTATCAGATGGACGCTCCCCGAAGCGAAGAAAGCAGGATGACGCAGAGAGGTCAGACTAAATTCCCTCTGGGACCAGGATAAAGCGAAGCCAACAGAAATTAATTAGCGTGACGATCCGCTGCCAAGGTTCCAGGTCAAGTGTGGCAGCGACTCACACCTGAAACTTGTTTCGCGTCAGTTAATATGGGCTGATTACTAACTCACTAATTTAGAATGAACTGGTTGGGAGTGTTAAATAGAGTCTGTGGAGATGTTATTTAATTTAACGTCCCAGTGGAAACGGCTGTCCTATAAATTAGGCTTCACAATGTTCTGTGCTATACAAGAATCGTTCCTATTCTCTAAAGGTGCCACGAATGGACGTCGCGGAAATCTTCTATCCCATTCTTGCAATTGTCGGCATTCCTGGTAGGTGATTGTTCTGCGAACTTCGCCGCCTGGCCCAAAACTGTCCTTAACCCCGAGATCGCAGCTGCACCTTGTGTTTACGATCTCTCATGCAAATTACTAAAAGCTAACTCGATTTATTAATTTAGAAAGAACTTTTCCTTTTTATTCTATTGACTATATGGAGATGCTACGTAATTGAATGTCCCAGTGGAAATGGCTCTTTTACAGAGCTAATTGTAAGCAGGGCAAGGCTTTACCTTCACTTCTGAGAGGTCTGTTCAAGTGTCTGACAGCAAGAATCTATGTGCCCTTGAATCGAGTGAGAAGCGTTTTATTCAAACTCGTGCATATTCCACCCGACGGAATAAAGAAGGAGAGAATGCAGTCGGGTGGAATTGATACATTAACATGTACATTGATTATTTATCCACAAGGCGCCGGATGGTATGGATGGATCGATAGACGGGAGTTTGGTTTATCAGATAGCCCTGAGTTGCGTTCATTCCTGGCCGTAGTTACTTGAGTCCCCATGTTGAGCAACTTCCTCATCTATCTATGACAGAGCCGGACTGGTCACTTCCGATTATGCATCTGCACACAAGGAGCAGAGTCAAACATGGAATAGAGGAGTTGCTGCGGTTTCC
Organism: Narcine bancroftii; assembly: GCF_036971445.1. Classification (NCBI taxonomy): domain Eukaryota; kingdom Metazoa; phylum Chordata; class Chondrichthyes; order Torpediniformes; family Narcinidae; genus Narcine; species Narcine bancroftii. The sequence continues at coordinate 183,697,506 of NC_091470.1, forward strand.
TTTCCGTAACGCCAGTGTACATTCATCAACTTCGTGATGTTCAGGAGAAAACAAATGTTTGGTTGTTATTTCCAGAGACTCTGCTGTTAAAATCATGTTAAAGCTATTGGGCTGTTTTGATGGTCGTTTCCTCTTTTTCCGTCTTGTTACAGCCAATCTGCTCTCTATTGTGGTCCTGTCCCGGGAAATGCCCGGCCTCTCCAAAGGAGTGATCCGTTACATGGTGGCCATGGCAGTGGCAGACACAATGGTCTGTGTGTTTAACGTTACGTTGGGAAACGTCTTCCTCTATCATTTTCCGCGTTCGTTCCTTGATCACACCACCACTTGCCGCCTGAGAGCCGTCATACAGAGAACCAGTGTGCAATTTTCCGTCTGGTCCACGGTATCATTCACAATTGACCGATTCATTGCAATTTGTTGCCAGAAATTGAAAACAAAATATTCTACCGAAAGAAACCCCGCCGGCATTCTAACGGTTGTGTTTCTGCTGAGCTTTCTGATGCACATTTTTGCTTATTTCAGCTATTAACCCCAATACACTGTGGGTGATGTCCAATGGGGCTGCCGTACTGTAACAGGATATAACTCTTCACCAGCATGGCAGACTTACAGATGGTTGACTAAACTCATGGTACCATTGGTGCCGCTACCTCTGATGTTACTGTTAAATACTTTCACAGTCCGACACATTTTACTGGTCAGCAGAGCTCGGAGGGCTTTGAAGCGCTGTGGGGACGGTGAGGTCCCTGATCCCGAGATGACGAACCGGAGGTCGTCCATTATTTTGCTCTTCGCCATCTCTGGGACCTTCATAGCGTTGTGGACACCGGTTACAATCATTGACCTATTATTCCCACTCACCTTAAACTTCGCGGTCGGCGCCCCGAAGTCACTGTATCTGGCGATTAGAATCACGATTCTGCTAATGTATTTCAGCTGCTGCACAAACACGTGTTTATGCGTTGACACAGAGGAGATTTCGGGAGGGAGTGAAGAAACTGGTAAAATACCCATTTGTTCAGTTTTTCAAAGCAGTTAGGGAGCGACAATGAATCCGATAGCCCTCTTCCCCACTTCGTTTCCCGTTACGACTCTCGTACAATCACTGAATCAACCCCAGTATCGTTAAGCCCCGTAAAACAAAGGAAGCCACACACAGACACACACGCACACACAGAAACACACACATACACACACACACACACACTCACACACACACTCACACACACACTCACAGTCACACACACTGTCACACACACACTCACACACACACTCACACACACAGTCACACACACACACAGGCACACACACACACATTCTCTTTCTCACACACACTCACACACACACAAACACTCTCTCACACACAAACACACACACACACAAACACACACACACACACACACACACACACACACACACACACACACACACACACACACAATTCCAACACCAATTAATCCTCAAGACTGCGAAATGAAAGCCACCCGAAAATTAGAGGAACACTACCTTGTATTCCGTCTCAAGAAGATTACATCAATATCGACTTCGGATTTCCATCAACACCCCCTCCCCATGTCGCCGTGTCCCTCTCTTTACCATGGTTTATGAAAGATTAAATGGTTGAGGAGTAGGTTCACATCGGTCTGGGCAACATTGTGAGCCAGAGAACATGCACTTACTGTTCTATGCTCTAAAATAATTATGCTTTACATTAACGAACACGCAGGGCCACTCAGAGATTCGGAATAAATTTTCCTTTCTGACCTTGAATTCAAATTAACTTCAGAATATTATATGATTAGAAGGCGATACCAAAGCAGTGCTATTGTCCGAAAGATGACCGGTGGATTGCTGGCCAGTGTAAACAATGGAGCCAAACATTCAATGTCGCATGAACCAAAGATTGCCCATGTAAATCAACAGTTCAAATTCGAATTCTGATTTGTTGTCACATTTAAAAAGAGGATGTGATTGCGTTGTCTTAAAACAAACCAGTAGGGATCCCATACCCCAGATTTATTGTCGGAGTTAATGCATTTCATGACATAGGGCGGTACAGTTGGCGTTCCGGTTAACGCTAGTGATTTGGACCAGACCTGAGGTGATATCTCGCTGTCTGTAACGAGTCTCTACATTCTTCCCTGTCTCATGGCTTTTATCCGGAGGCACAGGTTTCATCCCACCCTTCAAAAACGTACCTGGGCTCTCAGTTAATGCGGTGTAAACCAAGGTGAACGGGCACGTGGTCCGAAATGGTCAGTTACCGGGCTGTATGTCTAAATATACATTTAATTAAAAATTACAACCCCGAGATTATTTTTTTTTCTCAGGGCGAGGAAGGATTTCCACTTACTGGTGGTGCAAAACACTGTACGTAGCCAAAATATGTGAAGAAATAAAGAACTGTAAATACATAACGAGTGTAAACAATCAGACTGCAATACAGAGAGAATTTAAAAGATGGATATATTGTGTTTGTTTGCGCTCCGACGCTGCCACAAAACACCATATTTCATGACTTGTTCAAGCCATTAAAGCCTGAATCTGATCTTGATGGCATGTGCATTCCCTTGGAAAAGATAACATATAATTTACGTGATAATTATCTTTCATGTAGGAAAATGTGGAGCTCCAATTTGGATTATATGGGTCAAGGTTTTGAACTCGCTGCGGCCCGTTGTAGTGTTGTTATCCTATTCCGTTGCATTTAATTATGTTATTGATGGATGTATCTCCTTTTTTTCTTTCCTCGATCTTTATAGAAGCTTCACTGTGCTGTACAGGAATCGTTCCTATCCTCCAAAGGTGTCCCGAATGGACGCCACGGAGATCTTCTATCCCATTCTTGCCATTGTCGGCATTCCTGGTAACTTTATTTATGCTGCGATCTTCGCCGCCTGGCCTGACTGTCCTTGTTCCGGAGCACACAACAGCAAATTGTTTTTGCTATCGCTCATGTCAATTGCTCAAAGCTAACTCGGTTTATTAATTTAGAAATAACTTGGCCTTTTTGCTCAATCGAATCTGTGGAGATGTTATGTAATTGAATGTCCCTGTGGAAAGAATGGACTCCGAAAGGTATTCGAAGGGGAGAAGATTGTTTTGAAAATTTCATGAAAATTTTTAAATATCATCGAACACTTTGTTGGTTTGTTATCAAATGCGAGCTTTTTTAAGACAAAATTTGGAGCAAGAAATTAACTTCCTAATTTAACTATGTTTCAAATATTAATTACAGACCCTTTGAAGATAGAATTTATATCGGAAATGTATAGTTTGTTACAAGAGAAGTTGAATAAACGTAATATGTTTAAAAATAAATTGGTGGAGGACTTGCAAGTGGTTATTTTAGAGGAAGATTGGTTAAAGATGTGAGGAAAATACAGTCACTAAATTGTTTAATGTGAGGTATAGTTTGGTTAATTATAAATATCAACATTAAATATATTTGACGCCGGAGAAATTGAAAATATATGGATTTATTGATTCGGATTTATGTTTTCGATGTGGAACAGAAAAGGGACTTTATTACATTCTGTCTGGTTGTGTGACAAGGTGCAGAACTTCTGGTTATAATTTAGACAATTTTTGGAACATTTGTATAATATGCATTGTTACTTGATCCTTTATTATTTTTATTGGGTTCTATGAAGTATTAAGTGGTTTGAAATTTGATAAAATTCAAATTGCATTTATTCGTTTGGCTTTAGCTGTGGCTACAAAATGTGCAGCAGTAAAATGGAAGGACGATGTAGTAATTAATATTCAAAGATGGCATAATGAATTGAAATCATATACGCATTTAGAAAAATAACATAAAACTTGCATAACAATTATTCTTTTTTTATTAAAATGTGGGAACGAGATCTAAAATCGATGGATATTATTACATTTTAAATATTATATTTTTAATTTTTTATGTTATATTACGTCACTTAATATTCTTTGTAAAAGGCTCCATTATAATATTATGTAGTTGCAGGGTTAGTTATGGGTTTTTTGTGGGTGAAGGGGAGGGGATGAATGCATTACTAAATTACTAATTTATGGTTAAGTACTTTATTAATACAACTCTGTAATTATGGATTTTGCTTTTCATATATATATTTGTACATTCTTAATAATATAAATAAAGTTGGTTAATTTTTTTTAATGTCCCAGTGGAAAAAGGTGTCCTTTAATTGTGGCTACACAGCAATCGTTCCTATACTCAAAAGTTGCCATGAAGAACTTCTACCCTATTCTTGCAATTGTCGGCATTCTTGGTATGTGTTTCTAATGCGTGGTTCCTGTTTGGGGTTATTTCGGGGTATTGTCAACTCTTTATCATACCGATCACCTCGGAGCAAAGCAGAGAGAGGTGAGACTAATGAGGCAAATAGAGAACAAAATGAATGCCGCGATCTGACAAGAGATTTTCGCCAGTCAAAATTGGACTGGAACCTGGCTTTTGGCAAAGATAAAGGGCACAGTATGGTTTTTCAATTAATACCGACTGGAACACGGACGGTAAGGTTCCGTCGACCTCCTGTTCCACTGCCTTCGAGCAAATCGAACATCAAATGCCACCCCTTCAGCGTACCCTTAAATTTCTCATTAGTGGGTCTCACCGGAGCTAATCTTCAGCCAGACGACGATAAGAGGCATTTGCGGAGCTGCATGACGTGTTCAGTAATGAGCGACGGTCCACCCCTCTTCACTTCAAATCAAAGTCGGTGATTTTACCCAGGCCTGTGATACGAAATCCCTGCAGAATTATCACCAGCGTACCCTGCTGGAACAGTGGTACAAATAAATTTCATCACATCTAACATACAAAAGGAAGGTCCATCATTCTTTCACGTCTCCGCATTTTCGTGTTTGTTCTCCACCCCATCTAAACCACTGATAATGTTTTAGACCCTCAATAATTCACCTCTATCGCTCCGTCACTGCAAAGATAAAAAGCCCCAGCTCTGTCAGCCTTCCTTCATATGACATGTTCTCCAATCCAGGCAACACCTTTGAACCCTCTCCAGTGCGTCCACATCCTATAAGGAGGCGACCGGAACTATAGCAATGTTTTGAACTGTTTATCGCCACGTGTATGGAAAAAAGTGAAAAGGGGTTGTTTTACGTGCTATCCAGCAAAATCAACCCACAAATAATAGAGCAGGCAGTGCAAGGAAAACAATTAATGTAGGTGATAATGTTTCAATAATGGGACAGAATGTCATGTTAAAGACAGAGCTGCCTGGAAGCAGTGCAAGGGGAGGGAGTCACGTGATGGAGTAGTGGCCGGTTGGGGAACTCCAGCCCTCTCCAGAAAAGTTAAAAAAAAGATAGAGAAAAAGCAAAGATACAAACTTAAAAACCAAAACAAGGTGAAAGTAAAAGTGTGAAGAAAATGGCAGCGAAGAAAGAAAAACCAAAAACAACGGGAAGAAAAGAAGAAGGAAAGACGTCGGAAGAAGGTGAAGGCCTTACCTGTCCGAAGAGGCCCGCCGCGGAGAGAGAGGCCCGCTCCATCAGGACTACAAAAATGGCTAGCAGAGCCGAGTAAAAGTGCGCAATCGCGCATGCGCGGCTCCTCGCGCATGCGCGATGCGCATGAAAAAACACACTGACGGGAGGGGGGAGCAGCTGCGGAGTCGATCTCCACAGCTGAGAGAGACACCTGCAGCACAGCAGCAGGTGCAGAACACAGACAATAACGACAACAAGAAAGAAGAGGGTAAAAAGAAAACAAGGAAACAACAGATGGTCAATCCAGAGGAAGAAGAAGAAGAAGAACAGAAAGAAGTGGATGAAGAAGAGAAAGGCAAGACAATGGATGTATTTTTTTAAAGAAGATATGGAATAAGTGAAAGAATAGCAATTACAAGAATTTCATGAGATAAAAAGAAGAATTAAGAATGCAGAAGAAAGAATGAATAAAATGGAAGTGGCCATATCAGAATTGGCAAAAAGAGTGGAAAATATGGAGAAACGAGAAACATTTGTAGATATGGAAGTAAAAGACTTAAAAAAGAAATTAGAAGAATCTAATAAAAAAGCTAAAGAAGCACAGGAGCTGTAAGCTCAGAAGATAGATATGATAGAAAACTATAATAGAAGAAATAATATAAAGATAGTGGGCCTTAAGGAAGATGAAGAAGGCAAGAATATGAGAGAATTTATAAAAATTGGATCCCCAGGGTCATGGGAAGACCAGAATTACAGGAAGAAATGGAAATAGAGAGGGCACATAGAACTTTAGCCCCGAAACCACAACCGCAGCAAAAACCAAGATCCATTTTAGTAAAATTCTTAAGATATACAACAAGAGAAAACATATTGGAGAAAGCAATGAAGAAAGTAAGAGAGGACAAAAAGCCAATGGAATATAAAGGTCAAAAAATATTTTTGTATCCAGACATAAGTTTTGAACTCCTGAAGAAGAGGAAGCAGTTCAATACAGCGAAAACGATCTTATGGAAAAAAGGATATAAATTTATGTTAAGGTACCCAGCGGTAGTTAAAATAATTATTCCAGGGCAACAAAACAGACTATTCTCGGATCCAGAGGAAGCAAGGAAATTTGCAGAACAACTACAAAACAAGCAGAGAGATGAAGACATGTAATAAGAATAAAAATGACCACGATCTATATGTATGTGTGTAAAAGGGGTATATGTGTGTATATATATAGTGTGCATACATGAATGTATCCATATTTAGAGGAAAATATATAGAGTATAGACAAGAATTAATAAGGGAGGGAAATGGAATAGAGGGAATAAGGAGGGAATTAAAAGAGTGACCTTTGTTACATATGAAAATTGAACTCGTTTCTGGGGGGCTGGGTGGGGAGGAGTTACGGTCACTGCAAAATCAGCTGACGTTTGCGAGTGAATTCGCAAATCCAAATGGAGAGGGGAGATGTGGTTGTCCGACAAGGAATAAAGGACAACTCAGGAGGGGAAGGGGAGATTGGGGTTAAAGTTTTAAATTGGAGTATAGGGAAAATGTTTGATGTTTTAGAAATGTTGTCTTATAAAGTGTTCAAAACAAGAAAGCAGAAATGGATAAGAAGGAAAGGTAATGATGGCGAAACGGAAAGGGAAGATAAACAAAGTATAAAATGGCTACGCTGAACTATATGACTTTAAATATTAACGGAATACATAACCAAATTAAAAGGAAGAAACTGCTAAATTTACTGAAAAAAGAAAAAATTGATATAGCATTTGTGCAAGAAACACATTTAACTGAATTGGAGCACAAGAAATTAAAGAGAGATTGGGTAGGACACGTAACAGCAGCGTCGTATAATTCAAAAGCAAAAGGAGTAGCTATATTAATTAGTAAAAATGTGTCAATTAAAATAGAAGAAGAAATAATAGATCCAGCAGGGAGATATGTAATGATAAAAAGTCAGATATATTCGGAGTTTTGGAATCTACTCAATGTATATTCACCTAACGAAGAAGATCAAAAGTTTATGCAAGATATTTTTTGAAGATAGCAGATACGCAAGGGAACATATTAATAGGAGGAGATTTCAACCAAAAATTTGGATTCAAATATGGACAAAACTGGGAAAAAAGTTAACAGAAAGAACAAAGTAACCAAATTTATAATTAAATCGATGGAAGAAATGCAACTTTTGTATATATGGAGGAAACAACACCCAAAGGAAAAGGAATATTCATATTACTCGGCTAGACATAAAACATACACAAGAATAGACCTATTTTTGTTATCAGCTCGTATGCAAGATAGAGTAAGAAAAACAGAATATAAAGCTAGAATATTATCGGACCATTCACCCTTAATATTGACAATAAAGTTAGAGGACATCCCTCCAAGAATGTATAGATGGAGATTAAACTCCATGTTACTCAAAAGGCAGGATTTTAGAGAATTCATTGAAAGACAAATTAAAATGTATTGCGAAATAAACACGGAATCAGTGAAAGATAAGTTTATACTATGGGATGCAATGAAAGCGTTCATTAGAGGGCAAATAATAAGTTATGTAACCAAGATGAAGAAGGACTATAATCAGGAAACAGAGCAGTTGGAAAGGGAAATAGTAAATATAGAAAAAGAATTAGCAATGAAGGAAGATACAACTAAAAGAAGAGAATTGGCAGATAAAAAAATAAAATATGAAACACTACAAACATATAAGGTGGAGAAGAATATAATGAAGACAAAACAGAAATATTATGAACTAGGGGAAAAAACGCACAAAATTCTAGCATGGCAGCTTAAGACAGAACAAGCTAAGAAAATGGTATTGGCATCAAGTAAAAAGACAAACAAATCACATATAATCCAAAGGAGATCAAGGAAAACTTTAGAGAATTCTATGAACAATTATACCAAACTGAAAACGAAGGGAAAGAAGGGAAAATAGATGAATTTCTAACTAAAATTGAACTACCAAAACTACAAATAAAGGAACAAAATAAATTAACTGAACCATTTGGAATAGTAGAAATACAAGAGATAATAAAAAATTACCAAATAATAAGACACCAGGAGAGGATGGATTCCCGATAGAATTCTATAAAATATTTAAAGATTTATTAATTCCTCCCCTCCTGGAAGTAATCAACCAGATTGATAAAACACAAAGCTTACCAGATTCATGTAAAACAGCAATAATTACAGTAATGCTAAAGCAAGGGAAAGATCCACTCACACCAGCGTCATATAGACCAATATCTTTACTTAACACAGATTATAAGATAATAGCTAAACTATTAGCAAACAGTTTACCAGAGTATATACCGAAAATGGTAAGTCTAGACCAAACTGGACTTATTAAAAAAAGACGCACAACAGACAATATTTGTAAATTTATTAACTTAATTCATGCAGTAGAAGGGAGTAAAGCGCCAACAGTAGCAGTTGCTTTAGACGCCGAGAAGGCCTTTGACGGAGTAGAATGGAATTATTTATTCAAAGTATTGCAAAAATTCAGTTTACCAGAGAAGTATATTAATTGGATTAAAGCATTATATAAGGGACCATTGGCGAAAGTGACAGTAAATGGATATGTATCAAAGCAATTTAAGTTAAGCAGGTCAACACGACAGGGATGCCCACTATCAACTTTATTGTTCGCGTTAGCTATAGAACCACTAGCAGAATTGATAAGAACAGAGAATAATATAAAAGGGATAAAAATAAAAGACAAGGAATATAAAATCAGTTTATTTGCGGATGATGTTATAGTATACTTAACAGAACCAGAACTATCAATAAAAGAATTATATAAGAAATTGAAGGAATATTGAGAAGTGTCGGGATACAAGATTAACGTAAATAAAAGTGAAGCAATGCCTATGAATAATGCGGATTTCTCAAAATTTAAGAAGGAATCACCATTCAGATGGCAAATGCAAGCAATACGATACCTAGGTATACAAATAAATAAAAATCTCGGCCAACTATATAAACTCAATTATTATCCACTAATGAAAAAATTACAGGACGATTTAGAGCATTGGAAAGATTTACCACTAACACTAATAGGAAGGATAAACTGTATTAAAATGAACATTTTTCCATGGATATTATACTTATTTCAGGCATTGCCAATACACCTGACAGAGAACTTCTTCAAGGAGTTAAAGAAAATAATAAGGAATTTTTTATGGAAAGGGGGGAAACCGAGGAAAGCACTAGATAAATTAACAGAACGGTATAAACAAGGAGGCTTACAACTGCCAAACTTTAATAATTATTATAGAGCCGTACAATTAAGATAACTATCAGATTTTTATCAAACAAGCGAAAAGCCAGATTGGACTAGATTAGAATTAGATAAAATAGGGGAAAATATACCTGAACACATATTATATAAATGGGATGAAAATTTGGTACAACATAGAAGTTCTCCAGTATTACATCATCTACTCAATATTTGGAAGAAGATTCATGTAGAAAGAAATAAAACAAATTATCAATTACCAAAACTAATATTGACGCAAAACAAGTTACTCCCTTTTACAATAGACAACCTTTCCTTTAGAGAATGGGAGAAAAAAGGGATCAAAAGAATAGAAAATTGTTTTTCAGGAAATAGATTATTATCCTTTGAACAAATGAAAGATAAATACAATATAACTCAAGATACAGAGCTGGCATATTACCAATTGAGATCCTACTTGAAGGACAAATTAGGAAGCAGTCTGAGGTTACCAAAGGGAAGTAACTTTGAATATGTGATTACAGATACAATGATAATCAAAAGATTTATAACAAATATGTATATTAAAGTGCAATAAAAGGAGAATGAGGAAACGAATGGTAAAACTAAACAAAAATGGGAACAAGATTTAAAATAAAAGATTAAAAAATGAAACATGGGAGAAGTTATGTTCTGGAACGATGAGAAATACAATAAATACGAGGTTACGTATGATACAATATAACTGGATACACAGGCTATACATTACACCTCAAAAGTTAAATAAATGGGACCCAACAGTATCTGATAGATAGATGTTTCGATGTAAAAAAATAAATGGGAACAACAATTCATGCAATCTGGACATGTGAGAAAGTAGAAAAATTTTGGGAAGATCTAAACCAAATATTAAATAAAATTACAGAAAACAATATACCAAAGAATCCAGAGATCTTCCTCCTAAGTAACATAAAAAACAAAGAATTTGGAATTGATTTGAATGGTGCACAAAAAAGATTTGTTAAGATAGCTCTAGCCGTAGCAAAAAAATGTATTATGTCAACCTGGAAATCGGAAGATAATTTGAAAATACAACAATGGTATATAGAAATGAAAAAATGTATTCCATTATAAAAAATAACATATAGTTTAAGAAATAATATTGAAATATTTGAACAAATATGGGAGCCTTACATGAAACACAATAGCGAAAACCTACCGGGGACATTCACTACCTAAATTAACGAAAGGAGAAGGAAATGAAAAGAATTGACTCAGTGGAATTTCTTGTTTATTTTTATTGAATGACAACATTGTTTGACTGGTTTAATGTATCCTAGATTTTGTACTTTAAATGGACGGGAGGGGGAGGTAGGGAGGGTGGGATGGGAGAAAATGGCACTGTATATATTTGAAAAGGAAAAAGAATGTATCATGGTTAATGTGGTTTATGGTGTGAAAAATAAAAAAAAATTAAAAAGAAGCACTTACAAAGGTCTGTTTAAGTGTCTGACAGCAAAAAAAAAAGAAGCACTTACAAAGGACTGTTTAAGTGTCTGACAGCAAAAATCGAGTGTGAAGAGTTTTTTTTTTCCAAGTCACGCATATTCCACCTGACGGGATGAAGAAGGAGAGAGTGCGGTCAGGGTGGAATTGTTACTTTAACATGTACATTGAATATTTATCCACAAGGCGCCGGGAGGTATGGATGGACGGACGGGTGGTTGGCTTTCTTGATGGCCCTGGCTGTAGTTACTTGAGTCCCCGAGTTGAACAGCTTCCAAACCTATTTATGATAAGCCGGACTGGATATTTACCATTGTGCATCTGCACACAAAGGACAGTGATAATGACTGGTTGACGAATTTCGTCCGCTTCTGAGGAAGTGGAGAATTTGCAATGCTTTCCTTTCCGTGGCGCCTGTGTAATTTCATCAACCTCATCATATACAGGAAATCTGGTTGTTATTTCCAGAGACTCTGTTGAAGCTATTGGGCTGTTTTGATGGTCGTTTTCTTTTTTAACGTCTTGTTGTAGCCAACCTGCTCTCCGTTGTGGTCCTGTCCAGGGGAATGCGCAGCCTCTCCAAAGGAGTGATCCGTTACATTGTAACCATGTCAGTGGCAGACACAATGGTCTGCGTGTTTAAGGTTACGTTGGGTAACGTCTTCCTCTATAATTTTCCGCGTTCCTTCCTGGCGCCTACCTCCACCACCCGTCTTGGAGCCGTCCTACAGAGTACCAGTGTGCATTTCTCCGACTGGCCCAGGCATCATTCACAATTGTCCGCTTCATTACCATTTGTTGCCAACAAGTAAGGCTGTGGGTCTGCTGAGCTTTCAGTTGCAGATTTCAGTTTATTTCTGCTGTGAACCCGAATAAACTGTGGATGACGTCCGAAGGGGCTGCCGTACTGTAACACGATTTAACTCTTCACCAGCATGGAAGACTTCCAGATGGTTGACTAAACTCATGGTACCACGAGTGCCCCTGTCGCTGATCTTACTGTTAATTACTTTCACCGTCCGACACATTTTATTGGTCAGCATAGCTCGGAGGACTTTAAGCGCCGCGGGGATCGTGAGTTCCCTGATCCCGAGATGATGAACAGGAAGACGTCCATTATTTTACTCTTCGCCATCTCTGGGACTTTCGTTACATTTTTGTGGACACCGGTTCCGATCATGGACCAATCTTTCAAGCTCATCAGCGCTTTTGCAGTCGGCGCCTCGAAGTCACTGTACCTGGCAATTAAATATGTCCATGTGTGGACACAGTAGAGATTCCGGGATGAAGTGAAAAAAGGGGTGAAATATCATATTCTTTGTCCTCTTTCGGTTCTTTCAAGTAATTCGGCTGTCAAAATTAAGCAGAGAGTTCGAACCTTTTCACCAGTTTCTTTCCAATTTCAACTCATCTTTTCTCGGATTCATCCCCGATTTTGTAATCCCCGTGAAACAAATCATTTTCCAGAGTATGTAGAAGTTTCTGGCAGATAAATTGGGAAAGGTTTGTTAGGGCAGGTCACGCACAAACACTTCAAAACACCGATTTTTTGCAGAGGGCTCAGGGACTCATGGTGGAGAGTTGATTGCAAAAGGTTACAAATGTAACAAAAGGCACTATAAGCTTTGTCAGGAAAAGAGCATTTACTGTCTGGAAGTTCATATGATCTTCGCAGGCAGAGAGAGCAGAAGAAAAGACAGGCTTTGGTCTCAGTGTTGGAGGGGAGTGAAAGAGGAGAGACATATTCATCGGTTCCAGAGGGTCAAGCTGGCAAGGTTTGGAAGACGACCTGGTCAAAAGAGACTACTGGGTGTCCGGTGTTTACCACGGAATAGGGAAAACAGAAAGGAACTCTGTGGTGACCTGAAAGAAAGAGGTTATCATCTGGAGAACCCTGAAGGGGGAAAGTTTCTTCAGCAAGACACCAGAGTAGCTGATTAAAAAGGAATCAGTTGTGGATGCCTGGAACACTGAAAACCAGCAAGAACCTTTCTGAGTGGTAAAGATTTATCTGTTAAGCATCAAATCCGGGGTAACATTATTATCAATGTTAACTTCTGTGCACAGTACATGAACTGCCTGAAACCAGTGAGATTGGACTGTGAACTAAAGAACTTTGTTGAACTTACACACACGTGATCTTAGCATGAGGAGGGGTTAAGTAGATAAAGTAAGTCAATAGTGATAAGTTTAAGTTTGATTCTATTTTCATGTTCAAAGATAATTAAAAGCAACTTTTGTTTAAGTTACCCTTTGTCGTGGTGTATATGTATTGCTGCTGGGTTTTGGGATCTTCAGGACTCGTAGCACAACGCACACCCTTCCGCATCAAAGTGTCTGTCAATGGCCTCATGCACTGCCAACTGGAGATCATCTGCAAATTGGAGGTCATTAACTTGTATACCGTGTCCAAATATCACCCTCAAATTTAGTACCATCCCTTATCCCCCTCTGTCTCTATGTCAGCGAATACAATCCTAGATGATTTAATCTTTCATCATAAGTCAACCCCTTTATCCCAGGGATCAACCTAGTAAACCTCCTCTGGACCGTCTCCAAAGCCAGTATATCCTTCCTCAAATATGGAGACCAGAAATGGACACAGTACTCCCGGTGTGGTCTTACCTTATACAGTTGCAACATTACTTCCCTACTCCTGAATTCAATTCCTCTAGTGATGAAGGCCAACATTCCATTTGCCTTCTTAATAACCTGCTGCACCTGCAACCTACCTTTTTGTGATTCATGCACAAGCACTCCCATGTCCCTCTGCACAACAGCATGCTGCAGTTTTTCACTCTTTAAATAATATTCAGCTCTTTCATTTTTCTTGCCAAAGTTGATAACCTCACACTTACTAACATTGTACTCCATCTGCCAGACCTTTGCCCACTCATCCAGCTTAACTATATCCCTCTGCAGACTCTCCACATCCTCATTACAATTTGCTCTTCCACTCAATTTGGTGTCATCCGCAAACTTGGCTACACCACATTTTGTCACCTCCTCCAAGTCATCAATGTAAATGAAGAACAGTTGTGGGCCTAACACTGACCCCTGCGGCACCCCACTTACCACTCTCTGCCAACCTGAAAAACTCCCACTTATCCCGACTTTCTGCCTCCCGTCAGACAACCAATTTTCAATCCAGGCCAATATACTTCCCCGGACTCCACTTTCCTGTAACTTACTGATAAGTCTCTTGTGCGGCATCTTATCAAACACTTTCTGGAAATCCAAATATACAGCATCAACTTGTTCCCCTCTATCCACCGCACCGATTATATCCTCGAAGAATCCTAACAAGTTTGTAAAACAAGATCTTCCCTTTCTAAAACCATGCTGCATCTGCCTGTTTGAACCCTTACATTCCAAAAGTTTCACTATTTCATCTTTAATGACGGCTTCAAGCATTTTTCCAACTACAGACGTCAAGCTAATTGGCCAATAATTTCCAGTCTTCTGCCTACATCCCTTCTTTAAAAGTGGCGTGACATTTGCTGTCTTCCAGTCTGCCGGGACCTGCTCAGAATCCAAGGAATTTTGGTATATGACCACCAATGCATCAACTATAACTTCTGCCATTTCCTTCAGAACCCTTGGATGCATATCATCAGGACCAGGTGATTTGTCTGGCTTTAGTCCCATTAGTTTCTCCATCACTACTTCCTTTGTAACAATTATTTTATCAAGGCCCTCCCCAACATACGCATCCTTAACCCCGCACTTGGGCATGCTGGACGTGTCTTCCACCGTGAAGACTGGCACAAAATATTTGTTCAATGTCTCAGCCATTTCCTCAGTTTTTGCTACCAGTTTTCCTTTCTCATCCTCCAAGGGTCCTATGTTAACTCTGGCCACCGTCTTCCGTTTTATATATTTACATTGTTCTATCTTTTACAACTAAATATTATATATTAATTTATGCCGTGTGTATATGATATTTTGAGTTTTGTGTGCCCGATGGAGATGTGGGGGGGGGCTGGTAGTCATGGTGGGGAGCTGGCTGATGGAGGACCTCAGTTTTCTTCAGGCTGACTTCCAGGCCAAACACTTTGGCAGTTTCCGCAAAGCAGGACATCAAGCGCTGAAGAGCTGGCTCTGAATGGGCCACTAATGCGGCATCGTCTGCAAAGAGTAGTTCACGGACAAGTTTCTTTTGTGTCTTGGTGTGAGCTTGCAGGCTCCTCAGATTGAAGAGACTGCCATCCGTGCGGTACAGAATGTAAACAGCGTCTTCATCTCCATCGGGCACACAAAACTCAAAACGGTCAACCATTTACCTATCTCTGCTGCACCATTTCATCATATGCAAGGATCGACAATGAGATAGACAACAGACTCGCCAAGGCAAATAGCGCCTTTGGAAGACTACACAAAAGACTCTGGAAAAACAACCAACTGAAAAACCTCACAAAAATAAGCGTATACAGAGCCGTTGTCATACCCACACTCCTGTTTGGCTCTGAATCATGGGTCCTCTACCGGCATCACCTACGGCTCCTAGAACGCTTCCACCAGCGTTGTCTCCGCTCCATCCTCAACATCCATTGGAGCGCTTTCATCCCTAACATCGAAGTACTCGAGATGGCAGAGGTCGACAGCATCGAGTCCACGCTGCTGAAGATCCAGCTGCACTGGGTGGGTCACGTCTCCAGAATGGAGGACCATCACCTTCCCAAGATCGTGTTATATGGCGAGCTCTCCACTGGCCACCGTGACAGAGGTGCACCAAAGAAAAGGTACAAGGACTGCCTAAAGAAATCTCTTGGTGCCTGCCACATTGACCACCGCCAGTGGGCTGATATTGCCTCAAACGGTGCATCTTGGCGCCTCACAGTTTGGCGGGCAGCAACCTCCTTTGAAGAAGACTGCAGAGCCCACCTCACTGACAAAAGGCAAAGGAGGAAAAACCCAACACCCAACCCCAACCAACAAATTTTCCCTGCAGCCGCTGCAACCGTGTCTGCCTGTCCCGCATCGGACTTGTCAGCCACAAACGAGCCTGCAGCTGACATGGACTTTTACCCCCTCCATAAATCTTCGTCCGCGAAGCCAAGCCAAAGAAAAAGAAAGAAGAAGATATGATATTTTAGTTTAAAGGTGCAATTTTAATTTTGCTCGTTGTTTATCTCACTACAATCATCGTTATATTCAATGATACACGGGAATTGGGAATTACGATTTCCGAGTAACATTAATACAAAGAACATGAAGGATTCTGTCTGGTCTGGTATGGGAGAGGGTCCATTGGTGGGGAAGGGTGAAGAGTGACACCGTGAAATACTGCACTGGATGACACCAAACCTAGTAGCATTACTGTTCTATACCCCGTCTCCTTTCCTCAAACCCCCTTACATTCTGTCTCCTATTGGAGAGCCACCCTCTCTGCTTTCACTTCTCAGCTTTAGGTTCAAATTCATTCTCATCTGATTGTACAAGTGTAACCCAATGAGACAACGATTTCCGGTCCTCGGTGCAAACACGCAGACACAAAATGAGCCATAGCACAAACGCTTTCAAGTGGAATCGCCTGGAGATTGCGGCTCCGGGTGTCTGCGAATGGACGTTCAGGTGGCAGCGCTGAAGGCGGTGTTCTGCCATCTGAAAGGTCCGCAGCGGAGCGATGGGCCGCAGAGCAAACGACGGCTCCTGAGTCAGGCCAGGGGCAGCCGTCTGACAGCTCCCCTCCGCGCTGCCGACAGCCTTTTCCTCGCTGACTGACAGCCTCCCGGTGCGGGACATCAGGGCCGGGGCTGCCGGCGCGGGACCACACCAGCCGGGATGTTGGGTGGCAGGCTGACTGTCATCAGCCCGCCCCCTGCTAGGCATCTGAAAGATTTGGGAGCGCTCAGAAGCGGAGATTATAACACCCCGAGGTGGGTTGAGTAAGTGCTCCTCGGGGGCGGGTTCTCCGCTTTCAGTTGGCCTCCCGACAGCCGCATTTGGGTATTTTAGGCAGCTTAACATTCGGGTATTCTGGCCACCTGAAAACAGCTATAGAGACAAACAATATATTTGCGGGACAGATAGGTATTTATTTGTGAATAGTTGGAAGTACATGGTTTAATGAGAGCAGTTCCTTTGGTCGTTCAGCATTGTCACTCACCGTGGTGAAAAGCTGTTTGTCAGCCTGCTGCTGCTGGCCCTCATACACCTGTGCTAATTTCCTGACGGGAACAGCTGAAGGACGCCGTGTCCGGGGTTGTCAACAATTCTGCGCTCCCTCTTCAGACAACGATCCCAGCAGATCACATCGGTGGAGTTGGGGAGGGAGGGGGAGTGAGGGAAAGCTGTTGATCCTCTCTGCCACCCTTGCGGTCCTGAGGTTTGACCTCCGATTCAATTCTCTGCAGCATCTGTACCACACAGTGACGGAGCCTGCTCTTGATAGAGCTCCTGTTGAAGGTTGACACGATGGTGACCGACTGCCTTGCCCGTTTCAGTCTTCTCTGGAGGTGCTCACTGTTGCTCCCTTCTTTCAGCACTTGTCATGCACAAATAAGATGAAGTCTTTTCACCAACCACAACAATTTGCTCAAATTATGTAACAGGCCGAGTTTAGAAAATGTCATTTTGATTTTTTGTAAAAACATAATGCTGGAGAAACTCAGCAGGTTCAACAATGTACTTTAAGTTGTTGATCCTTCATAGTCGAAGGTGACCATGGCTTCAAAGTCAAATGGAAGATTGGTGGCTGTGCGTCCGGAGATGACTGAGGAGGCCAATCCAGGCCCTGGAGGCTCGTCCACATGTGGGGCACAAGTGGGTGGGTGCTGTCCTGGCAGTGGATGTTGCTCGGGCCTTGCGCACAGCACGCTTTCATGGCACCTGACTTCAGCTGCATGGGGTCCTGTGGTGATCTTGCTGCGCTAACCTGAACGGTCGAGGGCAAGCGTCTCCCACGTGTGGATGTCGACACCCAGGCCTTTGAAGGACGCTTTGAGGCCGTCTTTGCGACTTTTCTTCTGTCCTCCAATTAAGCGCTTGCCCTGACACGGTTCTCCGTAAAGCAGCTGCTGAGGCAATCGGCTGTCCGGCGTTCTGACCACATGTCCAGCTCATCTGGCTTAGGTCCTTCAGCACCCATTGCACTTTGTTGAGCAAAGATAAAAGATACATAACCAACGTTCGGGGCTTGAGCTCTTCAAGGTTTGAGCAAAATGTCAGCAGGCTCACAAACAAAACGGTGGGAAGGGAGTACGAAGGAAACCGCTGAGTATCTCCAGCACTGTGTTTTTATTTCAATCACGGTGCCTGCAGACGTTTGTGTTTTACTACGACAGCTCATTTTAAATTTGGAGTTCAGCCATTTTTGGCAATTTCTCGGGGACGAGACAAACATGAATGTCAGCAATGAGCTGAAAAGACTGACAATTAAACAAGCCCTTCAGTGCATAACTTTTGGATTCTTCCACTTAAAAGGAGCTGGTTCGTAGCTTAACTGGCTAAATTGGCCTTGTACAGTGCAGGAAAAATTGAGGTGGAATTGGCCATGAAATGAAAATAGCAGGTAATATAAATAATGGGATTGCTCAGGGAACCAGAAGACACGAGGTGCTGTATGGCATTAATTTGGAGGCCCAGGTAGCTAGAGTGATAACCTTCATTAATGGTGAGTTCTTTGTAGATTTCAGATTTATTGTAGAGTACATACATTACATCACATACAACCCTGAGATTCCTTTTTGCAGACTGGCTTGGTAGAATACAGGATCGTATTAGTTTTACACCTGAACGTTTTTTTGAATTAGCAGATGGCTTACAGAAAAACAGCAAAGAACCCTCAAAACACTGTCATGGAAGTTGGGTGTCAAATTAGGGTCAGCATGGCACACAACGTTAATACTGTACCAGCAATCGGGACCAGGGAGTGGAATCCCACACCATCTCTAAGGAGTTTGCACGTTCTCCCCAAATCTCCATGGGTTCCTCCCACCCTTCATAACTTACTGGGGGCTGTAGATCAGTTGGGTGTAATTGGCCAGCATGGGCTTATGGGTCAAAAGGGCCCGGGTACCTAAATTTAAAATTGAGTTTTAAAAATGTAAAAATAATTAAATTTAAAACATTTAAAATATTACATTTAACAATCGATTTTAATAATTCAAACTACTTATTGAAATGAGCAGCATGCAAAAAAAAATTTGTTCCATGGAAATTTGAATTGGCCTGCAAATTGCTTTAAGGAGCTAATGCGCTGAATGCCCTCCCATTCCAATAACAATCCCATCAGTTGTAAGTAGCATACAAGAACATTGAACACGCTTTTTTAATTTTTTTTTTATTTTTCACACTATAAACCATATTGACCAAGATACATACAGACATTTTTTCTCTTGAATATATACAGCGTCATTTTCTACCCCTCTTTCCCCCCTCCCTTCCCTCCCTCCCTCACCCCCTTCCCCATTTATTTGAAGTTCAATCTATAAGATACATTTAACCCGTTCAACAATGTTGTCACTTAATAAAAATAAACAAAGAACTGACTCAGTTCTGAGTCAGTTCTTTTCGTTGTCTTCTCCTTCTGTCATTTTAGGTGGTGGAAGTCCATGGTAGGATTTCTCTATTGTATTTCATGTATGGCTCCCATATTTGTTCGAATATTGTGATGTAATTTTTTTCTAATGGAATACATTTATTCATTTCTATGTACCATTGTTGTATTCTCAAGTTGTCTTCTAATTTCCAGGTTGACATAATACATTTTTTTGCTACAGCTCGGGCTATCCTAACAAATCTTTTTTGTGCTCCATCCAAATCGAGTCCAAATTCTTTATTTCTTGTATTACTTAGGAGGAAGATATCTGTGTTTTTTGGTATATTGCTTTTTGTGATTTTGTTTAATATCTGGTTTAGATCTTCCCAAATCTTTTCACTTTCTCACATGTCCAAATTGCATGAATTGTTGTTCCCCTTTCCTTTTTACAGCAAAAACATCTGTCTGATATTGTTGGGTCCCATTTATTTAACTTTTGAGGTGTGATGTATAGCCTGTGTATCCAGTTATATTGTATCATGCATAACCTCGTGTTTATTGTATTTCTCATAGTTCCGGAACATAGCTTTTCCCATGTTTCATTCTTTACCTTTATGTTTAGATCTTGTTCCCATTTTTGTTTAGGTTTTCCGTTTTTTTCCTTGTTCTGCTTTTCTTGCAGTTTGATGTACATGTTTGTTACATTTTTTTTAATTATCATTGTGTCTGTAATCACATATTCAAAATTGCTTCCTTCTGGTAACCTCGCACTGTTTTCCAATTTGTCCTTCAAGTAGGTTTTCAGTTGGTGGTATGCAAACATTGTATCGTGAGTTATATTATATTTATCCTTCATTTGTTCAAAGGATAATAATTTATTTCCTGAAAAGCAATTTTCTATTCTTTTGATCCCTTTTCTCTGAAGGAAAAGTTATCTATTGTGAAAGAGATTCGTTGATTTTGCGTCAATATTACTTTTGGTAGTTGGTAATTTGTTTTATTCCTTTCTACATGAATCTTCTTCCAAATGTTGAGCAGATGATGCAATACCGGTGAATTCCTACATTGCACCAATTTTTCATCCCATTTATATAGAATATGTTCAGGTATCTTCTCCCCTATTTTATCTAGTTCTAATCTGGTCCAATCTGGTTTTTCCCTTGTTTGATAAAAATCTGAAAGGTATCTTAATTGTGCGGTTCTATAATAATTCTTAAAGTTTGGTAGTTGTAAGCCTCCTTATTTGTTCCATTCTGTTAATTTATCTAGTGCTATCCTCGGTTTCCCTCCTTTCCATAAGAATTTCCTTATTATTTTTTTTTAGCTCCTTGAAGAATTTCTCAGTTAGGTGAATTGGTAATGACTGAAATAGGTATTGTATCCTTGGGAAAATGTTCATTTTAATACAGTTTATCCCTGCTATCAGTGTTAGTGGTAAGTCTTTCCAATGCTCTAAGTCACACATGTCAAACTCTGGCCCGCGGGCCAAATTTGGCCCCCGATGTAATTATATTTGGCCCACAAGATCGTTTCAAAAATGTATTAGAGGTGGCCCGCCCTGCAGCGAGAGCCGATGCTGTTTTTTTGGTAATGTCACCCCCACTATCCTCCCCCTTCATTGCACATCCTTCCCCATTGTAACACGAGAAATTGTAACACGAGAAGTCTGTCGAGTCATCAGCCGGCAAGCCAGTTGGAAGGCTCCCCGCACAACCAGTCACTTCTCCCACCTGTTGAGCGGTGCGGCGGATGGGCGAGCGCCTGTGATTTCCTGTCAGCGCAACGGGCATGGCAGGCTGTGCATGGACCCCGGGCAGCACGAGCCCCGCACGACTGGCACCGGACGGCCCTTCCACAGCGCGAGCGCACTTCTCCCGGTCGCCACGGCCTTCAGCGCTTGCACCCGCGCAGACCCCAGGGATGGCTGGTTCGGCCCTGCACGTGAAGAGAGAGTTGGTGGCTGTCCGCAAAGGCTGATCGGCAGCGCGCTGAGCCTGAGTGGGTGGGTAAGCAGGGGTGGGCAGAGGGTGTAGATGAGGAGTAATGGGCAGGGGAAGTTATGGTGGTGCAAGGGGCAGTAAGAGGGAGGGATGAGTAGAAGGAGGGGTGGATAGGGAAGAGGTAAAAGGGGAGGGGCAGGGCGAGTAGGGGAGGGGTGATTAGAGGGTAAGAGACGGGTAGAGGGAGGAACAGCTTGAGCGGAGAGGCAGTAGAGGGGCGTGTATAGGATGGGGTGGGTAGAGGCAGAGCGAGTGGAGTGAGGGGTGAGTAGAGGTTGCCTTCTCCAATATATTTACTCTTGTTGTATATCTTAGGAATTTTACTAGAATGGATCTTGGTTTTTGTTGTGGTTGTGGTTTAGGGGCTAATGTTCTGTGTGCCCTTTCTATTTCCATTTATTCCTGTAATTCTGGTCTTCCCAGGATCCTGGAGATACATTCTTTTATAAATTCTTTCATATTTTTTTCCACCTTCATCTTCCTTAAGGCCCACTATCTTTATATTTTTTCTTCTATTATAATTTTCCATTACATCTATCTTCTGAGCTAACAGCTCCTGTGTCTCTTTAACTTTTTTTTTTAAATCAGATTCATCTAATTTCTTTTTTTAAGTCATCTACCTCCATTTCTATGGCTGTTTCTCGTTCTTCCACCTTGTCTACTCTTTTTCCTATTTCTGTCATGATCATCACTAATCTATTCATTTTTTCTTCTGTACTTTTTATTCTTCTTTTTATTTCACTGAATTCTTGCAACTGCCATTCTTTTACTGCTTCCATATATTCTTTAAAAAATTATATATATCCATGTACTTGCCCTTCCCTTCATCTTCCATTTCTCTTTGTTCTCCCTCCTCTTCTGAGTCCACTCCAGGATCTGTGTCTTTTACCTCTGTCTCTTCTGATTTTCTTGTTGGGTTGTTTATTTTATTTTGTTGGGTATTTTTGTTCTTATTTTTATTAAAAGTGTCTTGGTGTTGGTCTTCGTCCTCTGAGTTGCTCATCTGTTGTTTCTTTGATTTCCTATTTTTATTCTCTTCCTTCTTGTTCTCGTTATTTTCTATGTTTTCCTGTTGAGAGTCTTGCTGTTGTGTTATACTTGTCTGTTTCAGCTGTGGAGATTTACTCCTGAGCTGGTCCCCTCCCGTCGGTGTTTTTTTTTTCTCTTGTGCATCCGCGCACTTTTGTTTGGCTCCGTGAGCCATCTTTGTAGTCCTGAGTTCGGGGTTTCCACTGACCTCAGGGAGCGGGCTTCTCTCTCCACGGCGGGCCTCCTCGTACCGACCGGTAAGGCCTTCACCTTCCTCCTCCGATGTCCTTTCTTTTCGTCCCGTTTTTTTTTGGTTTTTCTTTCTTTGCTGCCATTTTCTCCACACTTTCACTTTGTTATGGTTTCTGTGTTAGTGACTTTGTTTTTTCCCTACCTTTTTTTCTACTTTTCTGGAGAGGGCTGGAGTTCCCCTACCGGCCACTACTCCATCACGTGACTCTTCTAACAATGAACACGCTTGATGTTAATTCAAACTGCCATTCAATGTCCCAACAGCACATTGAAGTTAAATCCTCATTTTCTTTTCACCTCGTGTAATATATATATTTTTTTTAAATGCAGGGTGTTTAATGGAAACCGGAAAAGTTGGTTGATGTTATCTCGTTGGAGGGTGCCCAGGCAGACAATGAGGTGTTGTTCCTCCAATCTGCAATTGGTTTCAGCCTGGCAGAGAATGAGACCACGAACAGACATGTCAGCAAAGGAATGGGACAACAAATTAAAATAGATGGCCATTGGGACATCCACACCACTGCAGTGGACAGAGCCATGGTGCTGAACAAATCGATCAACCAGTCTGCACCGTTTCTCCACTGTCAGGGAAGCCAGAGTGTGAAGTGCTGCTTTGCTTGGAAGGACTGCTTGGGACCCTGAATGGTGGTGAGGGGGGGGGGGGGGAAGAAAGTGGAGCATCTTATGCAGTCACAGGGGTAGGTGCCAAGGGGAGGGAGGAGTGGACAAGGAGTTGTGGAAGAAGCTGTCTCGACAGAAAGGGAAATGTGTGTCATGCTGTGGTATCACATGATGACAATAGTTCCACAAGCAGTCTGCCCTCTGAATACAAGCACAGACAAGTATATTGTCTGGAAAAAAGGGTCTGTTCAAGCCTTGAATTCATTTTCTAGATGATAGAAGCATAACTTCCAGTAAATGATGCCCCCTTCTCATCATTGGGGCAATGAAGCCAAATTGTTCTCAGCCTACAGTGTGGGGAGAAAGTATGATTGGATAAAAAGATCTTCAGCTTGCCACAGCCAGCATTTAAAGAACAATAGCTCAGGTCTTTACTGATTTTATTCTGATATTGTCAGTGATATGGCAAGAATCTCTACAATCAGAAACAAGTAATTCATTAGATTTGCATGGATGAAAGTTTTCATAAATACAAAGAAAGTCCACAAGCAAATCAATTTGGACTGTAAAATCTAGTGCCTGTATAATATTTCCTTTCAAAATACAATATGCTTTATATTGATTAGGCATGTAGCTGATTTTGTTTTGTTACAACCTGATTTGTGCAGATGCAATACCACTTATCATTGCCCTCACAAAGAAAGTCAATCTCCCACAAAGATCTGCACCTAAAGGGCTTGCAATAAAACTAGAATAAAAGCAATGTATTATTGTACTTAAAACTGTAGAATAAAAGCAGATTATTGTACTTGCTGCAACTCAAATTCTGGCACATTTCTCTGTGTCTTATCGGGCAATTTACCGACTGTTTTATTTTTTTTTAAATCACCATCCTGTTTCACGTTGCAGTTCAAGGAAAGAGTAAGGCTACCATATGAAATGGTAGGTGTGGGAGCAATTGGGATGCACAAAAGACATTTGGATGATTGAAAAGGTTTGGAGAAATATGGGGCACGTGCCAGCAAATGGGACCACAAGGGGAAGGGCCTGCAAAATCGTGATAAGAAAGGGATGCAAGATCAAGCTAACCTTTATTTGTCTGGCGGAAAACTATGTAAATGGGTTTACTTCTATTTCCAAGTAGCCACTGTTAGCAGGATTTTGGATCAAGTCAAGCTGGGTTCTTGCTCCAGCCGCTCTATATGGGAACTGCAAACAGCAGCAAGGACCTGATCCAAGGTGATCAACGCCACATGGGCCTCTTGTTGAGGCAACTATTTTGGTCATAGATCTGGTCCAAAGGGGAGGGAAGGAGTTTATGTTTTGCCAGCTTCATCAGCAGTTCTCTATGCGCTTGACAAATGACCAACTCTAATAGCTTGACATGCTTTTAAAGTTTTTTTTAAAGCTCGCAGCACAGTAACAAGGCCTTCCTGGGTATGAGCCCGTGATGACCAATGAACCTACCGCCTCTTTACATCTTGGAAGGGTGGGAGGAAACCAGAGCACCCACAGGAAACCCACAGACATGGGGAGCATGCACAAACTCCTGACACTGTAACAGCGTTGCCACATCAACTGTTCCTGGATGGGCCAAAAGGCCAGTTCCCATACGGTTGCATTCTATGTTAAACAAGATTACCCCATTTCATATTCCAATATGTGCATTTATTTTATAAGATGGACGTACACCCTCATTTATCCTCCAAGTTACTTATAATAAAGTAAGTACCAAACTTGCAATCAACTGATCAAAGTCCAAATTGCAGACTTTAATAATCAGTACAGTGATGTTTAGAATGTCCCCATAGCTCATTGACTGCTACCAGAGTTTAAAGTCAAAATTGAAAACCTCTAAACTCAGGGCTGATCCTTTGGTAGGCAAGACATTTGCTTCAATAAAGCATTTCCATCAGTTTGGCAGACAAGTGCATGTGAATTCCAGCAAAACACAGCAGGTGGAAAAGGCACAAAAGAGCAAGATGAAAACTAATAACCATTGAGATAATTGATCGCTTCAAAGCAATGGAATGGAAGATGAAACTCTGCAGACACTGCGATTTAGCAAAAACACACACAGATGTTGGAAGAACACAGCTGGCCTCGCAGCATCCACAGGAGGTAAAGATGTATTACTGACGTTTCAGGGCCTGAGCCCTTCTTCAAGACTGCAGGCTGGCCTGGTGATGAATCCTGACCAACTAAACGTGCTAATGGAGGTGAGAGGTGAGAATTGATTTTTGGCTTTGAAAGGGAAGAGAGGGAAAGTGCAGAATCTGTAATTACAGTGCTTGAAAAACTTGCCAATCTTGTAAGGGTGAGAGAACTGTGGGGGGGGGGAAAGGTCACAGGGGAAGGTGCTTTGTAGGTGTGGGGTGGATTGGTAGCGAGGGATGAGGGCATGAAGGGCCACTCCCTTTGTGACTCCCCACATGAGGCAGAGAGGGGAAGTTGCATCTGGCAGTGGGATCCAGTTGTGAATGCCGGAAGTTCGGGGAAGCCGCGTTGTCAAAGGAGGCAGACAGTTCGGAAGATTTGGTCTGGAAGACCTCATCTTGGGAACAGATGCGGCGGAGATGGAGAAATTGAAAGAAGGGAATAGAATCTGAATGGGGGATGGGGTGTGGGGAGGAGCAGTCGAGGTGGTTGTGGCAGTTGGTGGAAAGCTGGCCTCCCTGAGATCGCGAGATGCAAGAAAAGGGCGATTGTTGCTGGAGATAGACCAGGCAAGTTTGAGATCAAGGTAGCAAAGTGAAAGAAGTCGACGAGCTCTTCTATGTAAGGCACCGTTGGACCTGCTGAGTTCCTACAGCTTGGTTTTTACTTCAACCATGGTGTCTGCAGTCTTTTGTGTTTCACTTCTTTCAACCTGCAAGTTGACCTTCAGGCCGTCCTGCTCAAGGACTCCCAAGCCCCTTTGCATCTGGGCATTTTCAATTTTCTCCCCACTTAAAGTCTGCCTATTTATTTTTTCCACCAAAGTGCATGACCAAACACTTTCCGGCTTCATTGTATTTCATTTTCCACCTCTCTGCCCATTATCCTAATCTGTCCAAGTCCTTCTGTAGCCTCCCCGTTTCCTCGACACGGCCTGCTCCTCCACTTTTCATACAAGCCAAATGCTGGCTGAGAAGAAATGCCCTTCAAAAAAAAACTACTTAAAATGAACTCAAGAATAATGTCCTGTGAAAGCTTGATCAATGCCAGAAAATAAATCAGAACAACCATTACCATGCCTAGGTCAGGTACTACATTTTCAAATCTGAATAACTCTTTCACACTTCCTCTCATCAACATGCTGTTGAATCAGCCAATTTCATAGTCTACAAAACTGTCATGTGAGCATCATTTTATGTTGTGGTCGCGTACTTACCTTCGTCGGGAGGAGGGTGAGAGTGTCAGGACCACTTATGTGGCCATGAGCCAATGAGAAGGTCAGAGTTGAGAGGGGGAGTTGAATGCAATGCTGAGTGTGTGGTGATATGACCACTAGCCGACTGCAGGGGAGGGGATCTCTGTACCTGCAGAAGAACCACCTGAGGGGGCTGATTCCACCTGGCCAGCTGTCAATCGGCCAACCCAAATGTAAGCCTGAGCCGGCCCCTACTGAGTCAGTCACTCGGGTTCCCCCACCACAGCTGAAACTGGTGGGCACAGACTTTTAGCAGAGTAAAGCTTGCAGTAGTCTTTTGCATCTGCTTGCTGCTACCTCAGAGCATCACACTGTGTCTAGTGAAGAACAAAAGAAAGTTGGCTTCATGCTGTGCTGAAAGAAACGAGCGTGTGTATTTTTTATTTGTAAGCTGTGGTAAATCAGCGCTGTTACAACGTGATCAACATACACCAACCACAAAGATGGCACAGGTTATACTGGTATATAACTTGAGTAGCCAAGAATATTTTCAATTCAAGATTCATCATGGTGGCCTAGTTAGCACAATGCCATTACTGTGCCAACAACCCTAGTTTGAATCCGCTGCTGTCTGGAAGGAGTTTGAGTGTTCTCCCAGTGAGGTCTGTGTGGGTTTCCTCTGGGTGCTTCTGCTTCCTCCCTCCCTATGAACTGTACAGGTGTTGTTTGTTAATTGGGATATTTGGTCAGCATGGGCTCATGGGTCCAAAGGGCCCGTTACCATGCTGCATGTCTTAATTTATTTTTAAAATTCAAGACCACACTCACTTCTTCAAGCCAGATCCAGAAAGGGAAGAAAAAAACTCAAGTTTGGATGGAAATGTGATTGCTCAACCACTGCAAGGACAACACTTGGCAGTGGAAAAACACAAACTGGTCCACTTGTACCTTGGTTCAAATGCTGTGGCTAGGTCTTAGCCACTCAAGGATTTGCTTCTCTTCGCATTATTGGTAGTCACTGCGAGTGGTAGATTTTGAAATAAATCTACTTTAAAATAACTTGCCAGTTTCTGATAATGAAGTAAAAAAGGATTAATGATCCCAATATTCATGCATTTTTTTAAAAAGCAAGCTCATTAGAGTCTCCAACCATTTTGCCATCATTCTTGCATTTAATGAAGATTCCCAATTCTCATTCAGCCAGAGGTTAAGAATAAAAACTCCATTCAACTGTCCAATATATTAGCTTCCTTAATCAAATCAGAAGTCACTTGAATAACGTACAGAATTAACTGAAAGCGGTAATGTAATTTCCAATGAGCAAGCTGAGTTTGCCCATTGATAAAATTGGGCAAACTTGGCCTCAAGAATATCTCATTTGCTCTGAAAACACAATCAGAAAATGCACATCAGTGTAGCTTTTTCTAGAGAGGGAACCAGGAATCACTGAACAACTACTCGATTCCCCTCATCCTCACCTACCACCTTATTAGCCTCCGCACACATGTCATTCTCCACCATTTCCACCGCCAACTCAGTGATCCCACCAGCAGACAAATCATCCCCATCCACCTTCCACAGGAGGTCCTCCCCGTTACACCCTTGTACACTCCTCCGTTCCCATCAATCACCCCCTTGACACCTACAACCGCAGGAGGTGCGACACATGCGCCCACGCCTCCTCCCCCGCCACCATTCAGGGTCCCAAAGAGACCTTCCAAGTGAAGCAAGCACTTCACTTGTGAATCTGCAGGGGTTATCTACTGCATCCTGTCTCCTCTACATCAGTGAAACTGGGAGATCACTTCGTTGTGCACATTGGCTCTATCGCTGTAATAGCGGAGATCTCCCAGTGGCCACCCATTTCAATTCCCTGTTCCATTCCCATGCTGACATGCCCATCCATGGTCTCACATGCTGCCAGACTGAGACCACCACAAAATGGAAGAATAACATCTCATTCTATCAGGGCACCCTCCAATCAAATGGCATTAACATCGACATTAACAATGTCTCCTTTCATCTATCCCCCTCCCTTTCACTTACCCCCATCTCCTTTTCCCCAGCTCTGCATTCACAGAACCATTTCTTCCTCTGATCAATTCTCACCTTTCTTTTCCTGTCCTATCCATATCCTTTTATTCACTGTCCTGCACTGCTCCTCCCCTGGCATTTTTATTCCGACCTGCCTGTGTTTTGTTCATATCGTGAAGAAGGGCTCAGGCTATCCACCTTTACCTCCTACAGACGCTGCAAGTCCTGCTGAGTGCCTCCAGCATTCCTGTGTTTTACTTACAATCACAACACCTGCTGATTTCCGTGTTTCACTCAACTACTGGATTGGACCCAGTTTCTTGCATCGATCAGGCTATCTCTGCTTCTCCTCCTTACTTCCAAATCCAAATCCTGAACACCCAAGAACAACCAGCCAAATGAAACGTTTAGAAGCAAAATGCGAAAATCTGCAGGCTGTGGCTGAAGCAAAACACACAAAGCTGGAGAAACTCAGGAGGTCAGGAAGGGTCTTTTATGTAGCACAGGTAAAAATACATAACTGGCGTTTCAGGTTTGAGGCCTTCATCGAGGTATGGAAAAATAATGAATGAAATATTCACAGGTCCTGCCAAGAAAGAACAGCAGATTGATATTGCAACATTCAAATTTTGACCAGAAGAATCAGGCCAAGGAACAGTTTCACAAGTACCAGGTGCTATCAGCTGTGGCTTCATTCAATAGACAGACTTTTCATGACTGAGGGCTTTAGCAGGAGATAATAATGAAGGGAATATTAGCAGTGTATACATCCACTCAACGCCTTAAAAAAATACACAGTAAATGCTGGAGAAACACGGTAGGTCTTCCAGCTTCCGTATAAGGTAGAGATGCATTCCCAACTTTAAGGGTAAGATACAAGCAAAAAGCAGGTGGGTGTCCCATTAAAGAGAGAAAGGTGGAGGAATAGGAAGGGGATGAGCAGACCAACAAACAAAAGGAGTTCATTGGATACAAGAGAAAAAGTGAGAATTGATTTTTGGAGAGGGGGTGAACGAATACCAGAGAAGTTGGTTCATGCCATCCGGTTGGGGAGGGGTGCACAGACAGCAGGCGAGTTGTGGTCCCTCCAACTTGTGGGTGGTCTCAGTTTGGCCGGACACGAGACCATGGACAGACACGTCAGCAAAAGGAAATGTGGTGGGGAACTGAAATGGGTCAATTGCCTGCAGGATACTGACCACAACAATCAGCAATAGTAATCTCTTTGGATTTTTTTCTTCTTCATAGTAAAGATCGATAACAAGTTGAGAGAGACTACTGCCACAACTGTCATGAGCCAAGTTGCAAGATCACGCTGAGATTGCTCCAATTACCAAGATTTGCTTTGGTCTATCGATGAAAGCAAAGATTCGTTCCTCAATGGTCCTAATAAAAATGAGTTTGCTCCCCCATTTCTTGGTAAAATTGTGATACCCCAACTACAGTACGTTTTCCCATATCCGAAAAGTCAGGGACCTTATTTTTTTTTCAGGTTAACTGGATTTTTCAGATATCCAAATAATGGCTTTAACCAGCCCAGTAGCATTAGCAGAATATTTGTATCAGCGGTTAAACATCAATTAAAAAAAAGCTTTTCAACCATGAAATACTGTTTAATTCATCAAAAAGCATGACCTCAGCCAACAAAACAAGATAGATGCAGATCCCGGACACCTCCCCACTGCCTCCACCGATCCCTGACACCCTTCCACCGCCGCCACCGATCCCCGACACCCTCCCCTTCTCCGAGCCGACATCCAGCCGTTCAGCGGACGTCTTCCCAGCTGGTTCAGAGCTCTGTCGTTAGCAAACTGGTGCAAACAGAGCCCCGCACGAGCACGTCAGGTGAAAAAAAATATTTTTTCAACTTGTGATGTCACGTTGCCGCCATAAAAAGGTTCGAATAATTGAACTTTACAGTTCACCGAATTTCAGATATGGGGAAAACGTACTGTATTCAGCAAGTTAATCTCGGCGGTCTTACAAGTGTCGTTAAAATAGAATTTTGCAAAATAAGAAAAGGGAGCTGAGGGCAATATGTTTCTGCCAAGGAAATAAAGATAAGATCTTCAGGCATTTTGGCAAAGTCAATGCTGAGATACTGGTTTGGTACCAGTGGCAGAAGCTCGATAGGAAACTGAAGTTTTAGCAGTCCCTTGAGTGAAACTGAAATAATAATATAACACAAGGCTGCATGGTGAACACAACACTATAGAACCACTTGCTGTCTTCAAGGAGTTGTGCGTTCTTCCAGCATCCGTGTGGGATTCCTCCCACATTCCAAAGACATGGGGCTTGCAGGTTAATTGGTCACATGCATACCAAAAGACATGTGGCCAAAAGACAAGACAGATCATTCACATTCTCACTCCCATTTCCATAGCGTTAAGGCAAACGCTAACTAGAAAACAGTAATTGTTGGTCTTTCGATACATGGAGTGACTGTTACCTGCAGCCACAATGGAATTCTGCTGATGCCTCTTTCATGGCAATGTAGTTGCATCCAACGCAAGCCATGTGATACCAGGCATCACAATCATCGCACTGCACCCACGCCACAGTATCTTCCTGGGGCAACTGGCATCGTTCAGCGGCGCACTGCTCTGCGGCATGTAGCGTGTGAGTGAAGAACTTACATGTGACCTGTGAACCAAGTGAAATATTGCCGAAAGGATGCTTTCGGGGACGACCTCGCTTCTTCCTGAAAGAGAGAAAGGGAACAAGAGTAAACGCCACTTCCTCTTGCCAGACAATCCACCGTAACTTGTGGGCTTTCTCACAATCCCTCAATCTTCTACATGCAGCTTGCTCAAATTCTTCAAACAAGGGCAACAGGCCAAGCTTTGGAGTTTTCCCCAAAAACGAACAAGAAAGGGAATGATGGCAAAAGTGGACAAGACCATTTAACATATAATACAAATCCATAACATTCATTCAAGTGAAGCTCAAGCCTTTATTTCAACTAAAAATTACATGTGATGCAGTGCCTGCAAATGGAAATCCCTTGGCTTTAACAACTTTGTACAGAAACAGCTGATCACAACAAGGTCGGTCGTCCAATCGGGCAAGGACCATGGCAACAGTACCCCCTTGATTTCAGAGTGAAGGTGCATTCTTTGAAGAGTGAAGAAAAAGGATTTGCAGGGCTTTGGGGGCAAGAATACAAATTATGATTCAAGTATTACACACTAAGAGAAGAATTTTTGAACATTTTCATGTCCGCTTGTCCCCTTCTCTGTTTAAATTCCAGCTGAATTTTGATTTATGATCGGAAGGAACCATGCCCCAAAGGAGCAAGTTGCTCCAAAGCAGTGGTTCACAAACATTTTTGGGCTTCCACACCCTTGGCTTCCAGGCCACATCCCCAGTGCCGCCCCCCCACCCCCACCACACCATACACAACAAACACCACTTTCTTGGTACACTGAAACCTCGTTCGAATGAGATGCGTTAATCCGCAGAATTACTTGTAGCGCGGGTGTCTGTGGACCCCAAACTTTGCAAATATGGACAGATAGATCGATGGATTTGACAGATTATTGATATGTGTTTTGCCCTCAAAATCAGTTTCTTTGATCAAGATGACAAAGGGAACCAATTGAAATTATAAATTAAATACTGAACTTATTATTAATAGAGGTGTTTGACTGGCATTTTGTATATTTACAGCTTGAATTTAGTTTCTTTGAAGGTGTTAATCTGCATAATTAGTCGATTTACTTCTTACCTTGATCAAATAGTGCCACATTGATTATGTTCTTTTGTTTGGCTCAACTTGTGAAAATTTAACTGCAAGTTATGATCAAGAATCACTATAAAAAGCCCTGGTGCTGGAAGTGCCATCATCAATCGCTCAGAATCTCCTCAGCACTTCAGTGCTTCAAAAGAAAGCATGCAAAATAAGTTGATTAAAATTCAGAATACCAATATTAAAAGAATGCACTTGCTTTCTTTCACTGAAATTGTTAGTTACAGATAGCAGATCCTTCGAAAACTGGTAATATTTGGGTTTGATTATCCGTAGGCGCTCTGACATAGAAGCATCTGTTCCGCGACTCAGCTGTAACGCGGAATGAAATCTTGGACCCCAACCACCACATTCTAATGAGGTTTTACTGAATTAGGTCTACTGCAAATTTAAAACAACAAGTGTATCACTGAGAGGCCAGCAGAGAGAGCAGTGTTTCCCTGCCTGGAGATGTTCATTGTAGCACAATGGGTTCTTGTTTGCCTGTGTCAGCTTATAACTTGTGAGTGAGAGGTTTTGATTATATTCATCATTGTCAGTCTATTCGGGAATCAAGAACTTTGATGTCAACCTCTCCTGCAAGGAAACAGCTTTTTGTTCAAGAAAAAGATAACTACCTGACAGGAGAACACTGCCCAATTTAAAGCAACTCCATGAACATTGACTGCCCCCTTTTTCGTAACCACCCTCTTGGACCTTTCCACTGTCCCCAGGAGGCAGCAGCAGCGCCCACCTTTGGAATGACTGCTCTAAAGTGTAGCACATCAGCTGAAGCTCTTACTAGGAACACTGGCATTCGCAGCGAGAATAACAGGATATAAGAGCAGCAATGTGATGTGCTTTATAAGGAACTGGTGAGGCCTCACTTGCAAGTATGGGGTACAGTTTTGGGCTCCTTCTTGGATGTGGCGGGACTGGAGAGGGTCCAGAGATTCATATGAATGATTCCTGGAATGAAGGATTTAGCATACAAGGAACGAGGGCAGGGCAAAGGTAATGAGAAGGCCAGGCAGTGGGGCTGAATGGGGTAAATGGATCAGCTCATGATTAAATGGCAGGGCAGATTTTATGGGCTGAATGACCTATTTCTGCTCTGATGGCTCTTGGAACATTTGATGGCTTTTGGGTTGAAAATTGGGCGGGGAGGAGACCTCGAAGAAGCACCTCAAAGGCCTGAACACAATAGATGCGACAAAGTTGTTTTCCATGGTAGGGAGTCTAGAACGAGAGGGCACAACTTTGTGATTGAAGGGAACCCATTTAATACAGATGTGGAGGTATTTCTTCAGTGAGAGCAGTGGAATTTTCTACCATGAGCAGCTGTGGAGGCCAAGACGTTGGGTTTTATTTAATGCAGAGATTGATACCCTGACATTTCAGATTCCTATCAAAGGTTATGGAGAGAAAGCAGGGGAGTGGGGCTGTGGGAAAATGGATTAGCTCATAATAGAATGGCAAATTGGACTAGATGGCCCGAATGGCCTGCTTCCACTCCTATATCTTGTGTTGGCCACCGATTTATAATTTTCCATCAAGGAAATTTCAAAAAGGGGAACCACACAGTTGGTGAACCTCATTCACATGTCAGATCCAGTTCTATTCCAAATGTTTTCATATGCTAAATGGACACAGATGCCATGTGAAGCATCACCTGATTCAGTCACTCAATGGGTACCATCAGTCAGGTCAAGTTAAATGAAATTATGTTTTACTTGGGAGAACCCATGCATTCATGAAATCTTCTCCCATTGCACTGCAAATGCTTTAACCTCCAAAGAAGCAACTACGTGAACATCAACAGGTCTCTGGTAAACATGTAACGCAGAAGAAAATTACATAGTTTACCTTTCCACACTCACTAACCACCTAAAAAAATATTCAAGACAATAGATAACTCAATGGGGCAAAATATTCAGTCAACGTTGCAGGTCTGAACTTTGAACTGAAGCAAGGAGTGATATTAAATAGTTGAAGGGGGAAGAAAGCTGAGAGAATATTGGAGAGGAAAAGGGGAAAGACAAGTAGGGGAAGAGTGAAAAAGAAGTTAAAAGGTTTGCAGACACCGTAGTTGAAGTAAGGTTAGTGTAGAGGGGGTCAGATTTAGTGTAGAGGGGGAAACAGTTAGTGAAGAGGGGGATACGGTTCCTGTAGGGACACAGTTAGTGTAAGGGGACACAGTTGATGTAAGGGTATACGGTTAGTGTAGGGGCCACGGTTAGTGTAGGGGGACATGGTTGGTGTAGGGAGACATGGTTAGTGTAGATGGGGATATGTTTAGTGTAGAGGGAGTCACCGTTAGAGTTGGGCGACACGGTTAGTGTAGGAGGACACGGTTAGTATAGGGGTACAGTTAGTTTAGTGGAGGATATGGTTAGAGTTGAGGGGGATATGGTTAGAGTATGGGACACGGTTAGAGTAGAGAGGTATATGGTTAGTATAGGGGACATGGATAGTGTAGAGAGGGGTATGATTAGTGCAGCGGACACAGTTAGTGTAGGGGGTCACGATTAGTGTAAGGGGACAGGGTTGGTGTAGGAAGACAAGGTTAGTGTAGGGAGACACAATTAGTGTAGGGAAACAGTTAGTGTCGGGGACATGGTTAGTGTAGAGGTGACACGGTTAGTGTAGGAGAGACATGGTTAGTGTGTGGGGGACAAGGTGAATGTAGGGGGCATGGTTAGTGTAGGGAAACACGGTTGGTGTAGGGAGACGGTTAGTGTAGGGGACACGGTTAGTGTAGGGGGGACACGGTTAGTGTAAGGGGACAGTGTTGGAGTAGTGAGACACGGTTAGTGTAGGGAGACACAATTAGTGTAGGGAGACAGTTAGTGTCGGGGACATAGTTAGTGTAGAGGGGACACAGTTATTGTAGGGGAGACATGGTTAGTGTGTGGGGGACAAGGTTAGTGTGGGGGACACGGTTAGTGTAGGGGGGATAAGTTTAGTTTAGAGGGAGTCACGGTTAGTGTATGGGACACGGTTAGTTTAGAGGCGATTAGTGTAGAGGGAGTCACAGTTAGTGTAGGGGGACACGGTTGGTGTACGAAAACACGGTAGTGTAGAGGGGGGATACGGTTAGTGTAGGAGGACGGTTAGTGTAGAGGGGGATAAGTTTAGTGAAGATGGAGTCACGGTTATTGTAGGGGACACGGTTAATGTAGGAGGACACGGTTAGTGTAGGGGGTACATAGTTAGTGTAGGGGACACAGTTAGTGTAGGGAGACATGGTTAGTGTCAGGGACATGGTTAGTGTAGAGGGGACATGGTTAGTGTAGGGGAGACGTGGTTATTGTAGGGGTGACATGGTTGGTGGAGAGGGGGTAGGGTTGGTGTAGGGAGACACGGTTAATATAGGGGGACACAGTTAGTGTAGGGCAGACACAGTTACTGTAGGGGGGACACGGTTGGTGGAGAGGGGCTACGCTTGATGTAGGGAGACACGGTAAATGTAGGGGGGTCACGGTTGGTGTAGGGAGATGTGGTTAGTGTAGGGGGGACACAGGTAGTGTAGAGGGGGATAAGGTTAGTGTAGAGTGTGCCACGGTTAGAGTAGAGGCAAATACGGTTAGTGTAGCGGGACGGTTAGTGTAGAGGGGGATAAGGTTAGTGTAGAGGGGGTCACATTTAGTGTAGAGGGGAAACAGTTAGTGAAGAGGGGGATACGGTTCGTGTAGGGGACAAGATTAGTGTAAGGGGACACAGTTGATGTAGAGGCGATACGGTTAGTGTAGGGGCCACGGTTGGTGTAGGGGACATGGTTGGTGTAGGGAGACATGGTTAGTGTATATGGGGATATGTATAGAGGGAGTCACCGTTCGAGTTGGGCGACACGGTTAGTGTAAGAGGACACGGTTAGTATAGGGGTACAGTTAGTTTAGAGGAGGATATGGTTAGAGTTGAGGGGGATATGGTTAGACTATGGGACACGGTTAGTGTAGAGAGGTATATGGTTAGTGTAGCGGACATGGATAGTGTAGACAGGGATATGGTTAGTGTAGGGGACACAGTTAGTGTAGGGGTCACGGTTAGTGTAAGGCGACAGGGTTGGTGTAGAGAGACAAGGTTAGTGTAGGGAGACACAATTAGTGTAGGGAGACAGTTAGCGTCGGGGACATGGTTAGTGTGTGGGGGTCAAGGTGAGTGTACGGAATGCGGTTAGTGTAGGGGGGACACGGTTAGTGTAAGGGAGACACAGTTGGTGGACAGGGGGTACGGAGGGTGTCGGGAGACACGGTTAATGTAGGGGGGACGGTTGGTGTAGGGAGACACAATTAGTGTAGGGGCGACATAGTTAGTGTAGAGGGGGATAAGGTTAATGCAGAGGGGGCTACGGTTAGAGTAGAGGCAAATACGGTTAGTGTAGCGGGACGGTTAGTGAAGAGGGGGACACAGTTAGTGTAGGGGAACACAGTTGATGTAGAGGGGATATGGTTGGTGTAGGGGACACATTTAGTGTAAGGGACACGGTTAGTGTAGGGGACACGGTTGGTGTAGGAGAACATGGTTAGTGTAGGGGAACAAGTTAGTGTAGTGGGGACGCAGTTAGTGTAGAGGGCGATACGGTTAGTGAAGAGGGGAATATGGTTAGTGTATAGGGACACAGTTAGTGCAGGTGACACGGTTAGTGTAAGGGACATGGTTAGTGTAGGTGAAAACGGTTAGTGTAGATGGGGATACAGTAAATGTAGGGGACACGCTTAGTGTAGAGGGGGATATGGTTAGTGAATAGGGGATACAGTTATTGTAGGGGCATACAGTGGGTGTAGGGTGTCACGGTTATTGTAGGGGACACGGTTAGTGTAGAGGGTGATACGGTTGGTATAGTGGGTGTGGTTAGTGTAGAGAGCGATACAGTTAGTGAAGAGCGGGATATGGTTATTGTATGGGGACACAGTTAGTGTAAGGGGTCAAGGTATTGTAACAAGACAAAGTTAGTATAGGGGACATGGTTAGTGTAGCAGAGATGGTTAGTGTAGAGGGGACACGGTTAGTGTAGAGAGAGACGGTTAGTGTAGGGGGTACATGGTTAGTGTAGGGGGACACGGTTGGTGTACACAGACACCATTAGTGTAGGGGACACGGTTAGTGCAGGGAGACATGGTTAGTGTCAGGGACATGGTTAGCGTAGAGGGGAAATGGTTAGTGTAGGGGAGACATGGTTATTGTAGGGGTGACATGGTTGGTGGAGAGGGGGTAGGGTTGGTGTAGGGAGACACGGTTAATATAGGGGGGACACAGTTAGTTTATGGGAGAAACAGTTACTGTAGGGGGGACACAGTTAGTTTATGGGAGAAACAGTTACTGTAGCGGGGACACGGTTGGTGGAGAGGGGCTACGCTTGATGTAGGGAGACACGGTTAATGTAGCGGGGACATGGTTGGTGTAGGGAGACACGGTTAGTGTAGGGGGGGACACAGTTAGTGCAGATGGGGATAAGGTTAGTGTAGAGGGTGCCACGGTTAGAGTAGAGGCAAATACGGTTAGCGTAGAGGGATGGTTAGTGTAGAGGGGGATAAGGCTAGTGTAGAGGGGGTCACATTTAGTGTAGAGCGTGAAACAGTTAGTGAAGAGGAGGATACGGTTCATGTAGGGGATACGGTTAGTGTAAGGGGACACAGTTGATGTAAGGGGATACGGTTAGTGTAGGGGACACAGTTAGTGTAGGAGGACATGGTTGGTGTAGGGAGACATGGTTAGTGTTGATGGGGATATGTTCAGTGTAGAGGGAGTCATCGTTAGTGTTGGGCGACACGGTTAGTGTAGGAGGACACGGTTAGTATAGGGGAACAGTTAGTTTAGAGGAGGATATGGTTAGAGTTGAGGGGATATGGTTAGTATATGGAAAACGGTTAGTGTAGAGAGGTATATGGTTAGTGTAGGGGACACGGTTAGTGTAGGGGACACGGTTAGTGTAAGGGGACAGGGTTGGTGTAGGGAGACAAGGTTAGTGTAGGGAGACACAATTAGTGTAGGGAAACAGTTAGTGTCGGGGACATGGTTAGTGTAGGAGAGACATGGATAGTGTGTGGGGGACAAGGTGAGTGTAGGGGATGCGGTTAGTGTAGGGGGCACGGTT
Organism: Narcine bancroftii; assembly: GCF_036971445.1. NCBI lineage: Eukaryota > Metazoa > Chordata > Chondrichthyes > Torpediniformes > Narcinidae > Narcine > Narcine bancroftii. Next base: position 183,736,273 of record NC_091470.1, read on the forward strand.
AGTGTAGGGAAACACGATTGGTGTAGGGAGACGGTTAGTGTAGGGGACACGGTTAGTGTAGGGGGACACGGTTAGTGTAAGGGGTACACAGTGAAGGGCGGACACGGTTAGTGTAGGAGAGACATAGTTAGTGTTAGGGTCGCAGTTAGTGTAGGGGATGCAGTTAATGTAGGCGTCACAGTTAGTGTAGGGGGAGATAGTTAGGGTAAGGGGTCAAGGTAGTGTTGGGAGACATGGTTAGTTTAATGAGACATGGTTAGTGTAGAGGGGGATATGGTTAGTGAATAAGAGGATACAGTTAGTGTCGGGGGAAACGGTTAGTGTAGGGGGACACGGTCAGTGTGTGTGTATGGAGACACAGTTAGTGTGGGGAACATGGTTGGTGTAGAAGGGGTATGTTGGTTTTGGGAGACACGGTTATTGTAGGGGACACGGTTAGTGTAGGGGTAACACAGTTGGTGTAGGAGAACATGGTTAGTGTAGGGGGAATGGTTAGTGTAGGGGACACGGTTATTGTAGTGGGGGATAAGGTTAGTGCAGAGGGGGTCACATTCAGTGTAGATGGGGATACAGTTAGTGTAGGGGACACGCTTAGTGTAGAGGGGGATATGGTTAGTGAATAGGGGGACACGGTTAGTGTAGGGGACATTGTTAGTGTAGGGGGACACGGTTGGTGAATGGGACATGGTTAGTGTAGGAGAACACGGTTAGTCTAGATGGGGATAGAGTTAGTGTAGGGGACACGCTTAGTGTAGACGGGGATATGTTTACTGTATAGGTGGATACAGTTAGTGTAGGGGACAAAGTTGGTGTAGGGACTCACGGTTATTGTAGGGGGGGAAATGGTTAGTGTAGAGGGGATACGGTTGGTGTTGGGAACACGGTTAGTGTAGAGGGCGATACGGTTAGTGAAGAGGGGGATATGGTTAGTGTATGGGGACACAGTTAGAGTAGGGGACACAGTTGGTGTAGGGGGACAGAGTTAGTGTAAGGGGTCAAGGTAGTGTAAAGGGATACAGTTAGTATAGGGTACATGGTTAGTGTAGCGGAGATGGTTAGTTTAGAGGGGACACGGTTAGTGTAGGGAGGCACGATTAGTGTAGGGGGTACATATTTAGTGTAGGGGACACAGTTTGTGTAGGGACACACGGTTAGTTTAGAGGGGACATGGTTAGTGTAGGGGACACGGTTGGTGTAGGGAGACACGGTTAGTGTCAGGGACACAGTTAGTGTAGAGGGACAAGGTTAGTGTAGGGGAGACACGGTTATTGTAGGGGGGACATGGTTGGTGGAGAGTGGCTATGGTTGGTGTAGGGAGACACGGTTAGTGTGGGAGACACGGTTGGTGTAGAGGGGGTAGTTTGGTGTTGGTAGACACGGTTAGTGAAGGGGGACATGGTTAGTGTAGGGAGGACCCAGTTAGTGTAGAGGGGAATAAGGTTAGTGTAGTGGTTGCCAAGGTTAAAGTAGAGGAAAATACGGTTAGTATAGTGGGACGGTTAGTGTAGAGGGGGATAAGGTTAGTGTAGAGGGGGGTCACATTTAGTGTAGAGGGGGAAACAGTTAGTGAAGAGGGGGATACGGTTCGTGTAGGGGACACGGTTAGTGTAAGGGGACACAGTTGATGTAGAGCGGATACGGTTAGTGTAGGGACACGGTTAGTTTAGGGGACACAGTTAGTGTAGATGGGGATAGGTTTCGTGTAGATGGAGTCACGGTTAGTGTAGGGAGACACAGTTAGTGTAGGGGACACGGTTAGTGTAGAGAGGGATAAGTTTAGAGTAGAGGCAAATACGGTTAGTGTAGTGGGACGGTTAGTGTAGAGGGGGATAAGGTTAGTGTAGAGGGAGTCACGGTTAGTGTAGCGGAGACACAGTTAGTGTAGAGGGGGATAATGTTAGTGTAGAGGGTGCCACTGTTAGAGTAGAGGTAAATACAGGTAGTGTAGTGGGTCGGTTAGTGCAGAGGGGATAGTTTTAGTGCAGATGGAGTAACGGTTAGTATAGGGAGACACAGTTAGTGTAGGGGACACGGTTAATGTAGAGGGGGATAAGTTTAGTGTAGAGGAAGTCACGGTTAGTGTAAGGGACACGGTTAATGTAGAGGGGATATGGTTAGTGAATAGCGGGATACAGTTAGTGTCGGGGACATGGTTGGTGTAGGGTGACACAGTTTAGTGTCGAGGGGGATACGATTTAGTGTAGAGGGAGTCACGGTGAGTGTAGGGGACACGGTTACTATAGGAGACACATTTAGCGTAAGGGGTCAAGGTGGTGTTAAGGGACACAGTTAGTATAGGGGACATGGCTAGGGTCAGAAGACACGGTCAGTGTAGAGGGACACGGTTAGTGTACAGGCAGATAAGGTTAGTGTAGAGCGGGCAACAGTTAGTTTAAATAGAGTTAATGTAGGAGGACACTGTTAGTGTAGAGGGGGATACAGTTAGTGTAGGGGACACGGTTAGTGTAGTGGGATACGGTTGGTGTAGGGAGACACGGTTAGTGTAGAAGGGGATATGGTTAGTGTAGGGGACACAGTTAGTGTAGGGGGACACAGTTAGTTTAGGGAGACAGTTAGTGTCGGTGTCATGGTTAGTGTAGAGGGGATACGTTTAGTGAAGGTGAGACATGGTTAGTGTGTGGGGGACAAGGTTAGTGAAGGGGATACGGTTAGTGTAGGAGGAACACAGTGAAGGGAGGACACGGTTAGTGTAGGGAAGTCACGGGTAGTGTAAGGGACATGGTTAGTGTAGGGAATGCAGTTAGTGTAGCGGGCACTTTAAGTGTAGGGAGACGGTTACTGTAAGGGACACAGTTTGTGTAGGGAGACATGGATAGTGTAGGGGACAGGGTTGGTGTAGGGAGACACGGTCAGTGTATGGGACAGGGTTAGTGTAGGGGACACGATTAGTGTAGGAGAACACGGTTAGTGTAGGGGCGACGGTTGGTGTAGGGAGACTCAGTTAGAGTAGGGGACACGATTAGTGTAGAGGGAATAAGTTTAGTGTAGAGGGAGACACGGTTAGTGTAGGGGACACTGTAGTGTAGGGGACACAGTTAGTATAGAGGGGGATATGGTTAGTGAATAGGGAGATACAGTTCGTGTAGGGGACACGGTTAGTGAAGGGGACACGGTTGGTGTAGGGAGACACAGTTAAGGGGATACGGTTAGTGTAGGGGACATGGTTAGTGTAGAGAGGGTTATGGTTAGTGAAGAGGTGGCCACGGTTAGAGTAGAGGCAAATACGGTTAGTGTAGCCGAACGGTTAGTGAAGAGGGGGATACGGTTAGTGTAGGGGGACACGGTTAGTGTAGGGGGACACAATTGATGTAGAGGGGATACGGTTAGTGTAGGGGATACGGTTAGTGTAGGGGATACACGGTTATTGTAGGGGTGACATGGTTGGTGGAGAGGGAATGGTTGGTGTAGGGAGACACAGTTAATATAGGGGGACACTGTTAGTGTAGGGGAGACACAGTTACTGTAGGGAGCACATGGTGGTATAGGGGGACACGGTTAGTGTTGGGGAGACAAAGTTAGTGTAGAGGGTGATAATGTTAGTGTAGAGGATGCCACTGTTAGAGTAGAGGCAAATACGGGTAGTATAGTGGGTCGGTTAGTGTAGAGGGGATAGGTTTAGTGCAGATGGAGTCACGGTTAGTGTAGGGAGACACAGTTAATGTAGGGGACACGGTTAGTGTAGAGGGGGGTAAGTTTATTGTAGGTGGAGTCACGGTTAATGTAGGGGGCACGGTTAGTGTAGGAGGACACGATTATTGTAGAGGGGTATACAGTTAGTGTTGGGGACACTGTAAGTGTAGTGGACACGGTTAATCTAGAGGGAATATTGTTAGTGAATAGTGGGATACAGTTAGTGTAGGAGGACACGGTTTAGTGTCGAGGGGGTTACGATTTAGTATAGCGGGAGTGACGGTTAGTGTAGGGGACACGGTTAGTTTAGGGGACACATTTAGTGTAAGGGGTCAAGGTAGTGTTAAGGGACACAGTTAGTATAGGGGACATGGTTAGTGTCGGGAGACACGGTTAGTGTAGAGTGGGCCACGGTTAGTGTAGAGGCAAATACGGTTAGTGTAGGGGGACACGGTTAATGTAGGGGACATGGTTAGTGAGGAGGAAAATAAGGTTAGTGTAGGGGACATAGTTAGTGTATGGGACACGGTTAGGAAGAGGGGGATATGGTTAGTTAATAAGGGGATACGGTTAGTGTAGGGGAACACGGTTAATGTAGGGGAAACGGTTAGTGTAGAGGGGAATAAGGTTAGTGTAGGGGACATAGTTAGTGTTTGGGACACGGTTAGGTAGAGGGGGATATGGTTAGTTAATAAGGGACACAGTTAGTGAAAGGGACACAGTTGGTGTAGGGAGACACGGTTAATGTAGAGGGTGGTACGGTTAGTGTAGGGGATATGGTTAGTGTAGAAAAGGATATGGTTAGTGTAGGGGATACAGTTTGTGTAGGGGACACAATTAGTTTAGGGAGACAGTTACTGTCGGGGACATGGTTAGTGTAGAGGGGACACGTTTAGTGTAGAGGAGACATGGTTAGTGTGTGGGGGACAAGGTAAGTGAAGGGGATACGGTTAGTGTAGGAGGAACACAGTGAAGGGAGGACACGGTTAGTGTAGGAGAGTCACGGGTAGTGTAAGGGACACAGTTAGTGTAGGGAATACGGTTAGTGTAGGGGACACAGTTTGTGTAGGGAGACATGGATAGTGTAGGGGGACAGGGTTGGTGTAGGGAGACATGGTTAGTGTAGGGGACAGGGTTTGAGTAGGGGACACAGTTAGTGTAGGAGAACACGGTTAGTGTAGAGGCGACACGGTTAGTGTAGAGGGGTATAAGGTTAGTGCAGAGGGCGCCATGGTTAAAGTAGAGGCAAACACGGTTAGTGTAGATGGGGATAAGGTTAGTGTAGACGGGGTCACATTTAGTGTAGAGGGGGATACAGTTAGTGTAGAGGGGGACACGATTAGTGTAGGGGACACGGTTAGTGTAGGGGGACATTGTTGGTGTAGGGGACATGGTTAGTGTAGGAGAACACGGTTAGTGTAGATTGGGATACAGTTGGTGTAGGGGACACGCTTAGAGTAGAGGGGAGATATAGTTACCGAATAGGGGGATATAGTTAGTGTAGGGGGACACAGTTGGTGTAGGGAATCACGGTTATTGTAGGGGGGGACCTGGTTAGTGTAGAGGGGGATACGGTTGGTGTAGGGGACGCGGTTAGTGTAGACGGTACATGGTTAGTGTAGGGGTACACAGTTTGTGTAGGGAGGCACGGTTAGTTTAGGGGGTTCATGGTTAGTGTAGGGGACACGGTTGGTATAGGCAGACACAGTTAGTATAGGGATCACGGTTAGTGTAGGGGAGTCACGGTTATTGTGGGGGGACATGGTTGGTGGAGAGGGGATACGGTTGGTGTAGGGAGACACGGTTAATATAGGGGGGACACAGTTAGTGTAGGGGAGACACAGTTACTGTAGGGGGAACACTGTTGGTGGAGAGACTGGCTATGGTTGATGTAGGGAGACACGGTTAGTGTGGGAGACACGGTTGGTGTCGAGGGGGTATGTTGGTGTTGGGAGACACGGTTAGTGAAGGGGACACGGTTAGTGTAGGGGGGACACAGTTGGTGTAGGAGACCACCGTTAGTGTATGGGGGGAGGTTGGTGTAGGGAGACACGGTTAGTGTAGGGGGGACACAGTTAGTGTAGAGGGTGATAAGGTTAGTGTAGAGGGTGCCACGGTTAGAGTAGAGGCAAATACAGTTAGCGTAGCGGGACGGTTAGTGTAGAGGTGGATAAGGTTAGTGTAGAGGGGGTCACATTTAGTGTAGAGGGGGATACAAAGTGATGAGGGGGATACAGTTCTTGTAGGGTCACGGTTAGTGTAAGGGGGACACAGTTGATGTAGAGGGGATACGGTTAGTGAAGGGGACACAGTTAGTGTAGGGGACACGGTTAGTGTAGGGGACGCAGTGAGTGTAGAGGGGGATACGGTTGGTGTAGGGTACACAGTTAGTGTAAAGGGGACACGGTTAGTGTAGAGCATGATACGGTTAGTGAAGAGGTGGATATGGGTAGTGTATGGGGGCATAGTTAGTGTAGGGGACTCGGTTGGTGTAGGGGGACACAGTTAGTGTAAGGGGTCAAGGTAGTGTAAAGGGACACAGTTAGTGTAGGGAACATGGATAGTGTAGCGGAGTCAGTTAGTGTAGAGGGGCACAGTTAGTGTAGGGAGTCACGGTTTGTATAGAGGGTACATGGTTAGTGTAGGGGGACACAGTTTGTGTAGGCAGACACGGTTAGTTTAGGGGTGACATGGTTAGTGTGGGAGACACGGTTGGTGTAGAGGGGGTAGGTTGGTGTTTCGAGACACGGTTGGTGTAGGGAGACACGGTTAGTGTACGAGGTACAGAGTTAGTGTAGAGGGGGATAAGGTTAGTGTAGAGGGTGCCACGATTAGAGTAGAGGCAAATACGGTTAGTGTAGCGGGACGGTTAGTGTAGAGGGGATCACATTTAGTGTAGAGGGGGATACAGTTAGTGAAGAGGGGATACAATTAGTGTAAGGGACACAGTAAGTGCAGGGGGACACAATTAGTTTAGGGAGACAGTTAGTGTCGGGATCATGGTTAATGTAGAGGGGATACGTTTAGTGTAGGTGAGACATGGTTAGTGTGTGGGGGACAAGATTAGTGAAGGGGATACGGTTAGTGTAGGGGAGACACAGTTACTGTAGGGGGGCACGGTTGGTGGAGAGGGGTCCCGTTGGTGTAGGGAGACACGGTTAGTGTGGGGGACACGGTTGGTGTAGAGGGGTTAGGTTGGTGTTGGGAGACACGGTTAGTGTAATGGGACACGGTTGGTGTAGAGGGGTGAGGTTGGTGTTGGGAGACACGGTTAGTGTAGTAGGACACGATGCAGATGGGGTAGGTTGGTGTTGGGAGACATGGTTAATGTAGGGGTACACGGTTAGTGTAGGGGGGACACAGTTGGTGTAGGGAGACACGGTCAGTGTTGCGGGGACATGGTTAGTGTAGAGGGGGTAGGTTGGTGTAGGGAGACACGGTTAGTGTAGGGAGATACAGTTAGTTTCAGGGACACAGTTAGTGTAGGGGTGACATGGTTGGTGTAGAGGGGGTACAGTTAGTAGAGGGGACAGTGTTAGTGTAGGGGGGACATTGCTAGTTTAGGGGCAGCAAGCTCAGCGTATTGGTTTGTGCGACGCTCTTCCAGCGTTAGCGACTTAGGTTCGAATCCCGCGCTGTCTATAAGGAGTTTGTACATTCTCCCTGTGTCTGCATGAGTTTCCTCCAGGCTCTCCAGTTTCCTTCTGCCCTATCAAAAATGTACCCGTGTTGTACGTCAGTTGGGTATAATTGGGTGGCATGGGTTCATGGGCCGAAGTGTCCTGTTACCACGCTGTACGTCTAAATTTAAACTTTTAATCCACAATGAATCAAGACAATACAAATTAATTTAACCAAATTCCACTGATCTGAAAATTACTCTAGCCATGAGACACAAGCCATCCCCCAGTCCACTGAGGTCTTGTGCATGGGACAGAATCTCACTGGACGTTCCCACATCCCATTGTATCGACATTCCCAGTAACTCTGGGAATCTGGGCCTCCGCCTCAGTGAAGCCTCCAATGTTTCATCATTTGTGGCTTCACTCTGGATGTATTCCAGTATGGAGGAATGGGGGTACCTTTGGGGTCCGAATCTATACATCTCTCGAGGTTGCTGTGTAGTTGATAGGATATTCATGAAGGCCAATGGGACGCTGGGCTTCATCTGTTGGGGGATTGAGTTCAAGAGTTATGAGATCATGTTGCAGCTCTACAAATCTCTGGTCATCCCACGCTCGGAGTACTGTGTTCAGTTCTGCTCCTCATTGCAGGAAGGACGTGGAAGCTAATGGAGAGGGTGCAGAGGAGATTGACCAGGATGCAGCCTGGATTTGAAAATAATGGGCAAAGGAAACAGAGCTGGAGCTTTTCCCTTTGGATCAGAGAAGGTTGAGAGGTGGCTGACAAGAATTTAAGGTGGACGGCCAGGGTGCCTTTGTCCCAGGACGGGAGCAGCAAACACCGGAGGACATCTGTACAAAGTGAAGGGAGGGACGTTTAGGGGAGATGTCCAGAGCTAAGTTGTGGAGGCCTGGATTGCAGGGGTGGTGGTGGAGCTAGAACACTCGGTGTATTTAAGAGACTCTGAGACAGGCGCACGGATGAAAGGAGAGGTTCACAAGGAAGGGTGAGGTGATATGACTGCTAATCCCCTCCCCGTGACCCGGCCATAAATGTCGACCTCTCTGCCCCCTTCCAACCATTCGTGCCCCTGGAGTTGGTCCCCACCGAAATCAAATGTGTATTAAAGCCTGTCATTCCTCACTCAGCCTTTGGAGTTGTTGATAGTGTGTATCAAAGGGCTTCATTTTGATGGATAGGAATACATCAAGGGCCTGTGCTGCTCTGCCGCATCCTACGGAGATGGGGACTGCTGCTACGCCAGTTCCTCTTTAATGATGGCTGCCGGCTCAGCTCGAGATTGATCCGTGGCGTTTGGAAGAAGGGCGCAGTGGATTCTCCCTGGCAGAAACCCCCTCCCTACCCTAGCAGAATCTGTCTCCCCAGGGCTCATCTTGGCTCATTCGCCTGGTGCTTGCAGAATGTTGCTCGACAGCAGGTGGTTTCCATGGTCAACGGTGGCATTTGGAAATGAGGTCTTGTATCTCATTGGAAAAGATAACGTCTAATCTACGTAATGATTATTCATTATTTGTTAGAGATTGAAGCCCGTGTACGAGATATATGGGTTTGAATTTGTTATCGTTCTTCTGCCCCCATGGTTGTTGGGGGTCAGACCAAACCATGGCAATAATTGGTGGTTGTTATATAAGTTGATCTCCTCTTCGCACTCGGAGACTCAGAAGGGACTCTGCTGCTTCTCTCGAGTTGTAAAGGCCATTGAGGAACACTAAAGTTGACCCTTGGGGCAGGCAGAAGGTAATTGTGCGCAATATTGAACGTTCTGGAGTGTTATATCACATTAATATCAGGCAAAGAAAGCTTTTGGCATATTGGCCTTCCTACTATTGCTTCTCAGACTGGAGGCCTGTGACGAGCGGTGGGCAGCAGGGATTGGTGATGGGGAACTTCTGTTGTTTGCCATCTGGGTGGAAACATGGCAGCAGGGTTTGGAGGCAGCACTAAGATGGGGGTCATTGTGGACAGCAAGGAAGGTTTGTGAAGCACGCAGAGGGATCTGCAGCAGCCAGAAAGATGGGGCTGGAGAAAAGGGCAAGTGGCATTTAACGCCGACAAGTGAGAGGTGCTCCCTTTTGGAAGGGCAAACCAAGAAAAAACGTGCACGTTGAATGGTCGGGCAATGAGGGCAATAGGCAATAGGTGCAGGCCCTGTGGACCTGATCGTCCACAATCAGTCCTCCTGTTCCTGCCTTCTGCCCATATCCCTTGACCGCTATCGTTAAGAGCTTCATCTAACTCTTTCTTGAATGCCTCCTCTGCCATCTGAGGGTCCACAGATCCACGACTCTCTGGGTGAAAAACTTCTTCCTCAACTCCATTCTAAATGGCCTACCCCTTACTGTAGGCAATAGACAGTAGGTGCTGGAGTCATCCCATTGGCCCATCGAGCCACGCCACCATTTTTCAGATCATTCTCTGTTAGTACCCATTCCTTGCCTTATCCCCATAACCCTTAAATCCCCAGCCCACAAAAGCCTTATCTAACTCCCTTTTGAATATATCCAGCGAATCTGCCCCGACCATTCTCTATGATAAAGCAGTCCACAGATCCACACTTTTCTGGGTAAAAAAAAATTCTCCTCATCTCTGTCCTAAATGGCCTTCCCTGTATTCTTAAACTATGCCCTCTAGTCCTAGACTATCCCAACATTGGGAACTTGTAATTCTAATTCACCCTGTCTAGCCCCTTGATAATGATGTATACCTCAAACATGTCTCCCCTCATCCTGCTAAGCTCCATCGCATATAAGCCCAGTCTTTCAGTGTAGGACAATCCTGCCATCCTGGGAACCAACCTTGTAAATCTGCGCTGTGCTCCCTCTACAGCGAGGATGTCCTTCCTCAAATTTGGGGACCAGAACTGGATGCAGTATTCCAGGTGATTTCTCACCAGGGCCCTGTACAACTGCAGGAGGGCATCTCTGCTCCTATACTCCCATCCCCTCTTTATGAAAGCTTACATGCCATTTGCCCTCTTCATAGCTTGCTGAATCTGCAGGCTAGCTTTCAGTGACTGGTGTATGAGTCCACCCAGATCCCTTTGCATTACCCCACTCCCTAGCCTGACTCCATTTAAATCATATTCTGCTCTCTCATTACTGCCTCCAAAATGGATAACCTCACACTTGCTTACATTGGACTTCATCTTCCATTCCTCCTCCCCCTCTCCCAGCCTGTCCAGGCCACTCTGCATTTTCTTGACATCCTCCTCCTCCTTTACACCACCACCCAGTTTAATGTCATCTGCAAATTTGCTCATGTTGTTAATAATCCCTTCACCCAAATCATTTACGTAAATGAAAAACAACTGAGGACCCAACACTGAACTCTGTGGTACCCAACTCATTACATCCTGCCATCCTGAAAATGACCTGTTTATCCCAACCCTCTGTTTCCTATATCTTAACCAATTTTCTATTCATGTCGGCACCCTACCCCCAAAACCATGCTCCTTGATTTTGCCCACTAGCCTCCCGTGCGGGACCTTATCAAAGGCCTTCTGGAAATCCAAATACACCACATCCACTGGCTCTCTCGAGTCCACCCCCTTTGTCTTAAACTGTGGCCTCTGGTTCTGGGCTTCTCTAACATCGGGAACATGTCTCCTGTCTCTAGTGTGTCCAATCCCTTAATACTCTTACCTGTTTCAATCAGTTTTTCCTCTCGTCCTTCTAAACTCCAATGTCTACAAGCCCAGTCGCTCCAATCTTACAACAGATGATGGCCCCACCATCTCTGGAATTAACCTCATAAACCTATGCTGCACTCCCTCAATAGCAAGAAGGTCCCTCCTCAAACCTGGGGACCAAAACTGCATACGATACTCCAGGGATGGTCCTGCACAACTCTTTGCTCATGTACTTGTTATGAAGGGCGGTAGAGCAGATGGGCCTCGGAAAACCAATACACAATTCCATGGAAGAAGCATCACAGGCGGATAGGATTGTAAAGAGAGCTTTTTTTTTTGCATCTTGGCCTTCATAAATATTGAGCACAGGAGTTAGGACGTTTTGGTAAAGTTGTAGAAGACATTGGTAAGGCCATGTTTGGAGCACTGTGTGCAGTTTTGATCACCTAACGACAGGAAAGATGTCAATACAATTGAAAGAGAGCAGAGAAGATTTATTAGGACGTTGCCCAGACTTCAAGAACCGAGTTACAGGGAAAATGTTAAACAGGTGAGGACTTTATTCCCTGGAGCGTGAAAGAATGAGGGGAGATTTGATAAAGGTGTTTAACATTATGAGGGGGGCAGACAGAGTAAATCAAACCATGCCAGGGTGGGTGTAGGTTAATTGAGTGTAAATTCGGCGGCACCGACTTGTGTTCCCACTGTTCCCTCTCAGCTGCATACACGGTTTGCAACCAGCGCACAAAGGAAATCGTGCGCACTGAAGGTGAACTACCAAAAACAATGAATAAATATAACTTAGTGAATTTCATAGGCATTCAGAGCGCTTGACACAGGGAAAAAAAATTGAAAAACTTAATTTGATGACTAAAAATTAGAGGGAACTGTACATCTAAAATGAACATTTAAATTTTTTGATTTCAGCTGGGTGCAACGCAACCTGCCATTGGTTGTCTCAGTCACTGGGACCTGTGGTGTTCCACAGGGGATGGGTCCGTTGCATGACCAGAGTCTAAAGGAGCAGAAGTAGGCCATTCGGCCCATTGGATCTTCTCCACCCCTGCCTTCTCCTCTTTGAAACCCTGACTATTCAGATACCCATCAATCTCTGCCTCTAACATACCCAATGACCCTGACCTCTACACCGCCTGTGGCAGCCACTTCCAAAGGTTCACCGCTCTCTGGCCAAAGATGTTCCTTCACATCTCTGTTTTTAAATAGGCACCCATTAATCCTGAAGTTGCACCCTCTTGTCCTGGACTCCCCTGCCATGGGAAAACAACTTTGCCACATCTACTCTGTCCAGGCCTTTCAAGATTCGACTATGAGGGTCCCCCCCCCAACTCCCCCAGAATCGATGGCTTGGAGATCAAGTTTGCAGATAATGCCAAGACAGGGGGAAGGGTGGATAGGGTAGATGGAGTCTGTAAAGAGCCTTGAGCATGTTGGGCAAAGAGGTAACAGATGGAACCCAATATATGGAGAAGGAATAAGGAGACAATTTACTAAAGTCCAAAAAATTCAGAGGGGCAAGGGATCCTCGTGCTGCATTCCTGAAAATTTACCCTAAAGTGAAACCCCCAGTCTCCGGCACCAGTGGGCATTGGTAGATGCTGGATAAGCAAACTTTTCCAGTTGCTTGAGGTTGCGAATTATGTGGGTTGGCAAACTAGCGGCGGGTCACGCCAATTTATGCTCGTACTTATTTTCCGCAACTTTTTTTTGCCAGTTGTTTGAATTCCGGATAACAGATTTTTCTTTACAGTATTAGCATTCATTTCAAGAGTATCAGAATATGAAAGGAAGGATGTAATTCTCACTGGCATCGCTAGGGGGGTTCGGACCGCACCGGGCAGCACCATCAGAGGGGGTGACACCATAATGACTGTCCATAAAATATTTGTCCAGTGTTTCAACAGAAATTTGTTTTTTTTAATAAAAATATCCCTGTCATTAGTATTAACAAATGCATTTTCCATAAGCCCAGGTGACGTGGATCAAGGAACCCACGAAGTCAAAGCTCGACGATCATTTCCTTCTTGAACCTCTGGTCAGAGCTGTCGTTATGACCCAAAGACAGCGACGCTTCGAATCCCACGTCTTCGTCTGCACAAGCAAGCGCTATTGTTTTCGTTGCTGCTGCTGCTTTCATAGAATACTACTGCACAGAAAACAGGCTGTACGGCCTGTGCCAAGAGTCATCTCCCTAGTCCCATTCCATAACCCTTCAAGCCTCTCCCATCCATGTATCTATCCAATCGATCCTTAAAACACACGATCGGGCCCGCGTCTGATGGCAGCTCATCCCACCACTCTCTGTGTGAAGAAGCTCCCCCCTCATGTTCCCCCTAAAGTTCTCCCCTTTCACCCTTAACCATTCTCTTCTGGCTTGTATCTCACCTATCCTCATTCTGTCCATCCCCCTCATAATCCTAAATACCTCTATCAAATCTCCCCTCATTCTTCTACACTCCGGGGAATAAAGTCCTAACCTGTCTAACCTTTTCCCTGTAACTCAGTCCCTGAAGTCCTGGCAACGTCCTAGTAAATCTTCTCTGCACTCTTTCTAACTTATTGATCTCTTTCCTGTAGTTCAGTGACCAAAACTGCACACAATCCTCCAAATTTATACAACTTTACCATAACATCCCAACTCCTGTACTCAATACTTTGATTTATGGCCAATGTGCCAAAGCATTTCTTTCCAACCCTATCCACCTGTGACGCCACTTTCAGGGAATTTTGTCTCTATATTCCTAGAGAATACTGTTCCACCACGCTCCTCAGTGCCCCACCGCTTACCGTGTATGTTCTACCTTGGTTTGGCCTTCCAAAATGCAACACCTCTCACTTGTCCGAATGAAGGGGGGAAGGAGGTCGAAAAGAGATGGAAGGTCTTGCTTCATCTTTCCATTTGCCCCTCTCCCTCTCTCCATCATTCCTTCCCCTCCTCTCTTACTCCATCTCCCATCTGCATTCCGATTCTCTATTCACTTCATATAACACTCTTCCTCGTTCCATCCTGCTATTCCTCACCCTACTTTCTATCCCTTTCCCCTTCCCTCTCTCCATCCCTCACTCTCTCCTCTCCATTATCCTCTCTCTCCATCCCTCACTCTCTCCTCTCTATTATCCTCTCTCTCCGTCCCTCACTCTCTCCTCTCCATTATCCTCTCTCTCCTGCTCCCTCTCTCCATCTGTCATTCTCTCTCCCCTCCCTCGCCCCATCTCTCCTTGCTCCCTCTCTCCAACCCTTACTCTTCCTCATCCCCCTCTCCCTCCCTGTCCCTCACTCTCTCTCCCTTGCCCCCACCCCCTTCTCTTCTGCATTCTCCCCTCTCTCCCATCTCTCTTCCCTCACATCGTGTTGGCCTCTGTCCACACTGACACCCAGTTGTGCGTGGGAGGGAGAGAGTGGGGGTGGGGGTGTGGTGGGGTGGTTGAGTTCTGATCTGTATCTAGTACCGTTTCGTGACAGGACCAGATTAAACGGCCTGTTTTTGAACATCCTGCAACCGCGGAGGTCTGCACCCAAGATGGCGGGGTCGCTGGTAAGGTGTGCAGTACATAGGGAGCGGGGCTGTTGTACACCATTGTAGTTGTAGATAGCATCTGAGCCTTGCCCAGGTGGGTAGCTTACTGTACTACTTGATGGTGATAAGCTTGTAAAAACAGTTTCTAGTATCGATCCGATGTGACTGATTTGTATTGTGTTTGTGGGAGAGCGACCAGTTACTGGTATCGATCATGTTAAGTCCAATATGACTGTGTTGTGGAGATTGAGAGGTGTTATCTCTTATGTGTGTCTCAATAAAGATTATTTCCCCGCTCATCCTGTATCCAGAGCCTCTATTCTTTGAAACCGCCAAACTTTTCCCTTCCTACCGAACAGGAAGGAGTCTTCAGATGCAGCGAAAGCTAAATGTTTTTGAAGAGACATCGAAGTTAGCACAGCGCCAGTGGCCGAGACTGGGGTCCCGCGCAGTCTGTAAAGAGTTTGTACACTCTCCTTGTGTCTGCGTGGGTTTGCCCCGGGCGGGGGAGGGCTCCAGTTTCCTCCCACTGTTCAAAAACATACCGGGGCGTAGGTTAATGGGGTGGCATGGACTTGTAGGGTCGAATTGGCCTGTCACCGTGCTGACGTCTAATTTAATAATTTAATTTAAAAATGTGACTGAAAATCATGGGTTTTTTTGCGGTTAATATATTCGTGCGAGTGAAGTTCGTTCAGTGTAAGTACAATGTAGTATTTTTGTCTTTACTCTTAATGCAGTAGGCAGAGTAAAAGTGAGTCTCAAGCAACCGGAAAATTTGATTATCCAGCACCTATCACAGGTGCCGAATACCAGGGTTTTTCACTGCATTGATGTGCTATTACATGATAGTAAGAAGAACCTTCAGCAGGGCCTGCACTGATTCTAACTGCAACCCCCCAGACTTCGAGGAAGGGGAGGGGATGCCTCAGGCCTTTACCCCAGGCAGAATCCACTTACCTTCCTTGGGTGACACTCTCCGTGGATGCAGCTGATTAGGAGTGAGGGGGCGGGGGTGAGGTGCTGCCTGGTCTTGTTGTGTCCATCTGCAGTGGAGAGAAGGAGGATCAGTCAGCCAAGCCTTGAGGGAGAAACCCCAGGGGGTAGAGTACAATTAACTGCATCAGGCCATGAGACACTGGAGCAGAAATGGGCCATTCATCCCATCGAGTCTACCCCTGCAATTCAATTCATGAGCGGATCCATTTTTCCACTTGGCCCCACTGCCCGGCCTTCTCCCCATAACCCTTGATGCTCTGGCCAAACAAGAATCTCTGGCCCTTTTTAACACTGTATTACTGCCGTATACGTGACCCGTACAATAAACCTTTGCTGCAACTTCCTAAGCTTGGTGGATCAAACTCGGCTTTCAAACGCTGTATAAAAGGATTCTGTCTTAAACGCACCCACTGACCCAGCCTCTGGTACTGCCCGTGGCGACAAATCCCACAGATTCACTGCCCTCTGTCTCAAGAAATTCCTCCATATCTCTGCCCTGAGCGGACACCTTTCAGTCCCGAGGTTGTGTCCTCTTGTCCTGGGCCGTGGGAAACAACCTTTCCACATCCACTCTGTCTGCGCCTTTCAACATTCAAAATGTTTCAATGAGGATCCGCTCCCCCCCACCCACCACCCCCCCACCCCCACCAACCCTCTCCTAAATTCCAAGGAGCTGTCAAACGCTCCTCATCAGGCCTGGATTAACAATGAAGCAAAATAAGCTTTCAGAAAGGGAGTTCTTTTTCAGTGCAGGATTTACCATGGTGCAGCCAAATTAGGTCCCAACTAAAAGGGCCCCTCTTCCCCAATACAGGTGATATTTAATATAATTGTGGGGTCTGAAAGCTGAATTTTTAATCTATTATTTCACATTCAGCACCTATTGGCTCTTAATGTCATGTCAGTTGGACAATGGAAGGGTGGAGGGGGAACCATTGCTGGGCTGGGCCTAGGGCATCCATTGACCTGAATCCAGCCCTGGTTCTCATTCCCGGAATCATCCCAGTGAACTTCCTTTGAACCCTCTCCAACATCAGGGCCTATTTTATGAAACGAGGAGCCCCAAACTGCTGACAATACACAAGGTGAGGTCTCCTTGTAAGGCCTCAACATCACAGCCCTGCCCTGTTCCTCTTGAAATTGCATTATTTTTAAATTTAGACCTACAGCACGGGTTACTGGCCATTTTTCCCCACGTGTTGGTGCCGCCCAATTTACTCCCAATTAACCTACAACCCCTGTACATTTCGAATGGTGGGAGCCCTCCCCCCCTCACCCCAGGGAGAACCCATGCAGGGGCTACAGTCTGCTTACAAATGGCGTGTGATTCGAACCCCGAGTCCCAATCGCTGGTGCTGTAAAGGCGTCGCGCTAACCGCTGCACCCACTGAGAGCCCTTCTTCACCACCCTCTCGATGTGCAAGCTTATCTTCAGGCTATCCTGAACAAGGACTCCCAGTGTGGTAATAGGCATGGCAGACACGAGAGGGAGGAAGACTTTGGGCGGGGGGCAACATCATGCAAGATCGCAGAAGTACTGGGGGGAGGGGGATACTGGAGTGCAGGATGGCTGCACTACCACTGGTGCGGACCTATGGGGAGTGGTGAGCCAACGCTACCCCCGTGGGGTCCAACCACCCAGTCCGGCTGCCATTGGCTCTGTACAGACTTTCAATGGCCTGTCAAAGGAGCCGACGGTGGCTTACTCCAAAATTCTGGGCCCAGTCTGACGCCGCCTGCATTTGGCAGTGGCCTCAAGGGGGGGTCGCAGACTCCCGGGGAAGCAGAGGACGGCAGCGGGACACTAGAATACTGGGAGAATGCCACACCAGTTCGAGAAGGAGAAGCGCCCTGGCAGTGGACGTCTGAGGCTGAAGGACACGTTGGAGGAGGGGATGGGTGGGCAGGCACTGCTGGGGACCATGTTCAAAGGACTCCCGCCAAGGCTGCTGGCAACTGGCTCGAGGGTGGGTGAGGTGGGGGGGAGGGGTACCAGGTATTAGAACCGGGATGCGACAAGGTGCTGGAGGCTTCCCGATCATATCAGCGGTATGCATCAGGAGCTCGAGTTCAGACTGGAGGCCGGGCGGATGCGGAGGCTGCGGGAGCGCTGGAGGGACTCTGCTTGTCCTCTGGCATGGGGCAAATTTGCTGATAGCAAATCTTTCTCTCCCTAACAGTCAGCTGAAGGGAATTTTGTGCAATATCACATTTATTACATGATAATAAAATTATCATAAATCTTGAAGTGAAATCCAATTTGGTGGGGAGTGCCAGAATATCACACTGCACTCATAGATACTGAGGATGGTGGGGAAAGGACAGGGTTGGGCCTTCAGCACAGCATGGTCCCAGAGGAGCGAAATACAAAATGCTGCAGATGCTGCAATTGTAGTCAAAACCCAGTAAATGCTGGACAAACTCAGCCGGTCTTGTAGCATCCATAGGGAAGTAAAGATATATTACCACGTTTCAGGTGATAATAGGCATGGCAGACACGAGAGGGAGGAAGACTTTGGTGGGGGGGCAACATCATCAAGGTGTTACACGTCTTGTGTTACTTGGGAAGCTTCTTAAATAACTTAGAGATGCAAGATTCAAATAAGAGGAGAGACATTACCTACTGATTCCTTCCACCATCTCAGAAAACTGTTCACACACACTCATATACATATACATACGCCCCACTGTGGTGCTCTACAGTTACTACAGTGAGGTGTATTCTTACACCGTTACAAAATAGTTCACATTATCCTGACTATATCACAAGATAAAGAAAAATTTAGTGTTGTTTATCACTTTCTTTCCAGTGCAACTTAAGTATCTGAACTTGTTCACAAATTTATTTACACAACTATTTTTAAATAGTTCTTATCGATATTGCACTGGCGGCAGTATGTTCCTTCGCCATCTTGTGGATTTGGCTGTGACCGTCAGGCTGGTCCACGTGGAGGTGGTGGAGCTTGTTGTGCTTCATCTGACAACTGCTGTGTTGATGTTTTGGTATTAGTGGTTGTGGTTTCTTCATTGGATACCTCGCTTGATATTGGTGTTACAGGCTTTGCTGGCATATGTTATGTCTCTAGAGTTACTTGGGAGACTTCTTAGATGCAAGATTCAAATGGCAGAAGAGACTTTACTCACTGATGCCTTCCACCATCTTAGGAAACTGTTCACACCCACTCGATACATATACATATGCCCCACAGTGATGCCTTACTGTTACTACAGTGAAAATGGTGTATTCTTGCGCCATTACAAAATAGTTCACCTTATCCTGACTGTATAACAGTAGGCATGAGTGAAAAAAAAAGGGTGTCTAAATTAAAGGCCAGAGAGAGAAAGGAGGGAGAATGGGAGAGGAAGGGGTCCAGACCAACAAAAGGCATTCATTGGGTCTGTGAAAGGAGAAGAGGGAGAAAGACTTGAGCTGAAGGAAGAAAGATGTGGGAGAGGGTATTTAACTGAAAGCAGAGAAGTCAATATTAACGGCATCTGGTTGGAGGGGGCCCAGATGGAAGCTGATATCATCCAATTTGTGGGTGACACCATGGACAGCGAAGTAATGCGTCGGTTCGGGGGAGATCCATCCCACTGTGGCGGACAGAGCCCCAAGGTGCTGAACGAAGAGGCCTCCCGGCCTCTCTGATGCCAAGGACACCACGGGAGCCCCCGGATGCGGTATTTGAATCCTGCACGTGTTGCTCCACTTGAGGAGGACTGCTTGGGGCCCTGACTGGTGGTGTGGGTGTAAGTGGAGGCCACAAAGTCCCAGAGGGAGCGGGTTAAGGGTGACCTCACCGCACGATCCAATATGGTGGGGATGAGCAGGTTGAAGGGCAGGATATGACCTCATAGAGATCAGATGGAAGGAACGTCCTGGAAGAGTTAAGATATTATGCACCTCACTGCACACCGTGATCCCAGACAGCGTGCATCCCGCAACCTTTTGGAGAGGTCCCTTCACTTTTGTCAATGAAGAGGCACTAACAGAGGGGAACATGGGGGATGACTCACCTTTGAAGTCTTTGTTCTTGGCAACTGCCTGACACGCCTGCAGAGAAAAACACCGTCATTAGTGTGGGGAAAGTCGGCCCCAGGAACAATAACACTGCAGTAATAATCCTGCCTCATCCATTAAACATCTATCACAGCAGCTCAAGTGAAACACAAAAGTCTACGACCCCGTGATTGAAAAAAACTGCGACACTGGAGAAACTCAGCTGGTCAAACAGCGGACTTCATGTAGCAAAGATCAAAGATA
Source organism: Narcine bancroftii (assembly GCF_036971445.1). Lineage (NCBI taxonomy): Eukaryota > Metazoa > Chordata > Chondrichthyes > Torpediniformes > Narcinidae > Narcine > Narcine bancroftii. The sequence continues at coordinate 183,755,996 of NC_091470.1, forward strand.
CGTCACCAATGTTTCGGGCTTGAGGCCTTCATCAAGGGATGGAAAAATGTTAGCAGGCGCCCGAACGAAATGGTGGGGGGCAGGGGGAGGAGCACGGATGAGGGATGGAGGGCACAGCAGCAAGTAGGGGGAAGGAGGGGAGGGAAAAGCTCTGCAAATGTGATGGAGAGCTGAAGGCAGAGGAGAGGAGGAGAACAGGGAGTGGGCTAGCAGAAACCGGAGGAGAGCAATGAAGAGCTGGGAAAACTAATCAGGATAGAGACATTGAGAGGTGAGAGAAAGGGATGGGACATTGGGGAACTCCAGTCAGGCCCACAGGCTGCAGTACGGCCATGGGAGAGGTCCATGAATGCAGTCCGGCATTTATGTGCTTCCAGTCTGGCTCATTCCCCGCTCCAGTCCAGAATGTTCACCACTCCAGTCCAGTACATTCACCTCTCCAGTCCGGCTCATGCATCAAATCCAGTCTGGCCCATGGACCAAATCCAGTCCAGCACATGACCCACTCCAATCTAGCATGTGCACCACTCCAGTCCGGTCCATGCATCAAATCTTCTCCGGCCCATGCACCAAATCTAGTCCAGCCCATGCCCCAGTCCAGTCGGCCCATGTTACACTCCAGTCCAGCATGTTCACCGCTCCAGCCTGGTATGTTCACCACTAGATCCTTACCAGCCCAGGTATGTGCCTCTCACTTCTCGGAGTGGATGAGCCTCCCATTGCCTCAACCTTGGAGAAGTACATCGGCGAACACTGGGATCACTGAGGCAGAGACAGTAGCGGACCACATGGTGTAAAATGGTATGAAGGTGGATGAATGGCCAGCACAGACAAGGTGGCTTCAGAGAACCTGTCTCTGTGGACCACACCGTGACTTAATGAATAGGAAAAGATATTTAACAAAGAACGCAGGGCTAAAACTGTCAGCAAATATGTGTGGTGCATCTCACATAAAGATCGGAGGTGTGTGCAGGGAGTGTGTTGCATACAATAATCACGTCGACACGATGGGGTGATTAAACAGCTTTAATTACCAAAAACCTGAGCAATACTGATACACGACTTGGCCAGGTTCCAGGTACAGGAGCAAGATGGGTCGTCTGGGCACATCAGCCTTTATTGGGAAATCCAGGGAGGGGTCAGGGAAGGTCAGGGACGTTCGGACATGCCAGTCCATACATCAATGCAAATGCCTTCCACCACAGCGAGAAAGCTTGCAGAGGGATCTGGACCAACTGGAAAAACGGACTGAAAAATAGCAGATGGAATTCCATGCAGATAAGTGTGAGGTATTACATTTTGGAAGGACAAACCAAGAAAGGATGTACACAGTAAATGGTCGGACGCTGGGTAGTCATCTGGGAACACAGATACATAATTCCCTGAAAGTGGGGTCACAGCTGGACAGGGTTGTAAAGAGAGCTTTTGTCACCGAACTACAGGACAGTGATCAATAAGATTGAAAGAAAGCAGAGAAGATTTACTAGGACGTTGCCCGGATTTTAGGAACTGAGTACAGGGAAAAGGTTAAACAGGTGAGGACTTTATTCCCTGGAACGTAGAAGAAGGAGGGGAGATTTGATCAAGGTTTTTAAGATTATGTGGGGGATAGACAGAGTAAATGCAAGCAGGCTTTTTCCACTGAGGGTAGGTGAGATACAAACCAGACCACAAGTGTTAAAGTGTGAAAAGGGAACATTTTAGAGGGAACATGAGGAGAAACTACTTCACACAGAGAGCAACAGGAGTGGGGAACGAGCTGCTGGCTGAAGTGGTGAATGCGTGCCCGATTTGAACACTTAAGATAACTTGGACAGGTACACGGATGGGAGGGAGTGCAGAGGGAGATGGACTGGAAGCGTTGGTCAGTGGGACGAGGCAGAATAATAGTTTGGCCCAGACTAGAAGGGTTGAAGGGCCTTTCTTCTGCCCTGTGACGTCTGCGGGTTCTGCTCATTTGCCTGAGGAGGCTGAGCTCAGAATTGCCGGTGGAAGAGATGGAAGGGGCTTGTCAGAACGAAATGTCCCTCCAACACAGTTGGTAAGGGGGGAAAATCCCTAGAATGCCAAGGATCTCAATGACTTGCTGGAGCCATTGAGAGCATTCATGTACATTCCCTTCTGAATGTTCTTGCACTCCCACGCAGTTTCAGTGCTCTGTCGAGGCATGTTCCTGATTGTTCCATTGGTTTTTACCCTCTGTGGGGCACTGGGATCAGAAGAGGAACAGCTTTTCCCGATGTTCAGGAAATCCCAACTTGGAGAGGTTTGCCCGTTGTGGGGTGAAGTCAACACGATGGCTCTGGGGCAGCAGATCCTCTTTTGGACAGTCCGGTGGGCGTAGCACGACACCTTCACAGTACCAGCGGTCGGGACAGGGCTTCGAATCCCACACCATCCGCAAGGAGTTTGCCCGCTCTCCCCGCACCTGCGTGGGTTTTCCCTGGGGTGGGGGGCTCTCCAGTCTCCTCTTGCCTTTCAAAATGTACCGTTGGTTGTATGTTAATTGGGTGTAAATTGAGCAGTGCAAATTTGTGGGCTGAAAGGGCCGGTTACCGTGCCTCCCAGGCACTCAAGAGGCAGCTTGAAGGATTGAATTTAGGAGCGGGGGACCTCTGCTGCGACTGTACGAGGTCCTCGCAGGGCCGCATCTGGAGTTCTGGTCTCCTGACTGGAGGAAGGATGGACTGGCTTTAGAGGCGGTCCAGAGGGGGTTCACCAGACTGATTCCAGAAGTGGGGAGGGGGAAGGGTTGATCTATGAGTCATCTGGGACTGTACTCGCTGGAATTTAGACGAATGACAGGGGATCTTATAGGAATGTATAAAATTATGAAAGGCAGAGAGAGAAGTAGGTAAGTTGTTTTCATTGGTAGAGGGGGAGACCAGAACCAGAGGACACGGTCTCAAGATTCAGGGGAGTAGATTTAGGACGGAGTTGAGGAGGAACTGCTTTTACTGGGTGGGGGGAAGGGGCAGGAATCTGTGGAATTCGCTGCTTATTGAAGCAGTGGAGGTGGCCTCAGTAAATATATTTAAGACAGGGTTTAGATGGATTTTTACATAGCAGGGGAATTAAAGGATAATTTTTTCACCTTTCCACTCTCCTGTTCTCTTATCTTATCCAATTACCACCGTTTGTCTGTTGGTCTGGACTGTACCACCTCCCATTCTTCCCTTCGCATCAGCCTTTTGGCTCACACCTCAGGCCCGAATCATCAGAAATCTACCTGTGGGCGCTGCGGGACCGGCTGGGTTCCCATGCCATTTCTGTGCTTTGACTACAATCACAGCGTCCGCAGACTATCACGCTCTACTGTGACGACTGCACTCCTCAAGGCAGGTGTGCCACACTACCATCACGCCAGCCTTCCGCGGAGCTCGGCCGAGAGCGCTCCAGCCAGCTGAATCATGGCGCACAGCGGTTGCCATAAAACATTGGATCGGAGGCCTGCGATTAGCGGCGGGCCTCTGGGACCAGGGCTGGGACCATTGCGGTTTGTTGTCTATACCAGTGACTTGGATGATAATGTGGTAAATTGGATCAGCAGGTTTGCAGTTTGGAGGAGTTAGCGATGGCGAGAAAGGCTTTCGAAGCTTGCAGAGGGATCTGGACCAGCTGAAAACATGGGCTGAAAAATGTCAGATGAAATTTAATACAGACAAGTGTGGGGTGTTGTATTTTGGATTTTGGAGGGCTAAGGACTGGCCACAGGTCTATAAGACTGAACGTGATGACGGCTGGTAGCCTGGGCCGCTTCAGTCTTCTCTGGAAGTGCAGTCACGGTTGGGACTGCCTGACAAGTGTATCCACGACAGGTCACGAGGTAAGAGAACTCCAGGGGGCTCTCCACTCTCTATGGAGTTGTTGATGTGCATGGGAGGGTGGCCATTCCGGGTCCGCAATCATCAGCTTCGTCTTGTCCAGAAGTGCAATCCCCAAAAGTACTGGAGGAAATTCCATTCGGGAAGCAATTATTCAGGAACCGAATTTATTATCAAGAACAAGTCACAAGATTCGGGGTTTGCGGCAGCGTCGTAGTGCAAACATTCATATTATAACCATCTTAGGACGTTACTATATAAAAAAACAATAATTGTGCATAAAAAGTGGGGCAGTGTCTTTGGTTCATTGATTTTTCACAAATCCGATGGCAGCGGGGAAGAAGCTGTTCTCGTGCCACCTTTAGGCTCCTGTAGCTTTTCCCCCGATGGTAGCAGAGTGAAAAGGGCATGGCCTGGGTTGTGGTTGGGGGGGGGCCTTTGCTTTTTTAAGAAACCGCCTCACGTAGATGTCCTCGATGGAGTGGAGTCCATGCCTGTGATGTCGTAGGCCGAGTTCACAACCCTCTGGAGTTTATTCTGATCCTGAGAGTTGCTGCCTCCCTACCAGGCAATGATGTAACCGGCCGGAACGCTCTCCACGGTACCACCTGTAGAAGTTTTCAAGAGTTTTTGGTACTCAGACACTTCACAAAGTCTAGCTGCTGGTGATTCTTTGTGATTGCGTCAGCGTGGAGGCTCCAGGAAAGATCCTCGGAACTGCTGACACCCAGGTATTTGAAGTTCTTGACCCTCGATGAGGACTGGGGTCATGTTCCCCTGACACCCTCCTGAAGTCCACAGCCATCTCCCCAGTTTTGCTGATGTCGAGCACAAGGCTTTAGACATGACACCATCCGCCCCTCAATGTAATTCTGCCGACAACTGTGGTGTCATTGGCAAATTTGTAGATAGCGTTGGAATAGTAGCCTGGCCACGCAGTCATGGGGGGTATAATGAGGGGAACATCCTTGGGGTGTACCCATGTGGATGATCAGTAAGGAGGAGGCGTTGTTTCCAATTCGTACTGACTGTGGTCATCTGAGGAGCAAGTCAAGGATCCCGTTGCAAAGTTCAAGTTTATGGTGATAAAGCCTATTGCAGAACCAGAACAATTAAAACATTAATTCGGAAAAGAAATCAATGTCAAAATGTGGGTTTGTGAAAGTTTCGTCTAACTTAAAGTTTTTCGACGATGTGAAAAATGATGAAAGAGAAATTAGGTTTCCAGAAGGTTTTCGATAAAGTGCCACATCAAAGTCACCATGAAGATTTAAAGCTGTGAGTTTTGAAGACGTAGGCAGAAGATCATCTGGTGGAAGATCAAGAGGAGGCATAATAGGTTGTTCTATTTTCTGACTGACAACATGAAGCTGCTGCTCCCGTCGGGGGAAGAGATGCGGGAGTATCAGAGCCAGCACCACCAGGCTGAGGAATAGCTTCTTCCCGCGGGCAGCGAGGACACCGAATGCCCAGAGGAACCGCCCACACTGGCCCTCCGAGACTCTCACTCTTACGAAACAACATTTTGCTTATTTATTTGTAGAAATGAATATGTGTCCTGCATGTGTATCATTTCTCAGTATGTGTGTTATGTCCGGTTGTGTGTCTGCGTGTTTTGCACCGAGGAGAACACTGTTTCGTCGGGTTGTACTTGTGCAATCCGATGACAATAAACTTGACGACTTAACTTGACAGTGTACAGCCTCAAATAACACTTTGTAAACTAATAGAATGTTGCCTATTAACTAGCCAAACCTACAACACTCTCACTCCTGCACCATCATCCATGATAAACCTTGTGTGTCCCCTTACCAATAACCGTCTGGGAGTCTAATTATGGTGCATCGCTGGTTCCCTTAACCAGGGGTGCAGTCCAAATTTTTTAGAGCCCAGAGGTCACCAAGTACGGCAACAAGGAGGTCTCGCGAGACCTGGTCCTGGCGGCTGCCATATTGTATTTGGCGTTGTATAATTGTTAGCGGACGGTAGGACTAGGTCATAGGGCACCCGGACATGGAAGAAACAGGCATGTCCAGAATAGAAAATTGTGGTCGGAGGAGCAGAGTGGGGGTGGAGGGGGGGCGATCAGCAGGCATTCTCGTTTCCCTGGTGCTGGCACTGGCAGAGCGGTTTCAGCAGCTGCGTGGAGAATTATGGGTAACCAAGACAGCCATCGATCTGCACCCGTGAGTGACTCCGAAGTGGCCCGATGAGGTGCCGGTGAGCTCCGGCGCTGCACCCCTGGCTTTTAGCGAAAGCACGTCATTTTTGCAAGAGGATATTAAGGGAAAGTTGTGCTTTATTTATAGAGGGAATTGACAAGACCACATCTGGAGCACTGGGCAAATTCTTGGGTCCTGATTCACTCAATGCAGAGACCCCGGGCTATGAACTTCTGACTTACGGACAATCTGTACCTACGAAGAAATTGCGCCCCCCCCCCCCCATTCGCACATTAGAATTACTTCACAAATGCCCCTTCTGGTATGCAGGACATCAGTGGAATGAGAGTAAGTGTTAACTTTTAATCATGATCTTATTTTTTTCTATCTTAGCTGTTTTAAGAATTGTTTCTTTAATTTTATTTTACTAAAACAAACATTTGAGAAACTGATGCTGAATAAGAACCGTTTCTACCTATTCCAACTTATCTACTAATTCAACTTCAAGACAGACGTAGGAACGGATCTCATTCATAACCCAGGGGCTCCCTGAAATCGAAATGGACCGTCGACTTGTGATTGTAGCAAGGGAATGGGATAGGGGATTGAAATGGGTGGTGTGATACATTATGTTATATTTTATATTGTATATAGATATGTTTTAAAGGAGATAAATTGTGGCAGGTTTGTTTAGAGTAGGTCACATACAAACACTTCACAAAACAGATTTCATTTAAAATGCCAGAGCACTGCTCAAACCAGACAGTCCAGGCTTTGGGTGCCTTTCGAAAAAACAACGCCTATCGGGACTTCACAAGTAGGTGTTTAATTGGATCTGCTGTGCAGTAATGGATTATTGTTTTGGAAAACAACAGTTGAACGGACTCAGAAGATTGGGTCTGGTGCCGCAGTCTGTCTGAGAGCAGTTTGCTGTTCTAAAAGGGTCATGTGGTTTTCTCTGAGTGAGTGAGAGAAAGAGAGAGAGAGAGATAGATAGATAGAGAGAGAGAGAGAGAGAAAAAAAAATTTCAGTTCTACAGTTCAGCAGCATTAAAAGGAACTGGAACAGGACAAGCTGGCAAGCTTGTGGAAAAACCACATTTTGAAGATGGGTTATGAGTTCTTAGTTCAGCCTGGTCAAAGCCCTTGTGGTCCATACAGGAGGAGAGGGCTGTCTGTCTAATGTTTCACCTGAGAAAAGGGAAACAGGAAAGGGACTCTGTGGTGACCTGAAAGAAAGAGGCTTATCATCTGGAAAACACTGATGGGGCAAGTTTCTTTGGCGAGACATCGAAGTGGATGATTGTAAGATATTAGTTTGTGTCCAACGAGCAACAAATCTCTCTCTGAAAACCGACAAGAACCATCCTTAAGGGTAACCATTTACCTTTCAAGCACCAAAGCCTGGTGAAATTCATAAATGTTAAATTCTGTGCACAGTATAAGAATTGCCTGTGAACTTGGAGGAATGAGAAGTGAGATTGGACTGTGGAATCAAATAACTTTTCTGAACTTACACACGCATGTGCTAAGAATTAGAAGGAAGTTAAGTTAATAGTGATAAATTAAAGTTTGATCCTGCTTTCATGTTTAATTAAAAGTAACTTTTGTTTAAGTAACCATTTCTCTTGATGAATTTCTATTGCTGTTAGGTTTTGGGATCCTCTGGGCTCGTAACTGTACAAACTCTTCAGACCGCTCAGGATTCAAACCTGGGAAGGTGGCGCCAGAAGGGTATAGAGGTTGTAGGAAGGGTATCAAGCATATTAAGGGATGTGGACAGAGAAAGACAGATGGAGAAGGTAAGGGGGACGGGGGGGTGGTGAGAAATTCGAAAGAGAGGGAGAGAGAGAGAGAGATGAAGGGGAGAGTGGAGGAGCATCAGGAAGAGGAGAAGAGGGCCAATTGGGGAGAGCAAAAGAAAGATGAGAGTCACACAGTTAATTCAAGCCAAACTATTCCCAATGAGTTTAGCACTTCAAAATTACTCGTTAAAAAAATTAGACGTACAGACCCAGGAGTCCCTGCTGACCAATTGCACCCAGTTGACCTACAGCCTCCTTATGTTTTGAAGGATGGGTGGAAACCTGAGCCCCCGTTTGAGGGTGGGGGGGAAACAACGCAGACACAGGGAGAATGTGCAAACTCCTTAAAGACAGTGCGAGATTCGAACTTGGGAGGCTGGCGTCGTAACGGCGGGGCGTTGATCTCAAGGCTCCCCTTGGTGCCTTTGGCGCAGCTCCCTTTGGCGCAACCCTCCCCTCCCTGAGTAGAGTTAAACAGGCATGCCACTGCGAGCACCGGGAGTGGAGGGCTGCATGGAGGACCGCGGGGGGTGGGGTCACAAGGCCGCAAGAGAAAGGGACTGAAACAGGCCATTTGGCCCATCAAGTCTGCTCCGCAAAACCTCCCTGAGCTAAACTGCTCCGGGTTCGGGCCTCATCCTTATATCCCATGATACATGACTAATTAGATACCTATCAATTTCCCCTTTGAACTCCCCCAAAGATCTAGCCTCCACACCTGCATGTATCCTATCACCACCCTGTGGCTAAAGAAATTTCTCTTCATCTCTGTTGTAAATTGGTACTTTTTAATTCTAAGACTGTGCCCTCTTGTCCTGGAATCACCTGACGGAGAAACATCTCATTTAAGTCCACATGTTTCTATGAGATCTCCTCTCATTCTAATGAATAGAATCCAAGAGCCGTTAAGCATTCCTCATTCCTGGAATCATTCTCCCCTGTACACTCTCCAACCTTGCTATATCCTTTCTAAGATATGGGGCCTAAACCTCACCCAGTAAATGACGTCTCACCAGGGCTCCATAGAGTCTCATCAACCCGTCTTTATTCTGATACACCATCCCCACTTTGAAGGGAACGCCAACATAGCATTCACCTTCTTTACCGCCGACCCAACCTGGCGGCCAACTTTCAGGGTATACTGCAGGAGGACCCTCCCCCCACCCCAAGTCTCTTTGAACTCCTGAGGTTTGAATTTTCTCCCCAAATAATAATCCGTCCGTTTATTTCCTTGACCAAAATGTGTAGGGACTGGAGGTAGAAGCCAAGGTATATCCAAGTTGGGATCTCATGTTAACATTGTGTGAGGGCAAATTTGGAGTAATGTGGGAAGTTTTGGTTACCTAACTTGAATAAATGCAGAGAAGGTTTACTAGGATGTGGCCAGGACTTGAGTAACTGAGTTAAAGGTTAAACAGGTTAGGACTTTATTCCCTGGAGTGTAGAAGAATGAGGGGAGATTTGATAGAGGCATTTAATATTCAATGAGGACATCACAGGCAACAAACTTCACTCCATCCAGGACATCGACATGAGGCAGGGTCTTTAAAGAGCAGTTTCTTTCATCAAAGACCTCCCACCACCCCAGGCCATGCCCTCTTCACTGCTACCATCGTGGAAAAATGTACAGGAGCCTAAAGACGAGCGCCCAGAATTAGGATTTATTGTCACGAACAACTCATGACATTCAGTTTGACAGCAGCATCATAGAGCAATTAATAACCGTTTTACAACACGACTAGAAAAAAAATAACAATAATATTGCACGAAAAGTCAGGCCGTGTCTTTGGTTCATTGATCATTCAGGAATCTGATGGCGGAGGGGAAGAAGCTGTCCTTGTGCTGCTAAGGGCTCGTCTTCAGGCTCCTGGACCTTTTCCCCGATGGTAGCAGAGCGAAGAGGGTCTGGCCTGGGGGGGGGTGGTGGTGAGGGGTTTTTGAGGAGAGAGGTTGCTTTTATAAGGCGCTGTCTCGTGTCAATGTCCTCGAAGGAGGGTTGTCTGGTGCCTGTGATGTCGCAGGCCAAGCTCATAACCCTCTGGAGTTTATTCTTGTCCTGAGAGTTGGTGCCTCCGTACTGGGCAGTGATGCTCTCCACGGCCCACCTGTAGAAGTTTACGAGAGTCTTCAGTGACAAACCAAATCTCTTCAGGCGCCTCACAAATTACAGCCGCTGGGCAGCCTTTTTCATGGTTGCATCAACATGGAGGCTCCAGGACAGATCCTCGGAGATGTTCACGCCCAGAAATTTGAAGTTCTTGACCCTTTCCCCTACTAAGCCCTCGATGAGGTCTAGGTCATGTTTCCCTGACTTCCTTCGGAAGTCTACAGTCACTGCCTTGGCTTTGCTTACATTGAGCGCAAGGTTGTTGTTGTGACACTGCTCAACGAGCTGACCTATCTCCCTCCTGTATGCCCCCTCGTCGCCATTTTGTGATTCTGCCATTGACTGTGGTGTCATGGGCAAACATCAATAGCATTGGAATTGTGCCTGGTCACACAGTCATGGGTGTATGATGAAAAGAGTTCATGATTACACAAGGGAAAATTACTCAAGGGTTTCCCATTGCCTTCTTCAGTTGCAGTGTCCATACTAGATGGGAAACCCTGGCCATTGATCAGTAGATTCATCTGCCCAATGTGTTTAGTTTCACAACCATAAATTCTAATGTGTAGAAATATCTGCAATTCACAGCTTCACATGACCCTGATTGGGAAGCTAAACACCTTGCCCAAGGGTGACCTGTCGGCTATCAGACGGAAGGAATACCTTACACCTCCTTTCATCGACCTTCGTATTCTTCTTCTTTGGCTTGGCTTCGCGGACGAAGATTTATGGAGGGGGTAAAAAGTCCACGTCAGCTGCAGGCTCATTTGTGGCTGACAAGTCCGATACGGGACAGGCAGACACGATTGCTGCGGTTGCAGGGGAAAATTGGTTGGTTGGGGTTGGGTGTTGGGTTTTTTCTCCTTTGCCTTTTGTCAGTGAGGTGGGCTCTGCGGTCTTCTTCAAAGGAGGTTGCTGCCCGCCAAACTGTGAGGCGCCAAGATGCACGGTTTGAGGCGTTATCAGCCCACTGGCGGTGGTCAATGTGGCAGGCACCAAGAGATTTCTTTAGGCAGTCCTTGTACCTTTTCTTTGGTGCACCTCTGTCACGGTGGCCAGTGGAGAGCTCGCCATATAACACGATCTTGGGAAGGCGATGGTCCTCCATTCTGGAGACGTGACCCATCCAGCGCAGCTGGATCTTCAGCAGCGTGGACTCGATGCTGTCGACCTCTGCCATCTCGAGTACTTCGACGTTAGGGATGAAAGCGCTCCAATGGATGTTGAGGATGGAGCAGAGACAATGCTGGTGGAAGCGTTCTAGGAGCCGTAGGTGGTGCCGGTAGAGGACCCATGATTCGGAGCCGAACAGGAGTGTGTGTATGACAACGGCTCTGTATACGCTTATCTTTGTGAGGTTTTTCAGTTGGTTGTTTTTCCAGAGTCTTTTGTGTAGTCTTCCAAAGGCGCTATTTGCCTTGGCGAGTCTGTTGTCTATCTCATTGTCGATCTTTGCATCTGATGAAATGGTGCAGCCGAGATAGGTAAACTGGTTGACCGTTTTGAGTTTTGTGTGCCCGATGGAGATGTGGGGGGGGCTGGTAATCATGGAGGGGAGCTGGCTGATGGAGGACCTCAGTTTTCTTCAGGCTGACTTCCAGGCCAAACATTTTGGCAGTTTCCGCAAAGCAGGACGTCAAGCGCTGAAGAGCTGGCTCTGAATGGGCAACTAAAGCGGCATCGTCTGCAAAGAGTAGTTCACGGACAAGTTTCTCTTGTGTCTTGGTGTGAGCTTGCAGGCGCCTCAGATTGAAGAGACTGCCATCCGTGCGGTACCGGATGTAAACAGCGTCTTCATTGTTGGGGTCTTTCATGGCTTGGTTCAGCATCATGCTGAAGAAGATTGAAAAGAGGGTTGGTGCGAGAACACAGCCTTGCTTCACGCCATTGTTAATGGAGAAGGGTTCAGAGAGCTCATTGCTGTATCTGACCCGACCTTGTTGGTTTTCGTGCAGTTGGATAATCATGTTGAGGAACTTTGGGGGACATCCGATGCGCTCTAGTATTTGACAAAGCCCTTTCCTGCTCACGGTGTCGAAGGCTTTGGTGAGGTCAACAAAGGCGATGTAGAGTCCTTTGTTTTGTTCTCTGCACTTTTCTTGGAGCTGTCTGAGGGCAAAGACCATGTCAGTAGTTCCTCTGTTTGCGCGAAAGCCGCACTGTGATTCTGGGAGAATATTCTCGGCGACACTAGGTATTATTCTATTTAGTAGAATCCTAGCGAAGATTTTGCCTGCAATGGAGAGCAACGTGATTCCCCTGTAGTTTGAGCAGTCTGATTTCTCGCCTTTGTTTTTGTACAGGGTGATGATGGTGGCATCACGAAGATCCTGAGGCAGTTTACCTTGGTCCCAACAAAGCTTGAAAAACTCATGCAGTTTGGCATGCAAAGTTTTGCCGCCAGCCTTCCAGACTTCTGGGGGGATTCCATCCATACCTGCTGCTTTGCCACTTTTCAGTTGTTCGATTGCCTTATATGTCTCATCCAGGGTGGGAACCTCATCCAGCTCTAGCCTTAGGGGCTGTTGAGGAAGCTGGAGCAGGGCGGAATCTTGGACTGAGCGGTTGGCACTGAAAAGAGATTGGAAGTGTTCTGACCATCTGTTGAGGATGGAGATCTTGTCGCTGAGGAGGACTTTGCCGTCTGAGCTGCGCAGCGGGCTTTGGACTTGGGGTGAGGGGCCGTACACAGCCTTTAGAGCCTCGTAGAAACCCCTGAAGTCGCCAATGTCCGCGCTGAGCTGGGTTCGTTTGGCGAGGCTAGTCCACCACTCATTTTGGATCTCCCGGAGTTTGCACTGAAGATGGCTGCATGCGCGACGGAAGGCTTGTTTCTTCTCTGGACAGGACGGCTTTGTAAGGTGAGCCTGGTGGGCAGCTCGCTTCTTTGCCAGCAGCTCCTGGATTTCCTGGCTGTTTTCGTCAAACCAGTCCTTGTTTTTCCTGGAGGAGAAGCCCAGTACCTCTTCAGTGGATTGCAGTATGGTAGTCTTCAACTGATCCCAGAGGGTTTCAGGGGATGGGTCCGTGAGGCGGGTTGCATCGTCGAGCTTTGCTTTGAGGTTTGCCTGGAAGTTTCCTCTCGCTTCGTCTGACTGCAGGTTTCCAATATTGAACCTCTTTCTGGGGGATTTATTGTTCCTGGGCTTTGGCTTGAAGTGAAGGTTGAGCTTGCAGCGAACCAGCCGGTGGTCAGTGTGGCATTCCGCGCTAGGCATGACCCTGGTGTGGAGCACATCTCGTTTGTCACTTTCTCGCACCAGGATGTAGTCCAGGAGGTGCCAGTATTTGGATCGGGGATGCATCCAGGTGGTCTTAAGGCTGTCCCTCTGCTGAAAAAGGGTGTTTGTAATGACAAGCCGCTGTTCTGCGCAGAGCTCCAACAGGAGGCGCCCATTGCCGTTGCACTTGCCGACGCCATGCTTGCCCAGGATTCCTGGCCAGGTTTCTGAGTCTTTGCCGACACGAGCGTTGAAGTCGCCCAGGATGACAACCTTGTCGGCTGTAGGGGTGCGTTGGATGAGGTTGTGCAGGTCGGTGTAGAACTTGTCCTTTTCTGCTAGTTCCGCCTGGAGGGTTGGAGCATAGACACTGATGAGGGTGATGTGATGCTTGTTTTGAAGGGGGAGTCACATGGACATGATTCGGTCCGAGAGGCCTGTCGGAAGGTTTTCGAGTTTGGAGGCAATGCAGCTCTTGACCATGAAGCCTACACCAGATAGGCGTCGTTCATCCGAAGGCTTGCCAGACCAGTAGAGTGTGCAGCCCGCGCCGCGTTCTTGGAGGCTGCCTACATCTGCCAGGCGGACTTCACTGAGAGCGGCTATGTCGATGTCAAGTCTGAGGAGTTCATGTGCAATGAGGGCAGACCGACGTTCAGGTCGGTGGCTGTCAGCCTTGTCTAGCATGGTTCTGATGTTCCAGCATGCTAGCTTGAGTTTGTGAGCATCTTTTGAGGGGGAGGACGTGGAGGGGGAGGACGTGGAGGGGGAGGACGTGGAGGGGGAGGACGTGGAGGGGGAGGACGTGGAGGGGGAGGACGTGGAGGGGGAGGACGTGGAGGGGAGGACGTGGAGGGGGAGGACGTGGAGGGGGAAGACGTGGAGGGGGAGGACGTGGAGGGGGAGGACGTGGACCTGTCCTCGGGCCTGCGCAAAGGGTAGACGGCGGCGGCCCCGATAAGGGCAGGAGCAAGGGGGAGACGGTGGCCCCGGCCTCGGTCGAGTGGGGCAGGCGGAGGCCCCGATCCGGGCAGAGAGTGGGAGGCGGTGGCCCCAGTCCAGGCACAGGGTGAGCTGCGGCGGCCTCGGCCCCAGTCCGGGCAGTATGGACCGACCTAGGAGGGGAGGCAGGCCCCTCCAGCCCGGGTAAGAAACCTGCATAGGAGAAGGCCACTCCGATATAAAACCTACGACCCAAGGACCTCGCTGCCACGTCCCAGCTTGCTTGGCCACGGCACACGAACCATGGGTGATCTTCGTATAGCAAAGGTAAAAATACATAACCGACATTTCTGGGTTGAGCACTGTTTGACCTGCCGAGTTTCTCCAGCATCGTATTTTTACTTCAACCAGACTATCTACAGATTTTTGTGTTTTAAGTATGAGATCAGTCACGGGGAATTCCCTCGACAGTTCATACTTAGTCACACCCAAATTACTTGGGAGCCAAACCTCTGAGGTCGAGAGCATGGTGCCCCTTCTACAATTTGCAGTCAAAGCAAGTCTATTTTAAGTTTAGACATGCAGGGCCCTTCCAGCTCACGACCCCATGCTGCCTGATGACACCCACCCTGCATTTTGAAGGGTGGGTGGTAGGAAAACGGAGCACCTGGATGAAACCCACCACCCCCCCCCCCCCCCCACAGACCACAGGGGAGAGCATATGACCTCCTTGCAGGCAGCACCAGTTTCGAGCCCCGGTCGCTGGTGCCGCAGCAGCATGGAGCTAACCTCGGCGCCAACCGCGTCGCCTTTGGTGCAGTCCTCCTCTCCCACAAGCCCGTGCCACCCCAAATCAATCTATGACTGCCCCCACACCACCCCGTAAATTTTGAAGGGCAGGAGGAAATCGGAGCGACGTGGGAGTGGGCAGTGAGATCCACGGCCACTCGCACGTCTCTGATGGGGCTTGACCCTCTCGGTGGGTTGTTTGGCGATAGCTCCTTTGACACTGGTGGCAGGCGTGGGAGAACAGGACAAGTGACTGGGTCCAGAAACAAAGGTTTGAGTCCCACAAGGGAGGGGAAGGGGATTTCAATCCAATCAATTATGCTTTTTACACGATTAATGTCATTTGAACAACTTGGGAAAAAATATAATCTTTCAAGCAAGATGTTCCACTGCTAACCTTGAGATCTTTGCTGCAGGACAAGTCGGGTCCAACTATGGCCCTGCCAGAGTGCAGTGACATGGAAAGCCTGATTCGAAGGGGAAACACACGGAAATTCATCTCGGCAGGATATTTCATGCTCCAGGCAGGACAACAGTAACCAGACCTTCATAAGTCAAGGCAGAGGTGGGAGTCAGACTTGGGAATAACGATTGATGAGCCGTGTGGGACCACCATGACTGCAATCATTAATGTGCAGTACAGTCTAGTGCAACACCACTTCCTGCTCCAGCTGTACCTGACGCCGCAAAAACTGAACAGATCGAAGCCAGAACTATCAGTCCAAGGCTTCAGATGCGGCATTGAGACAGGACCCTTCGTGCATGCGGCCTGGACTTGTACACGTGGAACTGGGTCAAACGCTGGGGAAAAAAATTCCCACAGGACCCAGAGTTATTTTTGTTGGGAAACATAATGGGTGAAGCTGTCCAGATTGCAAATCCAGTTCGTAATGATTGCATCGGCAGTGGCTAGGAGGTGACTGGCAGTTACCTGGAAGTCCGACTCCTGCCTGAGCACTGTGCACTGGAGGACGGAAATGCAAAGCATTGAGAAAATCAATTGCAACTTAAGAAAAAATGTCTGACAGCTTGGTAAAAACTTGGCAACCGTATCTAAACTCCACAGGAACACAATGACAGGGAGGACCTTCGCTGCCTCGCCCTCCCCGTTAGCCTGGGGGTTGGGGGAAGGGAAGGAGGGGCTACCCATTTCAATGAGGAAAGTTGTGCTGGAATAAACAAAGTGGAAAGGGAAGGTGACAAATAAAACAGGAGTGAGGGGGGGTTGGGGGTGGTTGGGACAAGGTGGAAGGCGAGAGAGAAGGAAAGGGAAGCCCTCCCTATCCCATAACCCCATAATGCTCTATTTTCCTTTAATCCGTGTGCCTGTCTAAGAGACTTTTAAATTCCACTAATGTTTCAGCCTCAACCCCAACCCCTTGGCAAGGCATTTCAGGCACCCCCAACTCTCTGTGTAAACCACCCCCCCCCCCTCTCCCCGACGTCTTCTCTACACTTCCCTCCCTTCACTCTATACAGCTGTCCTCTGGTGTTTGCTATTCCTGCCCTGGGAAACAGATGCTGGCCGTCCACCTCATCTAGGCCTCTCAGAATCTTGCAGGTCTCTCTTCGCTCCGAAGAGAAAAGATTCACCTCTGCTAAACTTGCCTCATCAGACTTGTTTCCCAATCCAGGCCATGCTCTGGCGAATCTCCTCTGCCCCCTCTCCATGGCTTCCTACAAAGGGGTGACCAGAATTGAGCGCAATGCTCTGCGTGGTCTCACCAGAGTGTGCAGGTATGACCTCACTCGTCCATACAGGCTGGCCCGCCTCAGCCCTGTAACTCCTCCCCATAGATTCCCAATAAAGGCTGATAACCCGAGTCTTCTCCCTCAGTACCAGCCTTGGATCTTGGCCAGCAGCATGTAGCGACATGCTCAAAGCTTCCGGATATTAAAGCCTTTAATCACCCGCTTTGTGTCTGCTTGTGGTTATCAATTGCGCTACACAGAGAGGTGTAGAACTGCAGCATGACCTCTCGACTCTTGAACTATTAATAGGCCTTCTTAACGATCCTATCAAACTGTGCAGCGACCTTGAGGAACGTATGGATTTGGACCCCAACCCCAACCCCAACATTCCTCTGTTCATCCACACTGGTTTCGACCTTCCAAAATGTATCACCTCACGCTTATCCGGAATTAGGCCCATCTTCCCCGTTTTCACCCAATTCTGCATCCTGTCCGTATCCTTTTGCATATCCTACAGCGACCTTCAGCTCCTTCCGCAACACCTCCACAAACTAATGACCTGTCCAGTGAGGGAGGGGTAGTGGGGTGGCGTGTAAGGGGAGACCACAACAGAGGGACTGGTGCAGAGGTGGAGAGCATGATTGATCCTAGACCCACAACACCTCTTCATTCATCTGGAAGGTTCAGTGGGGCCTACACTTCCTCAGGAGGCCGAAGGCAGGAAGGCTTCTGTTCCCCCATCTTGACAACACTTTACACTTGACAACGTATTACCTTTATTTTTTAAAATTTAGACACACAATTTAAAGTAGTCCAGAGGGCTCACGTGTCCAAAGTCAAATTATCTCGCTTTTATATGGATGTAACTCCTCGTTGTGATAAATGCAACAATGGAGATGTTTCATTAATTCATGTTTTGGATATGCCAGAGCCTTGAGAAATACTGGAATAAAGTATTTCAAACTTCTGTCCTTTTTAAAGATAATTTTGAGCCTAATCCTTTAACTGCCTTGTTTGGTCTTTTTGGAGAGAGTGACACAACTCAAACGGCATCTGATTTACAAGTATTTGCTTTTATTTCTCTTATGGTTCAGCGGGAGGTGTCGCTCAGATAGAGAGAACATTACCCTCCTACTCGCGCTCAGTGGCTACGGGACGTCATGCCGTGTTTAATTTTAGAGAAGGTTCGATGGTCCTTTTCAGATTTGAATGTAAATTTTCATGCAACTGCAGGGTCCCTTTCGTGAATTGTTGTCAGCCTGCCCGCTTTCTTGCTTATACACTCGAGATCCGTTCTGACCACATCTTTACGTGGTCAGCACCACGTCTTTACAGCCGCCAGCGATTGGGAGCGCACCAGGGTTCAAATTCCCATGCCTGCAGCGGTTTTTCTCGAGTCGGCTCCAGTTTCCTCCCATCGATCAAAGGGTACTGGTTAATGGGGTGTAAATTGTGCAGCTTGGACTCAAAGGCCACAATGGCCTGCTTCCACGGTCCCGATTGCTGGTGCTGTAAAGGGGCCACGGTAACCACTAAGCCAACCTTGCCGCATTATGTATTAGGGGTTGTGTGTGCGTGTATAGGCGTGTCCACCATGGTCCAGAGAAATGCTGTTTTGTCAGGTTGTCTATGTACAGTCAGAATTTGACTCAGTGAAAGATGCTCTTTAGTCAGCCCTAAACCTGTCCAGCACACAGCGATGTTGGTGAGGGGGATGCTGCCCACTGGCACATTCCAGGCTGGAGGAGCATGTGCTGAGGGGCACACTGAGATGGCGCGGCCAATGCGAGGAAGCTGTGGGGAAAGGACCACAGTCTAGAGTCCCTCCCGTTACCGGGCACTGAGGGGCTTAGATTGAGGGAAAGTCCCTCAAACAACAGAGGGGGGAAGGAACGACAAGCTGCCTCAGGGGAGGTACCTGGGGAAATAGAAAAAGTATGTAACTATGTTGTACAATGGTGGAAATGTATACAATCAACACTAATGATGCAAAAAGAATTTAAACGGTAGTTTTTGTAAATTATCGATAATAAAGATAATTTTTGAAAAATAAATGTGTGTGCACCCTAATCGAACCCTACCCTGTGTGTGTGTGTGTGTGTGTGTGTGTGTGGGTGTGTGTGTGTTTTAATGTGCGTGTTTGTGTGGGTGTGTGTATGTATTTGTGTGCAAGTATATGTGTTTATGTGCGTGTGTTTGTATTTATGTGCACGTGTGTGTATTTTTATGTATGTATTTGTGTGTGTGTGTGTGTGTGTGTACACCTGTGTGTGAAAAAGTGTGTGTGTGTGTACATGTGTGTGTGAGAGAGAGAGAGAGAGTGTGTGTGTGTGTGTGTGTGTGTGTGTGTGTGTGTGTGTGTGTGTGTGTGTGTGTGTGTGTACCTGTGTGTGTGTGTGTGTGTGAGAGAGAGAGGGAGAGAGAGTGTGTGTCCATAGACACACTGTTCTGCCGCCTTGTACAGAACCTGAGAGATGGTCACCTACCTTCCCGCAGCCGACAGCGGTCACCAGGTAAATGGCCATCCCCAGGAAGCCCATAGTCAGGGCTGCGCACCACAGCATCAGCGCCACCGTCAAATTGGACTGCACCTTCGCCATCGCCCAGAGGGTGAGGTGATGGCGTAGGAGAGGGTCGCGGGAGTAGATGTAGCCCACCTCCCTCCAGCACCTGCCTTCAGCAGAACCCGGAAGGGGGGGGGGGGGGACCAGACAGCGATCAGTGAGCTGCAGCAGTGAGAGAGACAGCACCCCGAGAAGGCAGGGACTAAAGCTCTGCTGGATTCCCCCACACCATCGAATGGATTTCCCCTGCAGGAAGTGATGCTCTGCGAACAGAGCTTTGCCTGTCATGCCTCCACATATGTTCCTCTGCCCATCGATCCTGTTCAACTTAAAGCCTTGCCCTCCCACAGGCTCAGTGCCCCAGCCCGACCCTTGATTTTGAGGCGTTCCGTCAGAAGGTTTGCTCTGGGACCCCCCCACCACCCACCACATCCATCAAGCCACGCCCCCCTCCCCTGCTTCCCAGGACATTCCGGGCTGCCCAAACAAAGGTCTTTCAGCCCTTGACTTGCCAAACTGGGACCACCTGCAAATCGGAGGAATAACTTCTGCCTGGGCATTCTCCGGTTATTGTTAAACATCCTCTATCTCCTGCCCCCCCCCATCCCCATCTCCTTTCCTCCAGTTCTGTCACTCTCTCTCTTTTCCCTTTACCCCTCTTTCACAGAGCCAAAATCATGTCCTCTTATCGTAGCCAATGCACACCTTTTGCCTGTTGGTCTGCACGCCTCCCCCTTTCTCTCCCCGGACTGCCCGCCTGCCCGCCTTCTTGCTTATACACTCGAGATCCGTTCTGACCAACCAGCCGGTCATATCTTTAAATGGATATACGTCAGCATGGCATGTAGATCCAGTCATTTTCAATTTCCTGGCCTTCTTGCCAGATCCATCAGTAGGTGATAGTGTTTTCCCTCTTGCTCACCATCTTCTTACAGAATGGCCACTGATAGATGGCCACTGTTGTGCACACACAGCGATTATTCAGTCGTACGTACGGGGTGGTCTTAAGTCAGGGAGAGTCTGTACCTTGAAGAGGGGCTCAGGCCCGAAACATCCGTAACGTAGCTTTATCTCCTCTGGAGGCTGCGATACCAGCTGAGGTTCCTCCAGCATTTTTGCACGTTTTGCTACAATCACAGTGGCCGCAGACATCTTTCTGCCCTTGAGTTCTGCCCCGAACTATGATTCTGCCTTGTCCCATAGGCCTGCGTCCCTCTGTGCCCCTCCCATCCATGGACATGCATCAAATATTTTTTTTCTTCTATGCCATTATTGACCCTACTTTCTGCTGACATTGGGAGGGAGGGTGTCTGTTGAGGGGGGAGTGGCAAGGGGTGGTTTTGTTTAGGGAGATCCCACACTCAATTGCTGCCAAAAACTGGGCCGGACCAGTTGGCATAACGGAGTTACAGCGCTGAAGACCTGGATTCGAATCCTGCGCTGTCTGTAAGGAGTTTGCACGTTCTCCCCGTGACTGCGTGGGATTCCTCTGGAGGCTCTGGTTTCCTCCCACCCTTCTAAACGTAGATGCATTGTAGGTCAATTGGGTGTAATTGGGCGGTACGGGTTTGTGGGTCAAAAGGGCCTGTTATCACACTATGTCTAAATTTAAATTCAACTCAGGAAAGCCCTCCCTAAACCCCACGCCTTATGACCGGCGAGCTGGTAATGTGGGAGGGGGCCCTGTTCTTCTGCTCTGACAAACGGACGAGGCCAAGAGTCTCCCTGCTCCCCCCCCCCACCCCCACCCTCCCACCATATCAATGCGATCGACCGGGATCGTTGACTGAAGGTGGGGGGCAAAATCATGGAGGACCCCTTGCGCCCCGCACACAGCATCTTCCAGCTGCTCCCATCGGGGAAGAGATACGGGAGGATCAGAGCCAGCACCACCGGGCTGAGGAACAGCTTCTTCCTACGGGCAGCGAGAATGCTGAACGACCAGAGGAACAGCTCACACTCACCCTCCGAGACTCTCATATCCATGAAAAGATATTTATTGATTTATTTGTATTCATTTTAAAAATTTAGATGTACAGCACTGTAACAGGCCATTTCAGCCCATGAGCCCGTGTCCCCCAATTTACACCTCATTAACCTACACCCGTGTACATTTCAAATGGTGGGAGGAAACTGGAACTTCTCAGGGAAAACTCACGCAGACAGAACATACAAACCCCTTACGGGCAGCACGGGATTCGGACCCCAGCCCAGCTAACTGGCGTTGTAATGGCATCACACTGACTGCTACGCCAATCGTGCCATCCGTGCATTGATGAACTACTTGTCCTCCGTGTGTATTGTTTGTCTGGTTGTGCGTCTGCGAGTTTGGCACTGAGGACTGGAGAATGCTGTCTCGTCGGGTTGTCCTTGTGCAATCGGATGACGATGACTACAGAAGGTTCTCAGTTCTATCCCAAATGCTCCTTCTCCCACCTTTGACTGGAGAGTTCCAAGGTAATCCCTGAGAATACAACCCACATCATGACTTGCGTTTCTATGATGAACTTCGCTGGCATTTATTCTCTGCACCACCCCCCCCCCCCTCCCCATTAAGAGATCATTGAAGATTCGGCCACGTTTGCGGGTGAGAAACTGCGTGTTGACCAAAACTACACTTCTCTCTGAAAGGTTTCGATAATCAGATGGGAATGATTTTATTTTGGATTCGGCTTATTTTAGCCCCCAAGAATAAATCTCTATTGTAAAACCCCTAGTACCAGGAATTCAAGCGACTGGCAAAAAAATAGGCAAAATAAAGTTTTTTAAAAATTCAAATAAAATAATAGGTAAAACTACACGTTTAAAATAGTAACAGTAAATGTTCTCCAAAGTAACTCATAGACCTTTGGAGAAAATATTCAAGTGCCTTTGTCGGGCTTTGTTCGTTTGGATAAAGTTGTGTCAAACAGCATCGGCCTTGCCCGGGATGAAGCGCCGGTCAATGCCTCTCACCATTGGGTTGCCTCTCTTAATGTGTCTCCCTATCCCTGCTGAGTAAGAGTTGCCTCCGTCAGAGGCTCTATCTGTAAACTTGGTGGCGGGGTTTTAATTATCCATAATGTTATTGTTCGTCTTCCGGGAGGCTCCGTGGAGGGGGAGGAACCGGCAGATGCAGCAACGGTTAAATGTTTTCAAAGAAAGTGACTGAAAATAAAGTAAAAATGCTTTCAGGCTTATGAAAATGAAGTTTGTTCAGTGTATTTTTGTCTTTTAAACTGTTTATTCTTGATGCAGGTGCATAGTAAGCTATGTCTCAAGCAACCAGAAAATACACTTATCCGGCATTTACCAATCCACATATTTGCCAGATAATAGGGGTTTTACTGTATATTTGAGTATCTTAATTTAAATTATTGCTAGGGGATTTTGACTCACTGAATCCGGATCAGAATTTATTGTCATGAACATGTCATCAAATTCACTGTTTTGCAGAAAAATTACAGGTGCAAATATTGCAATAAATTACACTTTGAAAGAAATAAATTCATGCAAAAGAAGAAAAGTTGGTGTCTGTGGTTCATTGTCCCTTCAGGAATCTGTTGGCAGAGGGGAAGGAGCTGTCCCTGTGCCGCTGGGTGCTCGTCTTCAGGCTCCTGGACCTCCTTCCCGATAGTAGCAGAGTGAAGAGGGCATGGACTGGGAGGTGGGGTGGTGATCCTTGGGGATAGATGCTCCTTTCTTAAGAGACCCCCTCCTGTAGATGTCCTCGATGAAGTGGTCTGGTGCCCGTCATGGCGTTGGTCGAGTTCGCGACTCTCTGCAGCCTGTTCGAGTCCTGTTTTTTTTTAGCTCCATGCCAGAAAGGGATGGAACTGGTCAGAAATCTCTCCACAGTGCACCTGTAGAAATGGTCTTTGGTGATGTATCAACTCTCAGATTTCAGATTTATTATCAGAGTACATACATGACATCACATACAACCCTGTGATCCTTTTATCCGTGGGTGCAGCAGAATGACCACTTATTCAAGTGCTAACAAAAACTGGGCACGTGTAAACAAATAAAGAAATTTAAACAAACAGACTGTGCAACACAGAGAGAAAAATATAAATCAATAACGTGCACAAATAAGAGTCCTTCAATGAGTCCCTGATTAAGTTGTCAAGGAGGAGTCTGAAGGTGGATGGGGAGCAGCTGTTCCTGAACTGGTGGTGAGAGTCTTGGGGCACTGATACTTCTTTCCTGATGGCGGCAGCGAGGACAGTGTGCACTGGGTGGGTGTGGGATTCTTGATGACGGCTGCTGCCCTCCGACAGCAGCGTTCCCTGTAGATGTTTTCGATGGTGGGGAGGGTTTTTGCCTGTAATGTGCTGGGCTGTGTCCACTACATTGTGCGGGGCTTTACGCTCAGGAGTATTGGTGTCCCTAAGCCAGACCACGATGCAGCCAGTCAGCGCGTTTCCCACCACACCTCTGTAGAAATTTGCCCGGGTTTCCATTGTCATAGCCAACTCCCGAGGAAGTCGAGGCGTTGACGAGCTTTCTTCATAGTGCCATTGGTGCGTTGGGTCCAGGAAAGATCCTCCCAGATAGTGACTCCCAAGAACTTAAATTTTCTCATCCTCTCCACCTCTGATCCCCCGATGATCACTGGATCATCCACCTCTGGCTTTCCATTCCTGAAGTCAACAATCAGCTCCTTGGTTTTGGAAACATTGAGTGTGAGGTTGGTGTTGGTGCACCATTCAGCCAAGTTTCCAATCTCCCTCCTGTACACTGACTGATCCCCTTCCTTTATACAACCCACCACCGTGGTATCTTCGGCAAATTTGTAGATGGTGTCACTGTCGTATCGAGACACACAGTCATAGGTGTAAAGTGAGTAGAGCAGGGAGTGAAGAACCCTGTGGTGCTCCAGTACTGATGGAGATTATGGAGGAGAAGTTCTCACCAATCCCCACTGATTGGGATCTGGAGGTGAGGAAATCCAGGATCCAATTGTGCAGCGGGGTCCTGAGTCCCAGGTCTTGGAATCTCCTCAAATTCTTCACGAAGTATAGCCACTGGCGAGCCTTCTTCATGACTGCATGAGCCAGGGATGACGAGCCCAGCAGCCTAATCAGGGGGCTCACTGCTTTGAAAGGCAGAGGGAGGGTGAGGGGGGCCCATGGTTCAAAATGAGAGCACCAGCCCCTCCGCTACTATCCTGATTGTCCCCGGCTCACCAAGTGAGTTCCCTGGTAGTGGGCTGCACTGATCCATGAGCAAACTGGGTCACGGAGGTGCAGGCTCGCACTGGGCTGACGTCTCAATGGTCCTGGTGGGTGGGGCCAAAAAGAATCATGGGAGTGGTGCTGATAAGCTCTCGGAGAGTTCCAGTAAAGCTAGTTGGTTGGTTCAACCCACTCACAGCTTCTGCATGGTTTTTTTTCTTTTGTTCACTGCACAGCACACAGTGGTGACCCCAATGGTCCAAAACTTGGCGCAGACTTCCTTCAAGCCTGCTGCCTCCTGGTGGACCTGAAAGAGCACTGTATGGTGAATTAGAAGACCTTCCAGACCTTCACCCTTCAAGAAGCCAAGTTCCTGGCCCCCACTCCTCCCCCCCCCCCCACCTCGACTTGGTAACTTTATCGGGCAATGAGTTTGCCAGAATCCTGGCAGGATTTCCGACCATTATAACAGCACAGTTCTCCACCATGCTCACAAAACATGACATCCAGAATCACATCCTCACCATGCTGACCGCTGCCACACACCCAGGCATGCAGGCTTCTTCCCGACACGCCAAGGAAGATGGAGGAGATGGAAATCATTTGGTGTTCGGACAGTCCATGTCTCTTCCCCTACACATGGTGCCAAAGTCTTCGGGGGGGGTGGGGGGAATAGAGACCTTGTAGGGACTACTGCCGGTTCAAGGATGAAATTACAGCTGATCAGCAGCCAGTTCCCCACATCCAGTAGATCACAGCCAATCTACATGGAACAAGGATCTTCTCAAATATCGACCTGGTCTGGGGGTACCACCAGATCCCCAAGCGCCCCAGCGACATCCCCAAGACAGCACTCGGAACTCCGTTTGGCCTTTTCGAGGTCCTCCACATGCCATTCAGCCTCAAACGTGCAGCACAGACTTTCCAGAGACTGATGGGCTTGGCCTGGATTTTGTTTTTATTTACCTCATTGCCATTCGCTCATGACAGGAGCACCTAGCACACCTGCATCTGCTCTACAAAGCACTGAGCTACTACGGCCTAGTCACCAGTCCAGTGAGATGTGAGTTCGGCCTGGCGGCCATCGATTTCCTTGGGCATCAATCGACACGGGACGGACCCTCTTCCATTAAAGGTTGAGGCCATCCATATATTCGCCAAGCCAACTGCTTTGGTTTGCAGGAGTTCATTGGGATGGTTAACTTCTACCACTGGTTCCTGCCGTCAATCACCAGGATCACGCGAACTCTTTTCAAGAACTCAGCTGGGACATGGAGACTTTGGCAGCCAAGGATGCTCTGGCCAGTGCAACCCTTCTAGTGCATCCACGCATTGTTGTGCCCTCCCAGTCTGTGCATCCAATATGGCCGTCGGTGGCATCCTGAAGCAGCTGATTGATGGACGTTGTAGACTGCTCGATTTCTTCAGCAGATGCCTGCAACCCTTTCCCTCCCTACCCCGGAGCAATAGAGTATTAGACAGGGAGTTGCTCGCCCTCCACCACACCGTACATCATTTCCGCTATTTCCTCGAAGGACGGGATTTCATGGGCCTCGCCAATCACTTTTGCCTTCGGACCCATGGCAGTGGCATCGCCTCTCGGCCACCAAGCGCATTTCCGGAAAGAGCAATCTCTGTTTCCCCCCCACCCCCCCCCACCCCACCCCTCGCTCCCTGTCCTGGGACTGACCAAACCAGTGCTCACAGCAGCAGGACGGCGAGATGCCGGCCCATCGCCACACCGCAGTCTCAGGGCTACAGCTGGGAGACATGCGTCTTGGGCCACCGCTGTGGCATGCCCACTGGCCATGCGCTCCCTCCACGTGGGGTACGTTTTCTTCCCCCGCTTCTGCGTGGTTTATTTTCTCTCTCTTTTTGTTCGCTGCTCAGCGCACACTGACCACAGTCCCTTCAACAGCTGCACCCACAGTAGATAAGCCTCTGCTGTGAACGGAAAGAAAAATCCCTCCATCTTCCATAAATGTTGGAGGGCAGGCGGAAAATTCCCTGGAATTTTTTTAAAAAGTACGCAGAGAAACAGGCTTTAGCAAAGAAACAAAAAAACAAAAAAGTGAGGCTGGAGGTTGACCGAAGGAGAGGGGAATGCGATCGATCACATTACAAGGCTGGCATAGCCCCAGAGGTTGACAAACAAGGCACTGCCCTGCATTCCAATGCATCGCACTTAGCACAGTACAGGCCCTTCGGCCCACAATGCCATGCAGACCTAAATATACTTACCAAAAAAGTACTAAACCCTTCCTACCTCTATTTTTCTTCCATCCACGTGCCCGTCTAAGAGTCTCTTAAATGCCCCTAATTTTCCAACCTCCACCACCAAGGCGTTTCAGGCTCTTGCGACTCTCCGTGTTAAAATCTTACCCCTGACGTCTTCCTTTAAATTTCATTTTATCCTCTGGTCCTTGTTACCCCCCGCTCTGGGGTGAAAGGTGCTGGAGGTCCACCTTGTAATCTAGTAGACCTCCATTAACCATATAACAATTTACAGTACGGAAACAGGCCATATCGACCCCTCTAATCGCACTGATTTATGTGAAACTCCATCTACCCACTCCCTTGCCTGTAACCTTCCAAACCCCTCACATCCATGAACCTCCTCTTAAATGACAGAATTGACCCTGCCGCAACTACCTCTTCCCGAAGGTCATTCCACTCAGCCACCACTCTCTGAGTGAAGAAGCATCCTCTTATATTACTCCTAAAGTTTTGCCCCCTAACCTTTAACTTATGACCCCTCATTCCAATCTCCCCTACCCTCAGGGGAAAGAGTCTATTCTATCTATCTATTCCCTTCATAATTTTAAATACCTCTATCAAATCCCCTCTCAACCTTCTACACTCTAACGAATAAAGTCCCAGCCTACTCAATCTTTCTCCGTATTCAAGATACTGCAATCCAGGCAACATTTTTGTAAACCTTCTTTGCACCCTCTCTACCTTATTGATATCCTTCCTATAATTTAGAGACCAGAACTGCACACAATACTCCAAACTTGGCCTCACCATTGCCTTAAACAGTCTCAACATCACCTCCCAACTTTTATATTCTATGCTACGATTTATAAAGGCCAGCATACCAAAAGCCTTCTTCATGGGAATCGCCTTCAAGGAACGCTGAACCTTTATTCAAGATCCCTCTGTTCCTCAGCATTCCTCAATGCCCTCCCCTTCACTGCATACAATTATTTTGGTAACCTCTCATCCTTCTTTGTACAAAGAGAAAAGTCTCAGCCCTACTAACCTTACTTTCCAATCCCGGCAACACCCAGGTGGATCTCCTCTGCCCCCTCTCCGTAGCTTCCACGTCCTTCCCATAATGAGGCGATGCGGGTACAAGAGGCTGCCTGGAGGGGCGACCTGGAGCAAATGCCTGTGTGTCGCCAGCACTTCGGGCCAGTCGCCTGCCTGCATCGGGCCATCCCTTTGCTGCTGCTTGGCCCGCTGAGTTCCTCCAGCAGATCACTTTTTCCTCTCGGCATCTCAGCAGTGCCCCCCCTACCCCCGCAGAGGCAGGTGTCCCCACAAAGTTCTCCAAAGCTCCGAACAAGCCAGCCAACAGCAGCCAACTGCCGCGGACTAGAGGGAGGGAGAGATTTTAC
This sequence comes from Narcine bancroftii, assembly GCF_036971445.1. Classification (NCBI taxonomy): domain Eukaryota; kingdom Metazoa; phylum Chordata; class Chondrichthyes; order Torpediniformes; family Narcinidae; genus Narcine; species Narcine bancroftii. Next base: position 183,783,878 of record NC_091470.1, read on the forward strand.
TCTGGAAAGTGTGCGGTTTTATGCTTTGGTAGAAGATGGGTGGACTATTATTTAGATGGGGAGAAGTTCAAAATTTGGACATGTAGAGGGGGCCAGGAGTCCTCATGCAGGTTGCACTAAAGGTCGAGTCGGTGGTGAAGAAGGCAAATGCAATGCTGGCATCCATATCTAGAGGGTAGCGTACAAGAGCAAGGATGTGATGTGGAGATTCTATCAAGTGAGACCTCACTTGGAGTACGGGGCACATTTTTGGACACCAAGTTTGAGTGTGGGCTTTGGAGACAATTCAGAGATTTACTGGAAGGATACCTGGATTGAGTGGGTTAGCACGCAAGGATCGTCGGATGGCTCTTGGACTGTACCCAGGAGGACAGAGGATAAAGGGGAGACCTCATGGAGGCAATTTGAATGCTGAAGGGTCTGGACAAAGTGGCAAGGGGTCGGGGAGTCTTGGACAAGAGGGCGCAACTTCAGGATGAAAGGGCATCAGTTTCTTTCACCGGAGACAATCATTCCCTCCCATTGCACCGAAGGGGACCACCAAAGGATTAAAGCAGTGGTTCTCTACCTTTTTCTTTCCTCCACATCCCACCTTAAGCAGTTCACAGAGCACCGATGGCCTCAGGAATACTTGAAGTGGGATGTGAGTGGAAAGAAAAAGATTGAGAACCACTGGATTAACGGGTGTCATTTTAAAACAGATGCCAAGAATTTCTTTCCCCAGAGGGTCGCGAGGCTGCGGAACGGGTTGCCATGGGAGGCTGTGGAAATGAGGCCATTGGATGCACTTTAAGGCAGGGATTGACATCATTCGGGGCATTGAGGATTATGGGGAGAGAGGACGGGGCTGAGTAGGAGGAATTTGTACTTCCTCCCCATGTCTGCGTGGGTTTCCTCCGGGGGCTCTAGTTTCCTCCCGACCTCCAAAACGTTTCGAAGTTTGTAGGTCAATTGGGTGTAATTGGGCAGCTCAGGATCGTGGGCGGGAAGGGCCTGTTACTGTGGTGTATTTATAAACTTAAATTTCATGCAATCAGCAAGGGCCTTTACTGGGGACTGTTGCCATGCTGTAGAATCCTGTGACTGTCCTGTTAAAGGATCTGCGGTCATGCACTTTGAATGACAAACATTTTCACTGAAATTCATACTTGTTGCTGTTAAACAGGTGATTATAAAGAAAATCCAGTTGAGTTAAATCAAAAGAAACAGTAAATGCATAAGATAGATGATAAATATTTGTCTGCACGATGGGCAGGTCACTTTTTGTACAATGATCGAGGCTGTGACCTGCCCACCTTGCAGACAGAGCTGTGTTCAGATCAGTTTCTCACGGAGTAGCAAGGAAGTACTTAGGATGGCATTGAGAACCGAGAGTCTGTGTGATTTGCAAGCACACACATGCGCACGCTCTCTCTCTCTCTCTCTCTCTCACACACACACACACACACACACACACACACACACACACACACACACATACACACACAATCACACTCACAGACAGACACAAACACACAAACATAAACACATATACACATATACACACACTAACACAGACACATATGCACAAACACAGACCCACACACATGCAGACACCCACACACACATACACACACACAAACACACACACACACCCACATACACACACACACGCACGCACACACACACAAACACACAAACACACACACACACACACACAGACACACACACACCCACACACACACTCACACACACACACACACACACACACACACGCACAATGTTACATCGATGGTGTGCAATCTGTTTTAATGACCATTTTGTAGACACTCACATTGGGAAGAGGAACAGCTTGGAGAGTCGTCTGATCCTTGGGGGGGGGGTGTGCGAGAGGGGGGGTTGATTGGGAGAGCTAAAAAGATAGATTAGTCAGGGGCCACCTCCGGTGGGAGATGAGCAGAGGGGAGGGTGGTCCAAGTCGGAGTGGGCGGTGCCCAGGGAAGTTCCATCCCCATGGGACTTCCCCCTGCAGTACACACGTCTCCATAGGTCACCAACAAGGCAAAGCCATCGAACTTCTCCATCGAACTTCGCCTCAGCCAGTGCGAGTGCTCCCTGCTCCAAGTCTCTATAGGGGTTCTTCAAAGTTTTTCCAAAGGCACCCAGAGCCTGGACTGTCTGGCTTCAGTTAAGCTCTTGCATTTGAAATAAGATCTGTTTTGAAGTGTTTGTATCTGTGTGTGACCTTCACAAAAAAAACCTGCCACAATTTATCTCCTTTAAAACATATCAATATACAATATAAAATATAACGTAATCTGTCACTCCACCGATACCCAACAATAATATTAAAAGTGTTTGGAAATTGGAATTCCTAGAATTGCTTCCAGACAATCAATGGGATCATATTTTTTGACAAGTACATACTTCATCAATCCATGCCCATCATTCCTTGACTCAGTTCAAGGTGGTACGTGGGGCCTGTACGTCTAAAGATAAGTTGGCCCGTATTTTTTCCCCAAGGAAAACCCTACTTGTGACAGGTGCAAAGTTGAGATAGCCACTTTAACTCACGTGTTCTGGTCTTGTTCAAAGCTGGGTCATTTCTGGAAAGGTGTCTTTGAAACCCTGACAAAAGACCTAGGGTTCAAATTATAACCCAATCTACTGGCACACCGCCCCAGCGGAGACTGGGCCTGTCTCCGCACAGCCCCTACAACATTATCGGCTTGAAAACCCGATTACTCAAATAGAACCCACCGGCTCGACTTCCATGGCTCTCTGCTGGTCGCATCATGGTTAAGCTTGGAGAAAATGTGGAGTTGGGCATTTAAATTCGAAGATGCTTGGCGCCCGTTCAATCAATATTTCCACCTAGTTTAAGAATCATTACCTTACACTGGATTCTCTTCTTGTCCCTTATGGTAAATTTCGTTTGGACCAGGAAACCCTTTGTTTTCCCACTTTGCGCTCAGAACAGGCAGCTCAGTCCCTCTTTAGATTAGATTAGTTAGAAGGGGATTTTGTAATAACAATTATTTTTTTCCTCTTAATTTTATGAGAATGACTAATATATACAGGGAGCCATCGACTTCCAAGCTACAGGAATTACGTCTACCCACACAAACGACCAAGAACAATTTTTTTTCAATCTATATAGGGCCTTGAGAATGAGGACCTGACTAAAGATACATTTAATAGATATTTTGGGTCAGGTAGATGGGGAACTTGGAACTATGTACCAACCTATACCACTTTGTTTGATACCTTTCTTGCGAGATAACAAATTTTTGAAAGTGTGCTCCGATAAAAGAGTTAGACTTATTGAAGGCTGTCGTGAACAGAGACAGTAATGTCCTTTATTCAAATATGGAATGCCAAGAAACATACTTTTTTGGCTACTTTCAAATTAAAAAAATTTTAAGAGACAAATTAGGATCAGGAGTCTGTTGCTCCACCCACCCCCCCCCCCCCCCACCCCACCCACCTCTCATGCAGTGAAGCGAAAAATCTTATTACACGAGGAACAGCAGGGAAATTTACTTCTGCAATGTACCTTCTACTACAAAGGGAAACTTGTAAACCTGGACTTTATAAATCTAAACAGAAATGGGAACAGGATTTGAGGATTATCATAGAGAAACAAACATGGATGGATCTGTGCAATACAATCAATGTATGATATAGGTTGGTCCAATGTAACTTTTGGCACCAATTATATATGACACTGTACAAATTGCAAAAAATAAAATCACATTTATCAAATATGTGTTTTAGATGTGATTTAGAAGGTACTTTTTTTACATGGGCGTGTCCAAAATTGAGCCCTTTCTGGGTGAGAGTAGGGGATTTGTTAGAACAAATCATTGGGATTTTATCGCCACAAATTCCTGATATATTTTTATTAGGGAATGTGGAAGGGACAGCCCTTGAATGGAAACTTTCAACAAATCAAAGGACGTTTGTGAGAATAGAATCGGCAGTGACAACAAAGTGAGTTGCGGTGACTGGGGAAGTCGGACTCGTGTCTGGGTGTCGACATGCGGAAATTCAAAAGTCCCTCCCGTTGGGAAAAAAATCACTTATACTTTGAGAAATAATTACAATAAATAGTTACAAATGTGGAGCCCATGCGATAGGGTATTGTGGTTTGATCTTGTCTCTTTCAATGGCTGATTCCTACAATCCCACCCGACAGTGCAGATAACTACTTGATGGTTCAGTCTTTGGTGAGCCATGGCCTACCCTAGAAAAATCCAGCAGTGTTTCTTGTCCCTTCTTTCTTTTTCATTAATGTGTTATTATACAACATAAAATGTATAAGTAATGCAATGTATAATGTGTAATGTGTAGTGCAATGTATAATATGTAATGTGTAATGTGTAATGCAATGTATAATGTATAATGTGTAATGTATAATGTACATGTAATGTAATGTATAATGTAAAGTTTAATGTGCAATGTCTAATGTATGTGTAATGTAATGTATAATGTGTAATGCAATTTAAAATGTGTAATGTATAATGTGAAATATCGAATGTATGTATAATGTAATGTATAATGTGTAATGTAAAATGTGCAATATCTAATGTATGTGTAAAGTAATATATGATGTGTAATACAATATATAATGTATAATGTGGAATGTGTAATGCAATATATATTGTGCAATGTGTAATGTGCAATGTAATGTATAATGTAAGTAATGTAAAATAAGTAAGTAATGACTGATTTTGTTTTGGGGTTTGGGGTTAGGGAGGATTTTTGTTTTAATGGGAGGGGGTGTAATTCTCAGAGTTCATCTGTACTAATATGATAGATGTAATCGAATGTTTACACATTACACATGTGAAAATTCTAAAATGAAGTATTCCAAAAAGAATCTTTATTGAAACTACTGTGCAAGTTCATATTTTATTTTGAAAGTACTGTATAGAATGGTCACCACTCCCAGCGGTTGCCCAAAGTCCGCGCTCCCCATTGGAAGCCCAAAGTCCTCAGTCCCGGTGGCAGCCCGAAGTCCCCGTTCTCTGCAGTAGTGCAAGATCCCTGTTAAAGGTTCATTTGTTGAATGTTGCGTGACCTCGGGCATGGGCAGGGGTGCGAATCCAACTTATGGCCAACCCAAGTTATAACCAATCCCTCGGTCCCCATTACGGCCATAAGTCAGGGACTATCTGTATTTGCTAAATACTAATACGTTCCTTTTCTTGTAAATATATGAATGTAATGTAACTGTCCTCTTGTATATATCTTCGATATAACTCAATAAACAGATAGAAAAAGAAAAAAGAATGAAAGAGAGGTGAGAGTAGACAACTAGCAAATGATGCTGGAGAAATAATAATGGGAGACAAGGAGACAGCAGAGGAACTATTTTGATCAGTCTTCACTGTGGAAGACACGAGCAGTGGGCCAGATGTCAAAGGGTATCAGGGAAGGGAAGTCAGTGCAGTTGCTATTTCAAAGGAGAAGTTGCTCAGAACGCTGACTGGTCTAAAGGTGGATAATTCTCCTGGATGGATTGGACCCTTGGGACCTGAAAGAAGTAATGGTAGAGATTGTGGAGGTGTTGGTGATAATCTTTCAGGAATCGCCAGAGTCTGGCATGGTCCGGGCGGACTGGGAAAATCGCAAATGTCACCCCACTGTTCAAGAATAGAGGGAAGCAGCCCAGAGGAAATTCTAGATCACTTACCCTGACACCAGTGGATTGTTAAGGATGAGGTTACGGAGTACAGGTAGTCCCCATATTAGGACCATCCATAGATACGACCAGAAAAAAAACTATAATTTTTAAACAATAAAGAAAAAATATATTAAATATAAAAATCACACTTTTGGGGTGAAATTAGGGGTGGAAAAATGCGGTGGAGGGGGATAACCTCCCACGAGAGCTGGCCTTGCGGGCCGCCACGCTGCGTTTGACACACGGCAAAATGTGGGTGGGGGGGTGGTGAATTTCCGACTTACGACCGTTTCAAGATATACGACCAGCCGCGCAGAATGGAACTGGGTCATAAGTCGGGGACCACCTGCACTTGGAAGCCAAGTCAAGGGAGAACTTGCTTGATGAACCTATTGGAATTCTCTGAGGAAGAGACCAGCTGGCTGGTTAAAGAGGGATGTTGTGAATTTGGATTTTTTTAAAAAGGCATTTGAAAAGACATGGTTGTGGAAGAGGTTTAAATAGGTCAGCGGAACATTGATTGTGTGGACAGCCAGAGGCCTCTTCCCCGGGGCTGAAATAGTTAACATGAAGGGGCATCGTGAGGTACAACAGCAAAGTCCGCAGGCTGTAAAACCACACATTGCTGGAGAAACTTGGCAGCGTCCTTTACACCGCAAAGATACATAGCTGAGGTTTCGGGCTTAATCCCTTCATGTGGAAATATGTCGGCAGGCGTCTGAATAAAAGGGGTAAAGGGGAGATGTGGCCGCAAAGGCAAGAGGAGAGAGGTGGAGGAGGGAGGGAGGACATAGTAGTGAGCAAGGGGATGAGGGACGGCCGGGTGAAGAGAGAGGGAAGGGGGTGGGGGGGGAGAGCTCACAGGGGGGAGGGGAGAGAGGAGAGCAGGTGAGCGAAAAATGGAAAAGTCAACGTCAATGCCACCCCGGCTGGAGAGCGCGACCGGACAGAAAATCAGGTGTTGCTCCAATTTACACGTGCTCTTGGTGGGATAGAGCCACAGACAGACATGCAAATGCGGGAATGTACACTGCAGAATTGAAATGGTTGGTCACTGGGAGGTTCCTGTCACTGGTGCGGCCAAGCAATCTCCCCTTCTCCACCCAGTCTCTCTGATGTGGAGAAGGCCACAAAGGGAACACCGGATGCAGTAAATTAGTCTTGCCAATGAACAGGTGAAGTGTTGCTTCATTTGAAAGGCCTGTTTGGGGCTCCCGGGCCATGGTGAGAGAGGAGGAGTGGGCCCGAGTGTGGCACCTCCTGCGGCCACTGGAGAAGGTGCTGGGGGGAGGTGGGGGGAGGTGGGGGGAGGGATAAGTGCTCAAGGGAGTCACAGATGGAGTGGCAGAGAGGGGGAGATGTGTCCTGCTGTGGAATCCTATTGCAGTATATAGAATATGGAGAAAGATTGAGTAGACTGGGTTTTTATTCATTGGAGCGTAGAAGGTTGAGGGGGGATTTGATAGAGGGATTTAAAATTATGAGGGTGATAAACAGAGTAGATGTGAATAGGCTCTTCCCCTTGAGGGTAGGGGAGATGGAACGATGGGTTAGGAGGCAAAAATTTAGAAGTAACATGAGAGGGGGCTTCTTCACTCAGAGAGTGACCTTCCGGAAGAGGTGGTTGCATCAGGGTCAATTCTGTCATCTAGGAGGAGGTTGGACGTGCATGGATGGGAGGGGGTTGGAGGAGCAGGTAGGTGGGACTAGAGGAGGTCACTTAAATCAGAGTGGACTAGAGGGGCCAAGATGGCCTGTTTCCAGACTGTAATATCTTGTTCTATTAGATAGGCCCGCGGAACTGAGGTACGCAGTAGGGAAATTCTCAGCAGCTGTTCGAGTTGGTTATTGGGTCTGCACATCACTGTGGGCTGGAGGGCATGTACTGAGCTGCAGACTGTTATCTTGTATCGTGGGCTGAAGGGGTACACTCTGCTGTAGGGCTCAGTGCTCGAAATGCCACCTTGTATCATCATGACTGCTGCCCACAAGCGAGTCCTCACTCTTGAGTTTTAATTACCCAAGCCCACGGGCAGTTGCCCGCTCCGTGCATTCCCATGCGAGAGCTGCGGCTGGGAGCAAACCTATGGGTGCCCTGCACCCTGTCCCTACTGACACCAGCACTTGCTGCCCCTTCTCCAACGTGGAAGTTCCAGGAGAGGCTGTCAGAGCGTGTAGAAAACCGCGCACAAGGCAGGGAACACACGGTATGAAACCACAGATCTTCTCCCCCCCCCCCCACCCCTGCCCAATTCGTTCTCCCTTCCTGCTGTCTCTCCCGCTCCTGCGTCCTCTGCTGCACTGAGGTTAAAACCTTGGCCCATGGTATTTCACACCCACTCAGGTTTCCTTTCCCTTCCAATTCTGACCTACATTTCGTGACCCAGCTCCTTAAAGAGAAAGACTTTCTGCTCGGGCACCTGCCTGTGTTGGGCTCAAGCCTGAAATGTTGGTTCTGCATCTCGATCTTTGCTATACGCAGTTTCCCTGCTTGACCTACTGAGTTTCTCCAGCTTTGTGTCTTTTAATTTGGTGTAATTTAACCTGTGGTTCGGTCTTTTGGCTGAGATCTCCTCCACAGTGGCTCACCTGAGCACAGACGGTTGGTTTAAAGAGGCTCTAGAGTCAGCAGAATGAACATAGCTTCCAATTTAATGGTCCTTCCCACCCCACCCAACCAAGCTCTCTGTCTGTGTCCTGTTACAGCAAGGCCCTGAGGAACCAAACATCTGGACTGTTAATGAATTCTCCACTCCTCTTTTACCGAACAGGCCCATCGACCCTCGATGTTGTGCCAACATGAAGTTCATGCTTCGGAGGCTTCCAATGTGACCACCTCAGGAGGGGCCAGCTCAGGTCTCTATTCGGGTTGGCTGATTCACAGCTAGCCAGGTGGAGTCAGCCTCCTAGGAGGGTTCTATTCAGGTCGGCCAGGTGGAGTCTTAGGTGGTCTTTCCGTAGGCTCAGTGATCGCCCCATGCAGTCGGCGGGTGGTTGTATCACCATAATTGAGACTGCTGGTAACTGCCTATTTACCCGTTTGACCTGGTCTCATCCTGTCGCAGATATTTCCTTCGTTCTGCCAGTCTCTGTTACCTCTGTAGCTTTGCGTCTCCCTTCCCCAGTTCTGGCCCGAGGTCTGGGATAGGAACAGCCACCGTTTTCAGATGGCTTTGTGAGTCGGGGAAATACGGGCGATGTGGAGTCCTGTGGAGGGGAAAACAAAAGTCTGCAGATGCTGCGATTGTAGCAAAAAGTCACAGAAATGCTGGACGGCCTCGGCTGGCTGCTCTGCGTCCAAAGGAGGTAAAGAGGTACTAGCAGAAAAACAGGCAGGCGAAACGCCCGTGGAGGCCTCCTCTCCATCGGAGAGGCTGAGCGCAGACTGGAAGACGGCTTGGTGGACTGCCTCGGCTCCGACCACCGCAGTAGCGTGGATCTCCCAGCGGCCACCCATTTCAACTACCCAGCCCACCCCCTTGCTGATGTGCCTGACCAGGGTCCCGCGTGCCGCCAGACTGAGACCACTCTCAAACTGGAGTAGCAACACCTCATCCGTCTGGAGCTCCCCTCCAACTGGATGGCATCAACGCCGTCTTCAGTTCAAACCCCTCTTCCCACCCCCACCCTCTACCTGTCTCCTTCCCTCTAGTTCTGACTCTCTCCCTTTCACCGCACCCCCTCCCCCAACCACCACTCCCCCTCTGTTTCCTTTCACGGAGCCAAAAGCATTTCTCACCTTTTCCTCTTATTGAATCAAATTAACACCTTTTTTCTGTTGGTCTGGACTCCCTCCCCCTCCCATTCATCCCCCTCCCATCATCCCCCCCCCCCCAGTCTTTATTCAGACCTCAGCCTGCTTTTCACTTCCACCTTGAGGAAGGGTTCAGGCCCGAAACGTCAATAATATAGATTTACCTCCTGTGAACGCACATTAGTTCCTCCAGCATTTTCCATCTAAATCCCGTGACCTGGACAGGAGATGCAGGGGGAAGGTGGTGATGGTGGTGGTGGGGGGTGGGATCTGACTTGGGACTTGTGGGTCCGCACCCTCATTTTCATAAAGGCGATCATTGAACTAAATATTACAGTGCAGTAACGGACCCCTTTTGGTAATTTTTATTTGCCTCGTCCCACTGACCTGTACCCTCCCCCCCCAGTCCACACCCCTCCCCCATCCATGCACCTGCCCAAATTCTTCTTAAATGTTAAAATGGAGCCCGCGTTCATCACTGCCACTTGTTCCACACTCCCACCGCTTTCTGTGTGAAGAAGTGCCCCCTCGTTTCCCCCGTTCACCATTAAACCATCCTCTGATTTGTATCTCACCCATCCTCAGTGGAAAAAGCAAACCTACATTTACTCTGTTCATCCCCCACATTATTTAAATACCTCGATCAAATCTCCCCTCATTCTTCTATGCTCCAGAGAATAAAGTCCTAACCTGTTTAACCTTTCCCTATAATCTCAGTCCCTGAAGTCTTGGCAATGTCCCAGTAAATTTTCTCTGCACTCTTTCGATCTTACTGATATCTTTCCTGTAGTTCGGTGACCAAAACTACACACAATCCTCCAAATTTGGCCTCACCAATGTCTTATGCAACTTTACCCAATTCCTATACTTAATACTTAGATTAAGATGCCCAAAGTTTTCTTTCCAACCCTGTCCACCTGTGACGCCACTTTCAGGGAATGACGTATCTGTATTTCCAGATCCCTCCGTTCTACCGCACACCTCAGTGCACTACCATTGACCATGTATGTCCTTTCTTGGTTTGTCCTTCCCAAATGCAACACCTCACACTTGTCTGTATTCAATTCCATCTGCCATCTTTCGGCCCATTTTCCCAGCTGGTCCAGATCCCTCTGCAAGCTTTGAAAACCTCCTTCGCTGTCCCCAACTTTTCCAATCTTACAGTCGACCGCTCTAAACATTTAAAAATTTTAATTTAAAAAAAAAATTTAATCACAATCTGGTTGCTATGTGGTCAAGATTTGTAACTCTGAATCTGTTTAAGAAACTTTCCAATAAATTCACGAGAGGTCACTATGGCACTGGCGTCACTCAGGACCGCACTGGGTGACACCATCAGAGGGTGACACCAAAATGACTGTCTATAAAATTTTTGTACGGAAATTTATTATTTTTATTTTAAAATTCTCTGTTGTTAATTATATCATCAAAAATATTTTCCGTCAGCCCAGCTGACATGGATCAATAGACCCACGAGGTTAAAACTTGAGGCTCATTTACTTTTTGAACTTCATCAGAGGTCAGAGCTGTCGTTATGAGCCAAGGACAGCGACGCTTCGAATCCCATGGCTTCGTCTGCACAAGCAAGCGCTGTTGTCTTTGTGGCTGCCAATGTTTTTAGAGTCGCTGCTTTGGTCAAATGTTCTGGTGTTTTAGCGACAATCTTGCAGTCGCTAGTATTTGTGAATGGAGATCAAGAACTGTTTTGAGAACGAAGTCGCAAATAAAGGAAGAGAATGCAGAAAAAAAATCAAAAAAGATGTGCGCTCAGTTACAAATAATGTTGTGATTCAATGTAGAAATACCATACAAAACAGTCTTGTTAGAATTCATATAATCTGAGAAATATTACATTATTCTGATGTAGTTCTTAAACATTTTTAAGAAGAATTCAATTGTCTCCGTACCAAATTTTCACTTTAACCACATGAAAGGATGGAAATGTAAATACTGATACAAGCCCAGGGAACCCCAAAACCCAGCAGCAATAGATATTCACCAAGACAAATGGTTACTTAAACAAAAAATGCTTTTAATTATCTTTAAACATGCAAACAGAATCACACCTTAACTTAACTTACCTAACTTAACCCCCTTCTAATTCTAAGTGCAAGTGTGTGTAAGTTCAGAAAAGCTCTTTGGTTCACAGTCCAATCTCACTTCTCATTCCTCCCAAGTTCTCTGGTTGCAGGCAATTCTTATACTGTGCACAGAATTTAACATTTATTAAGTTCACCAGGCTTTTGTGCTTGAAAGGTAAATGGTTACTGCTCAGGAAGGTTCTTGTCGGTTTTCAGAGAGAGATTTGTTGTTCCAGGACATGTATAACTGATGTACTTCTATCAGCCACTTCAGTGTCTTGCTGACGAAACTTGCCCCATCAGGGTTTTCCAGATGATAACCTCTTTCTTTCAGGTCACCACAGAGTTACTTTTTGATTCCCTTATTACAAGTGTAACATTAAACAGCCAGTCCTCTCCTCTTGCATGAACCACAAGGGCTTTGACCAGGCCATCTTCCAAATGGGGCTTCCCATAAGCTTGCCAGCTTGTCCTGTTCCAGCTTCAGTTGCTCTGCTGGCTATAACACAGTACAAGTGATATCTCTCTCTCTCTCTCTCTCTCTCTCTCACACACACACACACACACACACACACACACACACACACACACACACACACACACACACACACACACATACACACACACACAAACACACACAGAACATTGCCACACCAATATGGCCTCATGACTGCCAAATTTAAATCACCCGCAAATTGGAGGAACACTACCTTGTATTCCGGCTAAAGAAGACTTCATCAATATCGACATCGAATTTCCTCAATAAACCCTCCCCATGTCGGTTTGCAGGAGTGTTAAGAACTGAAAGAATAGATGGTTGAGGAGTCGTAGAATTTCCACTTATTGGTGGTGCACAAATCTGTACATACCCTATACATGTAAAGAAATAAAGAAAGATAAATACATAACGAGTGTAAACAATCAGACTGCAATACAGAGAGAATTTAAAACTATCTACCGAATGCAAAATTATGTACATGGTCCAACAAAGAAGACACAATGAAACAGTGGAGAGATACAAACAAGTGTGTGTGTGTGTGTGTGTGTGTGTGTGTGTGTGTGTGTGTGTGTGTGCGTGCGTGCGTGCGTGCGTGCGTGCGTGTGTGTGTGTGTGTGTGTGTGTGTGTGTGTGTGTGAGTGTGTGAGTGAGAGAAATGGGACCTTCCAAATTTCCCCAGATTCTGGGAAAGGAGAAACGCTGCGGCGCTTTCTTGACAATTGGATCGACGTGGTTTCGGGAAGATAAGACACGGCTGATATATACACCTGGTAACATCAAGAGCACACGATGTCCAGCCCCGGAAGGCAACAATCAACATTTTGGTCTGACTGACACTGAAGGAGCGGCTTTTGGTTTGGCACCACGCCCTCTCACTTGACAATTATCAGGGGTACAAACCCACTTCCAAATTAAAGATGCTTCACATACACTTTCTCCAACAGAGAAATTGTGCTCACGATTCCGCAAGCGCCCTTCTATGAAATGCATGGATCGTCCTTTTGAGGATCTATTTAATGGATTTTATTCTGCGTCCTATTTTCTTTTGATCGCTCACTAAGTGATCTGCTACACCGATCCAGCACATTGCACTTGTCACCTTATTTCCTTCAGATACACTAAACAGGGATTTGAATTGATCTGAATTTCCAGTGGCATGTAACATTCCGATTGATAACTTCGACTAAGACTTCCAAAAGCCTTGTGTAAACACACAATATCTGAAAATCCCCATCACCCGCCAGCCACTCTCTATTCACCCTCCTCCCATTTCGAAGAAGATTGACAAGACGGAGATAATTTTCTCCCATCCTTTGAAAATTAATCAGCCAGAGATGGAGATTTCTGGAATTCCATCCTGTCGAGGCAAAGACCCTGTTCATTTGAAGGAGAACGAAGAAGGTTTCTGTGACGTGCCGAATGTGGGGAATATGTTAACAAGGGGTGAGAGGGTGATCGAACTACGAGATTAAATTGTGAATGTAGGCTCAATTATGACATTAATGAAAATTTTGGAATGGACGGATAATGAGAGATATGGTTCGGTTACAAGCCATTTGGGGCTATGCAAAATAATGTTTCAGCATGGACTAATGGGCAAAACGAATGCTCTTCAATTCTTGTTTTAAACTTTATTTATTCGTTCAAAAACAAATAATATATGATATATGCAGCAATTAAACATAAACATGAACGTTTATTTATATATAGAAAAAAAAGAAAAATATAGAAAAGAAAAGAAACCCCCACCCCGTCCCCTTTAGCCAACTCTCCTAAGGAGAGCCAAGAAGAAAGAAAAAATATTAAAGAAAAATTAAATATACATATTAAAATCTAATCAATATAAATTGAAATATAAATATTCAGAGTATAACTACAACTTATTAATTAAAAAATTATAATTATCACGCGAAACATACGTAATTCTTTCCATTATTATACAATATTTCATCGCATTATGCCATCTATTAATATCAATCATATTTGTCGTAGCAATATATTTTTCCGCTACGGATAAAGCTAAATATACAAAAGCAAGCTGAAACCTATCTAATCCCAAACATTTCAGAGGTTGCAAACTACCCAAGAAAAATACTGTTGTATCTAAAACTATCTTAATCTTATACAGATATTCTAAAATAGATTGAATTTTCTTCCAAAAAGATTTTATACGTATACATAACCAAACAGCATGAAAAACAGTTCCAACCGTATTACCACATCTAAAACACAAATCTGATTCATGAAAACCATATTGTTTTAAATTTTTCAGGTGTCAAATTTAATTGATGTAAAAAATTTTAATTAATCATTGCATAACGTGCATTTATCAATCTAGTTAACTAGCATAACAAATATCTAACCAATCCTCTTCGGAAAAAAAATAAAACCAATATCCATTTCCCATTTACTTTTAGATCTATCCCAACCCTTTTTATCCATACCATCCTGTAATATTGGACACGTATTCATAAGAAAAGTCTCAAATTTATTCATTTTAGGTAAAATCATATCTCTGCCAAACATACATTTTGCCAAAGATCGAATTTGATAATAAAGAAATAAAGAGTTCTGATCAATACCAAAACCTTCCCTCATCTGATTAAAAGATAAAAACTGACCCTCTTCAAAACAATCTCTCAAATTGTTCACACATTTAAATCTCCAATACAATAACATTTGATTATATATTGAAAAAGAAATAAGTTGATTATTATACAACGGAGTCAAAGCCGATAATTTACCCCTAGAGCCTGTCATTTTATTGTTGTTTATCCATAACTTCATTAAATGTTTTAGTATAGGCAGATTATATTGTGGTAACAAATTTATATTCCATCTAAACATAAATTGATGTATTTCAAATTTAGAAATATTTGCCTTCTCAATTTTAGCCCAACTAGGAGGTCGTACCAAATCCATCAATGAACTAATAAACTTAAGTTGGGCTGCTTCATAATAATTTCGAAAATGTGGTAAATGTAGTCCCCCTAACTCATATTTCCAAGTTAATTTATTCAAAGCTACTCTCGAAAATTTACCTCTCCATGAAAACTCCCTAACCATTTTATTCAAATCTCGGAAAAAAATTTTATCAAGTAAATACGGAATAGATTGAAACAAATATTGTATACATGGAAAGATATTCATCTTAATTGTATTTATCCTACACATTAAATGAATAGGTAAATATTTCCATTTAATCAAATCAGTTTTAATTTTTTTGTTAACGGAACATAATTTAATTTATATAAAGATTGATAATTAACATTCAAAATTATACCCAGATATTTAATTCGATCAGTCCACTTCCAATTAATTATATCCTTATAAACTGAATAATCTCCTTCACTTACTGGTAATATTTCACTTTTTTCCCAATTAACTTTATATCCAGAAAGACATCCATATTGTCTTAAACATTCCTTCAAGTGCAAAAGTGACTGAGCTGGGTTTATTAAATACACTAATACGTCATCAGCAAATAAATAATTTTATACTCCTCATCTAAAACTTTCATACCTTGTATCTGTGTATTATGTCTTATCAGCTGTGCTAAAGGTTCAATCACTAACACAAACAAAGCTGGTGAAAAAGGAGAACCTTGACAAGTTGATCGAGTTAACTTAAAGGATTCCGAAATCAAATCATTTGTCAATACTCTAGCTATTGGTTTACTATATGGAGCCCTAATCCAACAAATAAAAAAAGGACCAAACTTAAATTTCTCCAAAACCTTAAACAAAAAATTCCACTCAACTCTATCAAATGCTTTTTATGCATCTAAGGATATCACCATCGAGTGATCTGAGGATTGTCAAAATCTATTAATCAAACTAATCACGCGCAAAATGTTATCTTTTTTTTTCAATTTTTTTATTTTTCACACCATAAATCACATTAGCCATGATATACACTATTTCTTTTTCACACATATACAGTGAGTTTTTCTCCCCCCCCCCCCTTTCCTCCCAAACCACCCCCCCACCCCCCCTCTCATCCATTTTAGGTATACAATCTAGGTTGCATTAAGCCAGTCAGACAATGTTGTCATTCAACAAAATTACACCAGAAATTCTACTGAGTCCATTCTTTTCTTTCCTTCTCCTTCCATCAACTTAGGTAATGTTTGTCCCCGGTAGGTTTTCGCTATTGTATTTAATGTAAGGCTCCTATACTTGTTCGAATATTTCAATATTATTTCTTAACCAATATGTTATTTTTTCTAATGGAATACATTTATTCATTTAAATTTGGTAGTTTCTTCCTTTTAATTTGGTTATGTATTCCATTAATATTTAAAGTCATATAGTTCAGCGTAGCCCTTTTATATTTTGTTTATCTTCTCTTTCCGTTTTTCCATCATTACCTTTCCTCCTTTTCCATTTCTGTTTTCTTATTTTCAACTCTTTATAAGACAACATTCCTACAACATCCAACATTTTCCTTATTCTCCTATTTCTATCTTATTTATCCCCAATCTCCCCTTCACCTCCTGAGTTGTCCTTTAACCCTTGTCGGACAACCACATCTCCCCTCTCCATTTGGATTTGCGAATCCACTCGCAAGCATCAACTGATTTTGCAGTGACCGCTATTTCCCCCCACCCCGCCTCCCCCAGAAAAGATTTCACTTTTCATATGTCACAAAGGTCACTCTTTTAATTCCCTCCTTATTCTCTCTATTCCATTACCTTCCCTTATTAATTCTTGTCTATACTATCTATATTTTCCTCTAAGTACAGATACATTCATGTATGCTCATTGTCTCTTTTCACTCTTATACCTCTTTACCCGCATACATATCAATCGTGATCATTTTTACTCTCATTACCCGTCTTCATCCCTCAGTCTATTTTTGTCTTTACCCACATACATATCAATCGTGATCATTTTAACTCTCATTACCCGTCTTCCTCCCTCAGTCTATTTTTGTAATTGTTCTGCAAATTTTCGTGCTTCTTCTGGATCCGAGAATAGTCTGTTTTGTTGTCCTGGAATAAATATTTTCAATACCGCTGGATGCTTTAGTATAAATTTATACCCTTTCTTCCATAAAATCGCCTTTGCTGTATTGAACTCTTTTCTCTTCTTTAGGAGTTCAAAACTTATATCTGGATAAATGAAGATTTTTTGCCCTTTATACTCCAGTGGTTTGTTGCCCTCTCTTACTTTTTCCATTGTCTTCTCCAGTACCTTTTCTCTTGTAGTATATCTTAGGAATTTTACTACAATAGATCTTGGTTTTTGTTGTGGTTGTGGTTTAGAGGCCAATACTCTATCTGCCCTTTCTATTTCCAATTCTTGCTGTAGTTCTGGACATCCTAGGGTCTTAGGGATCCACTCTTTTATAAACTCCCTCATATTCTTGCCTTCTTCATCTTCCTTAAGGCCCACTATCTTTATGTTATTTCTTCTGTTATGGTTTTCCATTGTATCTATTTTTTGAGCTAGTAGTTCTTGTGTCTCTTTAGTTTTTTTTATTAGATTTATCCAATTCTTTTTTAAGTCTTCTACCTCCATTTCTGCTGCTACTGCCCGCTCTTCCATCTTGTCCATTTTCTTTCCCATTTCTGTTAAGGTCATCTCCATTTTATTTATTTTCTCTTCTGTGTTGTTTATTCTTTTTCTTAAATCCTTAAATTCCTGTGTTTGCCATTCTTTAAATGACTCCATGTATCCTTTAATAAGAGCAAGTATATCCTTTACCTTGCCTTTCTTTTCTTCTTCTATTTCACCATACTCTTCCTCTTCTTCTTCCTCTGGGTTGGCCATCTGTTGTTTCTTTGTTGCCCTTTCCTCCTCTTCTTTCTTGTTTCTATTGTCTTCTGTGGTCTCTTCTTGCTGCAGGTGTTCTGCAGCTGTCGTTGCCGGCTGAGGAGATCGACTCCCCAGCTGTTCCCCCCTCCCGTCGGTGTGTTTTTTTTTCATTCGCATCGCGCATGCGCGGAACTTCGCGCATGCGCGGTTGCGCATTTTTACTTGGCTCTGCGAGCCATTTTTGTAGTCCATTATTTTCCGACCTGAGGGAGCGGGTTTCTCTCTCCGCAGCGGGCCTCTTCGGACAGGTAAGGCCTTCACCTTTTTCCTCCTTTGTCTTCTCTTCCTCTCTTCTTACCGTTGCTTTCGACTTTTCTTTTTTTGTTGCCATCTTCTTTCCACCTTTATACTCACTTTTCTGTAACTTTTATTTCTGTGCCTTTGTGTTTTCTCTTGTTTTTCCCGACTTTTCTGGAGAGGGCTGGAGTTCACCGTCCGGCCACTACTCCATCACGTGACTCCTGCGCAAAATGTTATCTGAAGCATATCTATTCTTTATGTTACCTGTTTGATCAATATGAATCAACTTGGGTAAAATTTAGCCAATCTATTCGCTGATATTTTAGCTATTATTTTATAATCTACATTTAACAATGAAATTGGTCTATATGAAGATACTTTCAAAGGATCTCCATCTTATTTTAGGAATTACTGTAATTTAGGCACTAAAACAGGTAATTCATAACGTTCTCCAACTTGACGTAATACATCCCCAAACACTGTAAATAAATCATCATAAAAGATTTTTATAAATTTCAACAGAAAATCCATCATCATCAGACGATTTACCGTTCAGCATTTCCAGCATAGCCATTTTAATTTCCGAATCAGTAAATGGTTCTTCTAACTCCTGTATATCTGCATCCTCTAATATCAGGAAATTCAACTGTGATTAAAAAAAAGATCAATCTATCCAGTGTCTTGTTTTCCTTCAGATGTATGTAACTTTTGTAAAATTTGTAAAATTCATCATTAATCTCACGAGATTTATATGTAATAAGTGAATTCCATCTAACAGCATTAATAGTCCTCGAAATCTGTTCTTTCTTTAATTGCCACGCCAATACCTTATGTGCTTTCTCTCCCCATTTGTAATACCGTTGTTTAGTTCCATTAATCACACATTCAAATTGATAAGATTGCTAATTATCTGTCCTCTCAAATAGGCTTTCATAGCATCCCATAATAAAAACATACTTTGAACAGAATTCGAATTTTTTTTTCAAAAAAATGTATATGTTTTTTTAAAAAGTCAATAAATTCCATATTTTTTACAACGTTGTTTTAAACCTCCAACGATAAGCCATTTGAATTTTCTCAGAAGTTGCAAATGTAAAATATAACTGAGTGATATGAAATCACCCAACTTTTATATTCCGCTTGTTGTATTTTCCCTTGTAAATGTGCCGATACTAAAAAGAAATCTATCCTTGAAAACGATTCATGTCTAGATGAATAAAAGAAGAAATCTTTCTCTGTCAGATTAAGACATCTCCAAATATCTACTAAATTAAGATCTTTCATCAACGCTTGGTCCTGAATTGCCATCTTGGATTTTTTAACTTTCTTCGGAGATTTATCTAACAAAGGTTCCAAAACACAATTAAAATCACCACTAACTAAAATATTATCATTAGCCTGACCCAAATATGAAAATGCATCCGAAATGAATACTTCATCATCTGCATTTTGGAGCATAAATATTAAGCAAAGTCCAAATTTCACTAAAAATCTTACAATTCAATTTAAGAATACATCCTGCCTTTTCCTCCATTGATTGTAATTCAAAAGATAATTTTTATGTATCAAAATTGCTACACATTTAGCTCTAAAATTAAATGAAGAGAATATACATGCCCAATCCAGTCCCTCTTTCATTTCATGCTTTCCTTCACATTCAAATGTGTTTCTTGTAAAAAAGCAATATCAATTTTCATTTTCTTAATATTCGCCGACTCGCTTATGATTAATCAGACTGCTTAATCCTCGATCATTAAAAGTAGCACATCTCAACTTTGACATACTTACTATTATTACTAAATACCAATAACATCTTTATATAAAACTCAAATCAACATATATAGGCCCTCCAATAGAAAGGTAATCACAAATTAAAAACCAACTAAAATGAAAATTAGAAAAAAATAAAGAAAAAAAAAGAAAATCACCCCCCCCCAAAAAAAAACAACAAAAAGCTAGTAATCCCCTAAACAAAAATTGGGTGTGGGTCACCCACCAGTGGCTGATGACTAGTAAAGAACTTAGTGCAAATCTCTCCCTCCCCAGCCAAGCAGTCAGTAACCTCAAAATATCATAACAAAAAAACAAATAGAGTAAGAAAAATTCTTCTCTTCATCCAAAAGATGCCAATCTCTGAGATCCCATTTCAGAAGGAGTTAGTCTTTCCATTCCAGTTTTTCCCATTTCTGCCATTTCTTCCATTTCCAGAACAAACAGATTTTTCTTTAGGAGATAATGGTGGACTACGTCTTTGTCCTCTTATATCTGGCAATGAATCAGCAAAAATCATTGCTTCATGATCATTTCCAAAACAACCGAAATTGGTAGTCTCCATAAAATGCCTTCAACACTCCAGGGTAGCGAAAAGTAGACTTATAACCTTTACGCCACAAAACGTCTTTAACTGGATTGAATCGACGTCGACGTTGAATAACCTCTTGTCTCAAATCAGGATTTTTAAAAAACTCTGCTATTCTGAATCAATAACGGAGTTTGTCATTGTCTCGCATTTTGCACTGCCAGTCGAAATATTGCTTCTCTGTCCAAATCACTCAAACATCGAATTATTACCCGTCTTGGTGGTTGACCAGCTGAGGGTGTTCTTCTTAAAACTCTATGGGATCTTTCCTGTACCAATCCCCCACATAAAAAAATCTTGCCCTAATATTTGCGGGATCCAGTCTTTAAAGAAATGAAGAGCATCTTGTCCTTCCAGACCTTCTGGCAAACCAACAATTTTCACATTATTCCTTCTGCTTTGATTCTCCGAGTCGTCTATTTTTCTTTCTAGCTCCTTCTCACGTTCTCCTAGTTCTATGACTGATTTTTCTACCTTCAACGCTTTTTCTGTGTTAGAAGTCACTTGTGGTTTACAGTCCAAGAAAGCAGTCTGAATTTTTTTAATTCTTCATAAGATGCATCCACACATGCTTTCACCATATTTAATTCTGAACTTATACCAGCATTCATTTGAACCATCTCATTCATTAGAGATGTCAACATAAGTTGAATAACTGCATTTAATTGCATACATTGTGAATCGTAAATCACAACTCTGCACTCTCTGACATAGTGGCAGAACAAGTTAACTGCAACTCCTGCTACAACTCTACAGAAAGCCCTTTAAAAGTTTTACTGTGGGTCTGGACTCCCAGCGACGCATCCCGACTTCTTCAGGGGGGCGCCGCTTGTCAACCCACGCGTCTCGTTGTTTTTTCATCAAATCACGAAGATAAGCAATTTCTTCAGATTGAGATGCTAGCTGATGGATTTCCAACAATGGAGTCATCTTCCTGCGTCCTCCCTCCGTTGAACTCGAAAGGCTTTCCAAATCGGGGTCCAATTCTTGGAAACACGCACCTTCTTCCAGAGAACGGGTAACTCCAGCGCCATCCTTCACTTGGTGAGTAATAGACATTTGTTTCAGCTCCCACAGGCAGTCTTTGGGGTTTAGACAATAAATGGATTGAGCAAGTCGACTAAGCCCAACATTTTTAGCACTTCGAAAATGTAACTTCTTCTGCATTTGAGGTTTAATCTTTCTTACCACTAATGGCCATAGTAATTCCTTAATGCTTTAAACTAATTTTTTAAAAATTTTACATTGAAAGCAAAGAGTTAAAAAACAGGTAATTTAAGGTATGGCCAGAGAGGTCAAGATTACAGAGGTGAAGAGCCGAAACGTTGTCTGCCCATATCTCTCCGTGGATGCTGCAAGATTTGTTGGGAACACAAGGAACATCGGAGCATAGTGCAGTCTCTTCAGCCTGCGAGGTTGTGCCGAATTAAGCAATGGTCGCCCACAACACCGACAAACACCTTATCAGCCCTTACCCAAGTTACCCGATTTGTAGGGACGTTTCGAGCAACACCAGTCTTGTGTTTCTTATATTTTATCAGTCACGCGCGACACCCCAATCTCTCTCCTCCTAATGTCTGTCCCAGGATTGGGCCTCTCATCGCGCCATCGCCGCCTTCTCCCGCTGGCATTTTTTGGACTGAAAATTCACCGGACCCTGTATGAGGTGGACCTTATGCTTATCATAGATGGTAGCTGGAAAATTAGATTCGAGGGTCATAATAATGCTTCTGACTATCAGATGGATGTTCCTAGAAGGAACGAAGGCAGGATGACGCAGAGAGGTCAAACTAAATTCCCTCTGGGACCAGAATAAAGCGAAACAAACAGAAATGGATAAACGTTTCGATTCCCTGCCAAGGTTCCAGGTGACATGAAACAGCGACTCACACCTGAACCTTGTTTCATGTCGGTTAATATGGGCTTATTACCAAGCCACTAATTTAGAATGAACGGGTTGGGAGTGTTAAATCGAGACTGTTGAGATGTTAGTTAAATTAACGTCCCAGAGGAAACCGTTTTTCTATAAATTAGGCTTCACGTTGTTCTGTGCTATACAAGAATCGTTCCTATTCTCAAAATGTGCCACGAATGGACGCCGCGGAGATCTTCTATCCCATTCTTGCAAGTGTCGGCATTCCTGGTAAGTGATTGCGCTGCGATCCTCGCCGCCTGGCCCGAAATTGTCCTTATCCCCGAGATCACAGCTGCAACTTGTTTTTACGATCGCCCATGTCAATTACTAAAAGCTACCTCGATTTATTAATTCAGAAAGGGCTTTTCCTTTTAATTCAATTTACTATAATGTGATGCTATGTAATTGAATGTCCGAGTTGAAACGGCTGTCTTAGACCGCTAATTATAAGCAGTGCAAGGCTTTACCTTCACTTCTGAGTGTTCAGTTCAAATGTCTGACAGCAAGAATCTCTGTACGCTTGAATCGAGTGCGAAGAGTTTTATTCAAACTCGTGCATATTCCGCCCGACAGGATAAGGAAGGAGAGAATGCGGTCGGAGTGGAATTGATACTTTAACATGTACATTGATTATTTATCCACAAGGCGCCGGAAGGTATGGATGGATCGATAGACGGGAGGTAGGATTTCCTGATAGCCCTCAGTTGCGCCATGGTTACTTGAGTCCCCGAGTTGAGCAACTTCCATACCTATCTATTAGAGAGCCGGTCTTGACACTTACGATTGTGCATCTGCTCACAAAGGGCAGTATCAAAAAGGGAATGGAGAAGTTGCTGCACTTTCCTTTCCGTGCCGCCAGTGTACATTCATCAACTTCATCATGTTCAGGAGAAAACAAATGCTTTGGTTGTTATTTCCAGAGACTTTGCTGTTAAAATCATGTTAAAGCTATTGGGCGGGGAGTGATCCTTTACATGGTGGACATGCCAGTTGTAGACACAATGGTCTGTGTGTTTAATGTTATGCTAGGAAACGTCTTCCTCTATCATTTTCCGCGTTCCTTCCTTGCACAAACTTCCATTTGCCCTCAGGCAGAGAACCAGTGTGCAACTTTCTATCTGGTCCACGGTATCATTCACAATTCACCGCTTCATTACCATTTCTTGCTAGCAATGGAAAATACAATTTTACGTATGAAACGCCGCAGTCATTCTAACGACTGTGTGTGCGCTGAGCCTCTGGATCCATAGTCCAGCTTATTTCAGCTATGAACCTAAATACACTGTGGCTGATGTCCAATGGTGCTGCCGTACGATATAACTCTTCACCAGCATGGCAGACTTATAGATGATTGAGTAATCTCATGGTACCACTGATGCCGCTGCCGCTGATGTTACTTTTGAATTCCCTCACCGTCCGACACATTTTACTGGTCAGCAGAGCTCGGAAGGCTTTGAAGCTCCGCGGGGTCAGTGAGGTTCCTTATCCCGAGATGACAAACCATAGGACGTCCATTATTTTGCTCTTCGCCATCTCTGGGACCTTCATAGTGTTGTGGACACCAGTCATGGTCACATTGACCTATTTTTACCACTCACCTCTGGTTTCGTGGTTGGCGTCCCAAAGTCACTGTATCTGGCCATTCGAATCACGATTCTGCTAATGTATTTCAACTGTTGTACAAACACTTGTTTTTATGCGTTTACACAGGGTAGATTTCGGGTTCAAGTGAAAAAACTGGTAAAATATCCATTTGTTGTCCTTGTTCAGTTTTTCAAACCAATTAGCGAATAAGAATGAATCAGGTGGCCCACTTCCTCAGATCGTTTCATGTCTCGACTCTAGTTCTATCACTGAATCAACCCCAATATCGTTAAGCCCCGTAAAACAAAGAAACCACACACACACACACACACACACACACACACACACACACACACACACACACACACACACACACACACACACACACACACACACACACACACACACACACGCATGCGCGCGCGCACACCATTCCAACACCAATATATGCCAAATAAAAGCCACCCACAAATTGCAGGAACACTACCTTGTATTCCGTCTCCAGAACACTTCATCAATATTGACTTCGGATTGCCGTCAACACCCCCTCCCCATGTCCCCGTGTCCATATCTTTCCCTCGGTCTATTTTGTATTTTAAATATTAAAAGATGAGATGGTTGAGAAGTAGGTTCACATCGGACATCGGTCGACGCAACATCGTGGCCGAAGAACATGAATATACTGTTCTATGATCTAAAATAGTTATGCTTTAAATTAACGAACACACTGGGCCACTCAGAATTTCGGAATAAAGTTTCCTTTCTGACCGCGAATGCAAATTAACATCAGAAATTTACTTGAAATAAAGGTGATACAAAATCTTCGCTATTGTCCGAAAGATGACTGGTGGATTGCTGGCCAATGTAATTGTCCAAACAATGGAGCAAAATATTCAATGGCACATGAATCAAAGATTGCCCAGGTCAATCAACGGTTCAATTTCTAGTTCCGAGTTGTTGTCACATTTCAAAGATGATGTGATTGAATTGTCTTACAACATACCAGTAGGGATCTCATACATCTGATTTATTGTCGAGTACATGCATGACATGACATAGGGCGGTACGGTTGACGTTCCGGTTCACGGATCACCTTTACAGGGCCAGCGATCTGAACCGGACATGAGACAGAATCCCCGTGGTCTGTATGGAGTCTTCACATTCTCCCCTTGTTTGCATGGCTTTTATCTGGGGGCTGAGGTTTCCTCCCAGCTTTCAAAAACGTTCGATGGATGTCGGGTAATGCGGAGCAAACCGAGTGGAACGGGCACGTGGACAGAAATGTTCAGTTACCAGGCTGTATGTCTAAAAATTATTTAATTAAAATTTTCAATTCCGAAATTATTTTTTTTTCTGCGATGAGGTAGAATTTCCACTTATTGGTGGTGCAGAACACTGTACATCGCCTGTACATGTAAACAAATAAAGACCTGTAAATACATAACGAATGTAAACAATCAGACTGCAATACAGAGAGAATTTAAAACTATCAATCGAATCCACAAGAAAGAACATGGTCCAACAATGGAGAAATAATGAAACAGTGGAGAGATAAAACGAGTGTGTTTGTGTGTGTGTGTGTGTGTGTGTGTGTGTGTGTGTGTGTGTGTGTGTGCGTGTGTGTGTGTGTGTGTGTGTGTGTGCGCATGTGTGTGTGGTATTGTGAGAGCGAGAGACAGAGAGAGAGAGAATGAGAGAGAGAGAGAGAGAGAGAGAGAGAGAGGAGGGAGGGATGGGCGGGAGAGACGGAGAGAAGGAAAAGAGAATTCTGTTGCCATGTAGAAGAGGCAATAAATGATACGGTCTTGGGAGAAATACAGAAACTCAGCGATTTCTCCACAGATCTGTCAGCCACTTAACCAGGAGTTTCAGAAAAATTCAGTTGGCGAGCAGCATCGAACTTTATTGGTTCAAGAATTTGCAAATTGTTTCCTTATCCAATTAATATAAAGGATGTATCATAAAAAACACCATCCGGATGTTAACAAAATACGTCCAAATTAGGAGACATTTTAGCGGATTCTCTGCTAGAATAGCCGGATTATTGGACTTCAGGGACATCTAGCAACCTATCGTGTCTATTCTGCCCCTAAAGACTCGGTATTGCCTCCAGCTTCATATATTTACGGCTCTTCTTCTTCTTTGGCTTGGCTTCGCGGACGAAGATTTATGGAGGGGGTAAAAAGTCCACGTCAGCTGCAGGCTCGTTTGTGGCTGACCAGTCCGATGCGGGACAGGCAGACACGATTGCAGCGGTTGCAAGGGAAAATTGGTTGGTTGGGGTTGGGTGTTGGGTTTTTCCTCCTTTGCCTTTTGTCAGTGAGGTGGGCTCTGCGGTCTTCTTCAAAGGAGGCTGCTGCCCGCCAAACTGTGAGGCGCCAAGATGCACGGTTTGAGGCGTTATCAGCCCACTGGCGGTGGTCAATGTGGCAGGCACCAAGAGATTTCTTTAGGCAGTCCTTGTACCTTTTCTTTGGTGCACCTCTGTCACGGTGGCCAGTGGAGAGCTCGCCATATAATACGATCTTGGGAAGGCGATGGTCCTCCATTCTGGAGACGTGACCCATCCAGCGCAGCTGGATCTTCAGCAGCGTGGACTCGATGCTGTCGACCTCTGCCATCTCGAGTACCTCGACGTTAGGGGTGTGAGCGCTCCAATGGATGTTGAGGATGGAGCGGAGACAACGCTGGTGGAAGCGTTCTAGGAGCCGTAGGTGGTGCCGGTAGAGGACCCATGATTCGGAGCCGAACAGGAGTGTGGGTATGACAACGGCTCTGTATACGCTTATCTTTGTGAGGTTTTTCAGTTGGTTGTTTTTCCAGACTCTTTTGTGTAGTCTTCCAAAGGCGCTATTTGCCTTGGCGAGTCTGTTGTCTATCTCATTGTCGATCCTTGCATCTGATGAAATGGTGCAGCCGAGATAGGTAAACTGGTTGACCGTTTTGAGTTTTGTGTGCCCGATGGAGATGTGGGGGGGCTGGTAGTCATGGTGGGGAGCTGGCTGATGGAGGACCTCAGTTTTCTTCAGGCTGACTTCCAGGCCAAACATTTTGGCAGTTTCCGCAAAGCAGGACGTCAAGCGCTGAAGAGCTGGCTCTGAATGGGCAACTAAAGCGGCATCATCTGCAAAGAGTAGTTCACGGACAAGTTTCTCTTGTGTCTTGGTGTGAGCTTGCAGGCGCCTCAGATTGAAGAGACTGCCATCCGTGCGGTACCGGATGTAAACAGCGTCTTCATTGTTGGGGTCTTTCATGGCTTGGTTCAGCATCATGCTGAAGAAGATTGAAAAGAGGGTTGGTGCGAGAACACAGCCTTGCTTCACGCCATTGTTAATGGAGAAGGGTTCAGAGAGCTCATTGCTGTATCTGACCCGACCTTGTTGGTTTTCGTGCAGTTGGATAATCATGTTGAGGAACTTTGGGGGACATCCGATGCGCTCTAGTATTTGCCAAAGCCCTTTCCTGCTCACGGTGTCGAAGGCTTTGGTGAGGTCAACAAAGGTGATGTAGAGTCCTTTGTTTTGTTCTCTGCACTTTTCTTGGAGCTGTCTGAGGGCAAAGACCATGTCAGTGGTTCCTCTGTTTGCGCGAAAGCCGCACTGTGATTCTGGGAGAATATTCTCAGCGAGACTAGGTATTATTCTATTTAGTAGAATCCTAGCGAAGATTTTGCCTGCAATGGAGAGCAACTACAACTATTCAAACAGGCACAAAGTGAGATGATGTGATTGAACGGGTTTCACCGCTCCTTCAGATCCCCCGATACGGGTCTCCATCAATTACTGAGTGACAGGAAAATTAACATACATCTATGGGAAATCCTCCTGTTACTGAGTGGTCATAAAACGCAAGGAAGTAAAGGTTTTTTTTCCCCTAAGTGACATCGGATGAAATTCAACACCTTTACCGGTTTACAATCTGTGTCAACAGATGAAATGAATGAAAATCAGAATCGGAAGCTTCTGGCAGTATGAATAGAATTAGAAACCGAGTCAGAGTTTCGCCAGCCAGTAAAACAAATGAGGGGAACCGATCGGGAGAATACATAGCGTGATTTGCCTAGAGGTGAGTGGAGAACCAGGAGACAGAGTTGAAGACGCGGGGGTGGGGGAGTTCTAATACTGTGAAAAGTGCCTTCGCGTTCACTAAATATGCTCGAGACAAAAGTTGAGAACAAAGAACATTTATTTATATTTATAACATTGCAAGGTTGGGTACTCTTCCCTTACCTCGGGAATCCTCTTTGTTTCTACACAATTTTCACTTCACCTCCGCTTACATTTATCTTACGTTTGTCCTTGGATTGGTTTTGCACTTTCCCCTATTCGTCTGACTCTTGACTGACTCCAACTTTCTCTTATCCCGTGCTCACACCTCCTTTCCCCACCCCCTATTAAACAAGCTCTTTGTGTTTATATTTCTATGTCTGCTTAAATTCCTCTGTTATCTTGTTTACTTTGTTCTGCTTTTTCATGCGCCATTTTACACAAAGAGCATTTTAGCTTTTTCCTTGATTTTTTCTTTCTACTTTCTGTAACTGTTTCAGAACTCCTACCATTAAAATAATAACTGTTTCTAAACTCCTACAATACGAACTGAATCTTTTACACAAATGGTGATCGACAGAATACAGGACATCGGCATGAGGCAGTATCTTTTGCAAAGCAGCCTCTGTCCACACAGGCCATGCTACCATCGGGGAT